>NC_136877.1:41105611-41718111 GCF_949152265.1 Phoxinus phoxinus | reverse complement strand
GTGTGAAAACGAGTAAAAGAATACCCATATGACTTATCACTTACTCTTAATATGAACCAGAATCAAAAACAGAAGTAGAGAGAGTAGTTTGTTAACATTTTCAGTGAAAAACGGCTTTAAAATACTTATAGTGCACATATTGACAACTTTTTTGTAGCATTTTTAACCTTGGCAGTATATATTTCCATACACTTTCCATCCATCCATCCATCCATCCATCCATCCATCCATCCATCCATCCATCCATCCATCCATCCATCCATCCTAAATTGGTAATATCACAGGATCTATGGTAGTCTTTTCCTCTATAATTTAATGTTCATGCAATACTGATATTATTGTATACACATTTTGACTTTAAGCTTGGCAATATAAATCCACATCCACTTTCCTTGTGTGGGCAACTTATTTTTGGATGACCATCCAACAATGAAGAATATTTCATTTCAAAGATAAATATTAGTTTGAAACCACATGATGAGGGTGAGTAAATAATGATAAAATTATCATATTTTCCATTCCTTTATGACATCCCCATGGTAATCAACAACTGAACATGAAAACCCCCTAAAAGAGTTTCCCTAAAAAATGTCTTCTATTTTCAAAGTCCTGCTGTGAATGCACAACAGCATCAGGTTAAGCTGAAATGCTGCACTTTTTGCCACCACACAACCCTGATGGAAATACTATCCACCCAGTGTGAGTTGGCAAACAAACATGATTTTTGGGACTGAAAGCAATTCCATTACCGGTAATCCTTTCAAAGAAATAGGTGAATTGTAAACTAACTCAGTGTGTGTGATACAACTACCGCTGGGCAAAATAACATTTAGCCTTGTTAAACGCATTAGAAGCAACCCTTGTCAAAGAGTTATTCCCGTCAGAGCTCTAAAGTTGGGATGCCAACCCACCCGACCCCCGCTGGCTCCAAAATAAAAACCGCAGTTCGCTTTCACGAACAAATAACGTGGCTTCGTTGTACCGTAACCTTTCACCTCGTCTCCTGTGAAGAAAATAAAGCAGCTTATAGCGGCAGTCCCGCATCTTTGACAAGTGTTTGAACAGCAGCACTATGCTTTTTAGAAAAGCCAAAGGGCAAACTGCTACGCAATAAATTGCAGATTCATATTCCTGTTTTGTTGAGCTCTGACAATCCATATTTCATTTAACTTGTTAAGAGACAAAAGAAGCCAAGTACCCTTTTCAGCTCTATATGCTTCTCCCCATGATATAAACAAAACTAGAAAATCTGCCCGAGGGCATCAATATCTGCAAAACAACTATACACTGTAAAAAACAAAAAAAATTTGGTTTAACTCAAATTTTCTTCTCAAGAAAATGTACCCTGTTTTAAGTATGTTTAGATAGTCATAAAAAATGTAATCTTAAATGTTGCTTCTCAAGTACATACTGTCTCAAGGATTTTGAAAAGAAAATGATTATAAAATATATATATATATATATATATATATATATATATATATATATATATAATATATATATATATATATATATTTGTTAACTTGCACGTCACATGACCATTATCTGATATTAGAGAACCAGGAACATGCAAATATGAAATAGTAACGTAAAATCTCTAAAAAAGTTTGTGAATCCCTGAACAAACATGGGTATTAGTTCTTCATCTCAATTCCAAATTCACCCATCAACCTTGTCAACAGAAAAATAATCATTTTTTGGTTTTCAATATTTACAATTTTGAGTAAAAATTGTGCATCAGTCAGGCATTAAGCATATTGTAGACTTTCTTTTTCAGGCTTTCTTCTTTTAACCTGTCTTAAATCGTCCTTGCCATCAGTGTGATTTGTTTTTCTTACCCCACTGGCATTTTTTTTAACCTTTTTTTACCAGGGGTAAGAAAAACTTAATTCAGGAATAGTTTTTTTTTATTATTATTTTTTAAAATATTTTTACTATTATTACTATTTCAGTGAATTTTGAGTAAATATTAGGTACCCATAGTTCTATCTCAATGTTGTTTGAAAATTGAGGGAACAAATTCCACTTGCCATTGTTCAAGAGAAACATAAATTCATTAATTCTATGAATTTTATAGCAGAGATTCATTATGGATGTCTTCAAGCACACACAACTTCTGGCCAGAAACTCACCAGCAACCCGTTGGAGCCGTGAATGGTGACGCATCGGGAGAAGGAGTGATGAATGGACAGGTCTTTCACATAAGTAGGTGGGTTGTAACCACCCTTGTCATCCACGTCCCCATTCATATGGAAGTGGACGGGATAGTGACCCATGGACTGCTGCCCCATATGCTTCAACTCCACCCCTGAAACATGCACCGCACGGAAACCTCGCTCCACCTGAAGAAAAAAACAGAGACAGGAAAATTACACTCCTTTGTGCTATTTTAGATACGATTTTTATATCCTAAAAAATATAAAATATTTTGTTTACCTGCATGTCATTAACCAACATCAGAAAAGTGTTGTTATATTATTGAAATATTAAACATACAATCTTAAAAGTACAGTACTTCTGTCAAGACAACAGTGTTTTGCATGGTAATAGATATGACAATGTTGATATGTTTGGTCTTGGTGGAATATATCAAATGTGCTGCTGTTATTGCTGCTACTGCATTTTAAACATAGTATCATTATTTATGTGCTACAAAAATTATTATTATCACAGAAGTACTGGGATTAAGGTTTATAGTATTTATAGTATATAAACACTGATGTTCACACAATAATTAAACATTTTAAATAGTTAAGTTGTCTGTTCAGAATTGTGGGAGAATCGTGATCTCTATCTAAAACAAAAAAACAAAACAAAAACAACGTCATTCTCAATTTATCCAGAATAGTGCAGCTCTACTTTCTGCTATTTTTGACTTTAATGGACAATGATATTAATATCCATCTTGGGTGATCTGATTACAAGCGGTCACAGGGTCTATGCAAGTTGTGCTTCTTAATATGGAAATTTGAAACTCGAGAATCTAGATGAAAGAACGTCAAAAGTGAGAAATGTAAATATCATCACACTTTCAGACTGGAGACGTGCATACCAGTATATGTGTGAATAAATGGACGGGCGGGAAGTTAAAGGTGTCATCTAGATTGATTTCCTCTCTTCTCTCGTTCTCGCACTTCTGGCAGAACGTTCGCTTTCAGATTTCATGGCTGCCTTTTTTGTGACCTACATCACATTGTTTCAAGTCAAAGAATGTGAAATATGTTGCACGTCATATCTTTGCGATGCAGAAGAATGCGAGTGAAACTAAGATGATTTGACGTTTCCCCAGGGGAAGGTGGCAAACTTTGGCTCCAATTAATGTCTTTCATCCTTTGGACAGCCAAAGTTCTGGTACAGTTTCTCTAAATGTTTCATAAATTAGATTAGTCGCCTGGCAAATATCATGAGAATGTGACAGCATGGCTTTGGAAGGCTGTTTTTATGACCTCCCTTGTGGTTGAAGGCCATAAACACAACCCCAAATTGTCCGATCAGATGTTAAGTGTCAGTGGGTTCATTGCTCTAGACAAGCAGGCTGACCCTTTATAAACACAGATGCAGCTTAAGTTCATTTGCTGAACTCATTCTAACACTATATAGAAAATCATTTGTAGGGAATTTCGCACCGGATGTACGATTTTAGTTCTAGGAACTCCTTTTGGAGGACCTAATTTAGCTCCTACTTCAGAGTAGGGTCTAAACCAGCACTATATGAACCAGTGATGTTAGTGTACGCTGATTGGCCAGCGTGACACGTGAAACACCAGCACCCGCCATTTTTAAAAAAGCTGTGTAAACACACAGATTATAGCCTATACATTTACTCCACAAACTAACTCTACAAACATGGAAAACAGTGATAGATGGGCCTCTTAACCTTTAAGGCGAGACACGGCAGGCAAAAACATTTTTTATCACTGGTCAATTTTGAGATTTTGGGATATTTGTCTTCAATAACATGTCTTCTTTCAGACTTGTGGTGAAAAAAAGTCCAAAATACACATTTAGGTCTTTATTTTACTACACTTTGTTTATTTGCGTCTGTAGATTTCTCAGAAATTCAACAAAAGTTGGCGTTCTTAATCAACGCGCTGCTCCGCGATCTCTCTCTGCTTCCTGTGAGATACACATCGTTGGAAAGCGCTCTCTCTCCTGTACAATGCTGTCGCATCCAAATATGGTAATTTTCTTTTAATCAGCAACCAATCGTGAAAGTATATGGGCATTTAACTCTAAAAGCGAAATCTCATTGGCTGATGTCAATTTCTGACAACGTGATTGGTTCAGATGCATCACGTGACGCGCTCTGACATTTAGATGTGTGTTTTTGACGTTTTTTTCTGTTCAGTTAAGTTTTGATGTGATTTAGGTGGTTTGTATTGTTGTTGCTAATGATTTGATAAGATATTGTGTCAGTAAATAGTTGTTTCCACTAAAAAAGTATGATTTTTTTACATTACAGATCTTTAAATGCCTTTTTCTCAAAATGAGTTTTTTGTCATTCTCCAGTAGAAACATCTCAGCCTATGTAGCACCTATGTACACCAAACTTTCCAGTTATACACTTAGCAGTATTCTGAAGATATGTTCAGAGGTATTTGTTAATAAATCATCCCTGGCCTGATTTATGTGACATTTTAATCAAAAAAATATGGCGAAAATCGATTTTTTTAGGCTATGGACAGTATATTTTGATTTCCTAGGTAATGAAAGCATATATCCTGAAATGCCTCTGAACATCTTCTTTCATCTTGTGTGTAATAAAAATGAAACAATAATTTTGCACCTGGCTTTATCATATGTTCAGATCTATCTACCGAAAATATATGCAAAATTGCGCATATTTAATGAGAAAATGCCTAATTTGCATAATTAAACATACAAATTTCAAAAACTTGTAATACATTTTTTTAATGAACTTGTGTAAGTAATCAACTGAGGAAGTTTCATGGTGATATCTATTATTTTAAAATTGTACCCTATTCACCTGTAATGTCTCGCCTTAAGCTATAAGGAGAAAATCAAACGCAACTTTGAGGGGACCAAGCCAAACATGATTATGTACTTCTTCTCAGCTAGCGACAATGGATATCAACCACACGGCATACGCTAATACCTTTTCATATACTGTCTACTTTCTATGTATAACAAATACAATTCTATCTAATAAAGTATAAGACAGGACTGTTAGACAGATCGTAAACTAATGAACATGGAGAATGCGAGCACTGTGAGCTCAGGCTCTGGGGTTCTCAGCGGCGTCAAAATAAAGGTCCGCCGCACAGTCAAAATAAAAGTCAAGTTTCCTGAAAGCAACCAGGAAAATGTTCCTAAGGGAATCATTCGTTTTCAGGGATCCACCCTGGTGGCTAGAACTAAGTTCCTAAAACTACCCGGTGCGAAAGCCCCTTATGAGACCTTGGTCACTCTTACTGTAAGCTCTCACTGTATGGAAAAGAGATACACCAAAATTGTGCTAATCTTCTGGTTGGTTGCTAGTCAGTCGCAAGTGTCACCTGGCTGATTAGGATGCTGCTAGATGTTTTTAGGGTTACCTTCAAGTATGTCAGATATAACTAATTTGTCGTGTCGCATCCAGTGTAGAGCATATCTGATTATAATGGATTCTATTTGCTGATTTTGCGTCGTGCCGTGCCGTTTGCGTCTGGTATAGACACTGCGATACAGGTTTAGAATGACACGAGGTTCAGTATGATAACATCATTTTTATTTTTGGGGTTACTATTCTTTAAAAAAACAGAATTATTTGTACTTGTTTTAATATTTATCCCTTCTAAAATCATATATCATAAATCATAGCTTGTGTCAAAGGTAGTTCCCCCACAACTTGAAAGACAGGATGGCCTAGTTGTTGCATTTGGAAATTTCTTCTTGAGTGGAGAAACGGGCCAACCTTCTCCATGACAGCGAAGGTGAGGAGGGGAAAGGAACAGTCAGATCTGGGCCAATTACTAGAGAGGTCAGCCACTTGAGTCGCCTCATCACGTACACACACGCGCACACACACACACACTGATACTGACAGGCCTTTTGCAGGAGACAAAGCCAAAAAATGTCCGTTCTGCTTGCCTGACAGAGTGTTAATGTCTAGCTAGCGGTGCCATCACTGCAATATTTCACTCTGGGGGTGTTAACATCCATGGTGAGATGAGCTAGTGGATGGAGGCATTTAAGACAACTGTAGGTGGTACTTATTGCAAAAATGCTTGTTTGAAATGACAGGAGGGTTAGATTACCTTGAGATGTCCACCAAACGTATCAAAGGAGAAGAACTTGCAGGCTTCGTTGCCGTAACAGGTTGGCTCCATCTCGCCTCTGATTAAAATGTTGCGAGTCAGCAGTCCGACTTCTGCCCGCATGTCCACACCGTCCACCTCCTCTCCTATGTGAAGGTACGCTGGTTTACCTGGAGGACGCACACACACAAACGTACACAATTTTATCACACTTGTAAATGTAAATGTCCTTTTACTACAATTAGCTCATAACGTTTTATATGTTATTTTTATTGATTTATGATGTCTTTCGATGCATATGGAGTTGTTTTTAATGCTTTTAATGTTTTATGTTTTTTTTTCTTCTAATTTATTAATTTACTGTATGTAGTGTGATGCAGAATATATCATTTCTAATTTGTATATATACACCGACATGTACTGGGCATCGTGAGTACCAGGACATTCCCATATTAGGAACTGTTTTTAAATTCCAGCGTGTATGAAACTGCAAAAGGCAAACACTCCAAAATTGTGACAAAACAGAGTTACCCGATAAAACTGTGGATGCACCAGCCTTGGGCAAAAGCTGAGCCGGATCGGTCACACCAGCAATTATTTACACTGTACAAATATGGTGTTTTGGCAGAACTTTTTTTTTTTTTTCATATAGTGTAAGTAAAGGGTAACCAAAATGATTTGGTTCCATTATTCTTCAATATATCTTCTTTTGTGTTTCACAAAAGAAAGTAACCCCAGCTAAATATTAACTTCTGGGCTGGATTTGTCCAGGGCTTAACTTTAGCCCCAGCCTAGCAATGTGTAAGTTATAGCATTTGAAGCAGAACAACAGTATTTTGTGTATTTAAGACAAATTTCCATTAAAAAGTATATTTCATTGCAGTTTACTACCATCCCAAAAATTAGTACTAAAAACCAATCATATTTTGGATATTTATCATGGTTACCATCATTTTTTGGATGTACCATGGTAAGACCATGTAAATACCATGGTGCATGAATGTGCTGATCATTACCATATGACACCATCACTGTACAGTGGTACCACAAGACAATTCTTTGTAAGAGATGAAACAAACACGTGTCTACGGCTAGCATTTTTCCCAACCCTAGACAGATCTGTCAATCAATCACTGTATGGCTTGTGTGTCTTCCTCCTCCTTCAGAAAAAGTCAGTCTCACACATAATATATGAAGTTCTCCGAGTTTCTGGACACCTCAGGTTCTATAGTAGGACTGAGATACTTTAGTAGTCATACCGAGAAAAATTGAATAAGAGAGAAACAATACATGCAGAAATATATGAGAAAAGGCTGAGAGAAAAATAGGCCTAATGAGAAAAAGCAAGGAAGACAATTCTTGAGTTATCATATATTTTGGGGGAATTTCATGGCTTAAATTGGAGAAGGCGTAGAGGGACAGAGAGAAAGAGAGAGATGTCATTCCACCCTCAGACATTCTTCCAGCCTGACCCAGATACTGGGCTGAAGAGGCTCCAAGACTCAGAGCTCATCTGATAATCACAAACAGGGATGCCCAGCTCTCTCACTTTCCACATCATCTTTCCCGACAGGTCCCGAGAGACTGGGCCATGTTGACAAATTGCTCATTCTAATGGACGAGATGCCTCTCAATGCTCATTTATTCTTTTTTAAAACGACTACAGTCGCTATACGATTGGACCTTGATGTGTTCGTCTAACAGATTCTGTCTGGGACATGGAGGAAGAGACAAATAAGATAAATCACAAATAAAGATATCTTTAATATCTCAAGTGTTTAAGCACAAAGAGATATTTGTCTATGTACCTAAGTGATCAAGTCTTCTGCTTCCCAGATATTCTTGTGTAAAATATATCAATAAGTTCTCCAAGTGTGCTCAGATATGATCAATTTATTCCATTTATATTTCTAATCAAATTCTCCCTATTCACTTAATTAAGAACATTTTTCTGATTATTTACATTACATTTGTGCATTTAGAAGATGCTTTTGTCCAAAACTGTAACACTTTATTTTGATAGTCCACTTTATATAGTCTATAACTTTAATGATAGTTAGTTGTATAGTTGCAAAGTGACTCAGTGTATTAGTAGACTGTTAGGTTAGGGTTAGTAAAATAAGTTGAAATGTACTTGCAAAGTTACTTATAGAAGAATGTCTGTTGGGGGAGCATCAAAATAAAGTGTTATCAGATATTAAGCAGTCTCTAATGACTGCTAGTTGACATGCAGATACAAAGTTACATATAGTTAGTTAGTAGAATGTCTAAAGTAGACCATTGAAATAAAGTGTTACCTCCAAACCAACAAACAAGATGAACAAAAGCAATTCATCGAAGGCCCTGTTTACACCTGGCATTAAGATGTGTTTTGGTCGATTAAATCATAAGTGGACGACGCCATATACAGGTGTAAACGGGGTCTAGAACGTTTTGAGGTTGCCTACTTTCGACCACTTCCAGAGCTAGTCAAAAACACAGGATTTTTAGTGTGGATGATCATGTGGTTGAATGTGTTCGAACAGCCACAAAAGGCCGTCTACTCTCCGCCTACTGATCTAATGTGTAAACATTATGGGAAGAGCGCTAGCCAGACGGCATTTAAACTTCATTGGCTGAAGACCCAAATTTGGTTTGAAGACAAAAACGTACCAAGCACAAACTCTCTCACCATTCCTGATTTCTAACGTGCACTAATGCATTCGCCGTGTTTTTGTGGCTATCAGAGCAGAAACGAAAGCTGCTGTTTTCCGTATGTTTTTCTGTCTTGGGACGTTCATATGTAAATTGCGCGAGCTTATTTCGTCCATTGGATCGAAAGATCTGAAAAAGCCAATACATTTACCAGCCCATAGACCCTCCCCTCGAATAAATCAGGACAGAAGTGGTTGGAAGTGGACAAAAGAGACATATTAAAACAGCAAGTGTAAACGTGCATGCGTCTGCCTCGTCTACTTGTGATCCGATCGACCAAAACACATCTTAATACCAGGTGTAAACAGGCCAAAATAGCCAACAATATTCATAATAACCAATGCCATGTGTATTAGACAATTAAAAAGCAAGCTAGAAAAGAGGAGAAATGCAGAGAAAAAGAAGGCTTTTTGGGGGATGTTATGAAGGCTTCAGAAATAAAGATGGATTTTGCATCCAGGCTGTTTCAACAGAGTTTATTCAGAACGAACAGCAGTCTGCAGCTGTCTAATTGTTGTGCACCATTTTATTGGCTGCATGCTGACAAGATGAATGCAGATCTATTGCCACCTCAGTCTATCCGCTCGCTTAAAAATCACCATCAAATGAGCTGATGGCCAGCTGGCACCAGGCAGACAGATGAGAAAAGGGTGAAAGTTCAGAACAAACAAGGGTCAACAGATTGCAACTGCTTCCTGCTTCTGTCTGGCCACCAGTGAGGGAAAGCAGACAGATGGGTTTCTTTCCATCACCACACACAATTCAAATTGTGTAGCTCTCTAAGCACAGCACATTTGGCGCTTTATAAAATCACATTTTCAACAACTTTTATAAGAAAAACCACAATCAGATATTTTCTGGTTGCCTGTGCATTGCTAAATGTTGATACATTAAAATGAGGATCATTTTACATTTTGGAATCATGAACGATTTCAAAAGAATGATTCACTCACTATTCATCATGTGCATTGAGATACAGAAGAGTGTGAATAGATGAGTTTTTCTAAAAAATTGGATGGAAATAAAGCATACAACCACAGACACCCGCACTCCTCACACACACACACATGTACACACTTGTCCTGCGCCACTCCACATCCACACCCACAGAACAAAAACACTTACATACTCCACCAAAACACATCGACACCTAATCCAGTCAAGCAAAAACACTCATCACCCATCAACACCCTGCTAAATAACACACACACACACACACACACACACACACACACACACACACACACACACACACACACACACACACACACACACACACACACACACACACACACACACACACACACACACACACACACACACACACACACACACGATGTGAACGATGCTCCATCAACACATGATGCCATATACTTATGAGCGAATGTAATGATCCAATCAGGGTGGGTATGATGGGCGGGTTGATCAAGAGAATTTGACATTTGTGATAAATTAATGATAAATAAATAACATTTACAGTAATGCACTTAAAACGGAAGCAGAAAGATGAAGGTCATGTTTTTGTTAAAACAATTATATTAAATCTTCTATCTTCTGTACAAAATGTATGATATTTAGGCTTTAAAGAAATTGCCCTTTTAACAGTGGGACTGGGAATACTTTTGACAAATGAACTTGAACTAGTAATGCATTATAAGTAATATGGGTGGAGTTTTGCTCCATAAAAAACAATGAAAAAAATAAAATACAAAAAATATTAAATAAAAAATATTTTAAAATTTTTTACCTTTACAACTCACTTTAAACATTAAAAAAATGAAACACACAAGTATTCATCTTTTTCTCTATACTCAATGTCCCCCGCACTTTTTTGCGGCAAGTGTGTTCACTAGAGGTTTTCATGTGTCAATGTGAATAAATCTAGATTTAAATTCAAAGAGACATGATAGTGACCTGACATTTTATTCAATGGATGTACCCATTATGGAGTACTAAACACTCTCATGTAATGTATGTTCCATTCATGCTCAAAACCAGAGGGCTCTCCCTCCCAGAAAGTTCAAAACGGACTCGTAGAAGTAATAACTTATGACGTTCCAAAAAATCCCTTATATGGACAAAGGCATCCAGAGTTCGCTGTGGCTGAATAAAAGAGATGCTGCTCACTGCAGAGCTAATAGGTAGAGTGCTCCCCCTCTCTGAATGTAATCTGGTCTAAACACACCCTAACCCTACTCATAACCATATCCCTCCACCCATTAGATCAACAGAGGTGGAGCTGGACTAGATCAAGCTCCACCCACTACATCCAGAGAGGGGGAGCTGGACGTCGTTTGGCTCTGCAGTGAGCACCACTTGGAATAAAAAGGAGAAATGTTTTGACTGACGAAACGTGAAGACAATAAACACAATTGAGACAATATATGGTTTATGTGTGATTTTCAAGCCATTCTGGAGTATTTTCATAACAACAAATTATACAAATAATGCAGTGCTAATTGATATAGCCTTTATTACAGTATAGAAACTATAAAACTGCCTTATTCTGTGATAATAATAAAAATCCTCATCAGGTGTTAGTGTCTTTAAAAATACATGCTATTATTTATTTTTTACATTGCATAAAATCCACGATGACTTAATGGACAAGTGTTCATAAACCAATCATAAAATTGTCATTAGGAAAATATAGGAGATATTATTTCCAATTAGTATAACATGATAGAACACAAATTGTTGGTTATTGTTCAGCAGTGTATTTGATTCCTTAGCCAGTTACAAGCAAGAGATAACAATTAAAACCTGTCAATTAGTCAAAGGTCAGAAAAAAAAAAGTATTACACTTGACATTTCTGTCCCCCTCACTTCTGAAATGAGGCTACTCCGCTGACCTTACTGCAATGCATTCAGGGATTGTTTTCTACAAATTTGGTCTAAAGGAGGCATGTCAGAAGACAGAAAAATCACACTGCCTACCTTTCTCAACAGCCTTTCGTGTTGTAAGTGCGCCTACGACGCCTTAAAACACTTCCACTGTGTGATTCGCACACTTGATACAATCGAGCTCGTTTCTAACGCAGAGAGATGCATACAGACCAAAAAAAAAAAGCACGCACATTCGCTCAGCATGAAAGAAGCATCTCAATAGACAACTGAAGAGGATTAAATGAGTTTCCTCAGGGCTGGAAAACTGTCTAATGGCTTTTATAGCAGTCTTAAAGTGAGAAAGCTTCCTACATTTCCGCATCAGAGACAGAAACACAGCGAGACAAGCGTTCGCCATCAATCTCCTGTGAGAGCATCATTAGCGCTGTATCAGCAACACGCATCTTTGCGTTCGTCGTGATGAATACACCCGGCACTTTGTTTTTATGACATCTTCCCTTGTTTGCGTCGCCCACTTGCAACACAAACCTGCTCTAATCGTGCAGGCAGTCGAGACAAATTACGACCCGACAGATAATGAATGTGCGACCTCTGCTCTGCCGAGGCAGGGAGGTCTTAGTGCGTATACACACGCTTTTCAGAGCGTAAACACATGCGCATGCACACATCCAGGCCTTGATTTCTCAAGCAGACATGTATTCTGTGCCATTAAGGTCTTAATTACAGGCTCTATTGAAAAAATGGCCACATTCACACACACCGAAAAGCCAGGGGTGCTGGCAGAAGGACGTGAGCAGACTTTCAATGCTATACGAGTTGTGTCCATCCTTAATTAGTGTGTGTGTGTGTGTGTGTGTGTGTGTGTGTGTGTGTGTGTGTGTGTGTGTAATGAGTCACAGTGACATGCCCACAAGCTAAGCAGACCTTGACCTGGACTCTTCAGCACCATCACAGGGATATGGATATATAGAATAACAGATCATTATCTTTAATTCAGTTATGGAACAAACTGTGTTCGAGGTGAGATGTTAACTCCCATTAGCAGGAGAGACCAGCTGAGAACAAAGACACTGCTTGCACATAATACACATGCAATTATTAGCAAAACACATTTGCATTTCACACATTGTGAAGCTCCTGCTATTGCTCATACTTACAATTAGTTGTCTGAACAAAACACTAAGTAATTAACTTTGGTGTATAACTTGTTCTGCACCGTTTGTGATACTTCAAATGAAGTGGTACTTTTCTGAGTAATTGGGCTTTACCTGCAGGAGGATAAAACAGGCCAGAAGAAATCCCATGAACTGACATTGAAGAAGGAAGCTGAGTATATAGAACAGAATATAAAACGCTTTTCTCACAATGAACAGAAATGACTCAACTCCAGTCTTAAGGACTGACTTGCAATGGTCAATTTGCAAATAATGTTTGTTTAATTTCTATTTTGGTTAGGTGACTCAATGTGACTTAAGCGACAATACAAATGTGTACTACCGTTTAAAAGTTTGGGGTCAGTAAGAAAGAAATTAACCATTTTATTCAGCAAGGATGTATTCATTTGTCAAATGGGACACTAAAGACATTTATAATCAGTGGTGTAACTTTGTTTTAAAAAGTGGGTGGGCACTCGTAGAAAAAAATTATATTACGATGTCCAGAAATCAATTTCAATAGTACACAGAGTTTAATATCAACGCAAGTTTAATGTGATAGTTTCATTCTTACATCTACAATAATACAATGTATTGATAGTCCTGAGATTGTTAGTGAATAAATACATAGATATGCAATCAGCATTCTTTCCTAATTGTTCCCTAATGTTCTGGTGGTAGAACTTTTGTCAGGTGTGTCAGAGGTATCGGGTTCTAATCCGCCATCGTATAGTTTTTTTCACCTCATTAGAATCAAAGATGTTCATCAGTGATTGTATATCAAGAGCATGGATACGTTTGTGTGCATTTTGTGATAGAGAGTCTCTGCAACGCCATTAAGCAATAGATTGACGCGCTCGTCTCTGTGAAGACTGTGCACGAGTCAAAAGAGAACATTGGTAACGAACACTCAGCATGATTTAAAAAACAACACATTCCAGCACCAGATTGGCTCTTATTTAGGACAAATTAATGTCAACTGGATATGTTTCACTCGCATTAGTTATCCGTGCAGCGAAATGTTTCAAAAAAGTGGTGGGGACAATATCGATCCTGGCAAAAAGTGGTGAGGACATGTCCCACCCGTCCCACCTGCAAATTACGGCTATAATGTTACTAAAGATTTCTATTTGAAGCATCCGCCACGTCTGTTTGTGTCAACCTAATGTTGATGAGTCTCATGCTTGTCACATTAAGTCCACTGAAGGCGAGCTGGAGTTGCGAACCCAATTGCAGTTTATTAAGTTGCATTCGTATTAACAAAATACGAAAATAAACTTGACAAGCATGAGACCCACCAAAAGCAGATTGACATAAAGCTTTCTATTCATCAAAAAATCCTGAAAAAGCAAAATTTCCACGAATATATTACACAGCACAACTGTTTTCAAGATTGATAATAATAAGAAATGTTTAATTGATAATAAAAAGAGATATTAGAATGTTTTCTGAAGGATGTGACACTGAAGACTGGAATAATGATGCTGAAAATTCAGCTTTGCATCACAGGAATAAATTATATTTTAAAATATATTGAATTAGAATCCAGTTTTGATCACCAAAGAATACATAGTACTGTAGTCACTTTAGATACAACTTTCCAGTATGCATCTAATAAATGTGTGCCTTTTCATCTGACAGATGTTTACCCAAATATGACAATTAAAATAGAAGATGCTTTCCAGATGACGCACATCTTTATGCATCTATAGACATTTTGAAGGGGAACTATTATCTGGATGGATGACTCAGTTGAAAACCTAACTGACATAAATATATTCACATTACACAGCCATGCACATCTCATTATGCCTTGGCAATGAAAAAACAAATGCCAGCATTTCCAAAATGCAATGGTTTCGTACAACTAACTGTCATGGTTTTTACAATGTGATAAACACAATCGTCCAAGTGAATCAGCGCAGTTTACCTGCACAAACCCCCTCAGAGCAACAAGCAACTTACAGGGACAGGAATAGACATTATTGCGGTTTAATAAACAACAGCTTTGTCTGGTGGCATGAGTCACTCCGCTGAAGTCTTAAGGAACGAGAAAGGAGCTGACTTGGCTCTTAAAATAGAACCATCCCGTCGGAGAGCTGTCACAAGAAATTATGGGGAGACATCACGATGAGGAATCAACAATGGAACAGCTGGAAATGCTTTTAATGATGTTGAAAGTTGTTTTGGAGAGAGACAAAGAGTGAGAGATGAAAAGACAGATGAGAGACTAAAATAGATAGATTCAATAAAGAGTGTGAAGTATGGAAAACAACAACAAATTCTGAGCAACAAACTGAGATAAATGTTCTCCTGCATACACAAGCACGTTTTCCAGAAATGTTCCCTTCACCCATTAGGGGACATGTTCCCTTGAGTGACAGTTATTTAGGGCTTATTCAATCAACTGGCTCTGTGTGTCCAGGCAGTAATGCCATTTTTTGGCAGCACTACACTGTTGCTATAGTATTAAAGTAGGCGTCAGGGTGACACCAAGTGAGATTGTTGGATGACAACTGAGAGCAGCAAATAGGATGTACAAACAGAGAACAGTTTTTTAAAAAAATTCAACATAAATTTAAACATTAATCAGTAGACATAAACAGAAGGTCAACCGAACCTGATGTGCGAAAACAAACTTCATTGGTTCTTGCGGAAGCTCAAACGTGCTGCGTAACACGAGAATGATCCTCATTGGTTCTTGCGGAAGCTTAAACGTGCTGCGTAACACGAGAATGATCCTCATTGGCTCTTGTGGAAGCTCAGACGTTCTGCGTAACACGAGAATGATCCTCATTGGTTCTTGTGGAAGCACAAACGTGCTGCGTAACACGAGAATGAACCTCATTGGTTCTTGTGGAAGCACAAACGTGCTGCGTAACACGAGAATGAACCTCATTGGTTCTTGTGGAAGCACAAACGTGCTGCGTAACACGAGAATGATCCTCATTGGCTCTTGTGGAAGCTCAGACGTGCTGCGTAACACGAGAATGAACCTCATTGGTTCTTGTGGAAGCACAAACGTGCTGCGTAACACGAGAATGAACCTCATTGGTTCTTGTGGAAGCACAAACGTGCTGCGTAACACAAGAATGATCCTCATTGGTTCTTGTGGAAGCACAAACGTGCTGCGTAACACGAGAATGATCCTCATTGGTTCTTGTGGAAGCACAAACGTGCTGCGTAACACGAGAATGATCCTCATTGGTTCTTGTGGAAGCACAAACGTGCTGCGTAACACGAGAATTAACTTCACTGGTTCTCGCATGTCAAGTGAACATGCTTGAGCTTCTGTTAACCACAACTGATGTATGAGTTGATAAATGTTTATATGTGAATACATTTAATCTGTTCATCATATTAGGCGATCAGAAAATTCAGATTTTTCTGAGAATCAAAGAATTAAAAAAATTCAGACAATTTTGGACTAAACCGCTCAATTCACGTGGATTAGTTTCACGGTCTCTTTATGAACTTTATGAAGCGTGACTTTATGAAGTGGTAGTTGCGTACCGGTCAATGGAGGGACAGAAAGCTCTCAGATTTCATCTAAAATATCTCCATTTGTGTTCCGAAGACGAACAAAAGTCTTACGGGTTTGGAACAACATGAGGGTGAGTAATTAACAACAGAATTTAAATTTTTGGTGGAACTAACCCTTTAAGGGCATAGGAGCGCTTATGAAAAATTATTGAAAAACAAATAACAGTGTTAGTACATGGGTATCAGCGTTTAAAAATTAAATTTTCTAATGCATTCATAAAAAAAAAAGTAATTTAGTTTTGTATTGTTATTCTTTATCTTTGACAACTCTTGGCATATAAAAATAGCTGAACTATCTTACACTATCACACGAAAATATTTTCTTTTAATCAGATTGCTTGATCTATGATTATGTGTTCTCTTTTAAGTATTTAATTACTTTCATATGCAAAAGATGTGCAAGAACGACATAAAACATTGGCCTTTGTTCTCAGACATTTGTTCAACGGTCTTTGATTGTAATGAAAAGCTGGATTAATTATTCAGAACATAAAAAACTATATTTAAAAAGCCACACGCAATCTACTCCAAAAGAAAGAGAACATGATGGAGCTGACATAAGAAATAAAGAGACAGTGTCTGAAAAGAGGAACTGTCTTGCTGTTAGACAGGGACAATTACACTGATGCCCCGCATCTTAATGCATGGAAAAAGGAAAATGCTCTTTGGAAAATCTTCAATGAGAAAACTAAATGTCAAAGCAAAACTGCTTATTAAATATGAGCAATGCTTGGCAGTGACACAGGAAAGTAACCGAGCGTGCTAATTTCTCATGGAATTATGGATGCATGTGGTCGATTTGGAGACTGGCTGTGTTTAAAACAACATGCTTTTCATACCATACTGCATACGACCTATTACATAAGTACAGTACTGGCTTATCCTATATATTTTGGTTAATATAATAGGCTATTTGGGGAATAGCTACTGAGTAAGCAACCTTTTCTGGTGAATATTACATATAAAATGTCCGACAGATATCAATGTGTCACTGGTGTTGTGAGAAATCACACCTGCCCTAGGCTCTCGAAACAGCAAAAAAAGAATCTGAGCTCAACCTGAGCTTGATAGCCAATAAGAAAACTTAAAGGATTTGGTGACATGTTTTGAAAAGAACGCTTTGAAATGTTTTGGGAAAATTCTAAAGCAATGATGAGGCGGTTGCTTCAAATGCTACATTCCATTCAAAATCTGTGGGATATTATGTGGAATATGTCTAATTTTCCAACAATAAAGAAGTTCCATTGCTAAACGAATTGCTCTTGTATAAAGAAATCAGCTGGAATACCAGCATTTGCTTTAGAGGTGTTTGGATATCAACAATCTCCTGGGGCCAAATTACAGAAACATCCCAACTTCCGGCTGGAATGCACTACACGACCTTTGCCCATTGTTACCCCGATTTACAGTTGACGCTAGTTACTGAGAGTCAGAGCCAGTCTGCAGATTTTTCCCACAAATGAAAAGCGACCTAAAGAGGAATGATCAGATGTTATTTTTCAACAAGACAATGTTCCTGCCCAAACTGCAAAGACAACAAAGAAGTGGCTTGAGAGCATGTTTTGGCCTGGTCAGAGTCCAGATTTAAACCATATAGTGAATATTTGGTCTCACATTAAAATCAAATAAACTTGAAAGACATTTTTCAACTACCCACGAACAGCTTGAAGCCATCAACATTGAAAGGAACAACATTGACTCTTCTTCCTGTAAAAAGCTGTCTGCAAGTTAGTTCCATGCTAAGTTACTTCTAACAATTCTTGCTAATTTCCTGACCAGTGATTTGTGATAAAAGTGGGTAAGACCATTAAAAGACCACTATATTTTGCCATTTTTGGCTTGGCTCTTTTTTTTTTTTTTTTTTCAGGAGTGTACTGCATATTACTTCCCAGGCATTCCATGACCCGACAAAACGAGCACAGATAAACGCCAACAGATGCCTACATGGGTAACACACTTATCGGACAAAACCCGACAAAGTTCAGAGCGTGATCTACTGACGACATGCAAATTAAAGAACACAGATGCAGCCGGATCATTTCCATAATGACCGGCGCAATCTACCAAGAGCAGCGCAAATTAGCGTCATGCTTTTTTTTGGCGGTAAATAATGGCACAAATACCAGTAAATTGACTAGCGCAAACCTAAGTAAATCACCTTGCGTGATGCATTTAAAAACTCTCTTGCCATACATTTTGCATCTAAAAGGGAAACTCCTACAAACGCATATGCAATAAGGTCAGCCGCAAAAAAAAAACCTGTCTGTCCACACCTTTTCAGCGCTAATTCTTCACAGTGTGTCTTTAGTAAATCCTGACAGTAGCTTTTTTAACATCAAAAGAGGGTTTGCACTGGCACAAGCTGTTAGTAAATCTGGCCCAAAGTGTCTGTTGCTGTCTGTCGGTGCTGTGTGAATTGGCCTTCAGACTTAAGATGGCACGTTTCTGTAATATGGCCTTTGGCAGCTAAACTGCAAGGATCAGCAATGCTATACAGTGCTAACATTTGTTATGCGGATGTAATATTATCAACAGAAAAGCTTCAGAAATGCTTTACTGTGCCTGTAACAGATTTGCTTAGGGGTCGTTCACACAGAACCCTTTTCCATTCCACTGCACTACTTTTCCATTGATTTTCAATGTAAATGCGCTAGTCTTGAAAAGTCTTCGGTCTCGCGTCTTTTGCAGCATCTCGCGCACAACACAGCATTCTAAAAATGCGGAGCTCAAGTTAAAAGAAGATCAACTTTTAAAAAAACGTGTCTCAATACCTTGCGCTTTGTTTTGTTCCATTGGCCAGTGTTTTTGCTGTTAAAAATGCGTTCTGTGTGAACTGGCCCTTCTCATGCAATGTGAGAATATTTACTCACTGATGCATTTTATTTTCTTAAAGACCATTTTTAGATGTTGAAATACATCCAAAAATTGACTCTTTCCGAGTTTAAATGAGTAAATGAGTCCAGCGGAAGTTATAAAAAAGGCTAACAGCAGCCTTAAACGATTACAGACAATGTAGGCACTTCTCATACTTTGTTCAAACATCTGTAATGATTTTCAGTGCAAAACATCACATAAGAATCAAGAATCTTGATTCTATCTGGTTTAATTTTATGTCTGGCACACATCAGTAAAAAAAAACACTGAAAAAATGTTGTTTGAGGTAGAGATGAGGACTGGAGTGATGGGATCTGTCAGCAGATCTGAGTCATTGCACAAATAATAATGGAAAATTGTTTAAAGAATGCCAAAGTACATTGCGTCCTTTCTGTGAGGAGAAGAGTTGTGCCTGCGTGTGTATAGCATGAGCAGGTAATGGGAGGCTGCTCACACCATGACGCTTTCAGAGAGACAGTATCGCTGAGATTTGGAAGTTGACTGCAGACGTGCTTGTTTAGCACAATTCAGAGCTTTACATCTAATTGATTGTTTTACTGTGAAATAAGACAAACAATTATAATAATACAAGACTCAAACACACAAGACTCAAGTGACCGACTGAAAAAGTGATAGCAAGACAAATGTTCTAAAACTAAAACTAACCAAAATTCTTTACAAAAAATTGATCAAAGACACCACCACATGTATCCGTATTGGAGAAGTTAGAGAAATGTTTATTAAAAATATATCTTCTATCCAAAATCTTAATAAAAATAGTTCACTCTTAAGTTAATTCACTACGATGGAATTCATCGTTCACTTTGAAGGCAGCTGTCTATGTAGCCAGCAAGGCAGTTCACTAGGGTTTTTGGAAAAGAGAACAGTAAAAAAAAAATGCAGCAAATACTGCTAATATAGCCACTTCACATAAATATGCTTTATAATCCCTTATGAAATTCAAACCTGCCTTAATTCAACTCACCAGCTGCATCAGCAAATATCTTTATGTGCATGGAATGCACTCTTTCAGATTTAAACAAGTCACTCTTTATCCAGGGATATGCCAAATGCAAATATCAAACTGAAAACTGAGAGTTTAGGGTGATTTGTAGAACGTCTCAAATCTCTAGGGACCTTGAGCAAAGTGTACCACAGTTATCAAAAACAGTGGATTTACCATGGTATGTATGGATTAGACAACCATGCATGCATACAGTACATGTGGATGTAATATTTATGATAGGCCTAGTATCACACAATACAGATTGGCTGTGTCCGAAACCAAAGGCATATTCTTGAAGACAATGTTTCAGTGCACTAACATATTGTCAAGAGAGCTTTAGATATAACTAATCAAATAATTCATGAATATAATGCCTATTTTCTTTATAGAAAATGAATCATATGCACAAAAAAAAACCCATTTATAAACAGTTTAACATTAACTCTTTCCATGACAGTGTTGTTTTTTTTAAGTTACTAGCCAGAGCCAGCTTTTTTGATAATTTTCACAAATATTTTATGGTCTTCAGAATATTTTGTTGTATGAATATCTGAACATAAAATATTAAATGAAAGAATAGTGATTCTGCTTTGAAAAAAAAAAATCTAGCTTCATGCATTCTTATTTTTTAACAAAAAACTGAGATAATTGCATTTTGTCAAAGACTATGTCCGGATTGGATTCAGAATGATAATCAAAAGCATAGGTTGAGTAGATTGAGTCCATCAACACCCCAAGCTTGCATAGTCCTATACCTCTTCCTGAGTCGACATTTCATTCAGTAACGTTAGTTAACGTGTTAGCTTAATGCGTAAGCAATGCTTCTTTTGCTTGTTTCTGCTTCTTCTTCACGTTTTTGGAAGATGCGTAATAGCGCCCCCTACCGTTTAACAGTGAAAACATGGATTGCCAGATTATTCATTTTATGGCAGGGAAGCACTGTGACAGAAAGAGTTAAATGATTAGTTCACTTCATTGGTGATGGTTGAGGAGATTTCCCCTTCTATATGTAAAGCGCTTTGAGTACCTAGAAAAGCGTTATATAAATGTGACGCATTATTATTATTATTATTATTATTACTTCAAAATTAAAATTCTGTCATCATGTCCTCACCCTCAAGTTGTTTGAAACATGAAATAATATTTTTTTTCTGCTGAACACAAAAGAAGATATTTTGAAGAATGTCAGTAATCAAAAAGTTGATGTACCCCATTGACTTCCATAGTATTATTTATTTTTTTACTGGTTACCGACATTCTTCAAAATATCTTCCTTTGTGTTCAGCAGAAGAAACTCATACAGGTTTGAAACTACATGAGGGTGAGAAAATGATGACAGAATTTTCATTTTGAAGTGAACTATTCCTTTAATAATTCTTTCCTCACACGCACAGGATTGTATAATCACAAGGCTATGCTGCCTCGATCATATTACAAGAATAAAAGTAATTTTTAAAGGTCAGATCTACAACCACTTTTACAGTGGACCAGAGAGGGCAGGGTTTTCAAAAAAGCCATTGTTTCAAAAATACCTGTGGTGAGTGAGTCAAAGATGACTGTGGCAGGGGAAAACCTTCCTAGATGGGAGGTTTGATGAGAAAGAAACCTTAGGAGGTTTCTTAAGTCTCTCCTCTCAGAAAGGAGTGAATCCTGTAACCATTGAGGTTCTGCTTCAATAAGTGACTGAGGGAAGGTTTGCTAGCCAAAATAAACCTGAACTGAAAATCAATGTCAATATTGTGCAGAGAACTACTTAATCTTCTTTGATAGTTTTTGAAACAGTGCTGTCAGCAAGCACCCCATTGATTTCTGCTCATCCACTGAGCTGCAAAGTCATACTATTTGGCGTATTTCTAGAGAATTCATGAAGAATTATAAGATGGTTATTTTGCTAATAAAAATCATAAAATTACCCTAAACTGGGTTAGGTTATCTTGAGAGATAACAACGCTATCTCACGACCAATTCGTACGAATTTGTACGAGTGTTTAAAAGTTGGCTAATTCGTACGAATTTGTACGAGTGATTAAAAGTTGGCTAATTCGTACGAATTTGTACGACCTCACTCGTACGAATTTGTACGATTTGTCTAAACCCACGTGATGGGTAGGTTTAGGGGGCGGGGTCAGGGGTAGGTCATTCGTACGAATTCATACGATTCTGGCAACTCGTAAAATATGTACGATTTAGCAAAAAACGTACAAATTCGTACGAGTGAGGTCGTATGAATTGGTACGAATTAGCCACCTCGTAAAATTTGTACAAATTGCCGTGAGATCGGGCTGGAGATAATCATGTGTGAAAACTAAACGAGTAAAGCAATGCATCTCAACTGGTTTGTCTAACCCTAACCAAACACAGTAACCCAACAAATTTGTTTAGCCTGTAAAAAAAAGGACATCTTTAAAATCAAATATTCGCATAATAGTATGTAATATCATGGTAATATTATGCATTAGGTACAACTGACTTCCTTTACAATCCAATCCATATTTACTTGTTGTCAACTGCACAATAAATATCACTTTGTTTGCCATTCTTTATTCTATTCTATTAGGAGAAAAAAAAAACTAGAGATTTGTATCATTTTGGCACTTCCTTTGAGCACTGTGATCCTCATTGTAGCAAAATGGAAAAAAATGGCGCAAAGCCCAGAAACATCTAAGATCAGACCATCCTAACAAATTGAGCAACTGAACAAGAGGAGCAATTGTTAAAGAAATGAACAAGACAGCAGCAACAACCCTTACAGAACCGCAGAGCTTATTGGATGAAATGAGAGAAACTATCCGACATCACCAATCGTTCCAACACTTCAAAACGGATTCTCTTTGAGAGCGGCTAGAAAGAAGCGACTTCTGGGAGAGGCTAACATTAAGTCAAACCTGAAGTTTGCTACAAGACATCTCACGAACCCGGCAATCTTTTGCAGCCTGATGACACTAACACTGAGCATTCTGGTCTGAAAGTAAAGTACTATATTTAGTGCAAACCAAACCGCCCACGCAACACAATTCTGAACCAATGAGCATGATGGTCAGCAAACAGAGAAATGTGTTCAGAGCAAAATCATCCTCCAAAAGCACAATGACCCCAAGCACAGCAAAAACTATGGCTCGACTTCAAAACATATAGTCGCCTCGCTGTTTACTGCCTACATTTACAAGCTAATGCTGTGATCTAAGAGCTACAAACTACATTTTTATGTATGTATTGTTGAAAGAAATTAACATAGTTTTTCAACAAGGATGCACTAAATTAATCACATTTATAAAGTAAAATAAAGACATTTAAATTGTTACAAAATATTTCTATTTCAAATAAATGCTATAATAAATTCATTTCTATTCATCAAAGAATCTTGACAACAAAATGTATCACAATTTCAACACTGATAATAATAATAATAGTAAGAAATGTTTCTTGAGCAGCAAATCAACATATTAGAATGATTTCTGTGTGACAGTGAAGACTGGAGTAATGATGCTGAAAGTTCAGCTTTGCATCTCAGAAATAAAATTATTTTTAAAATGACATTTTGATATATTAAAATAGGAAAAAGTTTTAAATTGTAATAGTTTTGGGAAATATTACTGCTTCTACTGTATTTTTGATCAAATAAATGCAGTCTTGGTGGTGAGAAAAAGAGATTTATTTTATAAAAACTTTCTTTTAAAACAACTAAATTAACTATTAAACTATTTTTATCAACAATTGTCAGTAATAATAATGAATTAAATATATTTTAATTTGCATTTGAATCATTGCACACACACAATGTTTTTTTATACTAAATATTAAAAGAAAAGTCCAGGTTCAGTACAAGTTCAGCGCAATCAATCAAGGCAACAAAATTGGAACTTTACACAGAAAATCTTAGCAAGTAATATTTTTCCACACAAAATTAATTCTAACAAGTCTATAATTCTAAAAGTCTAAAATTATTTTTGCAGTAATCAACAATTTGCCGCAAGTGCAGTTTATTGAGCATCACTTGTGTTAAACCTGGAATATTCCTTTAAATCAATCTTTTGTTTCATCGCAATGCAATGTTGTCTCCACAAAGGATGCATATAGTTCTGCCTTAAAAATCGACCTTAAGAAGGTACCTAGTCTAAAGACGCCATCCATATTGTAAGCATGCCTATGAGGCATTAAAATGCTGCCAATGTAGGCAGCTCAAGAGGCTTTGAAACAAAGTCTATTACCGGTAAATAGCTTGAGAAAAGGTTAGTATTCTGGAAAGGACCAGCTAGACTTCACAAGCTTCAATCCAATTGAATTTGTGGTATGACTTGCTGAAATTGCAGTCCAGTGATGCGCTACATCTAATTTGGAGAAAATTATTTTAGCATTAAAATCAGGAGGTGTAACGGAGAAAAAATTCAATGGAGGGAGTACTTTCCGAAGGCTCTGAATGTCAACCACCACATCATTGTTGAGTAAAATACCTGAATATAATTAAACCAAAAGAAGATATACACAGGTCAACTCGAAACATCAGAATGAAAAGTTCTCTCTCTCTCTCACACACACACAAGCTTCAGCCTTAAAGTTTTCCAGAAAAGATCTAAAGTTAACATCATTTTGAGTGCGATGTGCTTTCCTGAATCTGATGTAAGACATTCCAAACCCCCCGGAGGACAAGGATGAAGGGATTTTTACAAGGAGTTTATTTGAAATACGAACTCTTTGTGCCTATGAGGAACCGTTTTTTCCTAACTGCTGGAGCTCTACATTTTCTCTGATGCAAAATTTCATCTAATGCTTCCAATCACCCAGTCTTGGTAAAGTGCCATGATGAAATCCTGTTGACAGCACTGAAGTGTCACAAACAAAGATGGCAATCAGCTAGCTGTTATTTCAGACGCACTTTATATTAAAATGTCCCTGTTTCTGTGTTTTTATGTAAGTGCTGCTGAGTAATACTAAACAAAAAAAGAGCATAATTATTAGAAGTGCTTGCTAATGCGAAGTTTTACACATTTGCTTTCTTTTTCAGTTTGTTACATTTAGTAAACAATGAATGGGATCTTCTTAAGCTTTTGTACATTTTCAACTTTTCTTTAGTATGTAATGTTGCTGTTTAAGCATGAAGAAGATCAGCAAAGTTACAAAGCACAAACTCTATATCTCTATATCAGTAGGCAATGTTTCTGAACTCCCTGAAACGCCTCCATTGTAGTCTTGAGTTTTCTTCCGAGAACTGACAAAATTCCCGATTTAAATAAGTCCTGCTCAAGTAATATCCAAAAAAGGGCCAAGGAGTTGTGTTAGAAGTGTGTTGAAAATCTGGGTTCTGGTTAGAGGAATGACATTTCCAAAACAAGCGGTTGACCAATCACAACACACTGGTCCAGCCGTCCAATCAGAGCACATTGTGCTTTTCAGAAGGAGGGGCTTCATAGAGACCAGAACTAAAAAAGGGTATTTCCCGTAAAGGGACATAACTCGCTGCATGCTTCACTTTCCCCAGTACGATGCTTCATTGAAGAAATCAACTACCGGTAGCTAGTCACAACTGTTTCCCGGAAACGCATTGTCGCAGATTGTACTGAATGTCAGCTTGCTTATTTTGCTCAAGATAAGGATTTATTGAGTCCACATGTCAAGCAAACCAGAAACTCTGCTTCTAACCACAGCTCGAGAGCTGTCGTTCCAACCACACAACTTTGCGATGCTGTTTGCGAATGTTCGTTAGAACTACGGTTTCGGGAAACACCGACTCGTTGAACTATGCTGATAACGACGGAACTTGCAAACACAGTTGGCTAACAATGCTTTTGAGAAACGCACCCCACCCGATACGTACAGATTGGGAAGAGATGTGCTGCAACAATGTAATGGGTCCTCTTTAATAACCGTGCATTAAAATACGCAACAATATATTAAAAGTTAAGTTTGCTCACGGCAGAGATTGTGTCAACAAAATATGTTTTTTGAACAGGGGTGTCTTAACTTTTGCACACTAAATGGACTAAAGTGGGTGGCGCAGTGGATGCAGCAGACATACGACAATGGTCAAAAATGTGGCTAACAATTCGGCTGAATTGCTTTACACCTTCAGTAAGGAAATTCAGAGCTATAACCAACCTTCCACTTTGATCTGGTTCCTCGAGCAAGAGGGACAAGGCAAGATGCTGAACTCCTCAGCCTGGTGCATGGAGTAGTCCGTACTGGCCACCACGATCCTGTCGCCGAATGTCCAACCCTCAGGTTCGTCCGCTAGCTCTAGAATACTGCAGTTAGACAAGGTGTCTATGGAGATGGAGGCCTGTGGACGCACTGTTGAAGACATAACACACATTTAGCATGCACATATGGTCAATAACTGTCATTCATTTTCCCTATATAAATATTTATATGCAGTGTTAGTCTAATCCGATATGAGATCCATTAAAAATACATGAAATTGTTTCTGCATTTTATACATGACCAGCCAAACACTTGAACAAAGAACTTAAGATCTCGTTTATTTTTATTTCATTAAATGATTGATAGAAAATAAAAAAAATCGAATTAATCAAATCCAGATAGAGACATTTAACAAACATAAAGTCATTGTGAGCAACAAAGCCGCATGATGACACAGCCACATTCCATTGTCTCTACATGCCAACATTAATGAGAGCATTACTTTTACATTTATGCAATTGACAGGTGCTTTTATTCAGAGCAACTTACAGCTCATTCAAGAAATACATTTCATATGTGTTTCCTGGTAATCAAACTCATGATCTTGGAGTTCTAGCACATCTTTTATGTATTTTTGTCCCTTAAAAGAGGAACTAAATGAATTAAAAGCAATGCATTTTGCAGTATGATTAATAAAAAAAGAAATTGTATAAGCATGCTTCTTTATGCATGAGAAAATGAGTAAATGTAATCAATCATTTCATGTAATGGTCACAATCAGTCATAATGTGACATGGATTCTTTAAAACCTCCTTTACAGCAAAGACAACCAGATAAAGTATTCTGAATTGTAATCAGATGGAGAAACTTCCAAGCTATGTGGCAGCATGTTATGAATTATAGCATGGCATATTATCAACTAGCCTGGGCTGACTTTACAGACAGACAATGGTTTAGATTAACACAAACCAATTCCAACCAATAAACAAGATGTACCGAGCCATTTTGGGGAAATAAAAACCTTGAAACATGTGACTGAAAAATCCAATACTTTGGGCATTTCTGTGACCTTTGAGTTCTGTTAAAATCATTGACAGGAGGAAAACAAAATGTGACACTTATGGGATTTGGGCCTGCAATCTTTGAGAGCAGTTTAACTTGATTGACAATAAAATGTCAGTTCCAGATTATGTTCAGTGGAATAAAATCAATGTAACAAAATTACAAAATGCGGGAAGTATATTTCTGAAGCTTTTTATCCATTTTTTTTTCCGGGTCTAAATATAGACTGCAAAGTGCACACTTTATTTGACAAGTGTACGAACTGAAGTTGTTTGTAAACAGCTGACATTTGCCAGAAATCGTCTGAGAGTGCTGCCAACACGAGCTCTCGAGGTCATCACAATTCACTTATAATGGGCGTTTTTACAAACTCTCATTACGTTTGACAGACATTACTTCTAAAATGAACATCTTAGTCGATGTTAAACATAGAGCACAACCCATATCAGTTGTGTTAACTGACATGTTTACGAAAAATCAGGACATTCGGTGAGAAATAAAATGTAGGATGGGATTTTAAACTTTACGGAATTGATTGGTTATTTCCTTCGTAAGGACAGAGCATTTTATTTTATTCCCAGGCTGTTTTAGTATCTAGGGAAATCATGTCCATACCCAGCAAGGAAAAAATGATAAAAGCACTGATGTTCATTTACTGAATTGGTGTACAGGAACTGTAAATAAATGACTGAATGGCCCTGCCCAGGCTACGTTTACATAGTAAGTTTCTGTGTAAATGGGACATTTCTCAATGTCAATCCCAAAAACTGACAGTGGCATCTTACTGCCTCAGTGTCTGTATGTATGACCGACCGTACAACGCGAGTCAAGTCCGTATTCTCTTACCAGTAACCACAGCAGCGTCAGTGACCAAAATAATATCAAAGCCCATACAACTGCAAAGTCTTGTCACTTTTGACACACAAGAGTCCAATCGAGCAACAAAATCTTTATTAACCGACAACAGCTTTTATATCTGGGAGGAGAGCGGAGCAATTGAGTCACGTGTAGCACACAAAACTGACAGGAAACGCTTCGGTGGAGAACAGTGAATCTAAAACCTTAATATCTCGGTCGATATGAGTTCATATCGACCGATGGAGTTCTTATACTCCATCACGTTCTCTCCGCTCATCTAACTCTCTTTTACTGCATCAGCCTGTGTGTAAGCTTAAGACCATGGGGGAAAGAGCCTTCTCACACAAAGCCCCCAAGCTATGGAATCTGCTTCCTCCGATAATTAGAAATGCACCAACGTTGGGACACTTCAAAAGGTTGACTAAGACACATTTGTTTAAGGCTGCTTTTCCTTAATTGTTTTATTATCCTTGTTGTTTCTGTTTATTTTACTGTACGCACTTTGGGTTAGAGAAAAGCGCATTACAAATACAAATTATTATTATTATTATTATTCATGAAACCACACATTAAAACCTGCAACACACGGCAGACACGCGTTTGTGCAGCGCAGAGCGGATCTCTCGCACTGCATGTCGGGACAGACCGGTGGCACGCCACTGTGACAGACTGACAAATGTTGTCCCCTCTGGTTCGGTTCACACACCACAGGTTTCCGAGAATGCGTTTGTGAGTCCTGAAAGGTGTGAGTTTGGTTATAGAATGCGATTGTCACTCTTGTAAATAACCGAACTGTGTGTGAACATTAAGGACTTGAATTCAGGGCTGACAACCATATTCTGCTGCGGTGTCTAAGAGCCCAAACCCAAAATTAAAAACAGAGAAATAATGCATCCAAGATGAATCTAATACAAAAGATTTCCATTGACATCATATAGCTGCTTGTGAACTTCGCTAATGAAAATTTCAAGTACAAACCCAAAAGTTAGTAAAATAGCAACTAATCATGGATATATTTGATTTTATTCATTGATAACTTCATTTTGTGATTTGATTAACTTGATTTGAGGGTCATTGTCATCTATCCTACACACGTTTTTTGCTTCATTAACACATTTCCCCCCTCCCTGATCCAGCTCAAATTAAAGCTCAAAGTTTCACAAATAATTTAAGTCAACAATAATATAATTTAAGGCTGTTAAACAGCATAAAACAGAAGGATGGGGAATATATATTGGTCAAATAAGTGTAGACTTGGTGAGCATTAAATACTTTATTATTTGTCTGAATAGGCTAAAGTTAGATGATTACATTATTTTTCTGTCATTTTTTCACATTTAAATCAGAAAACTCGTATTACTGTTTCTGCTGTACTGAACCTTCTAAAGCTTTAATGCTGATTTCACTAACAGTATGGGACATTTGTTTGGCCAAATGTAACATCATAACCTGTTTGTTGAGACAATAGAAAGCAGCTACGCCATCTCACCCCATACATAGAGAAAGCTAACATTCACTTTCACTCTATGCAAACACGCAGCGTGAGGCACATTGTACCTAAAATCTCCAATTGTGTTCCATGAAACAGTTGTACGGGTTTGGAGTGACATAAGGGTGAGTAACTGACTGACTGAAAAACGTACCAAGCTTGCCGCACAGGAAACGCACACGGTAGTTGTGGCAAATCCCATCCACCTGCTCTTTGTTGAGGCATACAAAGCCATAGTTTCTGTCAAACTTGGAGAAGACTTCTCCTGTCATGTTGGCAGGGATGCCGTCAAGAGTTTCAGCCTGAAGGCAGAGAAGAACATTTGAAATACAGTGAAACAGTCATCTCTCACATTCAGTACCATTCAAAAGTTTGGGGTCACACTTTTTTTTTTGTATTCTGCAAGGATGCATTAAATTGATCAAAACAAATGTAACATTAAAGTAATTGATGTGTGATTTATTGAAGTATGCACAATATTTTAGCCAATACTACCATACATTTTGAATTAGGCCAATGTTATTGTTTCTGGCTGTTTAATGCCTGGTTTTTATTATATTTTTCTATAGTTTTTATTAATCATACTGGTTATGGGCCATAATATAATACAGTATGTGAAAACTCTGTTTCACAGATTATTTCGTAAATATAGAAGCATTTAGTAAGTGTGTAGTCAGCAATAAGTTAGTCTTCCATTCATCCAAACATATATTCACCTCGATATCAAGAGGGTTACTGCACAGACGCTCTGGAAACGCTTTGTGGAGGTCGGACAGTTTCTCCCAGTCCCCTGACCCCCTCTCGTCATCACGGTCGAACCATTCTGTCCATTCGGCCTCTGAAAACCACACAAACAGACACTCCGATTAAAACGCAGAGAACGCTGCCATCCCTCCAGCATCGCCCAACAAACAGGCTCTGTGTAGATATTAGTCTCATTTACATCTTTAATCTTCCTGCTTTGCAATTCTCCCTGTCAAAGCCTATTTATGCAGAGATAATTACAGTTCTCCCTCCCTGTTTTGCCGTCTGCACTGCCAAACCTACAGGGAATTCAGCCTTCTTTGGTTGCATTGCATTCAAATCAAACCAAAGACAAAAAGAAAAGACACCTATGCCATGCAATTGAAAAGACGTTCCTCCTTCGCTCTCCACAATGATCAGGGCAGAAATCTCAAGTGTTCACGCTGTTCGGGGAATACTTGAAAATGATTAGGAGCTACAACAAATTATAAAGAGCCCTCCAATGCAAAAGAGCTCTCAGAATCCACTCCAAGAGTGTGGTGGAAAATTTACAGTGTATATTAACATGCGGGAAGCGAATTGGTGTCAAACTGAAGTGCGTATTGTATAAATTACCAACGACTTGCAAAATCACTCTCATGGTTATGACTGTACTGTCACTTAAAAAATGTGTTACGCACATTTTATGGATTTTTGTTTGTGCCTTTTAGCTGAGGCTAACCAATATGCTTTGCTACTCCTAAAAGTTGGCAAAACAAGCTGACACAACTTGTTTTGTTGACACATATTTTTTGTCTAATGTTCTCAAGAATGAAAAAGTATAGCAGATCATGGCTGTGATGTAAATTAAAGGCTACAAGTTACTTTCTTTAAAAAAGGGACACATTTTTCATGTCCCATAATCTAAGGGAAAAAAATGGTGTAGGATTTACTTTGATATCATTTTCACGTAGAAGCTAATTAATAGAAGCTAGTAAATTTTGCAAATAATTACAAAGAATCGGAAAGTAATACACCGAATCAAATGTGAAATTTTGAAGAAGAACGATTAAAATAGCATTTTATTGTAAAACGTATTCCAATGTGTTATTCATGACTTTGATTTTTTTTTTTACTACAGTATATCAACTTTGCTTTTCAATAGGAAATACATAAAAAAAAACATATACCAATTATTCTTCAAATTGACAAATGAGAGAATACATTTTTTTACAAATGACCATTAAAGACCCCATAAAACGGTTTGATGGCCACGACTATCCTGTGTTGGCGTATTTCCTATTGAAGCAGGAAGTTGGGGCAGAAGAACTTGTCGTAGCCTTTAGTTGAGTGCAAGAGAAGTCATCAACATTTTTGATCCATTGCCAGAAGAAAAATGCATACACTACCTATCAAAAGTTTTAGGTCAGAAATTAATTTGACATTTGAAAGAAATGAATACTTTTATTCACCAAGGAAGCATTTCAAATTGATCAAAAGTGACAGTAAAGACATTTATAAATAAATAAATGCTCAAATAAATGCTGTTCTTTTGAACTTGAACCTATTCATCAAAGAATCCTGAAAAAAAATGATCACAGTTTCCACCACAAATCAGCATATTAGAATGATTTCTGAAGGGTCATGTGACACTGAAGACTGGAATAACGATGCTAAATTCAGTTTTGCATCACAAGAATAAATTACATTTTAAAATAATTAAAACAGTTCTTGTAAATTGTAATAATTTTTCACAATATTGCTGATTTTACTGTATTTTTGATCAAATAAATGCACCCGTAATAACCACAGAGATTTCTTTCATAAACGTAAAAAAAAATTCTTAACTACCCCAAACTTTAGAACGGTTGTGTATAGTAAAACTCAACTTTTAGGAGTGCAACAGTGATCTCAAAGCTACAAAACACAAAGCTCTTATTTTGATTGCATGGGCCCAAACCTGTTCCTGGAATACCAGAATAAATTTCGCCCACTTTTCCCCATCTGTGCGCTGTAATCACATGGCAGAACTTTAATTCTACATCTAAATGAGTTCATTCTCTGCCCATAATACGATCTTGCACACTTGTTATCTAAATGATCACTTCGGTGATGAACAAACAGATGGCATCTTCTGAATGGGGATGTTCTTTTGGACTGGTTGAGGATGTACAGGTGTATGTGGTGGGCTGGGAAATTAAGCTGCTGGGACTTGGGGGCGGACAGACAGACGCCACACGGATATTATTTAACAGCGTCGAGAATTATGGGATATTGGAAGATCTTCTTACTGAGATCAAGATATGAGAGGTGGAGGTGAACCAAATATGGCATATCATATCACTGTTAACACCATTCATATATTGAACACTCTTACAAGATTCATTTTTAGCAGCATTATTTCATCTAGGGGACACTTTGTCTTCGGTGTCACATGATTCTTTAGAAATCATTCTTATATGATTTGATTTCCTGCTCAAGAAACATTTCATATTATAATCAATGTTAAAACAAGTTGTACTGATTCAAGTTGTACTAAAGTTCAAAAATCTTAATTTATTTGAAATAGATATTTTTTGTAACATTATAAATTTCTTAACTCTCACTTTCGATCATTTATATGCATTCTTGCTGAATAAAAGTATTTATTTCTTAAAAAAAAAAAAAAATCTTACTGACCCCAAAGTTCCTACAGTAACTGTAGTTTATATGCATTTAAAACATAAATTATGGTAAAATATGCTAATTGGCTATAACCCTGTTGTGTTGCTCTACATTTTCTCTTTCAGTGAGGACAGACAAATTATTTGTTGCTGGATCTTGTCGTGTCATCTGGTTAGGATATACCATCAGATTTGAATAATGGTTTTAAATATTAACTTCCCTGCTGGAAAGACCGGCACAGCTGGTCACCAGAACTAGCTTAACCAGCAGGACATCAACAAGAAACACCATACTGGTCTACGAGATTCACTAGTTGAAGGAATACTTCAACCTATTTCCATGTCATTCTATCCCTGTATTATTCATTCTTCTAGGAAACACAATGGGAGATGTTAGACAGAACATCCGTGCGTTTTTTCTTTCTCCATGCATCAAAAGTGGAGTGTGATTTATACCGCCAAACTGGAAAAAGAACAAAATCTCAACATGAAATCACCATAAAAGTAGTCCATCTGACAAGAGGTTGCACTACAAATAATCATTATCCTTTACTCTGACGTACTGGTTTGAACATTTTCTGTCAAGTTCTATTTTTGTCCATCTGTAAAATACTGTAGCACTTGGTATTTTTAATGTGACACTGACATCCTCTATTGCAGGGAAAATAACTCTTGTTCTTTTCCTTTCTTTTTTTTATACCAACCACCGAGTAGTACAGTAGGTTCTTGGCCTTTTCTGCTCTAACAATGTGAAAGAGACTCTTTAATGAGCAATAACATTTGAATCATTTCTCTCTCCTCAAATCTTCTCTCATCTGTTTTCACAGGGACACTTTAAATTGTCTTTCCCCTCTTTTTTCTTAATCTACTATATTTTACTGTGGGAATGTTTCTAAAGTAAAGAAACGCATTAGACCAGATGCCCCTTTACAATCTGTCAAAAAAAGTTTAATAATTTTACTACAGTCCTTTTTTACTGACCTACCCTGAGATTTTTATGTATATAAAATATATATTTTATAAATTAAAAAAATCAAGATCCGCTCACGAAAACTGACATGATGGGTATTGTCCAGAGGCCACAAGCACACGGCTGATGAAGGGTTAAACCTGAAAACATTTTGCGGCGCTTTGCACCTTTTGGACTTTATTTGTGCCCTCTTGTCAATGCATTTATGAGAGCTTTTTAGCCTTTTTTTTTCATTTGTAGATCTTCATTTTATTTTTTTTATTTTTTTTAGCTGCTTTTAGATCTACACACCAAAGGAGTTTGTTCATATAAAATATTTGTCATTTATTTTTGTGTTATACTTATACTGTATATTTTTTTATTTAATATAATTTCAATAGTATTTAATAGAATATAGCTAAATATAATTGAAACAAATTTAGAATTTTGCATGTAACAGGATTTTTTATTGATGAATTGAAAGTGTAAAAGAACAGCATTTAGTAAAAATATAAATAATTTTTTTTTTTTAAACATTAAAAAAAATCCTGACATTAAAAGTTTACATACAAAATATATATATATATATTTCTTTTCCGCTTTATTAAATTTGTATCTGTTCCTCATTTATATTAAGATATCATGATTTCATAAGACTTGAAACATTCAGCAAAAAAACCTTTATGCAACTTTTCTGCTTATGCTGCTTTCAAAGCTTTTATTTTTGAAGAAAGGATATAACATAAAGGTGAGTAAATTTTATAAAATTTGAGTGAACTATTTGATTACGTTTTTGCTGGTCTCCTCCAGCTAGACCAACACCAAACCGCCATGAACCAACCTGGACCTGAAAAATGAGTCATGGGTGTGTGTTATGCAGAGGTGGAGAGGTGTGTTTGTACCTTGAACCCACTGACTGATGGTGGTGATGGTGAAATGCTCTCCGTAACCTGAGTGAAACACCCGAGAGCTCCTGGCCTCAGACGAAGCCTTGGTTCCTGAACACACAAACACACGCCAGCATCAGGAGAGAGAAACGGCTCGCCTTCAAGATATTTCGTTTATGTGCTGCTGTTTGCTTTCCATCGATGAGCAAAGAAGTGGGCAAAAGAGGCTCACCCTGATAGACGGCATGATCCTCGACCGCTGTGGAGGCGTCCCCTTTGACTGTAATAAAACTCCACGGATGCCTGCAGACACGCACACACACACACGCACACACACACACACACACACACACACGGGAGAAAAAGGACGTATGAGGGATAAATAAGTCTGAGAAGTTGGCCATGAATAAGTTGTCCCTCCTAGACAAACATTCTGACTTTCACTGCTGTAAATGATGTTGACTTAAGATGTGATTGGCGGCTCGTGCTTCTCAAAGAGAACTGGGTAATTATAACGCCAGAGTTTCCCATCAGCCCCTGCTGCATTCTGAGATAAACAGCCTGACTGACACCATCACCAGCACAATTGTCTTCAGCTAGACCAGACTGACAAGCCAAAGAGGTGTCGCTGCACCATCTGTCCAGCAGGGGTGCTCTCTGCGTATACGACGCCCCACGACATGTGACGATGCAGAGATTTCGGGAGGAAATCTCACCACAAACCAAAGTCCAATTTTCTGATATACTAAAATAACACTAGATGCTCTTAAGCTGACCCTACCCCATTAAAAAATATATATATATTTTGCAATGTATTTCTGCATTATGTATATATAATAAACTAATTATGAGAACTAAGGCCAGAATATGTTATACAAGTATGGAAACTGAGCATACTTAAAGTGTGCTCTTGCGTTGTTATGGCAGTGCTCACACCTACTCGCTCAATTCACTGACTGTCTGCTTCATACAGCACATTAAACTAATCACTAGAATGACAAGTTTGCCAAGTGGCAGTTTTTGAAAGATACTCAGAGCCTTGCAGGAAGGCACTTAGTACCTGCATTGTGCCAATGGCCATTTACACTAGCCTCCAACATTTTCATATCTAAGGAAGCAAGCATGCAGTTATAATGAATTTTTAGTTTAGAGACTGGAGAGGGAAAAGAAATGACATGCAATCTTTAATCAAGATGGCCAAATTCATGTTCAGTAAGAACATAACCATTTTGCAGATGTAAAATGTGTGTACTGGTATGTATATATATATATATATATATATATAAAGGCCTCTGTCCTGAGCTATTTTTCCTGATGTGATTAGATTTGTGTGTGGGAAACAAACAATCACATGTAGAACCATTTCTGTATTTGTAGCCTGCTTTTTCATTAAACATTTTAATTACTCCAAAGTTGTTATCTGTCACAGCTACGCTGATATTATTCTCACAGCACAGCTTCACTCATGTAAACAACAATTTTATTTCATCCATCCCAGAGAAAAAAGAAATTGCTCTGAGGTTGCCGTTTCTTAGTTTATGAGACATAATGGAGTTCTCGGTTCCATTTAAATATCAGCTTTGTTTCCACTGCAATTCCATGGGAGAAAGAAAAATTAAACAAGACAATTGTTGACATTCAGAAAGAGTACACAGCTATACGTTTCTGTGGATTCTTTCATTCCTAATACATAACGATCTGCAGCCCATTTGCAATATTATAGGATTCGTTCTAGTAATTTTCTAGTAATGACTTCATAAATTCAGGCAATTTATATTCCATAAACTGAAAAGGCTGCCTAAACCCTGTTCCTGGAGATGGACCATCCTGCAGAATTCAGTTCCAACTCTAATCAAACACACCTGAACCAGCCTGAATCACACACCACACACCACATCCCAAGTTCATTATTATCCATCCTAAACAGTATGCGATTAGAATTAGTTAGCTGTCTGTATTATATACTTTACTCTGGTATAGATTTGTATGGTGTGCCATCAATGCATGCTTTTTAGGATAAACAACACACAACGCACTGTACTATTGAGAAACGCAGCCCAGAACTAAACAGAGCGTTACTGACAGACTGGGAAGAGAGGTGCTGCAACAATGTCAAATATATGAAAAATAATGTGTTTTTGAACATTCAAACATGAAGATTCTAGTAGACCCTAAAAACAAAATCAAGACTTTGTAAAAAGGCATAATATGGCCTCTTTAAACCCTTTTATATTCCAGGCTATAAAACACTTTGAGTTGCATTTTATGTGTAAAAGGTGCTATAACAGTTAAATGTATTATTATTATTATTGTTATTATTATTATATCCACACCCTTAAGGCATGTTTTATGCATTTCCATCAAACGCTTCATAAAACCGTTCTCTTGCCTCCTATTAGAGTTGGAACTAAACCGTGGCAGAAAGATAGAACTGCAGGATTTGCCACTGATTTAGATGCTACTTCAAGAAACGTATTTCACTGGTCTCAGACTAGCGATGTAAAGAGGAAGATGTGAATGCATTCAGACTGATTGACACATACTCTACTAAATCAGACTACGCTATAATTCAGAGTCCAACTAATGCTGAAGAGAACTCTAGACTTGTCATGGTATTGGTAAATTGGTAACGGGTAATATTACCGGAAGCCAAGTCGATGGAAGTGCCGGCTACCCAGCTTAGTGAGAGCCTTTTTAGCCAGATCCTCCAGGTTGTTGGATCCTTCATCATTAACCACCATGGCCAAGATCTGCCCAGTTTCCACCTCGTCTACATACTGGGCCAGCCGCCTGCTCTCGTCCTTGCTCCTATACGTGTCAAACCTACAAACACACACATATACACACACACAAATGTAAAAGTGGGTCACAGAGATTAATCATAGACCAGTCAAGAAACGTTACAGAAGCCAGTAAGCATACTGAGCATGAATGATTGTTTTGAAGTCTGTGATTCAATAACAGATGCTCGTTTTTGCAATGAAAAATTGTTGCTGATCAATTGCCTGCAATGAAGCCAACTTGGATGCGCTGTTTGTTTTGACAGTCGATTTGTAATTACTGTTTTAATTCCAACTGCACATTAAAACCATCAGTTAGTTGGTTTTACATGATGTACTGAAGTAACAACCTCTAATCCATCAAGAAGCAAAAACACATTTATTAAAAACTTCGAGAGGAGAAAATGTGGAATCATGTCTCACTGACCTATCAGAGTGAAGCACCTCTCCAGTCTTGGGGTTGATGACGTGAATGATGATGCCTCTGTTCCCCCAGCTCCTCTCGAAATGGTAACTGTTCTCATTGCCCTGCCCAGGATGGAGTGTTTTGTTCAGGAACGTCCATGACAGCTTCTTTCCTGAGTGAATTTCTAAGGTTCCTCCAGTTCCAACGCCAATGTATTTGCGGCCAAAATAACTGTGTTCAACCTCGCTGTCATCAGACCTTTTTGAAAACAAGAAGAAGAAGAAAAAGAAAAAATACAACTAATCAGATTGTCCCATGTAGGGTTGTGCGTGATTCAGAATTGAGTTGAGAATGCCTTTTAAATTCCAATTCAGTTCCAGTTGCGATTCGGATTTGTAATTTTAGAAAGTAAAACTGTAATTTTAACTAGAAAAGTAAAGTTTATCTGAAAGTTTACAAAGCCTTTAAGTTTGAAGATTTTATAGGCCGGACTATCTTAAATGCTTAGATATATTATCAAAGTTCTGTTGTTTTTATTGTGGAGGGCAAAACATATAATGCAATGCAATACAATGATGATTGAGAAATGTACAAACAAACCTTCCTCATAAGCAAAGTATTATGTATTATATTTGTTTGATTTTTCAAAACATTTGTAAAAATTAGTAAAAAGTAAACCTAAATTATTTCAGTCCAGTAAGTGTTTATCTTGAAATATTGCTCGATAAAAAACATTAAAGATTTTACAGCAAATAAATCCATATGTAGCCTACCAACAACCTAAATCATGGCATTTTTACAATTATGCTAAAAAAGTATATACTATAAATCAGATGACAGAAGGCATGTAGTAGATTGTGTGCAACAGGTTTTTCAACAAAGTTTTGATCACATTGATCATTTAGAGGCCATATAAATGTATCTATCAATTATGATACAATATGTTTATGGGGTTAAAATTAAAGGCTCAAAACAGATCTAACGCACTTCTATACGTTAAAATGCTCCTCCAAAACTTTCTTTACTCTGTAAGTCTGCAGGAGACTCTGATGCTTTTTCAAAGATTTTATTCATACCTGCCAAAGAGAGAGATGGTGAGGTTGCCTTTGTAAGGGCATTCTGGACTGCCGATGTGAAGTTCGCCCTTGTTCCCGATGAGGATGTGCCTAGCCCGCAGAAAAATGGGTCGATTGGAATCGGCTATCACAAGCTTTCCTAAAAAGAGCAAAATATCTCTCACCACTGATTTTCAACCAATGAGCATGCAGGATATTTTACAACTCCAATTCTAGTTCTAAAAGTAAACAAACACTGCAAAAAAAAAAGTTTTTGTTTTTTTGTAAAAAAAAAAAAAATCTTACTCTGTATGTTTGACTTGATTTCTAGTACAAACACAGCTGACAGGGAACATTCTCAGAATTTAAGAATTTAACGTTCTGGCAAGGTTCTCTTGAAGTTATGAACAAACATTCTGCCAGTAACATTAATAAAATGTTCATTCAAAGTTACCTAATGTTCTTAAAATGTTAGCACAAAAATATTATTTATAAACAAACATTCTGCCAGTAACATTAATAAAATGTTCATTCAAAGTTACCTAATGTTCTTAAAATGTTAGCACAAAAATATTATTTATAGATCAGTCATGGAATGTTTTTACCTGAAATGTTTAGTTGGATGTTTCCTAACATTTACGTTATACATATTTCAAAATGTTAAGGTAACATTCAAAAGTAAAATTCTCATAATGTTTGCAATATATATATATATATATATATATATATATATATATATATATATATATATATATATATATATATATATATATATATATATATATATATAAACTATGTTCGAATGACCAAGAAAAAGTTTTTAAAACGTTTACATAACGGGATGAGAACATTCAACTAAGTGGAAACATATTAAAATATTCTTAGAATAATTTTGTAAGCTGGAAATATCAAAACATTTAGACATTTACTTCACTGTAAAAAAAGATATATGATTAATAAATGATGGCAACATATTTTTACATGGCTTTTAACTCATTCAAATAAGCAATTTTCAACTTTTTTATAAGTTATAAGATTCAACTAATTTTTAAAGTTGGTTTAATGTAATTTAAGTTGAAACGACTTAAACATCCAAGTTGATTGTACTTAAAAATTGAAGACACAAATTTTGCTTTTACAGTGTTGAGACAAAATAACTGAAGATATTAAGTTTTGTAATGTATACAAATTAAGTGAGTTTAACCTTAAAATTAAAAATGGTGAATGTTATTTCACCAAGTACAACATGTTCCTGGTATGGTTTAGGGGTGTGGATAGGGTTAGGACAACATTTTTAGACAGAAATGATGTTCCAGAATCTACTAAATATGCTGATCCGGAACATGGCTTTACTTGGCAAAATCACGGTGACCAGAAAAAAAAAATGTTGAATTAAAGTTGTTGAATGAAACATCTTTGAATTAAAGGTAGGGTAGGCAAGTTAGCTTTGAATGCATGAGATTCCACGCTCCCTTCAGGGCGTCTCCACATCCTTCTAACACAGTAGAGTCTGCAAAGCATCACGAGACGAGAGATGCCGTTAAACTACCTCATGTCTCAAATACATATACATATAATACATTTAGACCACTTAACTTAGTGATTGTTATCAGGATGTGAAGACACTTTCAACCAGCATCACAAAAATTGTTTCTGGAACGAATCACTTACTCTGCCTTTAAGTGAATTTTTCTGACAGATGTTTGTTCTTGTTTCAAGCAAAAACTCACTTCATTTGGATAATTATTTTAGGCCTTCAATTGATCTCTCAAGTAAATGTATCTTGATTTAAGAATGTTTAGGTATTTTACTGAAAAATAAGACTATAAAATATGATTTTTTGCTGGCAGGGAATGTGATGGAATTCCCCTCATCAAACTCCAGAATATTCCACGCTTAGGGCGATACGTCTGAAATGTGTTTTGATTTAAACCTGTCACAGCTCGTGTCAAGTTTTGCTTTTATCGTGAGGGATGTAAATCTTTATGGCACTTTAATTCTGCTGTGAAGTTTGAAAGAAGTTTTATTAGGAAGCTTTACCTCCGTTGAGGATCTCGATGGAATGGACGGTCGCAGAGGAGGTGAGGACGACTTTGCGACCGTAGCCGATGGTGACTCTGTGGGCTTCATTGTGCCCGGGGGTCCAGGGTTGTAGACCAGGCAGCTTATCTGGACAAACTGGGAAATATAAAGACATTGTAATTAAAAGTAAATAAGTCACACAGAAGAACTCACAATATGGCTACACTTTATTTCCATATAGTCCATTTTAGACATTCTACTAACTTGTAACTGTGAAACTACATATCAATTAACTCTCATTTGAGACTTGTCAGGGTTCAGGTTAGTAGAATAAGTTGACATGGCAAAATCAAATTTTCATTACAACCTTTAAAGGGCTCTATATATAATGAGATTTTTTTTCAAAAGCTTAATGTATATCTGAGATGTCTAGACTAAAAATTGACCATGATAACCCTTAAATGCATCTGCTATTACTCAGTTGATAAAAGGAAGTCAGGGGTTCAACCGCAGGCGGATGTTTCTGACTGCAGTTAGACTTTTAAGTGTCATCCCATATTAAAAGGGCCTCATTCTTCCCTTTAATGCTGTAAAAGCCACGCACTTGATTTGAATACACACGGCACATCTCAAGAACCAGAGCAGCTGAGAACTTTCATAACATTATGAGCATTTCCATATCTCTGCTTTGAAATGAGAGTAAAGGGCTTCACTGAGCTTAATGCATTTCTTTCTGTGTTACAAAAAGTCACGCAACAAAAATAATGACAGTAATAATCACCCAGAGGAACGGTTTATTGCTTTTTCATGGCACAGGAGACTTTGGGGGTGTCAGCTAGGTTCATTTAGGTTTCAACTTTGTTTTTCTCCACACATTCAGAAGAAATAAAAATAGACAAAAAGGCTGCTGAGTATGCAGTTTATTCTCAAAATAAAAATAGTTTATATAAATAAAAATACACTTACATTGAATATACGAATAGAATTAAATTAGTTTTAGTTTATTTAATTAACAATAACAACACTATTAAACTATTAAATAAAGCTTAAATAATATAAAATGTATAGCTATATCAAATGAAACTTAATTTTATTGTGGAAAAGTTGCCTTGGAAAATAACTGAATTAAGTTAGTTGAACTAAAACTGAACCTGGAATCAAATTAAATAATGCTAAACAGATATACTAAAGGGATAGTTCACCCAAAAATTTTAAAGTATCCCATAATTTACTCACCCACAAGCTATCCTAGGTGTGAATGTGAATGACTTTCTTCTTTCAGCAAAACACAGAGTAATATAAAAAATATCCTGACTCTTCCAAACTTTATAATGGGATTGAATAGTAACTACGATTTTGAAGCCCAAAAATCTAAACAGCTCCAGGGAGTTAATAAAGGCCTTCTGAAGCGAAGCGATGCGTTTTTTTAAAGACAAATATCCATATTTACAACAGAGTGACCTCTGACCCGACACATGATGTATTGACAAACGCGGAAGCGCAGTTTAGAGCAAAACAAAACACCGGTCATGAATTAGAAGTCTAAATCGAGAATGTTAAAAGAGAATTTTTGGAGGAGTTAGAGTTTGTTGCCCAGCCCTATTTGTTTGAACCACGAAAGGCGTCTACTATCACCGAAAGTTATGGTACTCCTACGTCATACGTCGGGTCAGAGGTCACTCTTCCGCCGGAACTCAACTCTCGTCCAGTGAATGCGTGGACGACCGTTACCGGATGCTAGTGATCAGATATTATAAAGTTATAAACCCATCGCTTCATTTCAGAAGGCCTTTATTAACCCCCTGGAGCAGTATGGATTACTTTTATGATGGCTGGATGCACTCTTTTGGGCTTCAAATCTCAGCTAGGAAGAGCCAGGATATTTTTTAATATAGCCTAACTCATATTGTGTTTTTCTGTAAGAAGAAAAAAGATATACACAATATGATGGCTCGTGGGTGAGTTATGGGATAATCGTCATTTTTGGATAAACGAACCCTTTAAAAAACAAAATACAAATGATAAATACACAATGCTCAAATACTCCACAACGTTTTGGTATATTAAATTATTTGAAAGTACTTCTATTCAACATTTCTTACTTTGTTGAACGTCTCTAATAGATTTTTTGGGCAAGCTTGTTGCAATGCCTTATAATGTTGTTTTCTAAGGCAGTTTACTAAGTTTAAGAACCACACACCTCAAAAATATAAACATCACAATGTGGATACACACGTTAAAGCCCATTTTGCAAAATATGAACTATTCTCTTTTATATAAAACACAAAAAGCTAAAGGGACAGGCAATGAAAGAACAACAAAGGAACTATTAGATGAAGCGTGCCTTTAATAAATTATCCTATTCATCCATGGGCTCGGCTCTCAGAGAAGGAGAAAATCAAAGAAAACACAGCAGCCCGTCATTTCAAACAAGCACTTTTATGTGACCACTAACTAGCTGTCCTGCAGTGATACATTAATCTCATTGCCAGCTTTTACCATATACAGAACAAATACCGCAAAACAAAATTGCGAAAAGCCATCACGCTTTGTGTCGTCAACAAAAAGCTGTTCAAATGCAGATTTTCCCCAGAGGAATCCACAGGCAGATGAGAGCAGTGCTGGAAATACCACAGACCCAAAAGAATGATCCCACTCTAAATGCACATAAAAACATGTTTTCGCACAGATTTGGGCATTATGACCATCTACTGTAGAATATATTCATTTGACTTTCAATGTAGAAGGCCACGCTACTTTTTTTATAATTGCAAATCATATTTGCAACTACAAGGTCTTAAAGCAGGCAGCTTTGGTTTGTTAAATTACAGAGAAGCTACTTTGCTGTTGAAAGGAGCAGAAATGCACTACATTTGCAGGCCTGTAAAGACATGGATTGTGCTGTTGAGTCTTGGCTGAAAACTGAGTTAAGAGTTTGCTGGATTAGAATGAAACACAGTGCAAAAAGTCTCAAAGGGCTTCTGTGGGTTTGAAGAACTAAATCCAAGAGCCTTCTTCTGTAACAAGACTCGAAGTCATGGGGTCTCTCTCTGTCGGACGGATTAAGTTGAGACTGAAAGGACGTCGGTATGTTTTGGATGGCTACGTGCTAGCTAATCTCTGATACTGAACATCAGGCAATGTCACAATTCAAAGTGAAGTTAAGAGGACAGCAGAAAACAGAAGGATGGTAGTTAGAAAGGGCAATTCAAAATATTAGGGGAGCAAAATTGCAAGCAATGCTAAAACAGAATATATTGAATGTTGCTGCTTATGTTATATGTCCAAAACCTGAGGATTTCAAAGTATCCTTTATGCTTAAGAAATAATTGTTATTACCTTTTTTTTAATTGTTTTTTTTTTTTAAATCCATTGTATGGACGAACTCTTGTATTTTAAAGATACAAAAAGGAATTCCTTATTATATTATTTTTATTAATTTTTTATTTTTACTCATTTAATCACTCATTTATTAAAAGTTTACTATATGCTGTCAAAGTGCAATGAACTCTTGCATTTTTAATAATTCCTTATTGCCCATTTTATTTGATATTTTTAATTGAATTAAATCTTTTGTTTTACTTTTTATATTATATATTATTCAAGAATACAATATGCTCACAAAGTACCATGGACTCTTGTATTTTAAAGATAAGAAAGGAATTACTTCTTATAATTACCCCTTTTTATTATTATTATTTTATTCAAAAAGTTATATTATTAAAGCACTTTGCAACAAAACTGATATATCAGAGCATGAAAGACAGACACTCACCAGCCTGAGCAATGTGAAGAACAGCTACTACAATAAAAGCAACACAGATCTTCATTTTCAGTATTGTTGGTTTGGTCCAGAGTGTAAAGGCACCTCACCTACAACACAAAACACAAAAATCGAATAATTATTAAAGATAAAGTGTGTAATGTATGTGCCATCAATCCCAACAAACGTAATTGCAAAAATTATTTTCAAAGTCTCCACCATTGATCGGCAAAACAGATGTTCTGAAAGAGTTGAATTATTCACATTTTACAGGGTGAATCAACCCACATATGTCTCACGGTGCATTTTTAGCATTGATATGAGTATTTTCACCACCTAATCGTTTTTTTTACACACATCACCTTAAACATGCTTATTTATTCTGGGCACACATGGCTTTATGACCAGTTGAAGGGAAAAAATGCCATTGAGCGTGTGCGACGTTGCCATAGAAACGGGCGAGCGATTTTGTCAGTTTGCCAGAATCTGAAAGTGGTGGACCCCAGTTTTGCATTCCTTTGAAACTTGTGAGATCTGAAGGTTACGTGGTTATCTTCAAAGAGATTACAAGAGCACCAGCAATATGACTTGAACCTCCATAAAGGATCAAAGGCTCAGAGGGGCCGAGGGCTCAGGTACCGACTCGCTAATAATAGTGTGCTTGTTTAAATGCAGTTATATAAAAAAAAAGTTACATAACCGATATAGACATACACGGGATCCTGTATCCTGGTTTCGGTGTCGCAGTCTCCAGCTATGCTTGACAGACCAATTATATGACAAGGTAACAGACATGACAATGCTTCCTTTGACTAAACTATGGCATTTTCGAAGGTAAAATGTTTTCCTGCACATAAAAGCCGTTTCTATACTGCAAAATCAATCGAAATCAACTGTTATTATACTGTTTTCATCTCTTCTGTATTTGATATTCTGAGCTGGAATTATCATGTCGTGATGTTTATTACAGTAGCACTGCCAATCCGCCCGAGGCGTGATGGCTTCGTTGTCCCAAAGTAACAGTTGCATCATGACCTGTCCAACGTGTCAAGTCTGCACTGTTATACATCGGATCTGTGTATAGCTTGAGAATCTATTGCTGTCTTTGTTATGTATTGAGGGATAATGGTCTACAACTGCCAAGTTCTCGTCATATTAGCATCACGATCCTTTCCCATTGGGGTCTGTGCAAAGGATTGTGGGAATATTCCAAAGATTGTTTGTCTGGTTGTTGTTGTTTTTTTAAATTGCAATGCATGTCAGCATGTGATGTGACAGTACAGTCGTGAAGAGTGAATAAACTAGCAAGATGACTATCAGTTTGACTTGCTAACCAGCCATACAGTATATTCCATTGTCCTTTTTTCCTTACATAGGCTACACATGGACAACAACTTCAATTTCAGTCTGTTTTCCATACAAAGCTATCATATGACTTCAGAAGACTTGGAATATGGCATATGGGCTTTTTAAATAATGCTTTTATGGTGCTTTTTTTGTCTTGACAGACCATCTTCCCATTGTATGGAAAAGAACAGACATTTTGTTTCTTTTGTGTTGCACTGAAAATGGAAAAAAAAATTATGTGTTTTCAGCAACAAGAGGGCGAGTGGATGATGAAAGAAGTTTCATTTTTTGGGGTGCACTATTCCTTTAAGATTAGAGCGCGTCTGATAGCACAGCAGGAAATGTAATGTGTCTCACAGCAATGCCTGCGACGACGCTGGCAATAACAGGGTGAAAAATGAAAACACAAGCCTGTGGCGGATGGAGTGGAAGTTTATTTGAATCTCCAGGATGATCCACACGGTCATTTATTCTACGATCAGATGTCGACTTGGTGACAACAGGTGCCGCATCGTCGGGCCAAACACAGCCTTTCCCTTTAGATCCCAGATATGAGACGCTTCGCACGAGACCTGCAAGAGAGAACAGAGGTCATTATGGACAAAACCCAAACAAAACAACGCAACTTTAATTAATTTGATAGAAATTAATCATTTTATTTAGAAAGGATGCATTAAATTGATCAAAAGTAACAGTAAAGACATTTATAAGGTTTAAAAAAAATGCAAATAAATCCTGTTCTTTTGAACTTTCTGTCTGTTTCTAAAGGATCATGTGACACAGAAGACTGAAGTAATGAAGCTGAAAATTCAGCATTGCTACCAAAGGAATTAAATAAATTGTAAAACATATTCAAATAGAAAACACTTAATTTAAATTGTAATAATATTTCACTATATATATATATATAATATACACACACACACACGTGTATGTGACTTTATATATTGCTTATACCGTTTAAAAACATCTGACTTTGCATTTTAGAGTTTGTAAATCCATGTCACACTGCGCAATTTGCCATTTCATAATCACATTTAGATATGCAGCACACCGAGAGAAAATACTTTTTGCAGGTAAATAGATGTCATGGTGTAGATCGACAAAAATAGCACCTCCTTCCCTTTCCCTGCAGTTAAAGCGTAAAAGTCAGCAGACCGCGGACTGCTCCTTTGCTTTCATCACGCTGACTTTGTGCCTGGCGTGATGGAATTCTGTGAAAATCGACAGGGGGAAAAAAATCCCCTTATTAGGTTTTCTAATGCACGTAGATTCCCTCGAGCCAAATACCACTAGATCTACAAGGCGGACGCATACTGAGCCGTTCAGAGGTGACATGTATCTTTCATCACAGCTCAGCATGCATGTTTATTTATTTTTTTAAATGTGCATCATTAACAATCACAATTTCTCTTTATAAGCACATTTTAATCTTCTACCTACAGTATGCGTGTTATCAGTGGACTGGTTTTCTGAATGTTGCATGAAAACTCACATATCTATCTTTAGCCAGCCGGCCCATGATGTAATGCATACAGAATGGCCATCTGAAGATAATATTGCACAGATAATTAGCAGTGTTGCTAAATCAAGCATCATTATTAGTGTTGCTTATAGTTAGTGATATAAACAAACCACTTATATAAATTTGGGATGTAAGTCATCCATCACCATTTGTGCTATACATACATGAACGATAACTCTGAATGACACATTTTGTTGAGGAGAAGTGTACAGAAGACACTACAGACAAAACCATAGCTTTCGCAGTTCAGTTTTGAGATTTTAGTCTATTTTGCTTCCGTAACTCGCCTCTTTAAGACTAGTGGAAAGAAAACCAAGAAGATGTTTATTTTATTACACTTTATTTGTGTCTGTAGATTTCAATAACAGAACATATCTTTCTAGGTCGTTTTTTTCAAAATGAGTTTTTTTTCCTCATTCACCGAGCCAGAAATCTCAACAGCACTTACATACACTAAACTTTCCCATTTTATTCTATCTATATTCTGAAGGTTTTTACTGAAGGGTTTGTTCATATCAATCGCCTGATTTATACAACATTTTATTGCTAAACACATTTTTGATTTTACTTTTTCTATCCAAAATTTCCATTGCAAAAAAATGTTTATATGTCAACAAAATGAAACAATATTCATATGTCTGTTCTGGAAATGTATGCAAATGAGTGTATATTTAATTAGAGAGTGCTTTATTTGCATATTTAAACATAACATTTTAGAACATAATTGTCTTAATGTACTGTGATTAATCCACTTGGGAAAAATTATTATATCTATTAGTTATTTTTACCTTATTCGCCCATTTAGACTTATTATTTGGATAAAAGCATCTGCCGGATGCATAACTAAAAATGTAAATTATTTATTTGGTGGGCAGACAAAGCAAGGGAAAAACAACCAAAAGGAGGAACCCAAGCCCTATCCAGAGAGCAGATATCATTGTAGAATTGAAGATGTGCTCATCTAGCAAACACTCAAAAACCTTAGGAATGACCCACAACATTTCCCACAGTTTTGCACAATAAAGCTTTTCCAGACAGCGTAGAAATTGGGTTTCTTGAGTTTCAGACTGCTCTTCCACTCCTTCATGCGCTTTCTGACTTCCTTACAAATCTCCAACACCGAGAAAGTCTATTCCAAAACATTACATCACCATTGTAAAGACAAGCTTCGCTTAGATCCAGACCTCGCCTCTCGGCTTTACCTCCCCATGCTATCTGCGTTTGAGACTAAATATCTCTTCCTGGGCTGCCTATCTTCTTACAGAGACTGTTGCCCTCCGTGGCCCTCGCAGATAACACACTTCCACCCCTGTCCTTCATGTTGACCCTGTGCTATCAGCACAGAGTAAAAGAGCAAGCAGAACTCACGGAACAAAGTCTGCCGTCTCCGCTGCTCACGTGAGCGATTTCTAATCGCAGTAACAGTCATGATATAGCTGGAATGCTGCTGGAAGAAAAACGGTTGGTATTAGGTCTATCGATCAATTAAAATGGAATTAATCGAATCAAATGAAGATTAAATCAATCAAATGAATAGTAATTAGTTGCATATATCAATGTGACAAGACAATAAGAAAATATTGCAGAGGAATAGAAATGGCTTTAGCTATATACCATTGAACAATGAAGTATGAAGTCTACTAGACATTTTGCAGTCAAGTTTGTCAAACTATTAAAGGTATGGTAGGCAATTTCGGATTGCAATAGCAAGTTAGCTTTGAAAGCATGAGATGTCTCCAAAGCATATTAGAATGATTTCTGAAGGATCATGTGACACTGAAGACTGGAGTAATGATGCTGCTTTCACGGGAAAAATTTTAATTTTAAAATATTTAATGTTTTAATTGCAATAAAATATTACCCTTTTACTGTATTTTTGATCAAGTGAGCATAAGAGACTTCTTTCAAAAACATTTAAAAACAAAATCTCAACAACCCCAAACTTTATACAGTAGGCCTACACACACACAAAGAGAGAGAGAGAAGAGAGAGAGAGAGAGAGAGAGAGAGAGAGAGAGAGAGAGAGAGAGAGAGAGAGAGAGAGAGAGAGAGAGAGAGAGAGAGAGAGAGAGAGAGAGCCTGAACAGTTTTCTCATTTCCCCATTTTTCTTAATCACTCTTATTTATAAACGTAATATATATATAACGTAATCTTCACAAATACATCTACAGATAAAATATCAAATAGCCGCCACGTCTCCAGCTGCACGATATATACAGTCAGGCCGCCCGGCACTAACGCGAGTCCTGATCAGGGAGCGCAAACAAGAGGATGGGAGGTTTTTCCTTTCCCTTTCATTACCCTGAAATATGTTTCAAACTACTGGCTGACTTTTACGAGAGCAAACAGGATTGACCCAGAGCAGCAGTTAAAGGAGGCTTTACGAGTTCGGCGGGCCTCCATGCTCCACTTGCACTCCAAGAAAACACTGTAGATGAACTTCAGCAGGATAGTCAGATAGGAAAACTCCTCATTTATTTAATTGCAGCATTCGGTTGTATAATCCAAAGCTTTTTTTGAGCGCATGTTGCTGTAATGATGTAAGAAACATGCACAGTGGAAACCTGAACCACAAGCTTTTAATATATAAATGCAATTACCATAGCCCATAAAAGTCTTGGGACTACTGACTACAGTGGAGCAGATTAAAAGCCATTTCCATCAGCCTACTGGGTCAAACAGAGGCTCTCAGGCACATCAAAATGAGTCTCTTCTGGAAGGTTCCGAGGCAGAGAAAGTTGCTGACGTGACACCTTCAAGGAATAATTCATACAAAAGTGACAATTCTCACATGATTTACCTACCCTCATGTCGCTCCAGAGCTGTTTGATTTTCTCTGAGAGCTTTACAGAATGTTAAAGTAGCTTTTTTTTTACATACAATGACAGTGACTATAGGGGACGTAAAGCTCTAAAATGCAAAAGACACATAATAAAAGACAAGTAGTCCAACTAGAAAAAGACAGAAATGGATCAAGATATATCAACGAGACAGCATTTTAAATATAATTCACATTTGCATATATTCAATATGCTGCATGAGGTGCTTTTTTGACATAAAAGATGTCAGCCAGTTTGAATATGCCGAAGTAGTGTTGTTCCGATACCAATACCAGTGAAATTTCACGATTCTTCTCAATTTCAACACTGCAGCAAAACATTTTTTTAAAGTTCCTGCATTTTAAACAGCATTAGACTGCAGCGATGGTTTGATTCCCAGGCAATGCATGAACTGATATAAAACGTTTACTTTGAATGCAATGTAAGTGGGTTTGAATAAAAGCATCTATCAAATGCGTAAATGTAAAACAAACAAAATTTAATCTCCAATTTGTAAATATTTGATTCTTTTTATGTTCCTGTAGCTAAATCAGCACCTGGCTAATTGATTCCTATAGGGAATGCATAAACTGGGAATCAGACACATTAAAAAGTTGACTTTGAATGCAAAGTTAGTCGCTTTGAATAAAAGCATTTGCCAAATGTATAAATGTTGCTGCTTAATTATTATTTTTTTGCCTGTGAAAACTGTGAATTATTATTGCAAACTTTTATTATGCACTTTTATTTAAACAATGATAAATAAATTAATAAATTAAAACAACCGCATCTAGCTTTCAAGTATTTTTTTTTTAAATTAACTAAACCTCGCTTCAAAATAGACAAATAAACAGTCGGTAACAAAAATGAAGAACAAAGCAACAAAAAACTAAAAAAAAGACATACAAAAGAACAAAGAGAGCTCTAGATGATTTTCATAATGTAACTGTAGAGGCTGATTAAAGCTTTTAAATGCATCCACACAAGAGCAGTGAGCGATTATCTCTTTTTCTTGTCAGCAGTTTGATTATTTTTAATCTCATTACAGAGAGGATCAGGTCTATTATGGAGCATTTACACCTGATGCACAGATCAATTATGACATATCAGATGTTTCGGGCCCATCTGTTTACATTCAGACATAAATGGCTGTTCACATTAATATCTTGCCAAGATCAGCATATATGCCCTTTTAACTTGGTTTGCAAGACCCATGCATCGGCCAGTGGAAAAAAAAACCCTAATTTTTCTCAGTGGTGCCGGATCGTAAGCGAGCTGGGCTAAAGGTGCGACGGCCTCTAGGGTGATGAGCAGTGATGATTAATTCAATGAGAGCAGTGTGTGTGTGTGTGTGTGTGTGTGTGTGTGTGTGTGTGTGTGTGTGTGTGTGTGTGTGTGTGTGTGTGTGTGTGTGTGTGTGTGTGTGTGTGTGTGTGTGTGTGTGTGTGTGTGTGTGTGTGTGTGTGTGTGTGTGTGTGTGTGTGTGTGTGTGTGTGTGTGTGTGTGTGTGTGTGTGTGTGCTAACGGGAAGAGAGCGGAAGATGGTGAAGGTTATAGCCGCTCTCCGGAGGCCAGGGGGAATCTGAGCCTTCAGAAAGAGCTGGTGTTGAAACAGCTATTTTTACAGCCTGCTCTCTCCAGGACTCTGTAATCCAGCAGAGACTGGGACGCGTCACTGTGCTGACGGTGACAAGTACAATAGAGCCTTTACTGCCAACACAGCACTGCACCTCTGACCTGAGACACCTCCCAAACTCACGGAGGTCACTGATGGACTGGCCACCTCACTTTGGAAACGCAGCGTGAGGTGGAGGTCATCCTCAAAGGATTATTGGACCAGGTACTAATGAGGTTTGGGACAAGATGGTGGGGCTGATTAGATGGTGAAGCTGCTTAAAACTTGTAGACCACCTTGGACCAGCAACAAACCAGCTACCATCTAGCAATGCGTGTTTGACCACCTTAAAAGTGAAGTGCGCCATTTCTGTAACCAGTCATTATTTTTGCATTTCTTTTTGCCACTATTGTCACAGAAATTACACTGATATTACCTGCTTATCCAGTGACTGCTTTGGACAATGTTTACATATAATGTGTGTATCATTGCTGTTAACTAAATTTAACTTAAACTAATACTAAATTCAGTTAAATGAAATTGATTGTTGTGAGATGAGTAAAAAACACAGTTGCATAAATCTACAAGGCATCTTTATATAGGCTAACCTGCAAAAAGTATCATCCGCTTGAGGTAATTGTGTAAATGTATGAACTACCAAATAATGAGACTAATCCCACTTAAATAATGTGAATTGATTGGTAGTCACATTATACCTTTACATACATGTCGTTATTGTTAACTAAAACTATTCAATTTCATTTGCGTTAATTGAAATAAATCTGAAAAATAAAATAAAAAATAACATTGCATGTAAAAATTAAACAAAGGAAAACTATATAATTAGAAATGTTGCCTTGGCAACTAATTTAAATAAAAGTGTAAAGTGAAGCACTAACATGACCAAATCTAAAGCTGAAACTGATAAAATGCACATAATTCAATTACTAAAACTTAAACTAAAATTAATTCAAAGCATTAATCATTTTAATATTATAAAAACAACACTGAATACATTTTGCCTAAACTTAAAGTTCTTACTTTTATATAAAAAAATGTAAATAAAAAAAATGCACAGGGACTTGAACGAATTGGTGAATCTTGACTCTTTGAACAAACTAATTTGATGAATCAAACTTTACATGAGAGAAAATGGACTTTATATGCATTAACTATTTCAGACACAGTGGCTTATGAATATCTCAAATCCCCTTATATGCATGAGCTGTAAAGTGCTACTGAATATCTGAACGAACAATGAAGACGTGAATCTCGCCAGTTTTTCTTTTATCTGTTTAAAATATAAATCAAATCTTTCTTCAACAAATGCATCTATTTTTATTTTCATGGCAGTGACTGGCAAATAAGACAAAAATTACCAGCTGCTGCCCTAAAAAACATAATTTAGCTGCTGGTATGTTTTAATTTCCCACCTTAAATATTTGACAACACGATTGAATTATTGCCATGGTGAAGCTGTAAAGCTGTGTGCACATTACTGCGGAACTCTACTGAAAAATGCAATGCATGCTAGTAGCATTGCTTTTAGTTAGTTACACCTCAACACCTTAGTCTGTAGGCTACTGGTGAAGAAGTAAAGAGCTTTGCTCAACAGTTTCCCACTTACACACCTGCAGGATCATTGATTTAACCAGCATGATGCAGCTGGTTTTGAAGCTAATTGAGCAATTGTGCATACTGTGCATAGGAGCCAATTTATGCTTCTGCCAGTGGGTGCCCACACTACTCTTTTTTTTTTCTGCGCAAAGATGCGCTTGATGAATTAATTTCACAAAAAGTTCTTTGTGTCTTGCTTAGAGAAACACACTGCCTGCAAATTCAATACCAGCCAAACAAAACATTTTTTTTTCACGTTTCAATAAAACACGGCTGCCTATACAGAAAGACAAAGGAAATCGATGCTACCTGACTAGAGAAAACCAAGAAAAAAAATGCTGTTGACGTCCCCTTTTGCCAAATAGGAAAAATTCAACACCCAGTATACACTGTGCACGTTGCCATCCAAGGCCGCTCCCACCAGTCTGCTATGGATACTCTTAAGAGTCAAATTGCAGCTTGTTTTAGTAGGAAATCCTTCTTAGCTAACTTTTAGTCATAATGCTGTTGACTAATGTTCCCGGGCGCATAAGTTCAAAGAGTAAACGTTAAAAGCGAGAGAGAGAGCGAGCGAGAGAGAGAAACGTTACTTTCGGTTACTTCAAACTGGAAGACCATGAACACATGTTCCCTTTCGAGAGTACTCTCGTGATGCGTAAGGCTTGCTTACGGTATGGGAAAACTCCTTTTCTCGAGAATATTGAAGACTAAATTATCCTTATAATTTTACATATGTAAAACGCAGTGCAGCTGCACAGCAGACCACAGCAGAGCATTCTAGCGCGCTGATTGGCTGTGCTGCAGCAACTGCACAAACCTATGGCGAGGTCGCTCCGCGCCTGTCACGTCAGAGCGCACCAATATGGGTGTGGTTTAATCCCATAAAAAGCCCATTTCCCACCATAGGAATTTAGATTTAATCTCCTTCAGCTCACGTACCTTGACGCTGACCTCCGGATTGAGAAGCCGCCGCCGCAGAAAAGGCCTTCAGCAGAAGGAGCCACCTGCACTGCAGCTCTGGGGATGTCGGTTCCTGTTCCTGGACACCGCCTTCAGCCCGCTGTTCTGCTTTGCCATCCGGCGAGCCAATATCCTTTAAAAGTAATATACTTAATATACTTTATATTCGCCGCTGCAACACGCACACACTCACAAAAAGAGCAAGGCGTTGTTTCAAATGCCTCGTACATCCTGTGCCTCGTGCAGAGGCCCTCTATCCGGCGGAGTTCGTCACATCCTCTGCACCGTGTGCTTGGGCCATGACCACGCCGATGCTGCACTCTCCAAGCGCGGCTGCCCGACGAAATGACGCTGTCGACCCTGTGGGCTCGACTCGCCATTTTCAACGAGGATTCCGTCCCCTCCGCTCTCCCTCATCTCTCGCTCGGGCCGCGCAGGAAGAAGCGCCGCGGACAGAGAATGCCAGAGCGCATGAGCGAGCCCACGCCTGATATCCCCCGCGTGCAACGCTCTCAGAACCACCCTCACAGGTCTTGTTCATGCAGGATGAACAGCACCCCTCTCAGCTAGCGGCCGTTCCTGTTTCCTTCGGCGGACCGGAAGTGGAGGATGATGAAGACGACAGCTTTTCCATTGCTGCGTCACAGAGTGAGGAGTGATCGGGCTCTATCACGGACCCCGCGTTTTCAACTCAGGACAGCTCCGGTGGCGTCAGGGAAGGCCGTGGGAGACCTCGGACTGGATTGGTCTCAGCCTGTAGAACCCTCGCGAAGCAGGCTAGACGAGTGGTTCCTGCAAGGACGCCGTCAAGCTCCTCCGCAAAGGGCCTCTTCCCTGAAGTTCATGACGAACAGACAAAGTCATGCAAGGCTCCTTTCTCCTTTCTCGTCTTAAATCCTCGGCTTCTTCGACAATCTCGACGGCGCAAAAGAGAAGGTTTATGACAACATTCCGCCGTTAAGGACCTGCGTAGCGCTACTGACTATGGCGCTGCGTGCAACGAAGGTTACCGCGGCAGGAACATGTCTAATTTGACTGTGCCAGAGCGCCACCTTTGGACATCACAAGTCATGCGCCATTTCCTCCCCAAGCTCTTCGGACCGCCGCACCTCCTCAGCCTTCTAAGACAGCGCCGCCGCCTTTTCAGCTGTGGCCTGTGACAAAGTCTCGCTAACGCTCTCATTCCGCAAGCCGCGGTCCCCCAAAACGAATGGGACCTCGACCCAAAGCTGCGTCGAACTCTGAGCCTCCAAAGCCTTCCTAACCACAGGATGAAAGAGACAGTGGTTAAATCTCGCCGCGGCCGGATTAACGCCACAAACTCTCTCTGCACTTCTCCCAGTCCCCTCTATTCAGGCGGCTGGGGATTTTAACACTGCAGTAAACGAGCCTGTCATAAAACATGCACGCCTGCACACAAACGCTGTTTTAACGACGAACATAACAAAACACAGAAAGAGTTTTTTCTTTGTTCCCAATGTAGGCAGTGTGCCCACCACACAGTTTGCAGCCCTGCACATAAGCACTGTTCACACAGCGTCGCAAAATCATTCAGATTTTCCCGTTAACCAGCTCCCCGGCTCACGGCGAGCGTGCTCTGAATGTAAAGCTCTTAGAGTTTACTTGGAGCGTTCCGCTGCATCCAGGCAGTCGGAACAGCTCTTTGTTTGCATTGGGGGTCGCACCAGAGGGCACGCGATCACGAAGCAGAGATTGTCGCGATGGATAGTAGATGCTATCTCGCTGGCATATGAGTCAAAAGGTCTCTGCTGCCCCATGGGCGTCAGAGCTCATTCCACTAGAGGCATGGCCTCATCTTGGGCTTGGTCCAGTGGAATACCACTTAAAGATATCGGTGCGGCGACAGGCTGGGCCTCTCCGTCCACGTTTATCAAGTTCTATAACTTGGAGGTTCCCGCTTTGCAAGCTAAGGTTCTTTCCATACAGAAAAACGTTTAAGCACTATATAACACTTATAGGCCCAACACTGTCTGGTCTAGTTATACATATCCCCTTATAAGGCCCACCGACGTTGGTCTCCTTTTGGGGTCATAACTTACTCTTCTATGGGCCCCGGGCTATCTTCCCGGGCCATAGTATGTGTGGGTTTGTAAGCACGCACAGCGTTTTCCCATAGCGTAAGCTAGCCTTACACAATACGAAACCCGCCGTGCAATTGTGCTTAGATCGGGTTGATCGCTTCAGTCGATTTAACCTAATTTCCTATGGCGGGAAATGGCCTTTTTAATAGACTTAAGCCACGCCCATATTGGCGGGCTGTGACGTGACAGGGCGCGGAGCGACCTGATAGGTTCACGTGGCTCAGCCGCCTCGCCATATAGGTTTGTGCAGTTGCTGCAGCACAGCCAATCAGCGCGCTAGAATGCTCTGCTATGGTCTGCTGTGCAGCTGCACTGCGTTTTACATAAAATTATAAGGATAATTTTGATTCAATATTCTCCAGAAAAGGAGTTCTCCCATAGTGTAAGCTAGCCTTACGCAATACACGTTCCCGATTACAGACATTGTAACAACACAAAGCGAGGTGAAAATTGGCAAAGTCACATCGCGTTTTTCTGTGGGTGCATGCTCGCCTATGACACTGCACAACAACTTGTATGCAAACGTTACGGATCCTGCGTGGGGTAAATCTCTCAGCACGCATGTGAAAAGGCAGCAGCAGAATGTTTCAGATTCTTTCTCTGACAGGCTCAGCTGGTACCGAATCGGAGGTTGTGATGGGGAGATAAGAAGGTTCAGAAAGCCAGCACTGATACGGTCGACTGGTGAGAAGAAAGCCATCAGCGCTGCGGTAACCCTGTGGCAAAAGTGTTTTAATTCCTCATGTCATCTCATCTGCTAACCCAATGCTCAGCAGGACAACTGGCAGGAAATTCATTGCTTTCCTTTTCATACTTTCTCCAAAACCCAACAGGTGGCATACTGAATATCAGCCACTGTGAATTTGGCTTTTCATGCTCATTCTCAGTTTTCTCAAATGAATGACAGTAGAACACAATTAGTGGCTAATGTGTATAACATGTATATATATATATATATATGATGGTAAAAAAAAAAAAAACCCTAATGTGACAATTATGGTTCCAAAACACTAATGTTTTTGTACTTTTTTGTTTTGCAATGCATTGACTCTGGAGTGACCATGTGGGCTTTAATTAGGACATATTGTCAGTATATTCAGTACATCTCCCCTAAAGAGTGTCAAAAAGCAGTCGTGTGTTCATGAGAATCCAATGGGATCCAGGTGTTCAGGGCTGTGCAGGTGTGACACAGGGATGCAGCAAGGCTTATTGCACTATAGATAGTTATCCCTCATTATGAAACATCTGCCACAAACATTAAATTGACGTATTTTAAAAGTACAAAATGTTGACAAAACATGCTTTTTGTAGCATCAGGGAACCGTTTTCATGATAGCACAAACTCAATGTAGGTTTTATACAAATGTAAATTTGCTGCCTGCCAATAGGAAAGAAAAATCACGAAAAAATACAATTTTCATCTGGGACTGAACAGAATAAGGCAGAAGCTGGTGGAAACATTTCTTCTCAAAGGTCAAGCATATTTGAAGGGTCACGGCTGTGAGGGGAAGGAAGGAAGGGAGGGAGGGAGGGAACGCCCAATGCAAAATCCACAACCCAAGGAACATTTGAAAGATCCGTCATTAAAACACACACTTACACACAAACACAACACATGCTCACGGATATGACCTGAGGAGAGACAAACTATGAGATCTAGCTGCTGAAAATCCTGCATGATAATTAAATGCACATTCACACCCATGTGTGGGAACTTTTGACTACTCGATAAGTCAGGACAACATATGTTTTTACATTATTTTAAATAATCAAAATAATTCAAGCAATTTCAACTTTTCTTTTTATAAGTTATGCAAGAAGTCAGTCTAATGCCATTTAAGTTGATTATACTTAATTTAAGGCAGCAACTGAACTTATTTTTTTTAAGTTGAGATAGGTGGACATTTTTTACTGTGTAAAAATCAAATTAAACTTCTCCACAGAAGCATTAAATAAGCTGAATCAAAACTAATATAATTATCTCTCTTCCAAACACAGTCATGTATACTATTCAGCTGCATTCGCGTAATAGAGGGTGTACAGTATAAGCTCCGATGTGCGAAATAAAGGCTCAAACCTGTCAAATTCAACTGAAGGCATATTCTTTTATTCCTGCCACCGCTGACAATGAACCAAAAGCCTCTTTTTCTGTTTGTAGATAAGACAAAGTGTAGAGCTATCATTTTATCAGCAGTGAGAGGGAACAGACTTTTTTTCTCTTTTTTTTAAAATCTCTCTCAATGATGAAACCTTTCTAAAAACACCCTATATTCAATATAGAGACTAAGAAACACAGAAGAAGAAAAAAGAAGAAAAAAAACCTTCAGGGCCCCAAAGCAACAGAGGTTTAATATTTAGGTTTGAGGGGATAAATGGTGGTAAATGAAAATTTGACGAAATCCAACAGCATAAATTACAAATTACACACACACACAAAAAAACTTTGCCCCCATCCAAATAAGTTTTGGCCTAAAAAAAATAGGACATTACTGTTGTGAGACAAGTGAAAATACGCAGTTTCAAAAATCTTTCAGTTGTTTTATGAAGCTCATATAATCCGCAATAACGCTGACAGAATTATGAGATATTCCTAAATATTTTTAATTGATTGACAGACCTACATTATAAAATGTTATAATTCAAATAAAATAAATATTGTTTGGTAAAAATAGTTTTCGTTAATTTAAATAAAGTTGAAATATAAATGGCAAAAGCACATGACAAATAACTATAACTTAAAATTAAAATGATAAAAAAAATAAAAGTTAATTCAAAATATAAATGAATACTATTTATAAATAACAATAAAATAACACTGATGGCTTCAGAAGAAAGTGTTACCAAAGATTCTAGAAATAACGGAAACTAATCCAAACTGTGTGAGAACTGAGTGGAGAACAGGCGCTAATTGATGTATATGGAGAATTAGATCAGGCTAAGAGGTTGTGATTAATCTGTTTTGACATGTCACCAATCTCTCAAACCAACGAAGGAAAAAACTCAGCTAAAACGTTACGGTTGTGTTTTAAAACAGCACTTGGGACTCTCATTTTAACTCTGCTTGTTTCCAACCCATTTAAAGAACATAAAAGTGCAGTAACTATGTTTTTGTTTAATTAGGTGCTCTCAAAGGATGAGTAGTTAAGTCAGGATGCCAGTGGTGGTTTGTCAAGAAAAGGGCAAGCGTTGTGAACCTGTGAACCATTATCACTCAAGACAACATGATAAGATACAAGTATAAAAAAAATCTAATTGATCCCCAGAGGGCAGCAACAGAGCTAAACAAAGCTTTAGTGAGTGACAAGGAAAAAGACTGTAGGGTTAATACGGGAATCCCTTGTATTAAGGTGTAAAAAACTAATCCACAGTAAAATGAAGCGAACAAACGAACAGTGTCTTATTGGTTCAATCTGGAACTTTGTTAAAAATACAGTTCATCCACTTTCTTAATGTTAGGATCACAAGCAAGGCAATGTAAAAACGGTGTTTTTCCACAACGTGGTACTTCAAAACATCTTGTAATCCTCAGAGACATCTCTATGGTTTTGTTGCTGGAGTAATCCTGTGTTTGTGTCTCTCTGTATTTACTACTACATGACATTTGTGAATCGGTGGGCGGGGCTAAAGAGGCAATGGTGAGTAGACGTTGATATTCTTATTCAGAGGTGGTTACGTCATGACAAATTTCAAAATGAATCGTTTAGGCAGCTTGGTTTCAATAAAAGCTGTTTTTGGTCTATCGAGGAAGTTTTGAGTTTTGAAACCAACATATTTGTATAGTATAGTAAACTCGTATGTCAAAAGATCAAGAAAAAATTTATTCCTCAATTCATGACCCCTTTTAACACCTGTATAAGTGCCATGTCAAAACAACACATTTGATACACTGATGCATCTTCTATATGGAGTAAAAATAGTTTTAGATTCAGCCATGATATGATTGGCTCATGGTGTCATTCAGCTGTGCTGGTGAAGCAGAATTGAATTAAACTTCATGTTCAACACATCTGAGGGTTACAGAACGGGAAGATGTCTAAACACCTCTGTGTCAGAGGCCAGATCAGCTTTCAGATGAGTTCAATGAACAGTTATGAATCATGACCTGCAAAACCATCACATGCCTTTTCACTGCAAACAGTCTTTTTGCAGCCAAAGCACGCAGCGCTTCAGTGCTGGACGCAGTCCATATTTCGATGATCTTCATCTCTAATCGCTTTAGCAGTGGTGTGTAAACAGGCGTCAGCTGGATCAGATTGTTGTCTGCTGATCCAACAAGCGGCTGAGACATTTACTTATAAGCACCAGGAAGTGGACCATAATTAACAAAGTATGATCTTATTAGAAATGGGGGGTAATGACTTTTTGGTTGCTGTGGCAATGGTACAATAGTTAATATCACTTAGTATAATTTCAGAGGTACTGGGAGACACCGACTGTGTTCCAAAACCTAGTGAGCGAACTACATAACAAAAGTGTGCAACATTCATCACTGAATTCAGATAGATAGATAGATAGATAGATAGATAGATAGATAGATAGATAGATAGATAGATAGATAGATAGATAGATAGATAGATAGATAGATAGATAGATAGATAGATAGATAGATAGATAGATAGATAGATAGATAGATGACATTTCAGTTAGACAGACAGACAAGTCTATTGAGAAACACACTCTTTTTGGTATCCCCTCAACCACTGGATCGGTCACCAGATGCTTATTCTGGAACCTCATCATTTATTAATCAAGCATTGCGTATCACATGAGGGGTCAGAAAATTTCAGGTGCAGGTTCAGTAAAAACACTTGAGTTAATGACGAAATAATTCCAGAGAAGCTGCAAATCCTCCTGGGAGGAAGACGCGCAGGCTAATTATTCTCACGTTAGAAAGATTTAAATCATCGTTAAGATTAAGCAAAAAAATAGCAACGTTAATGCATGATAAATAGAATGCGCGCGGTAAACACCTTTGACACACACATCACGGGAACACAAACCCACAAAGCACATCACAGATCTGCCAGTACGCTACAAGCATCGCCCGGGCTTAATTAAAAAAGACAGAAAGAAAGAGCGAGAGTGAGAGACTGGAGTATTGGCTTCAGATAAGTGAAAATCCTGCCTTGTATACCAATGACAAACCCAATCACAACAGCTTTTCAGCACTCACAACAACATAATGCCGCTTTATAGCTGGATTTAAAGGGACATTGCACCGCTAAAAAAAAAAAAAGATAATTCAGTCACAACTACATTTTTGCGAAATTCCAAAAACTCACATACAAATCACTGCAGTTTCCATCTGAAAAGGCCACTAGTGGTAGTAAAACACCAACCACTTTCATTTATTTTCATTTCATTTTCTAAATGACAAATTCTGTCATTTAATTCTGATTAAATGGGGTAGATTATTGATTCTTAAACACAAATCTTCATGCGGTACCTCAAAACATTCTCACCATAGTGCATGATTAGTAAACTAATACGTTTGCATCACATAACCAGATACATTTCTATGGCTTTTCTGACATAGAACACTTGCTTGGTTTTGAAACAGCTTCAGCAAATGCGTTCATCTCACATTTGCTTTTGTAAACGCTATCGGTTAGACATATTTTCAAATGAGCCATTTAGCACCATTTATCGGACATTTCATTTACAAACTGCCGCAATACACACATCAACCTACATACTAAAATGTTGCCAGGTTAATTTATACAGTACGTTTTCACTTTTAGCTCCACTCACTGGACATTTTGCTTTAGAAGTGTCACAAAATATGTAAGAAGCACTGTGCAAAACTGGCACCAAAGGCACATTTTTACAACAAGCTTAGGTTGGGAAAAGAGCTATTTGAAGATTCTTCTAAAGAAAAAGGAAAGATTATCTCATGCTTGTCAAAGAGTGCTGGAGTGACGACGTATTTTTGTAGGTCAACCCAGAGGTTTGCATCACCCTGGTTCCCTACAACAAAAAGCCATTTTGATTACTGTAGATTAAAATAAGCTCTGTGACCAACAAAAGTATATGATTTTTACATGTTTTGTTAATATATGAAGATAATCATCACAAGCACAGCTATTAATTTTAAATACAATCGTCAGAAGCAAATGAATGAACTACACTATGGTTGCATGACCTCAAAGTCACTAAGCTTCCAAATTGAAAGTTTGAGTTGGAATAGTTTGATAATAAACACAATAGTGAGTAGTTGAGTTTACTTTTGGTGTCATGATGTTTAATTACGTCTATAGTCCCATTTAGCCACTTAACAACCGCCTTTTTTAATGGAACTAAAAGCTTTTTGTAAAAACCAGAATAAATCCTGAGTTTGTGTTAACCACTGACATTATTTCCGACATTTAACCAAAAAACAACAGCTGTAAACTGAATGTAACTGGTTTCTGGGTTGTATTGCCTACAAACATACGCGAGCACATCTTAAATGTTCACAATTGATGACGCTTGAGAATTCTGGGATAAAGGGTGAGACGGCTTTGAGAGTTTGCTCAACATGTGCTGATAGATTCTTACTCTGAGCTATTGTGAAGATGTAGGCAGTCACTAATCATTTGACATAGTTAGCAAGATAAGAGATAACAACGCAGCCACCCTCGCCAGAGAAAAGTGGGTAGAGGTCTTCATTTGCATTCAGGATGCGCGTTCACATTCCCCCCCCCCCTTTCTCTGCCACTTGCATTTAGGAATTCAAAGAATGGATTGCATGCATTGAAGACAAGAGAAGGCAGTCACACTTCCTTAAACACACGCACAAAGAAAAAAATCAAATCTTTCCAAATCAGAGCACCGCTACCTCTGCCACATGCGACTGCAATCAAATTAACTTGCGGAAGATGGTCACAGTCACAGTAAAGTGCAATCATACAGATTGTCTTCTATTGTGTCCTCTATTCATGTAAGAAGACGTCGCCGATCATCCTTCGCCACAAACGTATGTAGGCCTAGTGATCAACATTCGTAGAGTGTTCAAAGGGAGTACAAATGATTTGTTTTAAAGGCCCCATCATTCGCAAGGTTACGAAACTGCCTTGCATCAAAGTTGCCTTGACAAGCTGGCAAATAACCCTAGCTAAACATTTGATGAATTGCCCGTCACACAAGTGATGTGTGCCGCTGATAACTTTTCAGCCGGGCTTTTCTCTCTTAACAAGCTCACCTCATTTCCATGTGCCTGATGCATGGAGAGGCTCGGGCGTTTCCAAGCCAAGCACATTTCCAAGCCTGATCCATCGTATTAAACAGTTGGTTAGCGCGCTGTCCTGACACGCCGCAGATGATGGAAATTCACCGCGTTTCCCATTAATCTCGACTCCCATCATCTTAAGTTTGTAATGCAGTGGGGCTTGAAGGCTGGACGTGCAGAATACATTACCCGTCCCGCACAGGTGCCAGGTGGAAGTGATGCGCCGAGGACTTGGCTTGAGATTCCTTGTTGGAGGGTGCACTGATGAATCAGACTCATGTTTGACAAACTGATACTTTTTCTTAAACAAACTGAATAATGACGACATGTTGTATCCAACAAAGATACCGTAATTAAAAGAAAAATTCTGTCACTAATTACAGTACTCCAAACTCTTTTCTATAAAGCCACAATTCACAAATCGCCACATCAGTAAAAAAAAAAAAAGTTGTTTTTTGATATTTCTGAGTGGAGGGGAAGAGTATCAGTGAATAACAACTTGGAATTGTGCTTTTATGTGTAAAATTTCTTGAAAAATAGTATAGACTTGTTTTCTATAACAGACTCTTTGTTCATATTTCATAATATTGCAAGGTCTAAATTCATTTATGACCATATGATCACCAAGGATACATTTATTTGTTCAAAAATAAAATAGATATTAATAAAATATTATTACAATTTAAAATGTTTTTCCCATTTTAATGTATTTTAAAATCATCTAATCATTCTAATATGCTGATTTGCTGCTCAAGAAACATTTTTATTATTATCAATGTTGAAAATATTTGTGCTACTTCATATTTGAGGATTTATTAATTAATCTTTTGCAACATTATAAATGTCTTTACTGTCACTTTTTGATAAGAAATGCAGTGTAACACTAAGGGTACAGATTTTACAGATGTATAGATTTTTACATTTCGGGTGAACTATTAATCTCTGGATTCTCTAGGACCTAGGTGATCTTTCACTCAACATTATCGTACAAGAAGTTTTTGGAAACCATTTCCACCGGCCCTGACCCCTGTGTTGACAAATAAAGATCCCATTTTCTTCCTCTTTCTCCCACAATCTCATCCAATGACTGTGTAGCAGCTATAGATGGATGTCGTTCCGCTGTCAGTACTGATGCACCTTACAGAGAGCGAACGGTTTGGACAGGTAAACACCGCCCATCAGATGTGAAGGCAAGTGACAGCGCCGGCAGGCTACGGGAACGACGGGGGGGCAGCGGAGCCGGGGAAGGTTGAGAGCTCAGAGTGAGCAAAAACCCAAATCTGCATTCTGATTGAAGCCATTATCATGCTGTGTTTTGTCCACTGGACACATACTAGCACTTGTGTGCTTCCCTGGGGTGAATCTAGATGAGACAGAAACGCTCGATTTCTTGCTCTTTCATACTTTATCGTACTTTTTCATCTGTTCGTGTCTGGTCTCTTTCCACCGCTGTCATTTCAGCTGTTGCACTTGAATCTAAAAATCTTCTTTCTATTGAAAAGGAGTCAGCTATTTCATATGTACAGTGGGTTCAAAAAGTCTGCGACAACATAAAAAAAATCTGAGATAGAAAATTTCAGAAATTACACACTTCCCAAATCATGCATGCATATATATATATATATATATATATATATATATATATATATATGTGTGTGTGTGTGTGTGTGTGTGTATATGTATATAAATGTGCAATTGTGTAATATTAATTTAACTAATACATATTTATATAATACATAACTAACTTTATTAAATATTAAAAAGTAAATTGACACATACATACATAAATATATGCTCTATATATAGATTTTTGGTAAATATACTATTTTATGCATTATAATATGTATATAACTATAATAATGCATTAAATAGTACTGTATATTGACAGAAGAAGCATGATTATATATCAAATAATGGTAAGGAGGACAAGATTACATGCAGAATTTAATATAAGGCCAATAAAATGAAGAAAGATATTCTGCGCTCCAAAAAATTGACACGGTGTCTTTTTGTCGTGGGCAAAAATTAAGCTGTCGCTTGTCTTTCTTTTGAATATTCTGACTTGGTTGCTGATTAGGGATGTATTTTACTGGAGTGGGAGGATGATTTGAGGAGAAATCTGCATCTGCAAAAAAACTAAATGTCTTATTGTTTATTTTAAGCATCTTCTTTTAAAGCAAATCCTTCACTAGCCTTGAACACCACAACTGGAGTGACAGCTGTTATTATCACTCACTAATGCTGAAAAACAGATGCTAAAAGTGCTGTGATTACATTTCCTTCAGGTCACAGATCAAGATCAACAATTACAAACTAGAAGCATATTGAACATGACACCAAGAATGAAAGAAAAAGGCTATTGGATGCCACGGCAATCTTACCAGAAAGACATTTGAATGAAGATGATACCATTAATAAAGATGTAAGTGTCCACACAAAGCGTTCAGTCTTTCAGCATGGCATTTTAGCTTGAGCGTCTTCGCAGCATTTCTGCAGACTCAACTTTGTCACTTTCATCTGCTTTAAAATTCAGATAGGATGATCATCTTTTCAAAAAAGATGATGTTATATGAAACAGAAAACTGAAAGAGGTTCTTTGTGAAAGAGATGTTCCTGTGCAAATCGCTTTTCCATGACATTGCAGTGCTTTTCAGCGCTGGCCCTTCGCATCCGTAGATGCATTCATGCGCACTTGGTGGGTCTGCAGATGGGAACTGAGTCACTTAAAAGCTCTAAAAACTCTCAAGTGACAAATTTGAAGGTTAACGCTTTAAACAATGTTCAACTTCCCACACTTAGTTGTTTCCTGGCGAACTCAAGTGTTCGTGTTTATGACCAGTCGCGTTTTTTTGTCCCGTTGACAGCACAAAAGGTGTGTACTTAAGAGCTCGATAGAGATGATTGTGTCTGACAGACTGTTAGTTCTCTTGGGGCCACTAAGTGCATAAGCAGTTTGTGATGTCAACTGTGGGAATAGACGCTAATAGCAATTCATGTTAAATTAAAATCTGCTTTTGATGATGAATATGACAGTAAAACACTTAAGTTAAAGTTCTGCAGCACTCAAACCATGTCACCCTCCAATAATGCAACTCTTTGTACAGTCAATGAAGAGGATCACGCAGATGAGTAAACTTGCAATATATATATATATATATAGGCTATAACCAGCCTGATCTCATGAAAATGCATCTCTATAGCACGCATTGTGTTTATCGTGCAATTTATACACGCAAATTAGTTTTTACGTTTTCGCATACATTTTATACGCACTTTATTACGTGTAATACACCACCCCACACCACTAATCCTAACCAAACGTATAATACACATGCACACCACTACTAAACCTACCCATGCGTATCCACGTAAAAACTAATTTTCGCATATAAATTGCAAATTGCACTAAATAAATTGCATTTAGTGCGTCCGGGTTGATATAACATGTTTATCTAATAAATTACATTTATTTTTTTATTTTTTTACTTTGCCTCTTCCAAAATAATTAGCTATTATAACTTAAGTGTGCAACACTCCAATGTAGATCGCTCAGATCTGTTTGAGCGATGCACATTTCAAGTGTTTTGCAGCCATGTGAGGTTCTAAATGTTCTTAGTCAAAGTAAGAAAGCGAAAAAGCCACCAAAACCACATACGGGACATGGCGAGCAGGACGAGGGCCGTGAGAGGACGGTGCGAGGCCGGTGACGTGATTGATAATGAGCGACACCTGCGCGACGCACCGGTCTCGTATCTCTCACAGAGGAGCGGAAGCATAAAAGGAGGAGCGACGACAGTGAAGATCGAGAGAGGACAGGCCTGAGGTTATGTTGTGTTATGTTATATGTGACAGTAGTAGTCCGTGAGGAGCTGCTGTCTTTACTTTCACTTTGTATTGGTTTATTTTATTATTAAAAGTTGTTGAACGTTCGCCGGTTCCCGCCTCCTTCCTATAACGTCTAACTTCATTACACGGGAGAAATTGTCTAACACTGAAACCACGGCCAGACCGTTACAGCTCTGCCAGCCCTATTCCCAGGAAAACCCCCATTCAACTCAAATAATCAGGTACCACTTTTCACCACCAATCAGGCCTTTTCAGGTCCTAATCAGTTCAGTATTAAGGCCCTTTAATTGTCCATCATGTTCACACAAAAGCAAATAAATGGACTTCTGAGGTGCTCAGTAAGCACACTGGAATATCCATTCATGCCAGCTGCAAGTGCTGCACATTTAATTACAATAATCCTCCATTGCCTGACCTGAAAATAATATTCAAAAATGAATCAAGAACGAGGATTTTTCAACATGCTCAAGGACGAGTATTTCGTGAGGTAAGCTGAACATGAAAAACACTGCAGTGAATTGTTATAGAGGTCTAAATCTTTCATGCCAGGCCTAGAAGAATAAAAAAAATTCCACTGTGACCCGAAAGGTCAGATTATGGAATGAGGGCAGGAGTGCTGGACCGAGAGAACTGCTCATGGAATTTGATTACGGAGTGTAATAAATTTTCTTAGTTTTTATCCAGCCAAAAATGTGCCATTTCTCTAATAGATCACATCAGGGTTTCATGCAGGGTTTTGTTTTTGCGGTGAACCCCTTTACAAAAAAAAAAAAAACACATAAGTGTTAAAAAGCCTTACAGTTTAACAATTCAACTAAAACAATACACATTTTTCCACATACTGTTTTTTTACACTAAAACTCTGAAACTCCTATTTATCTTTTACTACGTTGCCATGTGAACAAGACTGATTCAAGTAATGACCTTACAAAGATGTATTTTTGCTTTTCAATGCCTCTGCAGGCTACATCAATGCACCAGGTAGCAATAAGTGACTGTATTTATTGTATCAATGTGAATCATTAAGTCATTCATTCAGTTGATTTGTTCACAAATCACTTAATTCTCTATGCAGTAGGCGAAAAACAGTATGTGACAAAATATGTCGAAATACACAGTACTCATACAAGAGTAGGGGAAAAGTACCAGGGTGACCTACTGCACAGCCAGATTCTGAAGTGTGCATACTGTACGATGGACACTTTCCTATATCATGAGTCCACAAGAGAGGATTTGTGAATAACAGTGACGCGATAGGTCACATGATAATGACAACATGGCGAATGTAGTACGTCCAGATTCCATTCATATTACACACATTTATATTATACAGAACATAGTTTTTAAGCGCTCGCAAAATAAGTACATATATAATATAAAAATATTAGGGCTGTCAAAAGATTAATCGCGATTAATCGCATCCAAAATAAAAGTTTGTGTTTGTACTGTGTGTAATATATGTGTCACATTGTTAATGTGTTTTCTGTTGTTTCCATGGACTTTTAGGTTGTTTTTCTCATTCAGTGTTTTTCTTCATCTCTGTCGTCATTTTCATTAGTTCATTTTCATCACCTGTCTAGTTAATCAGTTAATCATCATCATCATCACCTGTCGTCACTCGTTATCTGTGTATTTAAGTTCCTGTCTTTCACCTTTCAGTTGTCGGTCAATGTTTGTGTTTGTTTATGTTACGTTGTATTGGATGTGTTACCCAGCTGCCTGTACCCGTTTTTGTGTAAATGTATTATTAGTAAAAGTTGGAATTGGAACTATTGTGCCTCGGCCTGTCTTCATCCACACCATACCCGTGACAGATTGACCGACCAACCTAAAATGGACGATTGGATAAAAATTTTCGTCCTGGCCAAGGAGAGCCAAGATCTCCCAGCCTTTGCCCATGGAGGGTCGTTTGAGGGAACCCGTCTGGCCAGATTTCGCGGGACCCGTGGAGGCCGCAGTAGAGGCGGTGGTCGAGATGGACCCCGACACCATTCTCCGCTTTGGTCCCTCTTCGACCCTGGACGGTTGACGTCCAGCTCCGAGCTTCCTGCACCGCTGGTCCCGTCCAGCCCAGAGCCTTCGCCGCTGGTCCCGTCCAGCCCAGAGCCCTCGTCGCTGCCCAGCACAGAGCCCTCATCGCTGCCCAGCACAGAGCCCTCATCGCTGCCCAGCACAGAGCCCTCATCGCTGCCTAGCACAGAGCCCTCATCGCTGCCCAGCACAGAGCCCTCATCGCTGCCCAGCACAGAGCCCTCATCGCTGCCCAGCACAGAGCCCTCATCGCTGCCCAGCACTGAGCCCTCATCGCTGCCCAGCACAGAGCCCTCATCGCTGCCCAGCACAGAGCTTCCTGCACCGCTGGTCCCGTCCAGCCCAGAGCTTCCTGCACCGCTGGTCCCGTCCAGCCCAGAGCTTCCTGCACCGCTGGTCCCGTCCAGCCCAGAGCTTCCTGCACCGCTGGTCCCGTCCAGCCCTGAGCTTCCTGCACCGCTGGTCTCGTCCAGTCCAAAAGCTTCCTGCACCGCTGGTCCCGTCCAGCCCAGAGCTTCCTGCACCGCTGGTCCCGTCCAGCCCAGAGCTTCCTGCACCGCTGGTCCCGTCCAGCCCAGAGCTTCCTGCACCGCTGGTCCCGTCCAGCCCAGAGCTTCCTGCACCGCTGGTCCCGTCCAGCCCTGAGCTTCCTGCACCGCTGGTCTCGTCCAGCCCAGAGCTTCCTGCACCGCTGGTCCCGTCCAGCCCAGAGCTTCCTGCACCGCTGGTCCCGTCCAGCCCAGAGCTTCCTGCACCACTGGTCCCGTCCAGCCCAGAGCTTCCTGCACCGCTGGTCCCGTCCAGCCCAGAGCTTCCTGCACCGCTGGTCCCGTCCAGCCCAGGGCCTTCGCCACTGGTCCCGTCCAGCCCAGAGCCTTCGCCGCTGGTCCCGTCCAGCCCAGGACCGCCTTCGCCGCTGGCCCCGGTCAGCTCAGAGTCCTCTTCGCCGCGGGTCCAGTCCAGTGCTGACCTCCCCAAGAAAATTTTGGGGGGGGGCAATAAGTCCTCTGAGGGGATCGTGGAGGCCCTGCCGACACGGTCGCCATGGCCGCCCGAAGGGTCCTCACCGCCATGGCCGCCCGAAGGGTCCTCACCGCCATGGCCGCCCGAAGGGTCCTCACCGCCATGGCCGCCCGAAGGGTCCTCACCGCCATGGCCGCCCGAAGGGTCCTCACCGCCATGGCCGCCCGAAGGGTCCTCACCGCCATGGCCGCCCGAAGGGTCCTCACCGCCATGGCCGCCCGAAGGGTCCTCACCGCCATGGTCGCCCGAAGGGTCCTCACCGCCATGGCCGCCCGAAGGGTCCTCACCGCCATGGCCGCCCGAAGGGTCCTCACCGCCATGGCCGCCCGAAGGGTCCTCACCACCATGGACGCCTGAGGGTCCGTCTGCTCCGCCATGGCCACGCCCTCATCCTGCTCCGCCCTGGCCACCTGCACGTTCTGCTCCGCCCTGGAGGCTTCCTGCTCCAGATCGGCCACCTGTTCATCAGCCTCCAGGGCGCCCACCCTCCCACCCCTTTGGATGTTTTACGGCGCGAGGACGCGCCTGGGGGGAGGGGGGGGTTCTGTCACATTGTTAATGTGTTTTCTGTTGTTTCCATGGACTTTTAGGTTGTTTTTCTCATTCAGTGTTTTTCTTCATCTCTGTCGTCATTTTCATTAGTTCATTTTCATCACCTGTCTAGTTAATCAGTTAATCATCATCATCATCACCTGTCGTCACTCGTTATCTGTGTATTTAAGTTCCTGTCTTTCACCTTTCAGTTGTCGGTCAATGTTTGTGTTTGTTTATGTTACGTTGTATTGGATGTGTTACCCAGCTGCCTGTACCCGTTTTTGTGTAAATGTATTATTAGTAAAAGTTGGAATTGGAACTATTGTGCCTCGGCCTGTCTTCATCCACACCATACCCGTGACAATATGTGTGTGTACTGTGTATAATTATTATGTATAAATACACACAAATTCATGTATATATTTAAGAAATATTTGCATTTATATACTGTATATACATTTATATAATTTATATTATATGTAAATATTTTATATATAAATATAACCAATTTTTCTTAAATGTATACATGATTGTGTTTGTTTTTATATATATATATAAATAATTATACACAGTACACGCACGTATATTAAACACAAACTTTTATTTTGGATACGATTAATCGCGATTAATCTTTTGACAGCCCTAAAAAATATATATTTTATTTTATTTTAGTATTTTAAACATGAGGAAAAAAACACTATAATTGGTTAAGGTATTTATATGACAAAATTATTCGACAATAAAAGGCAAACTAGTTACAGGTTTTATTATAATATGCCAAAAAAAAAATTATGTCAGCAGATTTGGCATGTTTCATTGTGTTATAAAATAAAACAATTGACTTCAAGCACAACTACGCAATATGCTTACTTTTTAAATAATATTAAAATAAAGGGTTAAGATGTGTATTTTCTTAGGTCAAACATCACTTTTGGGCACTACTGTATAATATATGTATTTATACACACACACATATTCAATATATATCGGTAATAATAAATCAGTTGTATATTTTTATTTGTTTAAATTAAAGCAGCAGATTAAAAAGGGCAAACAAGCAAGTGTAAGTGGATGTAAGCGATCCACGTCTCTGCCCTGCAATGATTTTCTACTCAGTCACATTGTTCTTCGTTAGCAAAGGGGAAAAGCCGAGTATCATGACTGTGCCGTTGATTCAAAGGGCCTTTGTGGAGTCTAATTGATTAAGGAGCGCTGTGCGGTGCCCGTAAGACCCTCAGTTATTCACGCTATCTGTTATTGACTGCTCTCAAGAGCTTTACCACACCACTCTAATTGCCTGGAAGAGACGGTCAATTCCTTTAAGTGCCAAGACAGAAGAAAAACACAAACAATGCATCACTTCTCCAGAGAGTCACTCACTTCCTTCGGTTTCTGCTTTCTGAGATTTGTTCTTGCAGTCATGGTGACCAGTGGCCACTGGGGAGAAACGTGTATCAGACAGACAGAGACATTCATTAGACGTATCTGTGGCCCCTGATTCCCTGAAACCCGCAGGGCCTGAGGCACTGGAGAACACGCTGCAATTCCTAAATCACAACCTAAATTCCCATGGACGTGCAAACTCGATAATCTTGGGCCTCAGACAATGCCAGCAAAAAATAGTGTGGTTCAGGATGAAATCACAATGTATAACTATTAGGGCTGGTGCACGGTATGACAGTATTATGTACTTTAGAAATGTGTCAACAAGACATTTTGCTAAACAGTTTACATCACATTACATGGGATATCAATAGGCAGAACTGGTTCGCTTATGTGAGAACAATGGGGAAACATGGAATAATGCGGAAATACATAGAAGGACCTGTACCAAACATGTATATGAATAAAAGTTTTGAAGTAATGAATTATCTGGATTATCCAAAAAATAAAAAAGCATTACCACATGTGACATGGCTAAAGGTTATAATGTTGAGATCACATGACCAAAGAGCTCTTTTTATCTTGTTAAAGGCCCCCTGAAATCAAAATTTAAGTTTTTTAGCTTTTAGTATGAATATGTTAGCCTTAAGGTTATGAATAAGCTGGTGTGTTTCAAAACAATGACAAAACTCGCATTTAGGAGATATAAGCATTCAAAACTTACAGTCTCTCACTTTCGTTAAAATGGATCGCGGATTTGTATGACATCACCGCGGACTTCTCATCACATCTTCTGTCCAATCAAATGCTCTCTAGAATCTAAAGTGTCCCGTCCCCTATGCTATAATACCACCTGGGCAAAGCGACCGTTGACATGTAACAAAGCAATATGGGTTGGAGATGTGTGTTCGGTTGCTCAAACGCTCAAGTTTTATTCTGTTTTCCAACTGTAAGTTGGTTAAGAATGAAATGAATGAATCCTCTACTATTGAACACTCGGATTCGCTTCCATGCTGCTGTCAAGTACGACTTGCAGTCTGTGAGGTAAACTAAACGCTATTGGCTATTTGAAAAGGGGAGGAGCCATTCAATATGTCCCGCCTTAGTTTTGTATGATACGTTGACGTAATTTCCCCTGAAACAGGAAGCTGTGTGTTTCAAGGCACTTCGGTGGGCCTTTAACCCTCTGTTATACATTAAATTAATATAATAATACATACAAACCATTTAATTAATTTACAGCAAAAATAACTTTGTTACTTTTCCTATTTTTACTCCATAACTTCCTGTAAAAAAAAAAAAAACTCATTACTGTATGGTACCGCTACTACCTTATGACTTTCTGCAAAGTTTCATCGGCTATCCACTGTTAAATTGAAATGAATATAAAATGTTTATTTAAAAAGCTCATTAAATCAGAGTTTGTAAGTCATCCCAATTACAGAGGAATTTGCTCATTACGGTTGCTCTGGTTATTGTTGATCTATTTATTAGACACTGAAAAAAAGCCCTGCCACATGCGCTGGCGACAAATGAGTCTGCGTGCTGCTGCCACTACTGACAGAGGCTATTTGCATAGCATATTCATTCTCTGATGCGGACATTTTTGACAGGGCTATTTGTGTCCCTTTCACATTGAGGCTCAAATGTATAATTACTTATTTTGTGCCTGAACTGAAGCCGTGTTATTAACTACACGGCTACAGGGGAAAGCACTTTCAATTGGAGAGCGACAGAAGTGGAAAGGCCCAAAAACAGTTGTGCAGTTTTCTTGTCCTTCTTTTCCCTTGGTCTGATTTGGATTTTAAAAAGATCTTTACAGAGAAAAGTCCTGTCTATGGTCTTTTCATTTATGTCACAATGTATAAATCAGGACAAATGTGCCGCTGTATGGTTCCTGCTGAAATGGAAAGTTCTTCCGGTCAGTGGCCCTGCCGCCAAGAAAAGTATCAATATGTCAACATAATATGCAATGCTAAAACATGTTATGGTTATTAGTATTCTTGTAGTGTAAAACCTAGTGACTAGATACTGATTGGATGTTCTGACAGCATTCGTACGATTTACTGTTAGACACATGCTTGCAATAAAAACGTTTTGCACTCATGCGCATGCAATGCAAGCCAAAGGCGAGGAGTTCCAAATGTATTTGAGGAGCGTTTCATGACCTTCCAGAGGTCTATGGAGACAGAAACAAAGACAGCCAGCGATCTGACCCAAATAAATTGGGGGAAACTTGAGTCCAGCATCCCTCTTTCCCCATCTGCCGTTTAAAGGTTCAATTGCTCACTTTGATTTATACGCGCTGTCCCGCTGCGCGGCATGCAAACTGCTACATGCACCGGTAATAGTCTGGTCAGTGGGACCTGGGGTCAAAACAAATGAGCGCGTTGCGCACAGAAACGCGGCAAACACCTTTGCACATTCACACGAAAACAAACTCATCAATCCACAATTTGTCTCTGTCTCCCCGCCAATGGTTTTCCAAATTAGACTGCAGTAAATTCGTAATGAGCAACATTTTTCTAAGTGAAGCGTGGCACGGCACGTTACACTTTTTCTGAACTTTGAGAAGCGTTTGTAGGAGCTCTTCATAATCAGGTCATGGCAGGGCAGCAACTCAAAGCAGGTGGAATATTTTGTTATGGATCTTAACATGCAACCCACCGCTCCGAGGCCAATTAAGAGCAGACACTAATTATAAAATGTACGTAATGAGGTAGTGGGGGTGAAACTCAAAGCTGTGAAGTTCGGGAGTGTGCATGTGTGTGCAAATGCATATTTGTTGTGTTTCGAGGGGCGGGAGCAAAATCACGTCTTTGATGTTCATGCATAACAATTTTTTTTCGTTTTTTTTTTTTTTAAAGCAAGCTTAGCAAAGTACCGTGTGTCCCTTATTAGGGATTCAAGAGCATCGGAAAGCAGTCATAACACAAGCCATGAGAAACTGCAGGCTAGGCTTCTTGGACTCAGCTTTGCATTGCTGTCATTTTTACTGGCTGCGCCACTGTGTTTCTCTGGCAAGTTCCCACACGCAGTCGCTGCATGTATACAGGCGCTCTCAGTCCAATCCACGTCTACACAGAAAACATTACGTAAGTCGTGATAACCAGTAAGGAGTACAGCAAGACTCAACCTGATATGTTTGACCCATTGCTCTTGAACGTCTCTAGAAAACCAAACTAATTGCCCTCTGCATTTTCAACTGACAGCAGCAAATGTCAAAACACACATGTGGACATTCCACAGAGATGTTTTTGAGCTCTAAATAGGAACTTGTCTAATGGCAGACAAAACAAATGACAATGCATTCATATGAAGTAGCAGACGAACTGTTAATGAGATTGAAGTCAATAAAGACAATGCAACTAAAAAACAATTTAACACAAGAGCCAAGAATGGTTATTTAGGTCTGTCAAGTGGAAATTCAACACTAAAGATCAAAATGATGATTGTCATGCAATGCAATAAATGCAAAGAAACGCGCTCAGGTGATCAACAGTAGCATGTTGCCCATTGATTAATCTTTTTCTGATTTGCTCTAAATAAGTACAATGCATTGTTAGCAAAAAGTAGTACAGTAATTGAGATCTAAATAAAAACGTGACATTTATAGTCAATATAGCACATTGGCAGCTAGAGTACATTGTAAATGTCATGCAACTTCATGCTATGCGTAAAGTATGGATGCATAGATTCTCGTAGATATGATAAAAAGCTAATCATTATATTCATGTTATGGCCAATAAGAAATACATGCAATATTGAAATTATATTATGTCTGAATAAATTAAAAGTAAAACACTGGGGAAAAAAATCGTGCATAATTAATATTCAGTCTCAATATGGTACATATATTTTGAGCATTTTTAGGTGTAAACAATCAGCACAATGCAATATATGCAAAGAAATATGTTTAAGTGATCAATAGTTGTATTTTAGCACCACATAATGCATGTTTTGTTACCAGTGGACACTTTTTGAGCTCTAGTTCAGTATAAAGAGGGATTTCCTAGTGCTGCATGATTCAAAGTACAATCCATTGTTAGCATGAAGTAGTAGACTGTAATTGAGATGTGACAATACAACCCAACTCAATACCACATTGGCAGCCACTCAAAATACACACTGAAGTCAAATTAAATAAGTTAAACGTGTATCTGCCCAAACATTGCACACTCTAATGGCTAATATTGCCCAGAACCCATTGCGCGTTTTATGAGGATTCGATTAAAACAAACACGAATAAAAAGTGTTAACTCGCACATTCGCCATGTTTGTAGTTTTTTTTAAGTAGAGAGGTTTAGATAAAGGGGTTTGAGTGATTAATATAATCAGTATCTAACCTGACAAAAATATATTTATTCAATGTTATCAACATTATATTTGATCTGCAACAGCATTGTGAACTTTTGTAATGATACGCTTGGTCATTAACTTTTAAATGCATCATTATGCAAACTGCAAACACATGAGGAGTTCTCTGCATGAAAGACCAACGACTGCCAGATCAATGCGTCACTACATTTCTCGCCAAAACGGTACGAAATTAAATTAAATTGAATGTGGATGATTTTAACTTTGACAAGATGATTGACAGGGCAGTTTAAACATTGACAGAATGCACATAACTATGTGGCAGAGCTGTTTATTAAAGACGCAATTATGACGCAAGTAGAATATCCCAAAGCTTGCCGACTCTTCTGCTACACACACAAAAGTATATACTTTTTCTTCACAAAAACAGTATATACTTCCAGGGCGAATTGAGGTGAATTGAGACTCTCCAGATAAGGAAACTAAATGAAAAACAGGTGAACGTAATCAAGGAAACAAACTGGGACACTAGGAAACTAGGGCTGCACCCGAAAAATTAAAAATGATGCCTTCGGAAGACGCATTCCAAGGTAGGACGGCATCAAGGCACGTCCGAATCCAATGTAAGCTTCACTTCCTGTCTCCTGAGATACCTTCATCTGATCCATTTTTGAAGGCAGCATAGATGTATCCTTCGCTGCCTTTGATATTCCATTTAGTGACTAGAAAAATAAATATGGTGTCTAAAAGTTGTGGTTGCTGCTCAGTTTGTGTGTAAATGTATGTTTTTGATTAACGTTTTCCACTTCTGATGTCATTTCTAGTGAGAAATGACTACTGTAGTAATTAAATATTAGTTCTCACCAAAGTTTGCTCTATTTTGCTGTAGATCATTAAACGGTTACGCTGCCTCTGGTCTGTCCAAAATCAGTTTTGTGAGGTGCCTTCATGCGCAAACGTTTCCTGAGTCATTGCCTATAATATAATACAGTAGTCAACATTTGAAGTGGATCAAAAAAGTTCATCAAAGTTGTCTTAAGACAAGAACGGGTATTTTTCAAAATTCATGTATAACTTTGCTGATTATTCACAAGAAATCGTAGAAAACCCATAAACGAGATCTGACTGAAAAAAAGAAAGCTTCGCAAACCAAATATGAAAGACCAAATGTAAAAGTTTAACAAGCTGCCTTTATAAAAAAAAAAAAAAAAAAAAAAAAAAAAACTCACATCGATCAACCACTAATCTGACTATTGAGGGGTCATGCCTTTATGTCTTTGGTGATTACAGCCCCGCTTGACAACGAAATCCAAGTCAATACCACACTGGCAGTTGTTCAAAGACACGCTAGAGCCAGAAACGGTAAAGTAGGCTCAAGCCGTGCCAAATACCAATAATGGCACTACAACAATGTGAAGGTCAGATTTATGACTGCCATGCAACGTGTAAACAATCACTACCATGCAATAAATACGAACAAACATGCTGAAGCAATCAATAGTTGTGCTTTGTAATGGAGAAACTGTGATCGATTGTGCATTATTATGTCTCTTCGACTCTTTCTGTAAAAGATACCTCCCTTTGTCTTGATTATTATCTCCTGTCCATCCCATCCGTACACTAAACTTAGCTCCAGCTGGCGGGAAATATCGATTATGAGAGTATCATGGCCACTGCGACAGCATTAGACTTTCATGAAGACTGATTGGTTTGTTCCCTTCCCTTATTCAGCTCGGCATATAATGTTTCAACAACGCATCATTTATCGGTTATTATTATCAGACAGCAGTTGTGCCTCACATTTCTGTCCGTCTTCTATTTCACATTTCAGTCTGCTGTACATAAGGAAGTAACTTGAGGACACAGTATGACCAGCCTGTTAAGACACACACCATGTTCCTTCCTCCCATCCATCCGCCTGTCCGTCTTGTCTACGCATCGGTGCCACCAATCTCTTTCTTGACTTTGTCGTGTGTCTTATCTTCATCTTACACTCCTCCCATATCTCTCATTTTTCAGTATGTGTCAGTCATTCTTTATCTCTGCCAGTGCTGCCCCCTCTCCTTCTTGACACCACTCAGATGCCAGCCTGAAACATTGATTTCTCGATTTTACCACACACACACGCACGCACGCACAGCAAAGATAAAGCGAAAAGTCTTCACTCTGGGTTCAAGTTGTTTCAGTTAATTTGACAGTTATTTTCAGGATTAATATATCATATCGCGAGGACACTTATCTTACGCCATTAGCAGGAAACTTGCTGATATTTTTGTGTTAAATCTGCAATACAGCAATTTTCCCTCTTTATCACCATCTGTGGCTGAAACATAAATTGCAAGTTACTTGTGGTGGAGTGTGTGTGTGTGTGTGTGTGTGTGTGTGTGTGTGTGTGTGTGTGTGTGTGTGTGTGTGTGTGTGTGTGTGTGTGTGTGTGTGTGTGTGTGTGTGTGTGTGTGTGTGTGTTATACATTTTAATATATTTTACAATTTTCTATTTGAATATGGTTTAAAATGTAATGTATTCCAAAGTCTTCGATGTCACATGATCCTTCAGAACACAATGCATTGTTAAACACTTTTTATCAATGTAATGTTCTTGCTGAATAAAAATATTAATTTATTTGAAAAAACATCTCCCTGATCTCAGTAAGTGTATTTTTTATTCGAAGTCTCATGCTGCTTTAAAATAAAATGAATTACAAAAATACTGTAAAAAAATGTATTTCATCCATTTACATAAGTTTCAATAGAGGGTGATTTGTAGACTGGATGTGATAAATAGAAATCAACCCGGCTGCAATGTTTAAATGTGGAACAGTGTATCTGCAGTAGAATCTGACTGTAAAAATAGGTTTACGAGACAATTATTATTTTAATTAAGATTATTTAAGATGTACACCATCTCTCTCAGTGGGGGAAAAAAATTCATTTGGATCAAGCTCAAGTGGATAATTTTTTCACACTGAGGTGCTTCCATGTTTTTTTTTTCCCTGTTGAGCTTTAGCTCGGATTACAGTCGGATTATTAGGCTGCATGTAAGCATGTCTTATGGGACCAGATGAGCTCAATACAGATGTTGCTTCCTTCTGAAACTTTATCCGCTCAAGTGTAACTTTATAGAACTGAGTGCTTTCCACACTATTTGATCTTATATTACATAATATTTGTTTTGTTTTGTTTTGTTTTATTTTTGTTCCGTTGATTATTTTCTCATTCAAATTTTGTGGGAAAGCACTGCCTTCCTCATTCCTTGGAGAAAATGCCACACGCACTCTGCTTATCCCACCGAGCACCCTAAAGCTCAAAGCTGGGGAACCGTAAAACAACACACAAGTCCCACAGGACCGCCAAACAAAACAAAACCCCTGCCGCCTGTGCTGCCTCTTCTCAGACTTATCCATTAAACGCAAAAAAAAAAAAAAAAATCAAGCCAGAAAATAAAGAGAATGTGTGGGACCGTGTGGATGCAAATGCAAATGTACCCTAAAGACAATGAAATCAAAACTGAGCCTATATCCATGCGAAACAAATGCTCCTGGGCTTTTTGTGCACGAATGATCAGTGCATGCATGTGCATACTGTATTATATAAAACAAAATGTAATCTTTCATTAAAAATGTATCACTTTTTAATAAGCCATTATTCTATGTAATTTACTGCTGAATATTCTATTGCAACTAGAAACACACAGCAGATTTAAATGTGTTGTGTTTAACATGAAATGCTGGTCTCAACACATTTTACTTCTATAACACGCATAGATGAATCCTAACCTACCCGTCACTGGGGTTAAGACCAATCATACGATGGCCTACTCCTAACCCCGCCCCTAAACCTACCCGTCACTGGGGTTAACCGATCATACGATGGCATACCCCTAACCCCGCCCCTAAACCTACCCGTCACTGGGGTTAAGACCGATCATACGATGGCCTACCCCTAACCCCGCCCCTAAACCTACCCGTCACTGGGGTTAAGACCAATCATACGATGGCCTACCCCTAACCCCGCCCCTAAACCTACCCGTCACTGGGGTTAAGACCAATCATACGATGGCCTACCCCTAACCCCGCCCCTAAACCTACCCGTCACTGGGGTTAAGACCAATCATACGATGGCCTACCCCTAACCCCGCCCCTAAACCTACCCGTCACTGGGGTTAAGACCAATCATACGATGGCCTACCCCTAACCCCGCATCTAAACCTACCCGTCACTGGGGTTAAGACCAATCATACGATGGCCTACCCCTAACCCCGCCCCTAAACCTACCCGTCACTGGGGTTAAGACCAATCATACGATGGCCTACCCCTAACCCCGCCCCTAAACCTACCCGTCACTGGGGTTAAGACCAATCATACGATGGCCTACCCCTAACCCCGCCCCTAAACCTACCCGTCACTGGGGTTAAGACCAATCAGGGATGACTATACGGACTATACGGGACTAAAAGATACACGTGTGGTCCGGATAACCGTAGTTCCCATATTTTAAGTCTAAATAAAAAAACATCTTTATAAGAAAACATAACTTCGCTGACGGCTGTAAACCTCAAATTACGTCTTTTGTTTCCACAAATCATTACTATTATTGGTCATCCTTTACATGTGTCTGTGGGCTTTGCAAATATTGAACTATATAAATAATATAAATAAATGTGACCTGACTTGACATTAACATTCCAAACCAGAATTCTCCAAGAAATGTGGGTAAATAGGCCCAGATTTGATTTCACATTGGCCTGCATAGCTGTGGAAGACGCTCACACATGATGAACCAGACAAACAGTGGCATTATGTTCTTTACTCAAGGCCACGGTGTATCTTATGATTGTCATGTGGACTGACCTTGATTACAGGGACCATCTCCTCGTGATTGTGCCTGAGGAACACAGAATCTGTGATTAAAGAACTCCAAAGATTCAGACATAAAGGGACTCGAAATAATGCAAGGCCGCAAACACAGGTTGTGAGCTATTTTCACAGTCATATTCATATTTGTGAATGGCACAAGTATATTTTTAATACCGGAGGGTATGTTTGAAATGTGTGTGGTCTCTGAAGTATTCGGTTATTGAGGGTTTGAAGCATAACCGCGGAGTCAAAATTAGATCCTAAAGCAGCCACAAAGTGCAGGGTTGGTGTTTTCTAACAGCTACTCAAGCCTAACCAGCCCTGGAGAAAAAGGTTAGATATGTGGGTCAGTGTCTGGCTACATGGCGACAAACAGAGGGAAAAGTGCTATAAGAGCAGTTTGACTCAATCACAAGTGTATTTTTACAACTGAGGTTCATGTTGAATAAATATACAGTCAAGTTCGAATGGTTTTCTAAGCGGATGTGAAATGATTTCCCCTGAATAACATTAAATGAAAGATTTACTTATGGGTATTGGTATTAAAGGAATAATTCACCAAAAACATAAGTCTGTCATCATTTAATCACCCCCATTACATTCACTTTATTTCTGTGGAACACACAATGAGATGTAAGGCAAAAAGTCTGAGCTTCTGTTTTCCATACAATGATTGTTTATGGCTCATTTTTACCTCATTTAAAAGTACAGTACCTTGACTATATAATTTACATATTTTAAAGACATAATAACTTCATCAGAGGAAAACAATTAGGCCTACATTTAAGTTGCTGTTGCTCTCAAATCTTTTTTGTGTAAAAAAAAAATCATTTTGTGTTTCACAGAATAAAAAAAATGACATGGGAATAAGAGAATAGTGATTGTAATTGTTCTATTTTGGATGAACTACTCCTTTAGGCGAGTTTGACTATAAAAAAAAAGGGTTTTGTGATGAGGAGAAAGACTGCCATTTCTGTGGAGGAGATCGTTATCGTTTTACCAAAGAGACATCCAGTGCACACACACACACAGACACACACACCTTCCGGAACAGACACATATTTTAGCACTTTACAATACAGCTTCCAGACAGCAGATAAGGGCTGTGAGGTGAAGGAGAGAAATCTGAATGTGAAAAACCTCATGTAAAAGAGATGGCAAGGAGGAAAGAGAAATGAAAGAATAGGAGAGAAAGAAAGGCATTTGTGTGAAGGTAAGGCTGAGATGTTGGACCGCCGCGGTGCAGTGAGTATCCCTGCAGACCTGGACAGAACTCACACAGAACAAAAGAGCTCAGAAAGCCACACGCACACACACACACACACACACACACACACACACGCGCGCGCACACACACACACACACAGAGAGAGACACCCACATGGCCATGTTCAGCACTGATTACACCATTGTACCAAATTCATTAGCGTCAATCATTCTTCCAGCTCTCCACTGGGGCTATTGTAGCACCTGTAGACTCCTAATTATGTGCTGGAATACCAGCGGAGCTCCAGCCACCTCCACCGCTGAGAAACGAACAAAAAAAACAGAGGTAGAGCAGCAGCGAGATGTGCGGCCCATAGAAAAGATGGCATGATCAAGTCAAATCATTTCCGGTAATTACCGCGACCGCCCGAGATCCAGAATCGCAGTTGAACGGCACTATTGCGCAGCAACCAGAGCATCACAATCACACGCTCCATGGATGACTGCGCTCAAATCTCCAAAGCTGCTAATTATACAGCGGACTAGGACAGGCTCATTTTAGAAAGATCAGGCCAAGTTGAACGGTGGTGAAAAGCAGATAAAATTACCCTTTTGGAAAAGAGAAGACGAAAAGCATTATGTGAAAAACCCGAAATGGCTTGAGTTACAGCTGGGGTATGTTTTTCATAAACACTTTTTTTTGCAATTAAACAAATGATAATTTGTATTCATAATTCAAGTGGAATGTTGTGTAATGACGCCATGAACTTCAGCCTAGCTGAAAATGGAGATGCGCTATGTCATCAAAAATGTCATCATGAGTTGATTCCCAGGGATCATGCATTCTGATCAAATGCAGAGTACACTGCAACATTGAGCAGTAATTTGATATTGAGTAATCTAACAGAATCTCAGACAGTCAGAGGTCTTCTGGTTGAGGGTGTTGGCTGTAAACTGGTACGGTGAAAGGACACTGGTCTCGTCAACCCCGTAAATACCCTTTACCCTGCAATTTTTACATTCTTCCATCGCCCTGGGATCAAAACTAATCAGAAAATGCTGGTGGAAAAATCATTTGAAAAAAAAGATGTTAAATTCATTAGATACTGTATGTTACATATCTAAAAGAAAACAGGCTTAATTGAGGTATTCCTGCATCGGTCTGTTTCTCCATACATGAGGCTCACATACTGTAACAAGCGTAACTAACCCGAGCTCCCCACGGCTCTCTGAACGCACCGCTGGAGGCATCCGGCAGAAGCCCTGTCCAGCCTCCAACAGTGACCTGCATTACGCAGGAGACACACCAATGTGAATCACAATTCTGACATGCACTAATCCATCTTTAAATGAAGCTGTTTTTCATACACCACCATTCAAAAGTATGGGGTCTTTAAAAAAAAGAAATTAATACTTTTATTCAGCAACGGTGCATTAAATTGATCAAAGGTGACAGTAAATACATAAGATATTCAGATTAATGCTGTTGTTTTAAACTTTGTTCATTAAAGAATCATAAAAAACATTGATGATAAGAAATGTTTCTTGAGCAGCAAATCAGCATAGAATCATTTCTGAAGGATCAAGGCTGAATCATGCTGAAAAGTGTGTGTGTGTGTGTGGGGGGGGGGGGGGATGCAGCTTTGCATCATTACATATGTATATATATATATGTGTGAATAGAAAACAGTTGTTCGAAATTGTAACAATATTTCACAATATTACTGCTTTTTATGTATTTTTGATCCAATAAATGCAGCCTTGCTGTTTTTAAGAGGCTTCTTTCCAACTTCTTACCAATCTTACCAACCCCAAACCTTTGAATGGTGGGTGAATACAAACTGCTTGCATATTTTCCATTTCAACCACTAACTTATGCATTAAATTAGATGGTAACACTTCAGTTACAAACCAGTCAGTTACAAAGCTGAACAAATTTGTGGTTTCATTTAATTTGTACATTCAAACCATACATTTGAAAGTACTGTATATGAATTAAAAATTAATGAACCGTGGTACTCAAATGGGCTGCAAGTTCAAATCTCAATCACTAAATTTACTGATACTGCTCCCACATATCTCTCTCTCTCTATTTTTATGACATTTAATGATATTTTTTATGACAGCTATTCAAATATGCACTACTGATTCAACAAGAAATCAAAATTGACACACTATCGTAATTATGTCCGCATGTTAGACTTATTGCATGATTAATCAGTGCATGCTTTTCTTATGAATAATGTGTTTAACTTTGTAAACTATATTTAAATAAATAGCACCATGACACAACAATGATTTTAAATTATTTTCAATGAATATCGTATTTACATGGTGAGTTGCGAAAAGCCTTTATTAATGGTATTAATTAAAAAAACGATTTAAACATTTTAGATACTCATTAAGATTGTTATTCCTTTCCCCAGGTGTTAAGGAGCCATTAGAGCATGTAACTGTCCAAAAGAGATCAGTCACCCTCAAGGACAAGTATACTGCCTGACACAGCCTCCTGAAAGATAGGAGCTGTGTATCTTGGCAGACTTGAGCTGAGATTTACACCACCAGATGTGCGTGGTGATGTGTTTTCTGCTGATGCACTGCAGCTGCGACGCGGCTGGGCCTTTTGAATTGCCAGCGGCACCTGCTGCTGTAAGCAATGTGTGAGGATTTCAGAGAGACTATTGACTTGACCCGCGGGTCAGTCCAAGCAGCCAGCTGATTACATGAGCCATAAAACTCCCGATGCCCGGGCTTTTCTTGGGATCATGCGGGTGAGTTGAATCCACAGAAGTATTTGGACAAGTTACACTTACAAATGTCTAAATGTCAAACCAAATGGCATTTTTTAAAGAAAAACAACACTTTTCAAGATAGTCAGGGGGAGCGGCAAGCACTTTTGAACCAATCAGAACCAACATGTGCCTGTCAATTATTTTCGCATGCAGACGACAATGTTGTCAAAACGCAACATACACGAAAATGACTAAAAATGCTGTATTGTGCTGCCAGGTTGTAGACTGAACACGTAATACGCATGTGTATTTTGTTTTTTGTTGTTTGCATGGAGACGATAACGGTATCTTTTTCAAAAATTGCATTTTGAAACCCGTTTTCAAAACGCAGTTGTAGCGTAAATGAACAGCCAAAATGCATAAAAAGTTTACCGTTTTAGTTGAAAACAGTGTCGTGTAAACGGCCCCTAATTCAAAAATACTGATATATCACTTACAGTTCCTTTAACACTTTGAAATTATAACTATTTGTAATTTCCTAAAGACAGAAGTCCATGACTTTAAACACCGTTGTGTTTATTCACAGCAGAATCTGAAAATATTGTGTATGCTTCTGTTTGAGCTTGTTTTGTTGGAGTTTGAGGTTGAACTTGAGGAGAACTGACTTTATACATCTACTCACAAATCACCAAAACACCAGTTGATTAAAAGTCATTGAGCAAGAAGGATGAAGAAAAGAGAAGTTAGAAAAACTTGCAACTTGGTTTATTTAGTTATCTAATGCAATGACATTTCTACAGTAAGTGTTCAAATACTGTTTAAGGCCACTATAGGAGAAGGTAAAGACGTATAGGGGATAAAGTTGACTTTAGACGCCTTTTTAGATGAAAGAAAAAGAGTGCCAGAGAGACGAAGAAAACAGATAAATCCAAGCAGAGAGAGTGACAGTTGCCAGGTTATCTCAAACAGAAACTCGCATAAGCACAAAGCCAACACGTCAGCAGTAGTGTGACTCACTGTACAAATAAACGGCTAAATCTGTTCAGTGCATGAGGCTGAAGGTCACAGGGGGAAAAAAATGCATCTGAAACAAAACACAAACAAATAAAAAGTCAATCAGTATGTAAAAATGTCACGGGTGTTAGATGAGCATTCATGAATACAGACAAAAGTTTGCCCAAGGGTTTCTCAAAAAATGTTAGTATCCAAGACAGACAAAAAAAATAGATCCTTATGGACACTGAACATCTATTCAAGAGTGTCAATACCTCATCATAATGCTGCAACGTTTGCACAGTTATCGACATTTGACTTCGAAACACAATATCATCTCATACTTTTCAAACTCTCCAGTGTACGAAGTGTTTATCTGCAGGGAATGCACCTTAAACGGCAGTGCTAATCTTATTAAAAACACTGGAAGCACGAACGGTAGAGCGATTGCGGCCTGTAAATGAAACGGCTCCTAACAAAAGGTGGAAAATATTCAATTAAGAGCCACTAATGATTTGCAAATCTTTCTCTTGTCCCCGCAGACCTCGTGCGACCCCTTAAATCAGGTTATAGGCCTGGATTAAGTATCGCTTTCAGACGTTCTTTGTATTAGTTTTTCTTACCACCTTTCCCACTTAAATTGCTCAGTCTCTTGTAGCTCTCTTTAATTCAATGTTGTTTTATAAGATTTCATGGATGATTGTGCATTACTCTAATTGCAAATCCGCTTAAGTCGCCCGAGGTGGTCACCTGGCATTGGTTTTTAACGAAGGTTGTGCTTGTGAAGTGCCTGAAATGATGACAATGGAGTCTATGATAAAGCTGTGCATATCAGACAATGGATTAAACATTTATCTGAAGCGAAATCTCATGGTGGAGCTCCAGGGTTTCATTCTTGGCTTCAACGCCTGGACGAAATTCCAGCCGAAAGACGGAGTTACACAACGTAGCACGCTGCCTAATAGCCGATTCCATTTCACTGGGAGCAGACTTGACTGACATCCCACAATCCTGTAGGTTTACTGGCCTGAGAAAGCATGTGTTTGAAATCAAGCAATAACTTTTACACTCAAGGCCATATGGTGGAAATTAAGGCCGTAGATCAACTCATCGCTCCGTTTGCCCGAGCTTTGCCACGTTCTACTTCCGCCAATCGCTTGTTTTTATACTCCCAATGAAAAAAAAATGCTCTCAAGTACTTGCCAACAAACTTTTTGATTGATGGGTTTGTTATGAATGGAAATTGAGATATTGAGAACACCAGTTTGGAATTGTATTTTTATGAGTTGGGTACTGCAGCATAAACTGGGATGTAAAATTCACACTTCAACTAGTTAGGTTAGTCACTAACTAGTAGGTCTTTAACTTTATCTTAATTGATCGAAGCCTTCAAATCTGTAAACAGAAGTATTGTTGAAAAACTGAACATATTAGTCATTCTTGTTATGGTTCTTGGTTGATGAAACCTTTTTTGACTCACATAGATGCCAATGGTAATCAACCTGATTGTTTTATCAGAATCTGTTGTATTTTTTATTTGATAAGATACTGAAACTGAATTATTTCCATGTTATTAACAGATTTTGAACATCTGACAACTGTACTAAAGTACTCAGACAGTGTTTATTGTGCCATCGAATCTACACCATAATGGCAAAAACAAAACAAAAAAACATTCAGTATGCTTTACTGCAGTTGTGAGTTTGCCGTCTAAGTTAAAAGATGAGCATGAAATGTTCAAGATCAAAAAAATAATAGACAATAAATCTTTGTCCTTGGCCAATTCCCTTTATCTTTGTCTTGTTTTCTAATATCTAAATGTCTTATATAAATATACTTGATAAGTAAAAATGTGTAAGATAATACGTGTGTACAAGACAATGCACACACACAAAGAAAAGAAAAATATTAAAAGAAAATGTCACAATTAATTGACAAATTATATTACTTGCTTTAAGCATAAGCGTACCAAAGTGTCCTAGGTGTATAGTTAAAATAATAAAAATAACAATATTTACCAATATGTTACGTGCTCTAGATTCAGCAGTGGTGCAGGAAACATTGTCAGAGAATTGTGAAACAGTCTTTTGCCCACATCATTTAGAACAATACAGACATTAACAGAACCAAACATCATTAAAACCATTCAGTTACAGTCGCCTTTTATGATACCATCGCTTTCTTTGCCCAGTGTTCTGTGCTCCTGAAAAATGTTAGCCAGACAGTAAGTAGAACATGATCTGAAGCAAGACATGAATCAACTTTGACCTTGTCTTGTCTGTAATAATTTCCCTGAGGAAAAAAGGCAGTCGGTGGCCTCTAGTAAGGAATGTACTCAGTTGCACACAATACAAGCTAGATTGCATTTGAAGGACTTGATAAATGGGTGTGTCACTGCAGTGGGCAAACACATGCTTGACATACACCAAAAGAACACAGAGCTTATTTGCCATTCATGTCACCGCAACATACTTTAAGCTCCCGTCGGTCTTCAACATGCTGGCGGAAATCTGAAGGGAAAACAAGCATGCTAAATGTATGCCCATGATTCGATCATCCGCTAATGTTGTCACCACAGAGAGACAATTAACTCTCAGCGCTGCATGTATTCCAGGGGTTACATTACTAAGACATGCTTAATGTAAATAGTAAACTATTACGATTAGCAGATTAGCAGAAATTCTCTCATAAGCATATACCTAAATATGATTAGACACATGAAGCAGCCACTTCCTAACAGTGACTGGATTGATAGGTAAGCTAATTGAGTAGTGGGCGAAATAAAATGTGCTGTATGTTATACATTGAACGATTAAAGCATGCCGCCTTCTGTGATGGCAGGTTAGCAATTAGCTACCATGCTTATCAAAAGTTGTCACAGTATAACTTTATATGTAGGTTTTTCACAAGGACATATGTATCAGAATACTATGTAGGTTAAATGCAACTTCTGTTAGCAGCTAACTACAGCCTAGCCTCCCTGCTAGCACAATAAGAAGGCTGAATGACTATATTTAGCTCTCCGTCTCAGGCAAGCTGCAATATATTACAGGACCTTAAACATGCCCTGAAAGGTTAGGGGTCATAAACTAAAATATGAAGCACATTTTAGCATCCAGCTAAGTGGAACAAGCAGATGCTGTATTTGCCCCAGGGAAGCGGCTTTAGCTTTGAGTTTTAGAGTGCTTATTTAAGCAATGCATCTTCCGCAGCAGGTGCTTTTTTTAGGAACTCAAAGAAGACATAAGGCAAACAAGATGGTTTCAGTAAGTGGAGTCTGATTTCGAGTCTGTACGGTACGTTAGCATCATCAACAACGGCAGCTGTTCAGAAGAGAAGATGCTAGTTTCACTGTGTTATTGAAACATTTGTCCCTTTGGATTAACTGACAAAATGCATGCAACAGATGTGAAGAGCACAAGCTGCTCTCCAAAGGCAATTTATTTAGAGGCAAGAAACAATGAGAAATGCATAATTAATGTGACGCCCACACCAACTTTTCAGGTGAACTGGTTAGCTGGTGTGCACTTAAGTTTAGACAACCACTTTGAACCACATGCAGACTTCTAGAGGACCGAAAACTCTAAGGCAAAATCTCTCATAATTTTCACATCATTGCACAAACCAAATACTGTATACCGGTAATGCCCATTTTTTTCGTTATAGTTATCGTTCTTGGTGTGAACGGGCTTTAATACTGCTGGGCACTAGGTGGTGGTATGGGGTATTTGTTGTTGCCAATAGCCCACGCAATAACTCAGGTAAATTTGATTTAAGTTGAATTTACATTTCTTTTCTTTTTTTAAAGTAAACAGAAAATAGAATAATGCTCAATCAGTTAAAATTGTGCAATGTTCATCACACCTTGACCAACACTAACTTTTTTGTGTTCTTGGCTTCTAAATGCAGCTAGATTGATACCTTCATGTTGTTTGGTGCACTGTATAAACATTTTACAAACTTGGTTTGAGTCTGTATGAAATGAAAGTTCACCCTATCAATGTTCTAAATACATGTTATTGGTGTTATTGTGAATGATTCATCCATGCATGTTTAATTTTTTTTTTACCTTGTCATTTTTAAACAAAATAACATCAGACTCTCCAATCATTTCGTCCACTTACACCTTAAACTTTCTTAAAAATCAACTTTCAGATCTGCCTCCATCCAATCAACAACTGATACACAAAACTAAGACCCCGCTCTACATTTTGATAGTCCGTCACAATATGGAAGAAAAGATCTGAAGATCGCTACTTCCGTTACATTGCAACTCAACCGGATCATAACCCATTGACTTTTGTCACTTACTTTGCCAGTATCAGCTTATATCCTGGCACCTTACAGTAGTACAGTTACACCTTACAGTTCTGACAACCACTTAAACCTAACGGATAGACAAAAAATTAATATTAAAAACACCTATAGTTTCTCAACTCATGTACGAAGACATAAATTTGAAAAGTCTGGAATTACTTTGCGTGCATCACTGGAACCATTTCAGTTCAGTTAAAAATTCAACAATCAATTCTGATTTCCATTTTCCAAGATCCGTCTCAACTACAGTTCCAAATCAACAAACCCCCCTGCTGTTTTTTATCAGGATACAGCTGAATTACAGATCATCTGCTTTCCCCCCTAAAACAAACCCCCCTCAGAATCAATAATCAGAATCCCTACAAACACAAGCGATTCGCATGAGAAAACACTTGAGCGGCATCTCTCATGCCATAAATCATCTTTTGTTGCACATTCTTTTCTAGCTGTCTTCGTTATTTATAATTTAACCCTGCAACTGTGGAAGCGAGAATCTGCAAAAAAACACAAACACTGCCAGGATGCCAGGATAACGGACAGCCGTATCAGTCACTCAACGCATGTTGAGGAGGGTCAGTGTGTCCTCAGACATATGGCTTCATTTCTGTCTGTCAGCAGATGGCGGAGCTCCAACCCCAACCAGATGAAGATGGCGATAAGAGGCCTGAAAACTTCTCCAAAACACCCCATCCAGGGGAACAAAGATACCTCGAGGGGCTGTGGGCCAGTTTTAGAGAAAGCGAGCAGCCCTTGTGCATGCAACTCTTCTGTTAACATGCATCCTGGGGGAATACTAGTGTCTGTATTATTACAGGTTCATGCAGCAATCTCGCTGTCTTTCCAAGAAACCCATACATTAGCAGCCTGGAACAGGTGTTTGCTCCTGCCAGGTATACGCCAGGTTCATAGTCACCAGTCATTTTCCTGACAGCAGTCAAGTCTATGTTGCATTCCTTTCTACCTGCTTTACTACAAATTGGTGGTTAGTGTTGCGAAATGACACTGCATAACTAACTACAGGACTCATCAAATGTCTTCAGTGCCACAAATGCATTGCTGAACGGAAGCAAATGCATTTTTATTTTTGTTTATTTTCCAGAGAGCTGTTGATATTCCTCAAGCCCCCTCAATTTACCTTGTTTGTCGGTAACATCTGACAGTCTGCATCGAAAACGAGGTTGTTGCTTGCCTCCTGACAGCCAATGAATTACTCTAGCTTCTGACAGGTGTCAGGCCTGACAAACCTGCTGTTCATTTGGTCGACCGGAAGATTATACGGAGTCCGAGAGATATAGCGCTGTCAGAGTACACCTGCAAATTCATAACCTTGAGGCTCCTCGGGATGGATTCAAGCACTTTTTGGTCATAATTAATGAATGCACATATGCGGCATCCTCATGCTGCACATTTAGGATCAAGGTGAAAAATTTCATAGCGGTGATTTTCATCGATCTTGTAAACGCGCAGATGCGTGAACGCGCCAGCACGCTTTGTAAGGCCCATATGGCCAAAATCAAATTGTTTATACAGCAACCAAAGAACCCATCCATCTTCAGGACTAATCTAGATATGCCAGGTTATTTAAATCACTGATTTGCCTTGTTATGGACGATTTCCTGTCATGTTATAAATAGGCCTGGGTGACATAACAAATTTAAACAGGCTTATTCAGAAACTCAGTTTTTATGTACAATATTTGGCATACAATGGCATACAATTGTGTTCTTTTCAGATTTTTTTCGAAACTATCATTTCAAACAGTCATTGCCAAGAAGACTCAACATGTAAGTCAAATTCTTATAAAACTATTATTTAAGACATGTTTTACATATTGGTTTACATAATTTTACATATTGACATTTACATGCACCAATATATCAAAACAGGCATATTCATCTAATGCTACACAGACACGTTCTTTGCATGGTGCAAAATAATCTATCGACCATTTTGTTTTGAATGAATGTGCCGAAACAGTTTTAACGTAAAGTATACATGGATGGAACTTAATCAAACTGATCAACTCTAACCTGTAAGAGGTTTTTTTTTATTATTATTAATGGCCAAATAAAAAGTGTGTCCACATTTTGGTAAATTTAATATCGCTAGCAAAATCAACCCAAATATATAGTTAATATTTGCTGAGGAAGACTCCGGAGCTGAAATTCAGGTAATAGGCGTTTTCGTTTCCAGAGATTGGTAGACCAATCACAACAGACTGGGCCGTCTGACCAAAGGAGGGGATTAGGGAGACTGAATTTTGGAACAATGTATATTATGCAATGTATATTATAAGAAAAAGACCCTGGATGCATGTAAACTTTGCAGGAGACATCCAAAACTAAATTACGAACCTTTAAAATAGCATAATAGGGGATCTTTAATACAACAAATATCAGCTCAAATTACTAAACCAATAAAATTAATTCGGTATTACAATTTGACTTGCTCTTATAGTGACTCCGTTTTGATCAACACATCATTTCACTATATTGCCACCTATTATAAAGCAACAACTGTCAACCATGCACAGCCTCTCAAGCCTTATAGCTCAATCAGTACTCTTACGCGGTACAATTTGACAGTGAAATGCATTTATAAACCCTTGACAGAACACAGGTACGGCTTTTAACCAGAACCTAGAATTAATTAGCAAACCTTAATAGACACTCCATTTACACCTCAAACTCAAATGAACCCATCCATCAAATTTCAAGCACATGATAAGAAAATCAAATTCGTTTAAATGTTTCCAATGACTCCAACTCTGTGACTGATAAATAGAGATGGGCCTCTTGTAGATATAAATCAGTACATTCACTTGCCATCTTCTCCCTGTTTTCAATATTCATGTCAATATTCCAAATCCCGTGTAGTTACTCATTTACATGGAAATGAGCTGAGGTAAGTGTCATGACATTATGTGGATGAACGAACGCCGCAATCCCCCTGACTGCAGCAGGGTAAAGCCAAAGCTCAGACAGCACTGGAAATATCACATACATTCACATATGCACTGTACATACAAAACACAAGGTTTATTTATGTTGTTATTTTCCCCATGTAACACAAAAAAGAGGAACCTTTCTTTTTTTATCCTTTTGTCTATGGATGCCAAGCTCCAAAAAAGGACAAAAAATAAAGTCCATACGACTTGTGCACTATATTCCAAGTCATATATAGCTTTGTGTGAGTAATAGACCAAAATATAAGTAGTTATTCACTGATAATCTTCCCATTTGTGGAATCAAAATTTAGATTCAAAGTGCCGTCTTAACACATTATGCTTTAAAAATGAGCATGTTTCGATCAAATTTGTTCTTCACAAAAAGATACCACGTGGCTTCATGCGATTCATTTCTTTTATGAGACTTTTAGAGATCAATGTTTCAATCAATGTTTTTATTTTTTTCACAGTGCTATATTTAGATTGTTGGTCTATGCAAGCATGCGCTAGACAACGTATTTCAACATTCGAAGCATCTCGATGCTTTTTCACCATGTGCACCACATTTTTAAGACGCCACGTTAAAAATAGCTAGACCCCTGCATTCTATTCCCTTCCGCTCGGCTACGTCTAGGTGTTTTCTAACACAAGAACGTGTGTGAAAATCTACTTGTGTTTTTTTTTTCTCTTTGGAGCTTGATAGCAGAGTTGCTATTGTTAACAAAAACTGAAATTATTAAATATAGGGTCCCACTTTATATTAAGCGGTAATTCATTTATGTAATTACATAATTACACTGTTGACCTGTCCCTTACACCTTAAACCACCCTTAAACCTACCCATACCAGCACACCTGTCCCTAACCTTACCCGTATTACACCTCAATAGCAGAAACAGTATTTTACAATACAACATGAACACAATAAGTACATTGTACTTATTTTTCAATGTAAGTACATAGTAGTTAAAGCCATCTTGATATAAAGTGGGACCAAATATGGTTTTCGTTAATTAAAATAAAGCTGAAATAAAGTAAAATATAAATATTAGATGAAAAACTTTAACTTAAATTTTTTTTAAATGTTGGTATGGCAACATATTGAAATAGATTAGGTTTAAACTGAAGTACAACTAAAACTAAAAGAAATTACGGTGAAATATAAATATTAAAGAACAGTTGCGCAAAATAAGATGACTAAAACTAATTAAATTCAAAATATTAATAATAGTATATAATAGTAAAATAACACTTCTTGGCAGTCATGCTCACTATGAACTGTCATTAATTGTGTGGAAAAGGATTGCATGAAGATTCTTCACATATTCATATTTTGTGTTCCACTAAAAAAATAAAATAATAATAATAATAATCAGCAAACAGGTTCGGATCAACATGAGTAAATAAGTGAGTAAAAAAATAAGTGAGTATAAAGACAGAAATTTTATTTTTAGTGAACTATTCCATTCATAACCTACCACAGGTAGGTCTAATGTAGTTATCAGGGAACCGAGTGGGAAAAAAAATGACTTCATTCATTAGTCATGAACTAAAGGTTCACAGCGCTTTAGACACGCCTGACACTGCTGCAGATTGAAACGTGAGTCATTGTGGATAAGGTGCCACAACATGCGCTATTTCATAAGTCTTTAGTGATATTTCAAGGATTTTATCTGTTGTGGTCAGGAGGCATGGTTGTGGTTACAAGCTGTTTTATAACTCAGACCTAGATTTAGCCCAGAGGCAAGAGTAAGGATGAAAGAGAGAGAATAAGAGCTAGACAACAGGGAATACAGAGGGCTCTGTTCCACAACCTAGTAAGCTGCCTTCCTGTCTACTAACTACATAGGCATCTGCCTTCTAAGGCAGCGACTGAAATAGAAATAGAATTCTCTACGACCCTTTAAGCTCATTTCAAGACATGACAGACGCACACCTGATGCATAGGCTGTTGCAAAAGGAAGGTACTGGCCAAAAATCACATGCATATATGCACACACACTGCAACAGGACATCTGTCCGCCTCCACCGGTCTTCAACTAGGTCAGCCTGAAGCCATCCATTGCATCTCATAGGTGTTTAATGAACAAGCTAAAATAACTGGCACTTGCACAAGACCCCTGCCCACAATGCACAAGTTACGACTAGCCCGAAAGCTCTCAATAAAACATCCAACTGTGCAGGGCTGTGATGCTGGAGCGCGTTCAAAAGTGCATGCCACCGCTTCAAGTTCAAGCATGGGTAGCCGCCATCATACAGATCGGCATGAATATCTGGACACTGTAACGTCATGTGCTCTGATTTTATCACAACACTGTTTTCAAAGAGTCTCCATGATATTCTGGTCTCCATCTACACTGAATAAAAAGTTGGTGTAGAAACAATTCTCACTCAGACATTTGCTAGTCAACTTCAAGGAACGCCAAGTAACGCATTGAATTAAACGTTACATTTGGAAGCAGAAAGATACCAAAACCATAAGTTAGCAATAGCATTCCGAACGCAGAAACGGTATGAATTGTGCACAAATGATTAATACTTCTTGTTTCCTCAAACAAGTACTCTAAAATAAACTCCCACCCTCTCACACAGCATAGCTTAAGAGAGAAAGATCTGCCCTTTACAATTTCACACACCATTTAGTGGCTGATGAATGGGGTTTGAAAAAAAACATCTGCCCACTTGGCTGTCATTTCACGGATGCATGAAAAGAACTTGCTGCCAGTCTGCATTGTTTAGAAACAGAAAAGTCTCAATGCCCCAGCAGCATGCAACGGATTCAGTCCGCACATCAACTTGTGGTTTTGGTACCATTCCCATTCATCTGGTGGACAGAGAGGCGGAGATGCCATAACAAGGACCTTTTTCATACTATTTGCAGCATCGAACTCATCCTCGTTGATACCCGATTGATACTGGATATCAGTCTGAAGCATCACATGGAATAAGACCTAAAGTCTCTTTGAGAGGAATGTGGATCTAACTCTTCCTCTGCTAACATCAGGTGCTTATTCACATGATTCACACACTGAGCACTAATACACCATTTTCAGCAGAAGCATGCATTTTAATATGTTCACATGCACAATAGAGAGTTATAAAGCATACCTTGATTTCCAAGATGATGATGATGAAATGGGTGGAAACTGTTGTTGTCCTTCACGGGGTCCTACTTTCCAGGTGTCATGGGAAACGGTGCATGCTTATATATTTACAGTATATGATATTAGAAACTCAAAAGTGCACACTATAATATGATCCCACATTTGACTATATTATACCACTATAGTATTTAGCACTATACTATCAACCACAATATTAAACTGACACTACACAATACAACACTGTAGCACATCATACTTCACAATATACTACACTAGCCTATGTGAAGTACACTGCACTATGCTTCACTAAACAGCCCTATACATTACTACATTGTATCCCACTATTATATTCTGCTACACTATTATACACTGTTGCACGTTATACTATTCCTTACGATATTGTACATTACAATATTATCACATTCTCATACCGCATTAAATGCCACAGTTATTATATGAGAATGTAAATTGCATTGTAAAAGTTTGAATCACTTATCCTCGCTATTTAATGAAACATCAGATGAAACTGTCAAATCGATCAGGTGCGGATGGCGCGCGGACGCTCAGGTGAAATGATGCGCGTCATAATCGCGAGCTGTTAATGCTCTTTATGTCTGAACTTGCACCGGTGAAACATGTTGCCGCAAACACTCGCAAACTCACATAACTGGAATAGGTTTCTCTGTTTTAAGTATGACTAGTCTTGCCTGCAAAAACGCGCTGGTTTGTTGACACAGAAATGGCAATGGGTAAAAGACAAGAGCGCGTAATGGATGGCATGAAATGAGAAAAGACGCACCTTGACGCACGAGCTTCTCACCGCCACTAGTGAGATCAAATCCGCAGAAATCAAAGCGCACTTGTCTCACTCAAGTACACATGTCGGGTTGTACCCTTGAAAGTAGGCTATATGTAACAGTGGCATCATTCATGAGTTTCAAAATCCACAAAGATAAAGGTCCAGAAGTGCAGACCAACCTGTAGCATGAGCAGATTGCAGATCAGCTCCACGGAAACAGTGCGCACTACAAGCAGCTGATGCGCGGCATGAGTTCATAAGACAGCACTGGCGACACACTGATATTTATACACACCTCCAGTCTCCTGCTTTACACTGTTTACAACGCCGGTGCGAAGCCAAGCCCACTGCGCGACGATTGGCCAGGTGAATCCGAAGGCACGCCTACTTAATACTGATTGGCTCACTGGGTCCCTGTGCGGTTCAATAACTCAATGTACAGTATCTGCCGTTCCAAACTGAAAACTTTACATGCATTCGACAACCTTCTGACTGTAAATGAGATGATTAATCAGAATCAGAATTATCTTTAATGACAATTTACTCACAACATGGAATTTGTCTAAGTGACAGGAGCTTCCAGTTCAGAAAAAAGTACATTCGAAAGGATTGGGACTATAAAAGTCATTAGGGATAGATATAAAAGGTCACGGCCAAAAATGAATAAATAGAAAACAGCACTTATGTTTGTGTCCCATTCAGAATAATACGAAGTAACAGGTGATCATGAGACTTCAATTCTATTCTACCCACATTTCAGCAGGTGTTTTTATTCAAAACAACAACAAAAGTGATTCTATTTCATTTACTTATGTTAATTTAGCAGATGCCTTCATCCAAAATGACTTTCAAACTAGGAACACAATAGAAGTCACTCTATTCACTAAGGGAAAATGTGCAAGTAGTTTTGTCTACATTTGTGGAACGCGCAGCACTGCTATAGAATAATAATGATTATGAATTATGACCCGAGAGAGAGAAAGAGAGAGAGAGAACATTGACTCATACTGCATGAATATAACAGTTATCAGATTTAATCCATAGAGGTCGCTATTATCATTGTTCCAGAAGACATCAAACTTAATAAAGTGACATACTGGTGTGATTCATATTGACTTGAGGATTCAAAAGGAATGTCCAAATAAACAGGTGTTCCTAAATGAATCATGTAGATGCATTTAGCTTCATATCTTTTTTACACTCTTGTAAAATGAAACTGCTTTGAGAAGTATGATGAACTAAATCATTACAGAAATAAAAAAAATGTAATGCATTCTTTTCAGGAGGGTTTTGATCTATTTAAATAACAGATGGACTTCACTTCTGGCCTAGTTGATGGGGGGAAGTTGTATATTTCTGATTAGCGGTAGTAAAGATCTGGTTACTTTAAAGAGAATAACAAGGATATACAATTCAAGGAATAGCATGGGCGTTAAAATGTAAACATAAAATTATGCAACGAGAGCAGTATTATTTTACAACCAAAACTGAGCAACATTTTCTGTAGTTTTGCTTTTGTAAATTCAGGAGGGCTGTGATATGGCCACATTTAATTTCACAGAGGCATGATGGTATCATCTCCATGAATGATGCATTAAAATTTGTAGAAATCTAAAATAAATCTCTCGGGATTTAAATTTCACCCATACATCATGGACTTCAAAATCCCAGTGTTATTGCCTGTAGGACACAGACAACCAAATACGCGCACACACATGGCACACATATAGGCTGAGAATATTTATTTGGAATTATGCAAACAAATATGAGAGCACTACAACAGCATTTCTATTTGAATTAGCAAAGTCTCTCTAAGGACTCAAAAACAGACAGAAATGCAACCCCGGGGCTCATTAAATGGAGTGATGAAAATTGGAATGCACATTGTTTTTCCTGGAAGGAGATTATCCCAGCAGAAACGCTGCGCTGTCTTGCAATGGCTTGCTGAGATAGGTAAATACCTTGTCCTCTTTTGCATTCAAGCGTGAGTACATCTGAGTTCACTTAGTCGAGCCTCCCGGCTACTGAAAAAGGTGAAGTGTAATGGCCCCTGAGGTCGAATGCAAGTCGGTCTCTGGTGCTCTGCATGCAATTTTCTTACTCAAGATATGGGGCAGACAGAAAAAAAAAAATTCTCAAATTTTTCTTGATCTTTTAAAAAAGGGATTCATTTTCAAATGAATTCAGTCACAATCAAACGTTTTTATACATTAGTATTTATATGTGAACAATGATAATTGGGATGTAGGATATGCTGGATGTTTAAAAAAAATGATATATATATATATATATATAATAAATAATAATAATTCGTTACATTTATATAGCGCTTTTCTGGGTACTCAAAGCGCTTTACATAGGAGGGGGGGGGGGGGGGGGTCTCCTCAAGCACCACCAATGTGCAGCATCCCCCTGGATGATGCGACGGCAGCCATATTGCACCAGAAGATAGGCACCAAGATGTAAGCAGATCCTTCAAGTCCTGTAGGTTGCGAGGTGGAGGCATTGGAACAAACGTGTTGGTCCAGCACATCACACAGATGCTCAATTGGATTGAGATCTGGGGAATTTGGAGGCCGGGGCAACACCCTGAACTTTTCATCACCTCAAACTATTCCTGAACAATGAGTGCAGTGTGGCAGGGTGCTTTATCCAGCTGAAAGAGGAAACACTGCTGTCATGAAGGGGTGTACAATGTTTAGGTAGGTGGCATCTGTCAGATGTATGTCTATATGAATGGCAGACCCAGGGTTTCCAAGCAGATCATTGCCCAGAGCATCACACTCAATCCACCGGCTTGTCATCTTCCCACAATGCATCGTGGTGCCATCATTTCCAACACAGCACACATACACGGCTGTCCAAAATGAGACTCATTGGACTAGGCGACCTTCTTCCACTCCTCCAATGTCCAGTTCTGCCCATTGTAGGCACTTTCGACAGTGGACAGGGGTCATCATAGGCTGTAGTTACGCAGTCCCAATACGCAGCAGAGTGCGACACACTGTGTGTTGTGACACATTCCTCCCATAACCATCATTAAGATTTTGTGAATTGTGCCACAGTAGACCTTCTGTTGGCTGCATCGATGAGCCTGGGCGTCCAACACCCGGTCGCTGGTTTGTGGTTTGTCCCTCCTCAGACCACTGTTGGTGAATTCTCACCCCTGCTGACCAGAAACAACCCACAAGCCCTGCCGTTTCAGAGATACTTTGCCTTGCTTTGCCATAACTATTTGTCCCTTGTCAAAGTCACTCAGATCTTTATTCCTTCCCATTTCTCCTGTATCCAACACGTTGATTTATGAGAACCGATTGTTTGCTCACCACCTAATCTACCTAGACATTAATATGTGGCCTTCTTAGTAAGCTTCATCTGTGACTAGTCATAATGTTTTGGCTTATCAGTGTGCACTTTTATTTACACTTTAAAATAAATTATGATTATATAAAGGATCGATATAATAAATAAACATTTTTATAAATATATAAATTCCTACTCACCAAAGTAATTACAAAATAAAACACCTGAACTCAGGGAGAAAAAAAGTACATCATACAACCCCCTTCAAGATGGTGTGGCATATGCAACCGAATCAATCTCTGTCTTGATGATTGAGGGTTTCATTTGGAAAGTCTGCACTCGGTCCTGGTTAAATATATTTTAATTCCCCAATAAAGAGTTTGGCAAATGTAGAGCAGGCAGTGTGAGCCTGGTTCCCATTGCCAAAGAATCTGTCACTTATCCAAGGCTGGAAGAACGGCCTGCGTATGCTCTCCGGAAAGGTAAACTTCCTGTGGTGGATTACCCAAGGCGGACTGAGATGCCTCTTGTCTGGGTATCTGGGGTGGATTTCTGCCCAGTGAAGTGTGGGAACTCCTGCAGTCCTCCTAGGAATGTGGGACAGCGGATAACAGAGGAGCAGACCTAGCTCTACACCACCCAAACTAATTGTAAGATGTTCTGCTTCATTTTTGTAGCCCTTATGTCATAGAGAACACTGTTTATTTGCATTTTTAAATATGCCATTTGAAGCATTAGATGTCAAACATCGTTGGATTTAATGTCACATGTTTGAATGTACAAAATAAATATTTGGGAGCTGCTGTACGAGGGGAAAATTTCATCAAATAATGTGTGAAATATTGGTCTGTTTCTCACACAAAACTATCATTTGATTTCGAAAGACTTGGAATAGAGAGCATGGTTAGGATGCTCTTAAGTTATTTATAAATATATATTGACTGGAGCCCCCTGGTCACTCTGCTTTTCTTTATATTGTTTCATTTTAGCAGTTTGTTACATCAGTGTTTAGCTCTTTTTTGTATAGTTTTGTTGTGTTGTAGTTTGATCAGCAGTTTTTGCATCAGTGTTCCATTGTCCAGTATTCAGTCTTCAGGAATAACTTAAAAAGTAGTAAAAAACAAACCCCCTTTGACTTCTCATTTTCTGGTCTTAGACCATACATTTCCCCTCACTACATCTCCTATTTCAATACATCATATTATATACCTCCATGTTTACCTTAAAACACCCATACACACCTACAGCCCACAGAAATCAGATTATTATATGTATCCACACCCCTGACCCAGTGAAAACTGCTTCTTGGACTTCCAAATTGGCGCTCTCCACCCGTTTGGATCAGCAGTTCAACCTTAAGCTCTGCCAATTCCTCACCCTCACAAGGACATCTGGTCCCTGGCCAATGTAAACTGTTGCTGGCTCCAACAGATGAGGCTTAATGGTCGCTTCCAGTTCCACCTGCTTGTCGCGTTTCAGCATTTGAAGAGCGGGAGACACCTCCAGAACTTAACAGCCTTCCTCTAAGAAAATGGCTTTTATGGATTGAGGGAGAGAGATAGAGCAAGGGAACAATGGAAACTGTAGAGAGAAACCATCTGGGAGATTTATTTATAGATAATTAAAAGAAAGAAAAAAAGGCTACACTCTTAGAAGAAAAGGTTCTAAATGGAACCCTAAAGGGTTCTGTCAGGCACTTCATATAATGATATTAAAATAAAAACCAATTTAAAGATGCAAAAGGGTCCCCATCATGAAATCATGTTATAGATTAAGTTTTCATTATTTTATTAACTTTTATAACTAAAAATTGAAATAACCTGTTAAACATGAAAGTGTTATTAAAGGCATTTCTCCTTGGAACATTTTAGGCATAAGGTGTTCTTTAAAACTGAGGCAACAAAAACCCCAATGTTCTATATAGCACCCCATTGAACCTTTTTAATTATGGGGCTGTTTACATACACCCCTTTAAACAAAAATTGAAAACTTGTGTTATGGTCGTTCATTTACACGACAACAGAGTTTTAGGTGCCTGAAAACGAAAACTTTTGAGAACTGGTTTCACCAATATCATCTCAAACGGAAAAATGATGACATCTTGCGCATGCATATTACATAGGCTATTTAGTCTTGACAAAGTGACATCGCCAACAACTAGCCTGGCAGTATAGTAAAGTGCTAGAGTAAAGTGTTTTTAGTCGGTTTCGAAGATCTATGTAAACGGGGATCATTTTGACGACATTGTTGTCTGTATGCGAAAAACACCGACATTTTTGTACAACTTTTTTTAGTACATTGTTGTCGTGTAAAAGTACTCTAAGGGCCCTATCATACACTCGGCGCAATGCAGCATCAAGCGTGAAACAAGTGTGTTTTGCTAGTTTCAGCCCGACGCGGTTATCATTTTCACATCCTTCTATTTTGAGGCAACTGAAATAAACTGCGCCATTGACCAACTGAAACCTGGTATAAAGTGAATGGCGCAATATTTTTTTATTTATTTAAAGAGCGCGTTAGTATAATGTGCGCCTATAGGCGGGTCACAACACGCGTACACTTTGCTTTTTATGCACAGCACAGCAGCACACAAACATATTACAAATATATATTTGTAATATACATATAATTACAAAGATGGGTCTCAAAATTTAAGATGATGTTTGAAAGATCAAAGCAGATAAAAAAAATATATATAATTCCCATTGTTACTACATTGAGGACAAGTCCGGATGTAATACAGTTGACTATTACAGATTAAGGTAAAAAGCACAAACATGGTATAACAAACTTGAATTCATGGCTTGTAAAAGTAAAAAAGACTTTACTCTGGCAAAAAGTGACTACCAGTAGAAATAATTCAATACATGTTTCTGAAATCAATTCGCCAGAATAGAAAGTAACACTGTGTCCATAAGGAAGACGTGTGGCACATCAAAACTAGAGCAGTAGCATTAAAACCAATAGCACTGTCTGCGCTGGAAGCATCTGTTGTGTCACGCCACTCATTGAGTTGATGGACATCTGCAGTTGGCCATGTTCTATTTTTGATGCACTGCAAAAAGACATTCTCGCCTTCAAGTCTGACACAAATGGTTTACAAATGTCACACTCTTTTTCTATTTTATGATCATAAAATTATAGCTAGCTGGATTTGTTTCTTACATTTGTATTAGTTACACAACCATTCAAACATTTGGGGTTGGTTTGACTTTTTAAACTAGCATTTAATCAAAAATTGAGTAAAATAGTAATATTGTGAAATATTATTGCCGTTTTAAATAACTATTTTCCACTTGAATATATTTTAAAATGGAATTTATTCCTGTGATGCAAAGTTGAATTTTCAGCATCCTGTCTTCAGTGTCACATGATCCTTCAGAAATCATTCCAATATGCTGATTTGCTGCTCAAGAAACATTTTCTTTGTTATCATCAATGATGAAAACTGTTGTGCTGTTTAATGATTTTTGTGGAATCCATGATTTCCTTTTTCAGGGTTCCTTAATGAACTAAGAGCAAAAGAGCAGCATTTATTTGAAACAATTTGGAAATCCTTGCCAAATAAAAATATAGATTTCATTCTAAAAAAATATAACAAGCTCTTGATGGAAAAATGAAACATCTCACATTGCTTTAAGTTAGCCATCAAACTAAGTAGTTATACATTGATATCTGTATTCCTATTTAAATGTGCAGCTTCCAATATAAAATGATCACTGGTTAAGCTATTTTAATAATCCAGAAGATGTTAATGCTGCAACTAATAAACCGCTAACTTTAGAGTCTTGCACAACACTGTTACTTATATAATTCATTATTTAATAACAAATTATTGTTGCGACGGAAGTGAATCAATCAAAACGAAGTTTAGCTGGAAAATATCTTTATTCAAGAACCGCTATAAAGACAAAACAATGTCTGTTACCTTAAATTATCCGTTTATCACTGTAAAGCTGCTTTGAAACAATCTACATTGTTAAAAGCGCTATATAAATGAAGATGACTTGAAATGTTACGACTCGAGCTGAACAATTGCACACATCTGAACTTCTAAAACATGCAGAGCTGTCTGCAGGTAAACTTTTTCAAACTAAATAAAAACCAGCAACCTGAGAAATGAAAAGACTTCACATGTTAAGCTAGGGTTTCCATGCATCCTTTATTCCTTTATAAGCAGTACAATATCCACTGTGTTGCAATGAAGCAACAACCAACAGAAAGAACAATAATCTGCCTCGCAGCACATTTAAGGCTTTAAAGATATATTTAAAAAAAAAAAAAAAACCTACAAGCAAAAGTCTGTACCAACTAAATTTTTTTCTGCATTATATTTGCATACTGTGATTCCAGTGTCAATAAAAATCAAAGCTAAATACCATTTACTTCATATTTTACATACCTATATATTTATATAGAGAGAGAGGGTGTACAGTACAGTTATCTTACAAACCAGCATTAAAAGAGGTGTAAATATTAATAATTACTAAAAAAACATTGTAAAAATGTCAGTATCAAAAGCAATGACGGACTCAGATGTGATCAGTTTCTGCCATTCCTTAAAAAGAGGGTGTCAAGTCCACTGAGGTCAAGCACGGAAGAGCTTCATTTCTGAACAACAGTGTGTTGAACCGCCACTGCATAACCTTACAGCAAAAAAACAAGTCAAGTTAACGAACATACAATCGGACGATCGCACCAGTTTGGTAGCAATCGATGTCCTTCATCAACATGGAAAACACTTCCAAACATTCTGTTGTGTAGCGTTATGGTGAAATGTCTACAAACACAGTCCTTCATTTGCAGTATGAGCGACTGGGTTTCGTAACTTGTCCAATGTCAGGAAAAGCGGATAAACTTCAAAATGGTGAGGTGTGATACCTTATTTAGATCTAGGTTCAGTTTTCACAGTGATTTTCCCATTAGAGTAGCAGCGAGCGGGAGCCCAGAGAAAATCTTTAAAATCCCATTTCCGAGAAATCATTGACAGGAATGTCGGAGCGAAATGTCGGAGAACATAAGGCTTATTGTAACGCCAATGCTAAAAGCAAAAGAGAAAGCTTGAAATTTCACATTTTTATACAACCCACGGTAAAAACGATTTAAGTGTTTATGCGGAAACAATGCCCTGAATGCTGTTGCAACAAAGCACCATGTTTCACCAAAGCACCCCCCTCCCCCCTCCCTTCCCTTCCCACTGTATTCACGGACAGTACATCATTATTTACGGGTCAAGTGTTTTTCACGGGTCTTCCTGTTTTAATTAGCCCAAGCTACAATTATTTCGACCGAAGAGTCAGTGGCCTTTACCACACAAACGCATGTGCGTATGAACGCGTCTAAACACACACACGCACAGACACACAAACTGGCCATGTAAAAAGTCACTCACTGGTTTATCTTGTACTAATCTACTAGAAACGTAATAAAACGGAATGCCATGACATAATTCCCGCCCCCAACAAAAAAAAAAGATCATCGAAAACAAAAATAGATCAACCTGAAAATATCTGCACAATAAAAGTGCATCAGTTTAATTAATCCTTGAGGAGCATTATTAAAATAAAAAAAAAGGAAGAAAAATGTTTAAATCAAAAACGCAATGTACTGAATGCGGTGCAAAACTTCAGCAATTCTTCATCAAGTATAAAAAGAATAGAAAGTGGTTTGAAATTATTAAAACACGTTTCCCCTGTAGGGATGAAAACTCTCCCAAAGATCAAGAGAGAGACTTCCGCTTTTTTTTTTTCCTTCAGCAAGTGCAAGTACTGATGGCGTCCTCGGCCGTGGGTAAAGGGGAACCCTACACGACACGTGCGAGTGTGTGTGTGTGTGCCTCGGCCTGCCGTGTCTTCAGGAGGTAGCCAGCTCAAACGTAATGAACTGTTTGAGTCTCTCGAGGTACTGAGCGTAAAGCTCGATGTCGTTGTGCCCGGCGCCTTCCACCCACAGAGGCTCCACGGCACGTGGACATCGCTCGTAGATGGCCAGGCCGTGGGAGAAATCGATCACTTCGTCTTCCGTGCCGTGGATGACCAGGACTGGAGATGCCACCTTTGAGACCTTGTCGATGCTGAAACATATGAAGACGCATAGAAGTCGTATCAGACACAAGTAAATCAATGCCGCTGGCTGATATTTTTCTGTCAAGTGCTTTGCAAGCTTGAGAATTTATAATTTTGTTTTAATTGCGGCACAACATCTAATCCACTTTACAACTTATTCTGGTCAAGCAGTGTCAAACTAAGGCAGGAAGAGACCGTCTGGCATGTAAAGCAACATTTAAAGTGATCAACAACAGTTTCTCTTTTTAAAATGTGAAATTATACCACAAAAGAAAAAGCACTGTTACAATCACTGTGCATCCAAAATATATATCGAATATGCTGAAGATGAAGAATACTGTGTATAAATAAAGTGTTTAACCATTAAAAAAAAGAAAAAAGAAAAGTACCGTTCAAAAGTAAAAAAAAAAAAAAAAAAAAAAAAAAAAGTTTAAGAAATTTTATTTTATTCAGAAAGGACGCATTAAAGTGATGAGACAGTAAAGACATTTATTATGTTACATAAGATTTATATTCCAAATAAATGCGGTTGTTTTGAACTTTCTATTCAACAAAGAATCCTCAAAAAGTGCATCACAATTTCCACAAAAATATTAGGAATAAATATTCTAAACACTCCAAACATCACAAAAATGCCATTTACACCGGAATTTCTTACTCTGCATATTGTCAATAGTCATATAATTGCAGTAAACAGGTAATGGTGATCACAGGTTTAATATCCACACCAGATTCACCACGGCTACGCAGAACTGCTGACTCGCTTCTGTGATCCTCAGTCCAAAGGAGTCAAACAGGCATACTAATTAATTTTTCGCTCAACATGCTTAATTGTTGCTTATTTTCCTCATTGGTGCACAGGCAATCAAATTTGAGGAAGCGAGGAGATTAATGCATGACACTGGCTGATGGAATAATTACACCGCCTATGAAGAACGACGCCGTTATCCGAACGCCACACAAATAAACATGCAGCATAATTTTCAACCCAGCACATTCCAATGGATGACTGACAAATGTGTAAATACTGTATTTTTGTCATGCAACAAACAGCAAGCATGCTTTGCTAAACTGATAGGAGGGAACGCTCATTAAAAGGAGCATTTTCTGGTCTTTAGCTTACTTGCTATAATGTTCCCTCTTCAGTTCAAATAGGAGGATGCAAAACATGACAGTTACTTTTGGTGGGCTTTGATAGCAAAGCCTAAAGACCCCAAGAAACCGCTTGAGCACACTTTTCACTTGCCGACCAATGATGTCTATAATACACAGCAGCTAAAAAAACATTGCCTCTGTCGTCATCTTTATTTTTATACCGCTTTATACAGCATTTCTTTAAAGCAGCTTCACAGAAGTAAAGAGGAAAGTAACAGAATTAAAGGGACCATGACATGAGAATAAAAGGAGCCGCCTCTTAAAACTGGATAATTTCAGGTTCAAAATGAAGGTTGGAAATCTTTACGCACACAGCACATGATTGAAATCTGCCATCTTTACTTTTGGGCACTCCAAGCAGGTTTATTTTGTACCCCCCAATGGCACAGTACTGGCATAGCTGGGGTTAATTTGACCATGCTAACTTGGCATATTTCCTACTGAAAGTTTGGTTAGGGATTAAACCTTTTTATGCCAATAATCTTTAGTTATGTCACTGCTGTGAACTAGGATTAGCTACTTGATACTGCTTGTCAGAGGCAGGTGGAACTTTACATTCAGTGGAACATTTTATTGAACAAATGTGAAAAACCACTGTAAACAAGACTATTAATCAATATATTCACTCTGTGAAGAGAACTGTAAATGCTAAATAGGCATATCTGCCATACTAGCATATAGATTTCCTCAAAGCTAACAAACAGACTAAAAACCACAAAAATGCACTTCGATTTCATGTTGTAAGGGAGCAGAATTGATTCGAGGAACTGGCTGACTTCACCTAGCTCATCTTTTTCATATTAAAAACTGTACCACCTCAGCACACTTAATCCAAAAGAATTTCTTTCTTTTTCCACTCTGAATGATTCACTCTTGCCTAGCTTTGGACTTTCCATCCATTCCTGGATTTGCACCTGACATTTCGCTCTTGCAACTAAGATTGCACATGAACTGGTAGTGTTGGTAGTACTGGAAGTTCTAACTTGTAACACCTTGACAAATATTGAAATGGCAATTTTATCCAAGTTCATTGGATTCCACAGGCACAAGCACCTGTAACCCTGGTAGGTGGAAATTTACAGACTTAAACCTGATTTCGATTCTCTGTTTGTGATCAGATCATTTTAAGCCTCTAAACTGAAAAAGTTCAGAGTCCAATGATTCAGTAAGATAATTCATTAAAACAATGTCCAAAACAGCACTAACGTAAAGAAAACCAGGCTGACTCCCGAGTCGGTTATATTGCGTTCATGCATGTGCGCACTCAATTTCAATACGTTTTTCTGGATTTTTTTTTTTTTCATGGGTGCTTTACAAATTTAAAAATTAATATAGTATATTAAGTAAATATTAAATATTTCATAATAATAATGCATTATTATAACAACTGTATTTCAATATTTCTTATACAATAAATATTTGTATAAAAATACAAAAAAATTTGTACAGTAGTAAAATTACAATACTTAAGTCTTAATTTCTTCACTTAATTTTGGATGAAAACTGCAGGGAGACCTTAAAGCAGGGCTATGCAGTTTCGGGAAATTCTTCGCTGTATTGTCGTTTTTTTGCTCGCAGGTTTCTCTATAGAGCTCCCCCTACAGCTTCGGAATAGATATTTGACAACACTGTCGAAAAACTTCTCGTCGACTCTGATACCAGAGGCTAGTAGATCAACGACATCAAAGCAGACGGGACATTCTTTACAACGTCTTCTTCATTCGGGTTCGAACAGCGTGAGGGAGCGCAATAATGACAATTTTAGCAGATTTAGCAGATTTTTTTGCCATAAAACAATTCGTTACATTGAGAGACCTGATATCACGCGATACTTTGACGCAAAGTTGTAAGTGTGTTTTTTTCCGCTCACAGGCGATAGGGGGGTGTGAGACGACCACCATTCAACCCGAAAAAAGTAATTAACTATTCCAATAGTGAATCAAAAAAACCTGCATAGTTCACCTTTAAACTTTTTTTTTTTTTTTTTACAAATCAAGGGAAATGCTTGAAAGATCACAAAAAACTTGGAAATTTTGTAAACGTGACAAAGCAAAGCTGGTATTGGTGTATCGATACTGCATAAAATGTATAATAAAAACAATCTCAAATATTCAGAATCGACATGCATTCAAAAATCTATATTTTCGCCAACACTACTGCCTGGAAGAGGGGTTAAAAAGATGCCCATGTTTCAATTAAGTTAATTAAAAAAAAGAGCTACATGGCCCGCAGAGAAGAGAAGGGAAGCAATACCAGTTCAAGATGACACTAATCACACACAGCATATCTCTGTTTGTCTTTACCCCTTGACTATAGGAGTCAATCATCACTGGCTCTCCCTCACTGTATTTTAATATTCAAACCATGCCACACTGCAGCCTGCAAATCTACAGAGACAGGCGAGTCATCAAACTTTCATTCAGCCTGACTCTCCATTCACAGCCTTTGCGAACATCCACCAACCCAACCACACGGACACACTCCCACTCCTAAGTTCCACTGGTCCGCTGGATCTGGAATCAGTGACTGGAAGAGAAATCATGGACTTGGCAGTGGTGGCTTTCAGAATGGAGACCACTGGATTTGCTTCCAGGCTTGTAATCTAAGGATTGTTCAGGTTGTTTTAGTTTGTTTGAATGGGGTGTTCGCACTGGCAGCGTCTTAAAGCGACCTGAGGTCAACCGTTTTCAATGAGGGCAGGCACTTTCCACTGAGCGAGAGCGACTTTTGGAGAAAGTAGAGTAAAGTTCAACAATGCAATGTGATAACTAGTGCAGAAAGTTGTCTGTTGCCTGATAGATTTTGAGAACAAATGCCTACTCGCAACAGAGACCTGGAATGTTTAAATCACGTTTAGTGTGTTAACACCTTCTGCCAGGTTCATGGCAGAGTTGCTTCGGTTGCAAAGTCTCTCAACACTGGTTCGTTTGCATAATGGTTGTGTGTGTGTGTGTGTGGAGGGGGGGCAGCTGTTGTTCTGCAAAACACTTGAGGAACATCTGTATTGCACTCTGATAATCAAATAACTGATGAGTCTATATTAATTATGAAACACCAGTCTTTAAAAGGCCCACTAAAGTGCCTTGAAACGCGCAGCATTATTTAATGAGTTGTCTTCCTGTTTCAGTGGAAATTACGTCAAGGCGAGACATATCGAACAACTCCTCTCCTTTTTCAATTAGCCAATAGCGTTTAGTGTATATCACAGCTCGGCCAGAGCCGCTGAGCTCGGTAAAGCCGCAATTCCCTCCTAATCTCCTTCATATCGCTTTAAAATATAACATTCTGTGCATAATTCAAAAGGAAGATTAGTAGTAGTATTATTAGATGTAGTAGTTGTATCACTGTGAAGTCATATTGATATATAAATAAAACAATTGTTTGCCAAATTGTGCAGCCCTACAAACAAGCACAGGAAACAGTTTGTTTTTATTTTGTTTTTATCACAAAAAAAAAAAAAAAAAAAATCAAGCTCAAGGAGGACAAAGGACAAAAACAAAACAATGAGTTTTTTTTAATTCATGCACTATTTTTAAAGTCTTCTGAAGCCATACAATAGCTTTGCACGATAAACAGACAGATTGTTTTGTGAATAATGATCAAAATATTGGTCTAATACTTACAAAAAGCTATCATATGATGGTCACTGTGATTTTACCCAGACAAACATGTTCCTGGATCAACACTTTGTCGATCCTGGAACAACATTCCTGTCCAAAAGTGTAGTGCTAACCCTATCCCTGCACATAAGTCATCCCTAAAATCAGAGGGAAATGATCGGTGAACACCGATTAGAGATGCACCGATTGATCGACTGGTGGCCGGAATTGGTCGATTTTCACGTGATCGGTCATGACCGGCGGACGGCCGGCTGACATGTGCCGATTTTATGCCGGTCAAATGCACTCGGGCGCCGCATGATTAACATAGCGCAACATCAGCATCACACGTGCACACGGAACACGCATGTAGGAAACCTCGTGAATTACGGCCGTTTCACACCTCAATTAAAGTGAAAGCACAGGTTTGATGGACAAAATAAATGTTATTTTAAACAAAAAGTGCCCAAAATGCTCAGAAATTGCATGTCTTGTGTGTTTTAACAAGAACTGGAGTAGGCTATGTCAAAAAAGAAAATGAAGATTCAAAAATATTTATAGAAAATGTACCCATTTAAACTTATTCAGTTTGGGTAAAAGTATATGGTGTTTTATAAAATAAATGAGTAAGTCAGAATATACAGGTTAAGCTTTCTTTTAATAACTTAATTTCCCACACCAGGAGTAATTTATATAGATCTATTTTATAGCGATTATCTGTTTTTTAAAAAATCTATATGTTCTCTGCAAAAAATGTTCTATTAAAAGGAACACTCCGACTTTTTGGGACTTTAGCCTATTCAACTTATCCCCCAGAGTTAGATAAGTCCATACATACCTTTTTCATCTCCGTGCGCGCTATAAGTCTGTTTGACGCACCCACCGCTAGCCTAGCTTAGCACAAAGACTGGATGTAAATGGTTGCAGCTAGCATACTAATCCAAATAAGTGACAAAATAAAGCAAACATTTTCCTATTTACATGTTGTGATTTGTATAGTCACAGAGTGTACAAAAAAACAAAGTCACATGAGACACATACATATTTTAACCATATAAATATTGGGAACTATATTCTCTGAAGGCGAAGCACTGCTACTTGGGCGGAGTGATAACCGCAGCACCTGAGACGCGCTCTGAACGGACTCTCTGCTCCTCACCTCGGCGCGTCTCAGGTGCAACCATTTACATCCAGTCTTTGTGCTAAGCTAGGCTAGCGGTGGGTGCGTCAAACAGACTTATAGCACGCACGGAGATGAAAAAGGTATGAATGGACTTATCTAACTCTGGGGGATAAGGTGAATAGGCTAAAGTCCCAAAAAGTCGGAGTGTTCCTTTAAAGAAAAGATAGAAAATAAATATTTGTGTGTGCACGGTTAGAAATAATGAAATCGGAATCGGCAGGTCAAACTCAATGAAAAATCGGAATTGGCCTGGAAAATTGTAATCTGTGCATCTCTAACACTGATGTAGAAGCACCAAACCCTGGTAAGCCAATTTTTTTTTTTTTTACTGTAAACTGGTCCCTCAAATTACTGGAATGTTGATCCAGGAAGATGTTGATTCAGGAACATGTTGTACTTGGTGAAATAACGTTCACCATCATATGACTTAAGAGGACTGCAAAAAATATATATTTTAAGGTGCTTTTTATGTAGATTTGTTCCAGCTGATGTGGTCATTATGAACTGTTATTGTATGGAAAGAGCAACATGGAGATTAAAATTTTCCTTTGGTGCTCTATGAAAAACAAACAAACAGGATTTAAACCACATGAGTACAGTTTACAGTGCCAAACGAAGCCTCAGACTTTGACCTTTAGCACAATCACTTGACTTCTGTAAAACTCAATCTAAAGGAAAAACGATTTACTTTAACAGTGCTAATCCCCTTCAGTAACAACTCCCCTTATTAAAAAAAAAAAAAAAATCCTATTTTTGATTCGGCATCTTTTGAATCCACTCCAAGATTTCACATTTTATTAAGGGAAACGGACGACGTGTTAAACCATAATGGTTTCGACAAATTGCAAGCCGGCGTCAAGACAGCTAGCTCATTAACACCTCCCGTCAGCTGGCTTCGTGTTCATTACGGGTCTTTGACGGGGCCGGCTGGCGAGCTATTAGAACACAGAGACGGTTCAATCTCTCATGACTGTAGCTTCTCATTATGAAACACTGACAGTGCTGACGGGGTAGGAGAGAATCAGGCCACTCAACCTCCCATTCATCACCCAAAAGAGAGCGAGAAAAAGAGCATCTGCATCAGAGAGAGAATCACTTTGATTACAATGAAGCACGCCCCCGGCCATCGCTAATTTCACCCAGACTGGTGTAGAGAGTGAGCGAAACCAGACGAGAAACGAAACAGAGGAGGTTTCCGCCATCCTCGTTTTGTCGACATGTTTCTAAAGCCTCAACAACATTCTGTCTGAGAGCTACGGCTGTAATCTTCCCATTACAGCCCTTAATCTTGCAATTTGATCTTGTCGCAATTTAATTAGATTTAAATATGAGGTCGGATAAAACGGGATCAGCGATTAAGAGAGGTTCCAGACCGGTCGCTACCGTCTAATCGCGTTTAATCCAGAAATCCGCATTCTGCTTTCCGATTCAGACCCAGCTTAACCGAGGCTTGACTTGTAAAGAATGACTCTGATATTTTATTATTCTGACCTCCTTCTGTTCCTTTATCCCTTCAAGTACTGCGGAAAGAGATCAAGAAAATCTTTCATGAATAGTCACTTGGCAAGTTTAAACACAGGGATTGAAGACCTTTGACCTCCACCAGCATTTTTAAAAAGGCCTTGAAGAATAAACCCATGAGTATCGGGTCAACATCCAAATGAGCAGTCATGTGAGCTCCTTAGAGGCGTTACCCGTAGACCTTTTGTGATGCCTCTTAAGGGCGAAACTTGATCTCAGCCCAAAAGTAGAATTCGAAGACTAAAGTTAATGACAAAAAAGTGAAACCAAAATCCATTTAAGGCAAGTCAGTTCACTTGGCATGTATTGAAGCCTTTTACCTGAAAATAAAATATAGGCAGAAAATAGCCAAAATATGAATGTCTTTGGGATCACGTGCATGTTGCTTTTTCTCCATGTCATCATATTTAACTGTAAATGCCAGCTGGTGGCGATATCTCGTCAGAAAGAGTTAATTTACAACTGATGACGCGACGTGCACGTCTGATGTGTTATGAGATGCACACTGAGATATCAACATGGACAGCGAGCGCTCCGTCTCACTGATTGCAAATTCAGTTTACACTCGCTTCCTAATTGTGCACGCACAATATGTGGCACTTCAAATGCAGATGTGCTTGCACTGTCCAAAAATCTATTCGATAGATATTTTCAGGTCACTTTGCTGTTTTTATGCACATCCATCAGTATGATTTTTTTCTCTGAAATAAATGACTACTTGTATTCAGCAAGGATGCCTTACATTGATCAAAAATGGCAATAAAGACATTTGTAATGTTAAAAAAAAAACAAAAAACGTTTCCACAAAAATATTAAGCAGAGCACAAAATACAATGTTTGATAATAATAAATGTTTCTTCAGCATCAAATCAGCATATTAGAATGATTTATGAAGGATCATGTGACACTCGTCAAATACAGTAAAATTGTTAAATATTAAGTAAATGCAGCCTTTATAAATATTTTAAAAAAGAGCTTACAGACCCCAAACATTTATTATTATTGCAAAATCATATTTATTTAAAATAAAGTTATTGTGCTCAATATTATATATATATATATATATATAAAATTATTCTAATCAAAAGCTAATTAAAGGCTTATTGTATTTTTTATGTTTGGCCCAACAGGTCTCAAAATGTGTTTCAGCAATTTCATCCGACATAAACGGTATCAAACTTTGCTAAAAAGTTACAAAAGCATTCTGGTCCAGCTAGCGCACTCATAATAGGACAATGGAGTGCCTGAAATGTGAGATTTTTGTGCTACAGTTGCTTCCTACTTCCTTACAATTTCTCATTGATTGGTGGTCGTCTCCGCTGAAACATTTAATTTAAAAAAAGCAGGAATTCACCAAAAAAAGTCTCACGACATGTAGTCTCACTTCAGGAGTTTCGAAGTCGTCATCTGAATGGATGAATTGTACAGGATTTCTGGGAGACGTGCATGTTGAGTGCATGTCAGTTTGTATGGAAACAAAGATGCGGTGATGCCAAACCCCCTCATGGAAGGATAAAGCTGTCGTGTTTACAACTGTCTCAATGAGCACTGGATTTTCAAAAGTATGTGAAGTATGTAAAGTTGGTGGCATAGACTCAAAAACATCCAAGAGTTTTTACACACCGGTCTGTTACTGTAGGGACATCAACATTCCATTTTTTTTTTCCATGGAACAAAACGAACTGTGATTGGTTGCGTTGCATGTCAGTCAGACGGCATCTGAGCGGTCCTTGGCCAATGAAAGCTGCTATGGAGTCCAGACCTTCTGCCGTCAGTCTGAAGGTCTGGCTGCGCGACATGTAACAAAGTTATTCTGAATTTAAAAAGTTCAGCTGCATGAGGCATGAAGCTACCTATGAATACTGCAGCAGGAGAATCTTACTGCCAGAATAGGCATAATAAACTAGAACTTGCAGGAAGCTGAAGCGAAAGGGTTTACGTGCCAAGTTCCACGGCGGGTCGTGATGAGGGTATATCACGGCTGATATACAGTAAGTGAGTGCGGATAGCGGAATAAATATAGGTGTCCTCTGCTGCACAGGTGAGCTGTACACGCATCGGCTGTTTTTCACCAGCTTTATCTCGGCAGCCAGACATGGTAGTTACAGCCAGAGATGAAGGGAATGAGAATCGGAAACAACGCGCGTGTCACCTGACACTTTCAGGGAAAAGTGATGCGCATTGACAAAAACAGGCAAAGCTGTCAACTATCACGACTGGGGGTTTCAAAATAACTACTTTGATTTTACCAGGAATACTTGAAGATAATCTGTGTAATCAGACATGTCTCAAGCTGTGTAATATAACCGTACAAGAGAAAATGGAGTTATGTTGTCCTTCAAGGTTGTGTGACCGGTTAGAGGGGTGGCTTTTAAGAGCAATTACACATATAGAAGTCCAAGCAAAAACACCTGTCAGAGTAGACTTAGCGGGAGATTTACATTTGACAACAAGGGCCAAAGTTTATCTCCTTGCTAATGAGACTTAAATTCAACCTGTGCGTGAGCGTATTTGCGCACTTATACTGTATAAGTGATGTACAAGTGTTAATTGCTGACCTGTCATATTAGGCACGGCATTAAAAGTTCCCTCACTCAGATCTTAGAATAGCAACACTACAATAGGCAGCCATTCATTTCTTTCCCTCTTATGCTGTAGTGTTATATTCCTTCATCCACATTTCACATCATGATGACAGGATATACCTCAGTTCGGAAGCATGGGGTCGGTAAGATTTATTAAATGTTTTAGGGAGAAGTCTCTTGCTGATCAAGGCTGCATTTGTTTGATCAAAAGTTGAAAAGGAAAAAAACAGTAATATAGCATAACTTGTATTGACTTGTATTGGATGTGCTGTGAGGTATGGTATTACTCCGCCACCAACTGGAGTGGAGAGTCTATTATTCAAGCTCTCAACGGGAGAATTTACGGGTGTGAGGCGTTTGGAAAAATAGGTCCCCAGTTTTACAACGAATTGTATAAAACCTGTTGGAAAGCATCTTTTGCAGCAATTTTTGTGTGAGCATATCAGTTAACACCCCTGACCACTCGGTGAGTTTCACGTCTTTGTAAACGAAAGTTTAATGCGTTTTAGGAAGGATTATTCCTGTGCACCTATGCAGCCATTGTGGAGGTGGGGGTGGAGGTGGGGGGGAAGCGAAAGAAAATGAAAATTCTCGGGACAGCAGCTTGTCTTCAAATTTTAAACTTAACCGTTCTATTTCATCAGAAACGATCTGAAAACAGGGCTTGAAGTGTAAAATACCAAACTTGTCCTTTAAAATTGTGTCTATTAATGCAGATTGTCTGCTGTTCTTACAACTTTGAGTAATGATAATGGATGGAGCAAGATTTGTTTTACAAACGTGTATGTTACGTCAGTCATTCACGTTAGTGCTCGGCTAACGCATGCACCGTTATTGATACAGTTCCCGCATGTGCACCGCAATAAATAAAAAATATACACGTATTTGTTGAAGGACATACTCTTGTGAATGCTGATGGTGAGGAATTACATTGCAAAATCTCATGTACATCAAAATGACTAGCATCGACGTTATCATTACGGTCTTTAGAGTGTGTACAATCGCTGAGGCCTGAGGAAGCCTCCTGAGCTGAAATTCAGTTATGGTGAAGGTTGTTTGGTTTCCGACAAGCGCTGTAAAAAGACCAAAATCACAACAGACTGGTCTATCTGACCAATCAGAGCAGAGTAGGCTCACGGAAAGGAGGGATTTAGAAAGACTGAATTATCGGACGAGTCATTTGAGAATCATTGAAAAATGTGGTGATGTGTAATGTACACTATAAAAAATAAAAATAAATCTGAAATTTAAGAATGATGCTGAAAATTAAGATTTAAGATCTTAAAAATCTAATTTTAAGATTTGTATCTTATCAATACATAACTACCTGTTGCGTTTTTTACGAGTGGCAGTTTTCTAGTCCAAAAACAAGTTTGTATTTTAATAAATAAAAAATCTCAAATAGCTGACAGCCAGATACTTGAAAGCCATCACTTGAACTGCTGAAAGGAAGGAAAATGGGAACTAAACACTTTCTAGCCCAGTGTGGTAAAAGAGGTAAGCCACTTCCAGAGTTATAAAAACTTTTAGAGAAGTTCCGAAAGAGTGTAAAAACAAAACTACAATTGGAAAAGAGGAAGTAAGGGAACAAAGCTTGAGAGAAGATGGCTAACTCCGATTCAACTCGTGTCTCATTCAGATTGCTGGGTTTCCTGCTACCATCTGTGTTGGTAACGCAATGAACTGCACAGCTTCAGTCGGTTACCAGTTACTGGTTTGATCCTAGATCCCAACTAACCGTTCAGTCCATTCATGGATCATCTAAAGCATGTTGCACACAAAATTGGAACAACGCATAAAACCACTAAAGATTGAGATTGATATTTTTTCCATTTTTTAAATTATTTTATGCTCATCGAGGTTGCATTTATTTGATTAAAAGTACAGTAAAGACAAATATTCTGAAATATTACAATTTAAAAATAACCATTTTCTAGTTGAATATATTTTAAAATGGAATTTATTTTTGTTATGCAAAGCTGAATTTTCAGCATTATTGCTCCAGTCTTCAGTCACATGATCCTGAAATCATTCTACTATGCTTCTCAAGAAACACTTTATTATTATCAATGTTGAAAACAGTTGTGATGCTTAATAATTTTGTGAGGAACATGATACATTTCAGAATTATTTGAATAGAAAGTTCAAAAAGGACAGCAATTATTTGAAATCTAAATATTTTGCGACATTAAAAATGCCTGTAACGCTTAACCGTCGCTGTCCGCGTTGATGCGCAATTACACATGCAGAGGGAGCGTGTGAAACCCGAGGGAGGGGTTTTAGCAGACCAATCACATAAATAAAATTTTAAATATATTATAAAAATTTTGGTGCGCGTCAGGGTACGCATGCTACAGAGAGCCTACGACATGTTATAAATTGGGCTTTAGTCGACCAAGATTTTATTAGTCTGTTAGTTGCAGACAAAAAAAACCTCCAGATTGTTAATGGCGGGTCCTTGTGATAATTGCAGAATGCCAGTCAGTAAATACAAATGTTCACCCATCATCTGAATGGCTGTGAGTGACAAATTAACCGAAACTCAGCATATCCTTGCCTCAAATGCGAAATTTTTGAAATATATCTATAGAAAGCTTAAATGTCTTTTAAATTAACCAATTCGAATAGAAAACAAATACTCTCTTATGTAATCCATATGAAAGTTGCATTTCTCTTTAAAGGCGCATCCAATATACTTTGGAGATGGCGTGTCAGCATTGTAAACTTCATCTTTGCAGTCGATATGGACTCAGAAAACACAAGTTTAAAAAAGTAAAAAAAATAAGGAAACAGTTTATTAATCATTACTTTTGCCCGTGCTTTGCGACAAGCTTTATGCGTGTGCTTGAGTGGTGTGAGGCATATTTTCTGCAAAGCCATTACTGTAGCCTATACTGTAAAGCATTACCAAAATGTATTTACTGTCACTTTTGATCAATTTAAAGCATTCTTACTGAAAAAAGAAAAATCTTCAACAATAGTGCAGCTAGAAGAGCCTGCGTTCACAAGCATTACATTCTGGATCACAGATGTTTGCATCTTACCTTGGGAAGGCATCGAAGCAGTATGTTTTGCGGGTGTCAGGGAAGGCCACACGCAAGCCGGACATGAGAGGAGAGTGAAGGATCACAGCCGCACACTCGTACCTGGACGCCAGGTCTACCGTCGGCACCGTCCCTATACTCTGACCGTACAGGATGATGTTTTCTGGGGTCACTCCATACCTTCAGAAGGAAAAAGAAAGAAAAACAGCTGTAAATCATCACGTTTCAAATCAACAATTCCAAGCGTGGTACAAATCTGGCATCCTCGTCTATGTGGGTGAACTCGGTAGAAATTACATCGCAACAAACAGCTTGAGCGGTTTACTTTGAATTACACTCGTGTCTATAGCAACAATACGATTTGTGGCTAAATAAATGTCCATCAAGGCATATTTAGACAATCCAATTGGACAAAATTAGAAGAGAAATCGTTAAAAATAGAAACATGAATTAAACCGACAGCATGGATTCAGACTCCATAAAAGAACTGAACGAGTTCCTTAGCTTGTGAACACAGGACTTGGCTAAGCTTTATTTGACACTTTAAGATGCGCTCAAAGGAAATGCTAGAGGCAGTGATCGAGAATTCAAGGCTTAGATGGAGAAAGAAAGAATGCACTTTAGGTTTTTGTTCTCTGACTTTCCTGGCTGGTTTTGCAGTCAGGCCTGACACCTGATCAGCGTCAGCGGTTGCGAGGTGTGCACCGGGGTCACCGAAAGAAAGAAAACGTGTTTGACGTCTGACCTCAGATCAGATTTATCATAGGCTTGCCAAGGGCCGGGTGAGACAAGGTAGACAAACAAAACAGCCGTGAGTTGGAAGTCCTCCATCCACACACAGCGATACAAAAGTGTACCGTGGAGACTGCTGGGTACACAAGCCTCTGAACTGGACAACCCCTGCGAGAGCTTTGGGCGAGATTTTATCAGGTAACAGAACATGAAGTCTCCATCTCCCACACAGACAGACATTACAGGGTGAAAAGAGGAGGCAGAAACCACTCCAGTAAATAAACCACCACCCATGTGACCAAGCTGATAGACAGTGTGAAATTCAGGCTTGAAAATCAAGTTTCTGGAGATGAGAGCCGAGAGAAAACACATCAACGAGGTAATTCATCTCCATCAAGAACAATCCACATTGTGAGTCAGCTAACATTTGGGAAAAAGTGTTTGTGAACCATATTAAACGAACTGGATTTTTAATAAGCATGGCTTATAACCTGAAACCTTATTTAAAGATATAGTTAAACCAAAGTACTAAGTAGTAATTGTCAATGACTGACATCATATAAAAATATGATATTAGATATATATGGACTTGCCATGTGACAGCACTTATAATTTAAAATGTTATTCACCAAAAATCTCCCCCTTTAAGCAAGCCAAGCACTGAAATCAAGGGAATCAATCCATTCAAGTCACTGAGTTGTCAAAGCGTGAGTTTAACTAACTGACTTGCTTAAGGTAAACAGTAAAATAAGAAAAATAAATAAGAAAATATATAAATTAAGAAAAATTAATAAATGCATTAATAAGAACATAATACCACAATCTTCCATAGCCATGATGGAACAATTTACCAGTTCGAAAAAGCCTGTGTTATTTTTATTTGTTCACCAAGTGTCCGTTCTTCGTATGTTGCTTAGAAGATCCGGCATCTGTCAAATCATCTCAGATTAATTCATCGTGAAAACCGATCTCTGGCTAATTTGATTCTACGAATTTGCAGATTTGATTAAAATATCTGGATTAAGTTGTCTGAGATTACTGCGTGTTCTTGTGTTCATTAGAAAGGGCAGATGTATCGCTACTCGAAACCATGATCAGCAATGTGGCGGCAAGACAGCAACTTAATGACATATTTTTAAAAAAAGAACATCACACACCTGACGAAAAACTTGCTGAATTTCTGGACCCATATAAGGAAACAGCCAAGCGACCAAAACCCACACACAAGTTATAATAGATAAATGAAATATGTACTTTGTTACATGATTCCCAATTATTTCCATTATTTCACGATTTCTAGTATTTGAACAGGCTGTACATTTTTATTTCAATGGTGTAATTAGCAATTAATTTAAGTCTTGCTATGACCGCATCTCCAGGATGAGCTTCGAAGAACCTAACAATCTTGGATCATGCCAAATCGTCAACAAATGAAATCCAGCTAATGGAGTAATCCATGTGTGAAGTGCGGACCCCTGGTTTGGAATGTGCCAATTGTTTTGTTTGGGACCATATTACACCATCATGACTACTAGTTTGCATGTGCATTCGCAACCTTTTGTTTTGTGCAAATGTAAGCTGTAATATTGTGAAGGCCTATCTATATCCGATTAATCTCATATAGGATGAATTTGGTTAAAGCAGGGCTATGCAGTTTTGGGAATTTCTGTATTCTGTACACTGTATTCTCGCAGGTTTCTCTATAGAGCTCCCCCTTCAGCTTCGGAATAGATATTTGACAACACTGTCGAAAAACTTGTCGACTCTCAGATACCAGAGGCTAGTAGATCAACGACAAAGCAGACGGGACATTCTTTAAAACGTCGTCTTCATTCGGGTTCGAACAGCGTGAGGGAGCGCAATGACAATTTTAGCAGATTTTTTTTTGCCGTAAAGCAATTCGTTGCATCGCGAGACCTGATATCACGCAATGCTTTCTGATGCGACGGCCCAAAGTTGCAAGGGTGGTTTTTCTGCTCACAGGCGATAGGGGGGTGTGAGACGACCACCATTCAACTGGAAAAAAGTTATATAACCATTCCAATGACTCCGAAGCTGTTCAGTTAAGGTAAAGAATGACTATGATTGGGACTGTCGTATAAAGAGAACAATATTGTGATAAAACATTGTGAATTATTTGGGTTTAGTTGGCGTTTCATCGCGTTGCTCCAAGAAGAGCGTCCAGTCATTCTGAATGGCACGTAAATTAGTTCAAGTTCACTTGTGCATTCGCATCATTTTGCGCAGATATATAATATAATATATTTATTTTGTATATCTGATTAATTTCATATAGGATGCGTTTCTTTGAGTTAAATAACGCGCTAGTTTAGTTGTCGTTTTCGGCACGTTGTTCCGAAGAGCGTACACATTCTGACAACATGTCATTTTGAGCAGCATTTGCAGACCATGCCATGCTGTTGGCCATATGCCACTGCAGCAGACGCATAGTGCAGTATTAAGGCTAACGATTAATTGATCGTTAATTTAAATGACGAATGATCATGGGAATTTGTGAAAATTGACATCCCTAGTTTCTACGTAGCGCTCAAGGTAAAAGTAGTTTCTAAAAAAAAAAACATCTCTAGACCTGCGTCTTATGTTTTCAACCACAAAAACACATTCTGTGTGAATGCCTTGTGGCGCCGCAACAATAGTTTGACAGTTCATGTAAATTACCTGGCACTGTGTCACACATCCCGATTTTTTTGTTACGATTTAGATTAAATAGCACAGCTCTACAAGATTCATGAATTAAACAGATGCTGTCACAACATATAACGGACACAAGAACTTTCCAAATGGAACTAAATTTAGAACTGAAAAAAATAAAAGTTTACAAAAAATTTGAGCAGGAAGTCATCACACTTGCTACTTCCTAGAAGTGTCCTATAAAGATGAATCCAAGGGCATGTCATGGAGTCTTCAGAGAAGTTACAGACATCCTTGGATGACAGCTAAGACTGGTGTCCCACAAGAGGATCTTCCAGTCATACTTTACATTTATGTTTGAGGATCAGAGAGTCTGCGTGTTCAGGCACCTCTCAAAGGACCTGCAAGATCTCTTATCTCTTGATAATTCACTGATCTACCAAGACCCGAGGAAAAACACTACACACACACACAGGAAGTTGCTCACAGGTGGTTACAGAGAACAAAAACAACATATTGCTGTCCATCTTACAACTTGCAGAAGACCACCAAGGCATTTAACACCACTGCTGCAGTGCTGTGTAAACGGAGAGGACAACAGTTGAACTTTCTGGTGAAAAGTACATGCTGTTATGTTTAGAGAAAAACAGCACACCACAAAACTCCAGAAGGATGTCAAGCTGGAATAAACTCAAACAATCATCAGTAAATGCAACAATGACGCAAAACACAAGGTTAAGGCCTGTTCACACCAAGAACGATAACTATAAAGATAACTATATTCTGTTTTTATACTCTGCTATAGAGAACATTTAACTACATCTTTATCTTTATAAAGAATATAGTTATCGCCCTTGGTGTGAACAACAACTACATCACAGAAACAAGAAACTTCATTTTTGCTGAAGGCCCAGATGAAAACAAACTCTTGGAGAAGGACGGAACATAGCTGGATATCAGGATATATGGATGAGTCAAAATTAGTATGGATGAGCAAACGTGCAGTTTGGAAAGGGAACCGGGCTCTTTTCAAGCCTCAATATCCTTTGTCACTCATGCACAGACTGCAGATAGAGCTGCTAGTTCATTGTCTGAAAAGAGGAAATGTAACCCTTTACTTAAAGCCTTTATATATATGATGTATTATAAAGGGATTTTTACTGTATTAATGTCTTGTAATGCACCTTAAGGTATTCTATGGACTCATGAATAACTAACCACTGTTATGATGCATTATAATACTTTTCTATTCATTGAACACCTTTAGAACGTACAATGCATTAAGACACGACAAACAGGTGTACCAAGGATTTTGCAAATATTAATGCATTTGAACTTTGCTTAGAACAAAAATGCATTATAAATACCTTTACATAAAGCCTTTTTGTATAATGCATTATGAAGTGTTAACGAGAAAAGAAAAAAAAAACCTTTGCCTCAACAAGCAGGAAAGTTAATTATTCTCTGATACTAAAAAAAAAATCACATTTCAGGAAAGATCCAAACGTTGATGGTGAGATAGCGAGAAAAAGGGTGTGAATAATACCTGAAGGATCTGCCAAAACAAATCCTTTTCCATACACAGAGAAAACATCAGAAATCGATCCGAAAAACTCTGAAAAGAGGGAAAACTCTTCGAGCCAGGACAAACACGCTGCGTCTAGCACAAACATCCCCTTTTTTCCTATGTGGAAAACTACTGAAAACACAAGCATGTGCACACAAGTGAAAACACACAAGTTGATGCAAATGCTGTGTTTCCTTAGCCTGAATTAAGGCAATGAGAAATGGCTTGTCCAAACAAGCATCAGGGTCCGATTCCATGGAACAACTGGAACGAAACCCAAATTTATGTGTTTATAGCCAAAGCGGCACAAACAGCTAGACTTGCAAGTGATTTGCCATGTTTTCCCGAGCTGAAACAATACAAAAACCTGAGAGAGCGGGAAAGAGATGTGTGTTTTTGTGTGCATATGTTAATCTGAAAAACAAAAAAACAAAAAAAAGGAGCTCGGCGATTCTGCACAGGACGTACGGCGCACACACAGTAGTCTGTTTCGCGAGACCGTCCTTCCGCCAAAGTAAACATTTACAGATGGATTTTGGGCTGAAATCCGCATGCTGTTGCCAACCCAAAAGGTTTACCCCGAAAATAAGTCTCCTCTCGCTTGCTGTGAATGCCCTGCTGGGTTCTCAATGGAAACAGATGCATGTCTATGCCTAACAAATTCTTAAGTAATCCATATGCATATGAATTATGGATATGCAAATGTATGATGCTTCAAGTGAGCACTGATATGTGCAATGGAGTAGCAGAGATTACTTACAGGAGGAAGTCTAATGTTATCCTATAGAAATGCACAATTGATGGCTACACAAAAGTTGCCTTGCATTCTGGCAAAACAATTTTTTAGGGGGCTCTTGGCATGAATTGCACAATTGAAAATGAGTTTCCGCTTAAAGTAAAGTACTTCATGCTAGAAACATTGTGTCACATGCAAAAAAAGCAACATTAACCAAACTGTAAGAAATGTTGTTAGCTGTTCTGTATATGACTGACTTGGACTGAAAAAGGCTGGTTTCGGGAAGTGAAAATCCAATTAATTGTCTCCATAGGGGAATCAACTTTTAACTTGTAAGCCTTTAACCTGATTTTCAAATACTTTTTTTGCTTCAAATCTAATTTTGTCGAGTCTTCTGACTGGCTGGACCACACAACCTGTGGTCAACTTTTCTTAAAGTTCACAGAGCCAATGGCTTTCACAGACAAGTGTGCCATCAAATATAAAGTCAGTGATGTGATATTTTGTTGCTTTGCATACAGGCAGCACCTTTACATATTTTAAATGTTAAAGGGGTCATGACATGAGAAACCAAATTTGCCTAGATCTTTTGGTATATAAGAGGTCTTTGTACCATTAAAACGTCCTGCAAGTTTCATAGCTTAAGACTTCCTCCCCATTATAACCGAATCATTTATTTAATCAAATAAATGATTTGATGGTTTGCATAATGACCGCCTCCAGCACAAGACAACTACGCTTTAAGCACAAGGCAACTATGCTCATTTCGTATCGTAGTCGCGCCCGCGCGCAGCGCGCCTCACAAGTGTTCAGTCGACGGACAGCGAGTGGGTCTGTGTACAGGAAAATTACGATGCCACGCAGATGTGCTGTTCCTGGCTGTGGACAAACAACATCTTTGAATACTCTGCGAAAGATCCAGTCGTCAGGGGAAAAAGGATGCACTATTTTTTTGCGGACGTCTCAGTCACGGCAGTGTTAGTTTAAGCGTTTGTTCTATACATTTGAAGGATGACTGTTTTGAGAACAAATCCCAAAATGATGCTGGCTTTGCCAGAAAACTGTTGCTCAAAGATAAGTCCGTGCCAACTATTCTGGGCTCAACAACGACGACGCAAACTGTAAGTAATGTATTTAAAACTTTAAACTACTTTTTAAATACGCTGAATCCGCAAATGTTCTGGCTGGGGCGTTAATAATTGATGCATAGGCACTGACATTAGCCAATCATAACAGTGGGCGTTAACACTAAACTCTTAAAGGGGAAACACCCCCAAAACAGACTGTTTGAATCAGAGGATGAGAAACAGGGTGGGAAAAGGTTATAAATCACTACCTTTTAAAAGTTCTTTGTAAAAAAAAACTATAGTAATACTATAATTGCACCTAAGGGAACATAATAATAAAATTTAAAAAACCATGTCATGACCCCTTTAAAACAAAACAACGATGCAACTTGTTTTATTTGCTAAAATCAGATTAAAGGGATGGTTCGGAGTCATTTCAACCTAAGGGTCCTTTGCACCATGACCTTGAGCCAAACACCCCCCCAGAAACTTTTTTCCCTTGGTCGAACATAAGTTAGAGCTTATTTAGAGATCTCAGCCGAACGGCTTAGTGCAGGAGCTAATGGATCCGGAGGATGCATCTCGTAAATTACCCCACTAATAATCCCCGGAACGGTACCAAACTTCTACAGTGGTACAAATAGGTTCTGTATTCATAAAACAAGGCATTGGAAAGTTTGTAAGTACATCAGGAGTTTAATTAAATGACACTTGTCTGATGGCTTATGCTACCGCTAACCCGGACGTCGAGGTCACTTCTGTGATTTGGGAAAACCCCGTAAAAGTCCTGGCAGAAAGCGATGCATAAGGATGTAGTGTAACAACACCCAGTTCCAGGAATGCACTAATATTTTGTTGGTAGTACCAGTTTGCAGCAATTATTAGTTAACACTAAGTTGTCAACACTTTGAAAAAAAACGAAAAAAAAACACTAGCTTTTCCCTTACACTCGTGAGCTTTGCGAAGGACTTTTACGAGCTTTTCCCAAATCACGGAAGTGACCTCTCGACGTCCGGGTTAGCGGTAGCATAAGCCATCAGGCAAGTGTTATTTAAATAAACTCCTGATGTACTTACAAACTTTCCAGTGCTCGTTTTATGAGTACAGAACCTATTTGTACCACTGTAGAAGTTTGGTACCGTTCCGGGCATTATTAGTGGGGTAATTTACGAGATACAACCTTCAGATCCATTAGCGCCTGCCCTGCATTAAGCCATTCGGCTGAGATCTCTAAATAAGCTCTAACTTTAATAATGTTCGACCAAGGGAAAAGGGGGGTGTTTGGCTCGAGGTCATGGTGCAAAGGACACTTAGGTTGAAATTACTCCGAACCATCCCTTTAAGGTCGGCTATATATTATCTATAAAAACTTTATAAGTTCCCTGCACTTGAGCGACATTAAAAAAAAGAATCTCATGACCTCCTATGTTGAAAATGGCAAAATATGAGTTACTATGAGAAAAGTTTCAAATGTGCACTGAACAAGACCACAAACAACAACAAAAAGTTAACAAGTTGGTGTTAATTTGCTGGCGAAATCCTTCTTAGCATGGCCACCCAGCTGTGCAGGATTAGAAGACTCCATGCATCTTCATCCACATGCCATTTTGTCTCTGCAGTAAATGAATGTCACAAGGATGTGGTTCAGTGTTCCTAGCTGTGGGTGAAAAGGGCATTTTAATTAGCTGGCATTACTGATAATAACTTGAGCTTTATCCATTACTAATTTTCAGGCAATTCATTAGCTGTCCTTGCACAGACAAAAACTTTATAGCTCCAGTGCACTGTGAGAAGAATCCAAAGCAGTTAAATGCTAGGAAGGTTACAATTCAGGGACGTTTGTTTAGCCCCTTTCAAACAGCTCTGAAACTATTTAAAGACTTTATTCACATCATGCGTGATACTGGATCAGTTCCAAATCCAAGTGAGCCACCTACATACAGTACGTGCAACAATGATAAAGTGAGAAATGTTGATTATAGATATTCAGTACTAAAAATACTGATATTAATATTGAACAAATATTGAAAGCAATTCAGTGTTAATCCCAAACTCTATTGGAATCAATTCTGAGTTGATTATCCAATGCAATGAATGCGAGAAGCGCTATTTGTATGATTCACAGATAGTCATTACCCATCCATTGCATTCCAAATCAATCGCAAAATTGCATTTAGGATGCTGCCTATGTAGGCAGTAGACAGTTCATTCTGTTTTAGAACAGAACTACTGAATACTAAGTAACAAAGTCACAAAGCCTGACATGAGTTTCATTCTAACATGCCAATCCCACTTGCAATTACAAATAATAACCCTAAAACCTCAATCCCACAATTGACACCAAAGACTCAGTTCTAAACTGTCAGGGCACGTTATTCTCTAAGAAAAGGACTGCACCCATGTAACACATCCAGTATAAATGTTCGGTAATCCGGCGTGACATACATGCTTTCACCTGTCTGTGTTGGCAGTAAGAAACGGTTGTTTTAAGAGGATGTCCTCTGACCTCACACGTCTCTTTAAAGAGACACTCCACATGTAAATGTTGCAAAAAAGGTTTAATTTATTGCATTTACAAGCTCCAAAAGCACTTTAAAATCCTTTCACTGCTTTCCTGCGCAGTCAGGAGTGACCTACCAACACCAGCTTACCTCAAGGTTCAAGAGATTACTTCTCACAATGGAGCAGTCAAACACCACACAGATGCAATAAAATCAAATACAAATATTTGCCTTCCTGGTTTAAAAAAAATGGGATAGTACACCCAAAAGGTGAAAATTCTGAAATAATTTACTCCCGCTCATGCCATTCTAAACTGTTTTTGAAGAATGTCTCAGAAGGTTGTCGCCTAATACAATAAGTCAATGGGGTCCAAACGTTCTTCAAAATATCATATATACACGTTTGGAATGAAAATGAGGCTGAGTAAATGACCAGCCAGGGGTTCTCCACCAGGAGGCCAGGGGCAACTAGGTTCTTCAACAAGCTTCCAAGGGGGGCGGCGGATGACTTAAAGGGCACCTATTATGACATTTAAAATGTTCCTAATGTTGTTTTGAGAGTCCCCAACAACAGTTTTACATGCATGCAATGACAAAAAACACTTTTGTTGTCGTATAATATGCATTTATTTTTACCTGATTTGCTCACCGACTCCCAAATGATTCGTTCAACGATTCATTTTTCCAAACCCCTCCTTTGCGCGACGCTAATCTGCGTTGATTGGTCAGATGACCCAGCAGTGTTTACATAGATAATACTTATTGTTTAACACGGAGTACAATGATGCTTTTATCAATTAAATTGTGTTATAATAATGATTATAGTCCACTGCTTTGTAGTTTGTAGTAAAAAACTAAAAATAAGATAAATAATTTATTTAATGTTATGTTAGCGACCATAGCCCAGAGTTCATATTGTAAAAGCACAATCAGTCTTTGTTTGAATTAGCCCGATGCATAAACACAACGTTTTTACAAAAAAAAAAAAAAGAAATGCAGTTACGTTACTACGAGGTATTACTCTATTCTTTAAGACAACTCCGAAAACAGACAAACACTTCACATATCTCAATACAATTGTCATTGAAGACCTAGAAGCTAAACGGTGCTTACTCAAGAAACTAAATAATTAAAGGTAGGGTAGGTCAGAATTGTCTAAAAAAAAAATTTATTCAAATTTGTTTAAACTGTCTTTATATACCAATGCATAATTAAAATGCAAGTACTCTGAAATAGAGAGTAAAAAAAACGAGTGACTCTAGTGTATTTAATCTTCAATAAACACAGCTCATTAATTCCATTCACTCCCACCTAAAAACGGGTGCGCGACTGCACGCACGTGGGCAGAGCCAGTAATAGCAGCGGTAGTCATGGCGACGGAGAGTGACAGTCGCGCAAGCCAATCCTGTGATTCGTCCCGAATGGAAATAATGAGCTGTGTTTAATGAAGATTAAACGGTCTAGAGTCACTCGATTTTTATACTCTTTTTATCAGAGTACTAACATTTTAATTATGGATTGATATATATAGAAAGTTTAATCAAATTTGGTAAAAAGTTTTTATATAAATCCTACCTACCCTACCTTTAAGCATGCTACATAAAAATATAAAAGCAACAATTATTAATAACACTTACAGGTTGTGATACGGAGGAGGAAGCTGATGCAAATACATTTGGAACTGAACCTTCCTTCAATATCAGTCGGCTCGCGAATCCAAGTTTGATTGAATTTAAGTTGGTAAAGCAATCGTCTTCAAAATGGCGCGAACAAAGCACAAGGCTCGGACTACACTTCTGTGGTATCGTTGTATATATGCAGGGTGCGATTTGCCGGGGGGGGGATGCGTGGGATTTCCCCCTTTCTGGTCAATGTATCCCTGTCTCTGCTTAATTATTTTTATCCCCGGTGGGGATAAATTTATCCCCCCCTCAAATTGAACAGTGCAACTACACTAGTGGCGAGACGGATCACAAAACTTATCACGGTCACGGATCCGTGGTTTGATTAAAGTAAATTTTATTTTAAAATGCGCTACTTTGGCTGGCTCTGATGCTCAATGTCCCGCCCACGGCGCTATCTGATTGGTTACACCTCACGAGTAATAGCCTATCAACACTTGCGAGACAGTTGCAGGTCCGCTGGGCAGTGTGTGTCGAAAGGAAGGCAGCATATTCAGCATATTACTGAAGCGGGAATAAACATCACAATCTGATTATCTGTTTCTATGAAGACAACCAGAGTTAGTGTCCCAGTCACACCACTGAGAATGGCCGAAGTTACACATACGGTGTTTCACTCAATTGAGGCTGGCGCGAGTGATTTCAATGTAAAGACGCGCGTCTAGAGATCCTGCGGTGCGAATGAGGCGTTTAGCGCGGCTAAATTTTTTATCCCCCCCTCTGTTTTTTTCACAAATCGCACCCTGTATATATGAATTGTAGCCACTTAGTCTTCAAATGCTCCTCCTTGGGCAGATGAAAAAAGTTGACTTTTGAGCCGCACTTCAGAACACAGCGTCTCGTCGCCCTGATGTTTTCCCTAGCCTTGGAGCGCAATAAGTGGGCGTATCGTATTCAAATAACTTGACAAGTTGACGTCATCTAGTCAGAGAAAAATCTTCGGTCTTCTAACGATTCATAAAAATGACTCCGAGTCGACTCTTACTTTTGAAAGACAATAACTTAATATACGGTGCACTTTCATATTTCAAACTTTGCAGGATGTTTTTGTTCACTTAGATCTGTTACACACTACATGAAAGGTAAATTTCAAAATTCCATAATAGGTGCCCTTTAAAAGTATTGAAAATGAATAGCATTATTAAAACATTACAATAATCTAACTCATGTCAAAATTAAAATGCTAACACAATGCATAAAATCAAGATGTAAACTGAAATAATGTATTTTTTTCCTCTCAATAACTATTAATTAATTTAAGAACACAGTTCTTGGAACATCTAGAATCACAAAATGAGTCATATTTAAATATATAAATTCTCCTATTTCAATACAGTTTCTCAATTATAGCAGAAATACGTAAATCATCTTAAGCCCTATTCGGACGGGACTAGTTTAACATGGAGAGGTGGGGTAAAGTAATAATTACCAGAGCCTCTCTGTGATTTTAGTCCCGTCCGAATGTGCCATCTCAGTAAATGTCAGTAAAGATTACGGCGACTTTCCGGAAAAGTTACCTCAGGTAATACTAATCCCGTGCGAATAGAAACCGTTGTAAATATGTACGTAAATATTTTGTCATTTCCTGTTTAAAAGGTAGTTTTCCCACGGTTTTTCAAGTATGGAAACGCTTGAAAAAGCATTCAGTTGTGTTCTAGACGCTGGGACAAGTCTGGCAAAACTCAAGTGTTTTCCACATACCATTCAGATCAGAAAAAAGATCGAAAGCACTTGTTAGAGGCACAAACATCTTTTAGCATTAGGTAAGTGCCTATTACCAACACAATCCAATCTGAAGTTAATACATCTTTCGACCGGACATAACCGTTTTATATATAGGTTATGTGTTTGCGCACGTGATATCAGAAAGCAAAGTAATACACACGACGACAAGAGGGTGATGCCGGTGTGCAAATCGAGTTACCCCTCCCACTTCTGCTAGGTTTACTGAGATATCTTATCCCGTGCGAATTAGCCATTAATATTACAGACGTCGTGTGGTAAAATTACATTACTCCATCTACCCTTGTAAAGTTAATCTGCCCGAATAGGGCTTTAGCCTACATGGGGGGCATTTGAATACTGTGTTGGACAACAAAGGTCCTTTGAGTAAAAAAGGTTGAGAGCCACCGTTATAGATTAATACAACCACCACAATATCTGTCATAAGCTAGCTTGAATTCATTTCAATGTAAATGCTTGAGTAATAAAGAGCATAAACAGAAGTTTCATCCTAGTGTCCTTGTCCAAGAGTCACAACTGAAAATCAACAGCCGACACAGGAGGCCCAATCAGAGCTGATTTTCCTGACCTCAGTTCCTCAAGAGTGTTATTCCAGCATCCGGACTACAGTATATAAAAGACACCTGCCTGAGCATGCAGGTCTAGTTAGCATGCAGTCGGCAACAGAAACGTATTCACAGAACTGGGAAGGACTACAAGAAGTGAAGGAAGCCAATTTAAAAGGATCAGTGAAGAGAGATGAACTGTGGTAAATACTGTGTAGGTGTGAAAAGCAGAGGGAGGACGAGACCGATTTTATGGCTGCCATGTCTGTCACACAAACCCGCCTAGGCAGTTAGAAATTAGTCCAAGCTTCACTGCAGAACACACTTGCTTCCTTTCTCAGCTCAACGCTCACACTGTGATGCAAGCTTCTCACTAACCATTTCTCAGTCATAAGATAACCCTCATTGACAGTCTAGTAGATGAATCAGACGGAGATACATCTCACACCGCACATCTCAGCGGGTGAGCAGTTATTAGCCCTGCTGACTCAAAACACAAGATCTGACGAGCTTGAAAGTAGTCTGTGGTGGCCTCTTGAGGTCTTTGAGACCACTGAGCTGCTTCTCACACTGATGAACTGATAATCTACTGTCCTTCTTGGATCTGGTCTAAACGTTTCCCTCAGCAAATGCCAGTTGTTATACTGAGGAGTTTAACTAAACTTAAAAGACTTACAAAATAAGAAAGTAAGGTCAGAACAGTCTTTTTACTGAATATAAATATTTTATCCTCCTCGCTAAAATTGCCACATAGAGAGCTGCAGGGATGACTATGTGCCAACCTTACCTGGAAGTCTGCATCACCCTGGTTTCTACCACAAAAATCGAACAGGATTTTCCCATTAGCTTTTGTATTATCGCAAGATGATATAATTGTTCATCAAGATAATCTTCAAAAATCAACAATACAATGCTAAAACTAGGCTATAAACGGAATACATCAAGATTGAACGACTTCAAAATCACCGTCATTAAGCATCTGACAACTTGTAATATTTATTTAAAATCTACAAGTTGGAAAGTTTGAGCTAAAACAGTTTAAAACAGTAAGTGCACGATTATAAGCACAACAAGGCTATGAAAGTAAACTAGTGAGTAGATAAGTTTACCTGTCGTGAAGACGTCTCAGACGGCCTCTGTAGTCATATTTATCCACATGTTAGAACCTTTTCAAGACATAAACGCTTAAATCACGAATGTAGTCTTACTGATGTACTGTGCGTCATAGAAAACGTGAAAATATCTTGAGTTTGTGTAAACTATAGACCTTATTTTAGGCTTTTAACCAAAAAATGGAAACTAGTTTCCAGATTTTTGGATTCCCGCAGCACTCAATATTATGGACACAAATATACTATAGATATAGCATAGGGATAGTTCACCCAAAATTTAAAATTCTGTAAACTATTACCACATTTCCACTACAGGAACTTTACACAGGTACTAGGAATTTTGGCGAGTTTCGACCATATAGGAACCAAGGTCTAAATGAAGTTGCAGGTAAAAATCCCCCCCTCAGAAAGTCCCTGCTTGCGAGGTAGTATTTATTCAAAGTTCAGGAACTTTCAGGGGGTGCAACTTAGGCATTTAACATGCTGATAGGTTGAGTTCATGCCGCATTTTGATTGGTGGACTCCTCGCAGCATTTAATTTCAACCACCTTTTTTTTTTTCAATGTCTAATTGGCCTAATCTTCGCAGAACGCAACAGGTCTGGAGGAAAAAAGTTCCTGGGACAAATTGTTCTGGGTAATTTCAGTGGAAACGCATTTATCTGTAATTTACTCATCTATGTCATTCCAAAACTGTATGACTTTTTTAGAAAACAAAAGATATTTTGTAGAAAGACTGTTCAATCAATATCGGTCCATTCAATTAAAGTCAATGGGTTTTTTTGGAACCCAAAATTCTTCAAAATATCTTTTGCATTCAGGTTTGAAACATTAAGATTAAATAATATATTTATATCCCCTCTGCTGTGCAGTTATTCTGTTCTTATTTCAGAAGGAAACAAAGAAACATCTAAGAGTAAGACAAGCGTTTAGGCCATCACCTCGATTTCATTTTGAATCTGAGAGCATGACCGACCCCTAACAGATGAGGGCGAGATGTCAGAAAAAAGTCAGTAGGACATCCCCTACTAAAATTGTTTCGAGTCAGCTAGTTGGATGCTGCCTTGAGCTCAAAGTAATTTAATAGAAGCACATTTCTCCTTTTCTATTTGGTCGGTGCAAAACAATCTAAGTCCATCACACCACTGAAACTACCCTTGTAAGTTTGCCGCCGTTTTTATTGGAAGGTTCTAGTGACCGGCTGCTCCTCTTATCATTTGGGATTTACTGCTTTGCTGTAAACAGTTTACTAGTAGGAGCCCCATGTCCTGTGTTCAAAGGGAGGAAAACCTTAATCTGAAATGGGAAAGTGGGATGGGAAGCCATGGACCATGTAAGTCTCAGGCTCAAGCTTATCCGATAAATCGTACCGGTGAACATTCTCTGATTAAAACTGCTGTCCATCCTCCTGGGAATTATGAAAAGATGTTGCTCTGAAATTAGATGAACTGGCAGGCATGGAAAAACGGCACGCAATGAATAGGCACACACCTACCAACTCTTAACAGAGACATTAGGGGAGCGGATGGGACAATGGGAAAATGCTGATCCAGTGACTGGAGCGATAGACAGGGCAGGGTCTCCACAGAAACAGAAGATCATTCACTCCTGGGTATGGTATATGTTTGAAGTCAGAATTACTATTGCTCATACTTGGGGATCTGAAATCTCAAACCCCAAAAAATAAACTTAAAACATGAATGAAACCTGAAAAACATTGTGATTCATTGAGAAGAGGTGTTAGTGTGTGTGTGTGTGTGTGTGGGGGGTGAAATCACTTTACTCTTGACTGTATAACTTTTGTAACTAAAGGATTATTTTATTACATTTATACAGTGAAGACTATGCAGTTATTTTACATTAGATTAAACTACTGCTAGACCTATCTGAAAAACATGAAAAGCACTGTTTATTTCATATGCATGTTTGTTCAATTGTATTTATTTGTGCTATTGCTCATACTTTGATTATCTGTTCTTATTTCTTTACTGACTGTTCTACGTGGGCAGGGTTATGATTTTCTACTTGCAGACAAGGAGGGACCTTTTATACCGAAACACCAGAGAGAATTGCCAGTGAGCAACCACCAAGAAAACCTTTTCAACCACAAAGTAACATTCTACTCAACATCCTAGCATTGTGGCATTGGCAAAACACTCACATTTTCTTCAGAAAATATAAAACTCTAGTTGCTTTTAATATTTAAGACTTAAATCATTTTAACCATCATTTGTATGCTAAAGATGGTCCGCAGTGAGTTCAATGTAAACTTGAATTACTGCTTCCACCAATAAACGATAAGCGTCTGAGGCTTGGAAAGAACATTTTTCATTCCGGACTGCTAAATGGGCACGAAATATCACAGAATTCAAGAAAAGTGTACAAATCTATCTGTCCAAGAGTGCACCATTGATCAGCCATGCAGATCATTTTCAGGGCAGAGCTGTCAGCAAAGAGGAAGGTTCAAATAGTCAAACTGAGGGACCAGTGCACAGTACAGTAATTACAGAGAAAGTTTTGCCTTTAAAAGCAGGAAAAACACTTTCTAGTGAAAGGTGAAACAGAATTTAAAGAAAAGAGTAGCAAGAGTGAGCGAAAATAGATTTGATTTCTTTTTACACCCTTCCTCAAATATAATAACAGGGAAATTGACCAAGAAATATAGCAAGAAATATGTATTAACAGAAACTGCCCAAGGACTGCGTGACATGCCAACAATTTGCCTTAAAATAAATGCAGTTTCAACATAGGCAGTTGAAACAGTAACCTTGAAGGTTGAAGGTAAATAAATCAAATAAATAAACATTGAGGCTGTATGCTTTTTTTTTTTTAATAGCATTTCGCATTCTGAGTGGATCGTATGGTTCGATACGAGCATCATAAAATCATTAAGTGGAAAAATAGTTTTATTTGCATATAGCTTCAGGAAAAGCTTGATCGACATCTTGGTGTCCTTAACACAAGGACATAAAACAATAATAGCAAACTCGCCTAGCTTATCTGCTCACTGTGTCTATGTAACTCCATGTTCTTATCTAATAAGAATACTATTGTATTCAGACTACATTGGAGCATACAATGAACGTGCTGTTATCATGGCGTTGTCCTCTAAAACCTTTAGACTCGTTTCATTCTCCCAAGCTCTTGGGGCTAGAACAGTAGCAAAGCTGAATAAAATGTGCACACGTGTAGAAGTGCCATAACTCCAAGGTAACTGTCGCATTTCCAATGAAAGCTATAAAGTTGCAGCAATTTGTCTCATCACAAACTAGAGAAATTCAGCTCTGACACTGCCAAAGGACTGCATGAAATGCAAAAAAAAGCAATGAGATTTAAAATGGACAAAGATTTTTTCTATAGTGCTTTTTAAAATAATAGTTTGATACACCAACAACTCTTCAGAAATCAGCAGCTCGACCAATCCTGGTGAACAATTACACAGAGGTTAGCCAATCATAAGGTCATTTCTAAAAGTCTAAAAAGTCAGTATAGTAGCAAAAAGAAATGAGAAATCGGGTGGAAACTAATCAGGTAAAGCTAAATTATGGTTTTGATGCAAGAAACCTTAACTTGTACTTTTGAGAAGAAAATATGATACACAAAAGTGAAAAGTGTGGCAATATCCAGCTACTTTTCTTACCTTTTAAACCTCAAGTTTAGCACTAACCATACCACTCAACCATAGCCCTGGACTTGCAGGTAACAGACCGAGTCTCAGAATTTGCCATCCAACATCCCGCGGCAGCTCTGTCTGGTTCATTAGGTGCACTGTAAATAATTCACACCGAGAAGGGGAAAGACACTGGGAGTGCTACGGCGAAACCTGCACTGTCAGGCTGAATTTAATGAACACTTTAAGTTTTAAAACTGTTATGGGGAACATTTTTTCCTTTTTCTGATGACTTTAGGAAAGTTTAATTGATGCACTTTTTGCCTCAGAAAACCTCTGAAGTTAATTTATTACGTGCATAAACCCCTGCTACCCCGCACACACCTGGACAGTAACAAGCAGGTGCACAGAATACAGACAATATCATCGCCTGAAGAGGGTCGTAAGACTGAAACACTGCTGACTGAATGAATAAGACATTTCACAAGTTACTTCTAGACCATAAACTGCAACAGATTAATGGTAAGAAGCAAAAAGTTATGGTTATAGAACTGCTCACCATACATAAGCTGGAGAAAATGCTCCCAACAGACCATGGCATTCAAATCGGACAAAAAAGGATCCATTTTCCTCTGGACTGTCCAAGTAATTCTGCCTATTTGAAATGCATTACGTTCCATAAACAGAAAAGGACTTGCCAATGCACAATGGACCAAATACAGGCCAGAAACCCCAGGAGGAAGAGCGGAGGAGGTAAATGACACATTAAAAAGTCAAATCCTTTGTGCATTATCTTACTTGAGCAAACACCCCGGATAAATCCGGGCAAATGTTTGGAAGGAGAAAATGGCCTCAAAAAGGTGGCAGGTGCTGATATGGTAATACTTAAACAGATTAGCATTAAAAATGTACTGAGAGCCATGTTCTCAGTTTAATGAGTTTTAATTTATTCAAATGAGTTTGAAGGCTTCCACCTTTGCATTGAATACAAACATAACAGTTCAACTTCAGATTATTAAACTTAAAACTCGCATCCGTAATGGAGAATGTCAATTGCCAAGCATCACTAAAATGAGAAAATATTAAAATATATAAAAAATAGCCAAAATATTATACTTTATCATCATGTAACTCGTACTGCACAGTTATTGCTAGACACAAATAATACGGCTTTGTTGATGGCCGAGTATTACTGCGATTGGACTAATGGTTTTCTTTCCAATTTCATTTCTTTAAAAAAAAAAGGTTTTTAAAAAGCTCTATCCAATAACATTGGAGACCTGATAAAACAATTTCAAAATGTCACAATCAGCAGGCAGCACTGAGGGTCCTCGGACTGTTGTTTCTGGCATTCACCTAATATTAAACTCATTTCACAATCAAATGAATTTTAAATTACTCTGTCAACTCTGAAATACAGTTCAGTGTGATTATGATCTTTGCATCAGCAAATAAACATGACATTAACATCTATAGCAAATGTTCTGGAATCTACAAAGAATGCCATTACTTACTACTGTTACGCTAGCAAACATACAACAGACTCCGACGTAATTTACCCTGTCAGACGGGCTGGGCAATTTTCTGAGTAATTCCAATTTAATGTTTTGCCGCGATTTTATTTTTTTTAAATCGAGAAAACGCAGTTTTGAATAAAAATGATACAATGTTAGCCAATGTTACAATTAGACATGCTGAAAATATGGCAGTTGATGAACCAAAATGAGAGCATCAAATGTCTGGTAATTGACAGATTTTCCGTGAGAAGCTCTCCTGTGCGTACAAATACGAAATAATGCAAGCAATTACTAGTGAATGAGACCCAATGTCTACTTTGACAAAGAAATGCTTAGCGTTTTTCTTTATTTTTATTTCTGAGCATATAGTTCATAGCATAATAGTGCTTCATATAGCAATAATCAATTTTTTATAGAGTCAGATTCATAGTTCGTATGTTCATCTTTGTACTGTAAATGCTCATGTTGAAACAGTTCAATCTAATTTTCTGAAGTAGCATTGTTTTCAGCAGAGTATCAACAGTTTCTTAGCAACAGTTTCAATGAGCATTTGCCGTACAAAGATGAACATACTAGTAAGCACTATTTGAGCTTCATTGTGGCCATAATGAAAATACTTAACTTCCTCATGGTCTCCTGGAAAGCTCGATTGACAAACTAGCCTAGCACCTAAAAAAACCCCTGCTTATTTCATTTGTAGCCTTTCTGTGGATTCATTTAGGCATACAATCTACTTGCTAAAGTGAACCAATGTTTGCAGGGGAATTTCCCACATAAGTGGAAGACCTGCGGGAATTATTAAAAAACGTATGAAGTATCATGCGAAATAATCGTGTTATATAATCGTGATTTCAATACTGACCAAATTAATCGTGATTATGATTTTTTTCCATAATCGAGCAGCCCTACTAGTGCCTACAGAGCAACAAACCAAGCCATTCATATTTTGTATTCAACCAACCTCCGCTGCCAGATGTGCGAATAAATGATAATGTTCCTACTTCAAAAATAATTACAGACATTTACACTCCCCAGTGTAAACATGCCCTGTTATATATTATCAAAGACACGGCACCTTATGCAATTGTCTTCAATCTGCCAAAATCAACTTTCTAATGGGTTTGTAAGAGGATTATAGAACAGTCTCTAAGGGCATTTTGTCTTGGTTTGCAGGTTTGGTTAAGCTATTATGTGTGGTTAGGAGAAAGTCCAATGGTTAAAATCCTGTCCATGGACCAAAACATGAGGTCAGCTGTTGTTTAAACTGATTAATTGATAGGTTTAGGACATAAAAAAATTTAGTGAGATATACTAAAGAGAACCCATTAGTGCACCAGACTTCAGTCCTCAACCACTTGACCAAAGGGCTGAATCAGCATGAAAGACAGCAGATAACTATGACCTAATGATGACCAATCAATATAGAGGAAAATGTATAAAACAAACAAACAAACAAACAGAAAAACAGTCAAATTCTAACTTTCAAATATTTTTGCTGTTAAAGGGCACCTATTATGACATTTAAAATGTTCCTAATGTTGTTTTGGGAGTCCCCAACAACAGTTGTACATGCATGCAATGACAAAAAACACTTTTGTTGTCGTATAATATGCATTTATTTTTACCTGATTTGCTCACCGACTCCCAAATGAATCGTTCAACGACTCATTTTTCCAAACCCCTCCTTTGCGCGACGCTAATCTGCGTTGATTGGTCAGATGACCCAGCAGTGTTTACAGAGATAATACTTATTGTTTAACACGGAGTACAATGATGCTTTTATCAATTAAATTGTGTTATAATAATGATTATAGTCCACTGCTTTGTAGTTTGTAGTAAAAAACTAAAAATAAGATAAATAATTTAATGTTATGTTAGCGAGCATAGCCCAGAGTTCATATTGTAAAAGCACAATCAGTCTTTGTTTGCATTAGCCCGATGCATAAATATAAAGTTTTTACAAAAAAAAAAAATGCAGTTACGTTACTACGAGGTATTACTCTAGACAAACACTTCACATATCTCAATACAATTGTCATTGAAGACCTAGAAGCTAAACGGTGCTTACACAACAAACAAAATAATTATTAAGCATGCTACATAAAACATAAAAGCAACAATTATTAATAACACTTACAGGTTGTGATACGGAGGAGGAAGCTGATGCAAATACATTTGGAACTGAACCTTCCTTCAATATCAGCCAGCTCGCGAATACAAGTTTGATTGCATTTAAAGCAATCGTCTTCAAAATGGCGCGAACAAAGCACAAGGCTCGGACTATACTTCTGTGGTATAGTTATATGAATTGTAGCCACTTAGTCTTCAAATGCTCCTCCTTGGGCAGATGAAAAAAGTTGGCTTTTGAACCATAGACAGTATCGCCATGAGCCTTGGAGTGCAATAAGTGGGCGTGTCGTATTCAAATAACTTGACGTCATCTAGTCAGAGAGAAAGCGTCGGTCTTCTAATGATTCATAAAAATGACTCAGAGTCGACTCTTACTTTTGAAAGACAATAACTTATACGGTGCACTTTCATATTTCAAACTTTGCAGGATGTTTTTGTTCACTTAGATCTATGTTACACACTACATGAAAGGTAAATTTCAAAATTCCATAATAGGTGCCCTTTAAAACTTAATTTACAAGACTAACAGACAGGGATGTGATGTGTTTTTGAGTGGTTATGCAATAACTTAGTTATGTCATCATTCAGCTCAAGTGAGCTGGTTCAAAGAAGTTCCATGTATTTAAATCAACCGGACACTAAAAGAAACAACAAGATAGACAACTAAAGATAACTTTATTAGCATCCATATCAACGCACGATAACATTGTTTATTATTAGTGTGAACTGCAGTACCACTTTATGTTCTCAAGCTCCTTTAGAGAGTCAGACAGATTCTGATTGGCTGTCAATGTTTTTTTAGTCATCAACTGGAAAAAAATATTTTTTTTTGTGAACTCTGATATTCTTTTAAATTTAGAAACATTTTTGTTATCTTGTATATCTTTGTTATCCTTGGTGTGAACGGGCCTCAACATCATGGTCCTTTTATTAGGGATGCACCAATGAACATTTTGGCCGATACTAAAACCGATAATTCTTTAGGCTATATTTTAAAGCCGATAACCAATATATTGGCTGATAAATCTAAATTTCCATATACTTTTTGAAACCCGATTACAAAAAAAAAAAAAAAAAAGTTAAAAGCCACATCAATTTTTACGGCAGACTTTTTGAAGTTATTTCAATCATGTCAAGCCATTCAAAACCATCATGACGATCGGTGTTCATCTGATGCATCTCAGCTGAAGGAAATAATCCATAATTTAGCCAATTGGTTTAATATATTGGCCAAATTTTCTTATCGGATGACAACGATAATATTAATAAATAACACATCAGCCGATACCAATATGGTGGCCGATACATCGTGCATCCCTACTTTCTATGACTGATGCCAATAATGACACGTTTGAGCATCTGACAGTCATGCAGAATTTCACTTGACATTAGGCTACTACAACTACAAAAATGAATAATAATAATAATAATGCTTCATTTTTGTTGCAAAGATGATAGACAATTCTGCACTTGTTTGATATTTCTTAACCGATATTCACACAAACCGATCACCAGTTTGTCTCTATAAAAAAAAATCCCAATATTATGGCGTTTCATGAAATAGGATGAGCTCAACGACAATGCAGATTTTTTCAAGACATCAAATAAGAAAATAAGGAACTTCATGGGCCATTCATTCATGAATAGCAGAAGGAAAACAGCAAAGCATTAGACAGTGTTTTGAAATACATGTGCAATGCATGAAAACATCTCAACAATCGTAACTGTTAGTTGGCACACAAACACCTGTTCAGAAACACTCACTTGTTCCGTAGAACCTGCCAGGCCGCTTCGATATCAGCGTACAGGTTCTTCTCGGACGGTTTCCCGGTACTGACACCATAACCCGAGTAATCATAGGAGAACACATTGCAGTTGATCCTGGACCCGAGGCCGATGTAGAAGCTGCACATCTGGCCCAGATCCACGGCGTTCCCGTGAGAGAACAGCAGCGTGTAGCGGCTAGTGGGCGCGCACCGGACGAACATGCAGCCGACCCGGTTTCCGCGGCTGGTTCGGGTCACAAGCACTTCGACGGCGTCCAGCTCGCGCTGTGAGTACTGCCAGTCGGCGCGCTCGGTGAGATGCAGGCTGGTCGCGCCGCTCGCGTCCGTGTGGACGGAGTACGTGGGCTCGGGCGGCAGGAACGCTAGTTTGGCCGCGATGCGACTCGGACAGGGCGGGCAGCAGAAGAGCCAGCACAACTCACCGAGGGAGAAGCTGTTCATTCTCGGGCCTTGCTCGGGCATGGAGATCGGTCGATACCGGTTATGTGTCGGAGGGTTACGAATAGCAGAAAAAATACACGAACGGGCTCGACTCTCGAGGATGCTAAAGCCGTGCTAAGTGGTTTCGGTTTGGTAGTGGTTTGACGGTGGATAAGTCACTAGCACTTGCTTTTTGACATTTTAAAATATATACTTTTCAATTCACCACTTATCCGTCTCGATCATGGAATGAAAATTTAAAAAAATCGATCATTAAAACTCAATATTCAGCGTCAAGCTAGCCGTTCACATACAATGTAAGCTGCCATTGCTCCTGCTAAGAATGCCCAAATATGGGATTTTCCCGGTCATGGCGGATATCCGGCTCCCGCAGGCTGACCTCGACGTCACAAGCTTTTTCCTTGGATGAGATGCAGGAAAATTAGGATGGTGCTTTTTTTCTAGGACTTGGACATTAGTGAAGTCATCAAAACTGTGAAATAAAAAAAGTAAATATGGAAAATATGTTTATGTTTACAAATATTAAACAAATAAAAACGGTATATAGCCTAAATAATTAATCTATTGTAATTAATTTATCTCACACACTCTGGATACTCACTCAACCACCTTCATTAGGTACATGCTAAGATGCGTTTAAACGGTTTGTATGTATGCTGTCATTTTTTTTTGTAAAGAAATAAATAATGTAGGAACAATTTATATTTGTCTACAAAAACTATTTTCAAAAATGTATTCAGAAGCCTTTAGATTAAACACATTCAAACAGATGAGTCCAGGGGGGGAAAAGATACAGATGCTTTTGTGACAACAAGCCCCAATGAAACACAATGCAAGCAATTAAACAACAAATATATAACTATGTTTTTGCCAACAAAATCTGTAATTAATATAATTTAAATATTTCCCTGACATGACATTAGTGAAAAATAGTTGAAACTTTAAAAAATACATCTTTATCATTCTTGTCTGAATGCCAGTGGTTACTAAAATCCTTGAGCAAATTATACATTTGAAGAACATTCTGTTGAGTTTACATGGAGGAAACATGACAGCAACCCCAGAGGTTTCAGCATTTAACTTTGTTGTGAGTGTTTCACCTTTCCCATGATATTTCGAAACGTGCAGTTTTTCATTAATCAGATTTCAGTGGGAAAATTCAGTCATAATATGGCAGAAATGTATGACATTGACTACAACACTTGGGACGGGAATGTCCTGAATGGAATGGGAGAGGGAATGAGAGAGGCTGGCTTGGCATTCCTCATATTCTCACCTAATCAGTAAAAAGCATATGGAGTCTGGGGTGGAATGGATTTATCATACCCTAGAGGATGAAGCACATTTCCTAGATAGTAATAATGTGCTCATTGGAAGTAGAAATGCACTGTGGGACCTGCTCAGAAGAAGTGTGGATGCATGGGAAATGCCCTGGGTGATTGCTCTGGCTCCGTCTGCGTTTTATATTTTCAAGAAGATAAGGTGCACCCATTTTTTCCTCCCATGCATAACTTTTCATTAAATGGAAAAAAAAAACAGACTGGTGGTCAAAGGACAGGTCTCACTGTGTGTTTCATTCAGCGTGGCTTCACCTACAAACTGTATCTCCATCACCATATGCACCATAAATCGTGTTATCAAGGCAATAAAGATGATATTTGGGAGACTTTAAGTAAGCGGTTATAAAGCACAGCAATTTAACTGCTTAAAACCTGTTAGTGAGTTATTTCAAATGATTTAATGAACAGAATCAGATGGTGTGATTGAAATCCTATCAAATGCATTTTGTTTTTTAACAGTTTTCTCATGATACATTATTGGCCTGTTATTTGACATGCCATTAAAAAATACACAATGTGTATTCAGCAGCTGTACCCTCTGAACTTTGTAATAAATTTCAAAAGAATGCAAAGCAATTTTCTCAAAGAGACGTGACACCAGACATTTGCTGTAAGCCTTTCAAAACACATAGTTGGTAAAACACCAAACTCTGTTCACTTTTCAGCTGTTGGTTGTGAAATGGATTTTTGTGTCTGCAGTGCTGTACATGTGTCTAAATGAAAGAGCAGACAGCTGGATTCTGGGCATTGACTCCTCTGATCTCAGGAGACTTGAGCCCATCACGCGCAGTATTATCAGGGTCATATGAACCTCACAGGATTGGGTTTTAATGCATCAGACAGCAGTGTTGTGAGAGCAGCAAACCTGCAGATAAAAAAACAGGAAAAACACTTCATCACAACATGCTTTTTTCTTTCTTGTTGCAACAATCACCACAGGTAATTTCATCCACTGCCACACTCAAGTATCTCATTATATGAAAATTGTTTCCATAAAGTTGGAAAATAGGGAATATGAAAAAATATAACCACTCTAACAGATCCTGCAAATTAAACTATGAGAATATGAAACCGGTCATGAACAGGTAATGTCTGATTCAGGAGAAAAACAACCACTATACAAATACATATAGACATAAGAACGGACACTGAACAAAACAGGGAGTATATATAGGCCTACACGCAGACTAAATGAGAATTATAGGTGAACACAATAGGTTGTTATGGTAAATAACAGGCACGCATTAGGAAACTAACTGGGAACTTGTAAAACACAAAACTAAACCAAAACAGAACATAAACCTGACATTATTCTCCACTCCTGAATGGCGCATCCTCAAGCCATACACAGAAAGTAAACCTTAGTCTTGGGAGCAGGGGGGGAAACAAAACAATTCCATTTGAAGAAGAGTTTATGGGGGAGTCAGCAGAGGGAAGGACCATGGAGAAGACGGTGGAGGGAAGATCCAGGGAGGAGATGATGGAGGGAGGAGCAAGGGAGTGACCCAGAGCACAGCCCGAATATAGGCCTACGGAGGAACCAAGGATGTGAGGAGCCTATGTGGAGTCATATGTCCAACCACCAGCAGTGGAGCCAGGAGAGTTGGAGACCCAGGTAGAGCCGAGTAGGCACAGAGACTGGGTGACGCCATAGGTCTTAGAGGCCAAGGCGGAGACGCGGTGATGAGCGGCCGAGGTGGAGCCAGGGTGCGGGAGGACTGTGGAACAAGGCAGAGCTGGAGGGAATGCGGAACCTGATTGAGCCGAAGGCCTGGAAGTCTGTGGCATCAGCAAAGTGACAACTGACCCAGGTAGAGCTGGAAGGACTAGAGAGGCCGGTGGAGCTATAAGGATGATGGTCCCAGATGGAGCCAGGGGAGGGAGGAGCCAAGGTGGAGCCGGCTGGTCGACAAGCCGAAAGTGAATTGATGAGCTCGGCGGCCCCAGGTGGAGCCAGGGGAGGCAGATCTGAGTTGCTGGTTGGAGCTAACTTAGGAGAGGACAAGAGAGGACAGGGGACTAAAGGGAGCCAGCGGAGGCATGGCAGAGGCGGCAGGAGAGAGAGGCTGGGTGTGACCATTGGAGATGCAGTAGACTTGGAGCTGGGCAGGATCAGCGGAGATGCAGGGGAAATCCTCTTCCAAATCTTCATAACTCCTCGAGGCCAGATGCAGCTCACCCTCAGCAGCGGGAGTATGGGCAGGGCTGCCTTCCATGCCCTTGTACTCTACTCAAATGCCCTCTTCACAGAACATTGTTGCCACTGTTGGCTTCGGGCTCCGGGGCGAAGTTTGGCTCAGGCTTTGGATTTGAGGCAGGCCCGAGCTCTGTGTCTATAGTGGGCTCAGGCTTTAGGTGCTTGGTGGGCTTTGGAACATGCATCTTGCCAACTGTAAATGGCGAGCCACTCAGCCAACGCACATAGTCCATGTATTGTGCCAGCTCCCGCTAGCAGTGGTGGGAAAAGATAGTCATCCAGACCACTCCAGAAACAGGTTTTCAGGTGGCTAGCTCAAGCAACTCCTCCATGTAGTCTTCCAGGGGAATGCCACCTTGTGCAAGGGAGAGGGGTGATGAGTAAACTGGTGCCAGATTCATATTTTTGGTCTGTTCTTCTCTCAGGGAAAGCAATAATGAGTTAGAAGCAAAGATGAGTTTGAGCAGAATCTAGCTGCAGCAGTGAAACTTCTAATAAAGAATAACTAAAATAGGGGCCTAATGGTTTAGAGACTTGTAACCCAAAGGTTGCGGGTTCCAGTCTTAATACCAACAGGAAATTACTTTTTGACCTTTGAGCAAGGCACCTGACCCTCAATCGCTTCCCGGGCACCACAGTGAATGGCTGCTCACTGCGGGTGTGTTCACTACTCACTGCTCCTAATGTGTGTGCAACTAACTTGGATGGGTTAAATACAGAGGACAAATTCAGAGAATAGGTTACCATACTTGGCCTTCACATGTCACTAATAAAAATACTAACTCAAATTAACAAACACCCAGAACAGAGATAAAGAGTCAGGACCAGAACAACCAACTTAAATAGATGTAAAAATGGACAAGAAACTGAACTAAAGAGGGATATCCACAAACTGATGAGCAAATTAACAAGGGGCAGGTGACCACAATAGGTTGTTATGGTAACTAACAGGCACACTAGGAAAACTAAGAAGACAGGAAATAAACACAGGAACTGGGAACGCGTAAAACTAAATAAAAACATAAACCTGACATTTATATATATATATATATATATATATATATATATATATATATATATATATATATATATATTTATATATATATATGGGTGTTTCTGCAACTGCGGGCCCTTTTATGTCCCAGCAGTGAAATTTTTGATTTATGTTAAAATTTGTCATATGATTCTTTATAAATATATGCACAGTACCAATACCTTGACAAAAAATATATTACTGATTAATGTGATTTAATATAATATTATGAAGCATTTATAGCTCAAAACACCATTTTTGTTAATGTCCCACACCTGTGGTCTTAATGTTGAGATACATAAAATAAGCTAATTTAATTACAATTTGACATTATTTCAAATGTAATTGTTTAATATGCAGATTCATTTACAGCATCTTAAAATTCTTTGTATTATTTACTGATAATGTTTATGATTTTTTTTAACTAAATGTGCCTGTCCCACACTTTTGAGTCCTTACCGCAACTATGAAAAAAAGCTTTTATTATGAAATTTTATCAAACACAAACAAGTCTAGTTTCTATGGAAACAGAAATGATCACTTGAGCATATTGCTGACAGACTGGGCCACCACACTACCTCACTCACAAGATACCAAGAATATAAGGTAAACATCATCTTTTCTGCTCTAGTATTTATTGTGCGTCCTTACCGTTCAGCTAAATAATTGTGTATTTTGAACTACATTTTAAAAATAAATGTATATTACTGTTGAATTCATGTATATTAAGATGCTAAGAGTCCAAACTAATGTAGTAGGTCTTGCTAGCTGCCAATTAGCTAAAATATTAGCAAAAATGTCATTACCGCAACATGTCTTTACCGCAGCAAATTTGGGTGTTGCGGTAAAGACCTTGTGTTGCGGTAGAGACAAATTAAAGGTTTACTGTATATTCAATTACAAATATTCAGTATATTATTAGTACTGAAGTATATATTATATATTAGTATATATATAAACATGCCATTGTTTAACACTAGATGAGACTTTAACATTGTGTCCTTACCGACACAACATGTCATTACCGCAGCACTACTCTATTTTCTTTTTTTTTTTCACATTTTCATTTGCAAAAAAATATTTTTGCACTTAAGTTGAGATGATTTACACATTGAAATAGCAACATCTGTCATAAAAAGTTAAATATGTTATATTTTGTGTGTATGGAAACAATTGACGTCTAAGGTTACTGTAAAATCTTTACATGGCATAGAAAAAAAACATGAAATTCTCTATTTTGTATATTATTTTTTTATATCAGTATTTACAAAACTGCATCAAATTTTAAAAATCCATTAAAATATATGACATTTTTATAGAAGTTAATAAAGAAAAATTTATAAAATGAACGTTATTGTAACGTTGCGGTGACACTTTATAAGAAGATGACCTGAAAAACATAAAAAATAAACATGTTCCGGATTAAATTCTTAATGACTACATTCAATTTTGTGTACATTTTTATATGTATTACAGACTGTGATGATTCAAATGATTTTTTTTAAATTGGGATAGTCAAAAGTGCCCATAGTTGCAGAAACACCCATATATATATATATAGGCTATATATATATATACATATATTTAAATATATATGTAAACATTTATTTTCATTGTCATAACACAATTTCACAATGCAATCTCACAGTCTCATTCTCTTTATGCAAATGTGGAGATTCACCAAAATGTATGCTATCTTTCACTGATGGTGTTTGGTATTAGTGACATAAAATTCAATTCTAAATAAAAATTCTAAATTTAACCTCGATTTCCGAGCTTTACACAACATTAGGGTGAAATGATGACAACAATTATTCCGGTAAACTGTAATTGTTTGCCTAAGTCATCATCACGTCATTATACATGGCGTAATATAATGTGGAAAATGTTGTTTTAAATAGATGCCAATAACACACCAATTCTAAGGAGAATAATATTTAGAGGAAATAAACACAGTGATGTCACAGGACTGTTTTTCCTGTTACTTTCCCACCATGCATCACCCCCCCTGCCTCATCACTTCTGCCTGGTCATTTCCACAGTGTCCCAGTAGGATCTGAAGTTCTGGCTCTGAACTCTATAACAATATAATCAGAACACATTGGGAATGTTCTCAGTTCTCACTATATGCTTCCATCAAACGCTAATACAATGAGACAGAGGCAAAATTATCCAGATGGTGCAATAAAAAAAGGTCTTACTCAAATGGACAGCAACTGACTGGAAGCTTATGTTACCAACGTCTGGAATGCTCTGGCTTTTGTTTTCTGTAATGTTATGGTTGGTTTTAACCAAATTAAGTTAGCTGGAGAGCTGGCCAATCATATGCCATGGACTGGTGCGATGTGTCTTAAAATATGACCTTTAGCATCTGATAGTCATTGTAGAACTATTGAACGGCTTTAGAAAGCTGTCTGGACACAATAACAATATTTACATAAGAAGTGAGCAGCCCCTCACCCAGGACTTGCATGTTATCTTTGAAAGCATTGTAGTTTGTGTGAATTGAAAGCTGAAATGTTTGCATGTCTGTGATATGTTGTGCTAATATCACAGGATGAAGGGTTTACATACACTTTCAGTCACTGGGATGATGGGAAAAGTAAAAATATTAGCAACTGTGTAATTTCGAAAGTCAGGCAATGAGTAGGCTGTTGTTTCCAAAAATGACTTTAGACCAGTATTCAGTCTTAGATGTTACGGACCCACGCATTTGATCATCTTCATGTGAGGGTCCCCAGACCCCAGCTTGAAAATATCTGCTTTACAGTAACATCATCTAATTGTAATGGAAAAACAAGCAAAAAAAGTTTTGAATCCAACCACTTTTTCCATCGTATACCTTGCACACCTATGCAGTACCATGATGCAAATGCTTACATATGTTTTAATCTTACTAACATGCCTACATTTATTTACTTCTGAACTTGGTGGTGAAGAAGACATCAACATTTGCTGAAAAAGCTCTTCTGAGATGTAGGCTATGTATAATTTTTGTATATATGTCATAAAAGCAAAAATGCGACAACTGACACTGCATGCATTCTGACTTCAGTGCTCATTGTAAACCGTACTTTCAGAATCTGAAATCAAATTTGATTGGATTGATGAATTTAAATGAAATTCAAGAATATGTAGGATAGATATGTTCTTATCTTTTTGGCCTTCTTGTCATTAGACAAACCAGTAGGTCTTCCTTAGTTTATACAGAAACTAGTTTCTTGTACAATCACATAAACCAACAAACGTACAGTAAGCAGAAAAACAACCAACCAAAATAATAGAAAAAACATGTCAAAACGTCAATCTTCTTGTCTCAAGTTCCTAGAAAGAGGAATGAGTTATTGTTTGTTAAACCATCACGCCATATTCAAAGTGAAGAAAATGTTTCAGGGGCCAGCTGCCCTCTCTTTGAATGATTTGAAGGCGGAGGAGGTTGTCAAAATATCTTCACCAACGTGTCCATCACAGCTTTGCCTCAGGTCCTCCGGGTAATTGATGTCTTCTTAAGAGTTTTAGCTGTAAACAATGTGGATGAACCTCAAGAAAGTTTCGCCCATGGGAGATTCTCATAGCTAATGATCACTGACACCACGGTTTCACTTTGGAAGGTAAAGCAGGTCAACTTATATTCAAGAGGAACCAGAAACCATCTCACATTACACACATGGAGGTTACACCAACGTAACTTAATTAAGGTACTGGGGAGATTCTGGGAATCTTATCGGAACCAAGATTGAGCTTGTTCTCCTCTAATGAAGTAGTTTTTGACTTCCCAAAGCTAGAGTCAATGCACTGGGTAACAAATGACAGAATTAAATGTTGGATTTTTCAATGGTTTCATGATGGGATAAAAACTGTCGCTTTAGAATTTAGCCAAAAAAAAGGTATAATACAGCATAATAATAATATAATAAAATATAATGCTTCATTTGTAGGCACCTGACTATGTTTATAACAGAGCCAGTATCTTTTGTAACATAGAAAAAAAGAAGAAGAATGTTCCTGTAACTGAACAGGAACTGAGGGCAAGTATTGCGCAGCAGGATGGGTTGTTATTTTAGGGGCCTCTGAAATTTCTGAGAAATCAGAAAGAAAAGAAACATCACTGAACATATGTCATGTATCAGGACAAGCACAGCTGTTTAAAGGGCAATCATTCTTTTAGCTACAAATAAATATTAAGTTAAAAAAAATGCTGCCTTTACTGAGAGACATGTGCAGCATTTCTTAAAGAAGTCTAAAAAGAGGAGGGGGGGCATAGAATGGAGACCTTTCCCCCATTTTGCATGCAGTTTTGGAAAGAAAATCTGCAGAATTATGTGGCATATTTAAGCATGCACTGGACCAAAAATGTCATATTTGGGTGAACTATCCCTTTAAAACAGTGTAATCCAAATGGATGGAAATTTTATATACATTTCAAATGCCGCCATCTTTAATTTAGGACTGAATATTTTTTGAGTGGGTAAAATATATTAAACAGAGCTGAAAGTACACACTTACATTTACATTTATTCTTTTAGCAGACGCTTTTATCCAAAGCGACTTACAAATGAGAAACAATAGAAGCAATTAAAACTAGCAGTAGGACAACAGTATGTAAGTGCTATGACCCTTCACAGTACAATCCTACACAATCATTTTTTTTTTTTTTTTTTTTTTTTTTTTTTTTAGAATAAAGTTAGAAGTTAGAATAGAGAAGGAAGTGTTAGTATTAATGGATCAAGTGCTGCCGAAAAAGATACGTCTTCAGCTGTTTCTTAAAAATGGACTCAGCAGCTCTGGTTGAGTTAGGCAGATCATTCCACCAGCAGGGAACAGTCATGGTGAAGGTCCGAGAGAGAGATTTTGTGCCTCTTACAGTAGTTAGCCACACTCAAATTAGCCAGAATATTACATAAATGAACACACAAAGGATGGACATAAACCTAAACAGAATGGGCAGATCTTTCTCCCTGTCTGCAGTCTTTGACATCACAGTTTAGGACAGTCGCCAGTGAATGGTTGGGACTGTGTGTGTTCTTGTCGTGCCATTAGTCAGCGTTTTCATGACATCAGTTTTCCAGTGTTCAGACAGCAGGAACATCCTGAATCCAGCAGAGCAAACCTACAAACATAAATGGGAAAACTTATATCCCGGGCGGACACTCAGAGTTGCAGAACCTGATTTCACCAAGTACAACACGTTCCTGGATCAACATCTTTGCTGATCCTGGAACAACATTCCAATCAACCAATCAGATTTGAGGGACAAGTTTACAGTTTATATCAAGTTTAGGCTCACAACCAGGGTTAGGTGCTTCTAAATCTCCCTCTGATTTTAGGGATAACTTATGGGTATAGGGTTAGCTTTAGAGGGATATACATTTTCGGACCGGAATTTTGTTCCAGGATCGACAAAATATGTTGACCCAGTGTGCGTCTAACTTTGGCAAAGCCAAGGTGTCGATAAAGTCAATGGAATGATATCAAAGCAACCCATATCATCTTCTTTATCAATCATTTGGCCGTCAAACTAAACAATTCAAAAGCACACCTGAAAACAACAGGGCAGAATGTTTTTATTTGTCACTCTTACAACTTGTTAATGGTTTTATTGCAAAACTCACTTTGAATGAGCAAATCCTAACAGGGCCTAACCTGATCCTGTCAGATATGACAATGTATTGCACGCAACATTAAATGAATGCACTGGTAGCGCTCCAAAACAAAAACAGGGTTTGATTGCATCGCTGCAGGCCTGTAAGGTGCATGGGGAATTCAACTTTTACTACACACTACTTCAGAACTGGAAAAAACTTTTTGTAGTTGAAATCATCTACATTATACTAAATAAATGTATTCAATGAACTTTAGATTAAGTCTAAAAAGCTCTTGGGTCAAATGAACAGAGTTAAATGTGAATTGTTCCATTTATTTATGCATGTTTTAAATGGTGCAACATTGTGCTTTTTCTCAAATATGTGCTTGTTGTCTTAAATTATTGACAAAAACTACACAGACGGTAACACTTTACAATAAGGTCTCACCTGTTAACTTTAGCTAGTGTATAAACTAACATGAGAGTAAGTGAGCAATATATTTTAACATCTAATAATTTTTGTCAGTGGAGTTGTTTAACATTGTTTATGTTAGTTCATTGTGCAACTAATGTTAAGAGATAGCCTACTTATCGTAAACTTATTGTAAAGTGTTAAGCTAACCAATTATTTCAAATAGAGTAATAAACTCATTCTGAAGTTACTAAACGTGACAATAAATCAACGAAAGTCTAATTAAAACTAGCAAACAGCCAACCAATGCAATGCTATTTATGAGGGTGCATGATGGGAAGAGGGTAAATAAAGAAATAATATAGCCGGAGTATAGAAAAGCTGAAAACTTGACTTCCAGAAAAGTTTAAGAATATTAATAAAACTACAATTAGTGCATAACATTAATGCATTGAATCAAGCTATAAATGTTGAAATAAGCATTAAGATTCTAATGCTTAGAAGTAGCCTATTTTTAATTGTTAGTTCATATTAACTAATGTTAACAGATGGAATTATAAAGTTACCACATTATTTAAAGTCGCCATGAAACAGAATTTGCTAGTCTTTTCTTCCTTACTGTGACGTGTATATATAAGTGAAGTGGCTTCTTGAACCAGAACACATATAAGGCGAGATTTGATTTTTTCCATGGGGAATTGATTGGATGGTTGTGGTTTGCTATTGATGGATCTCATGTGAGTGACAGGTTGTCCCGCCCTCGCACCAGTAAACACATCATCAGAGAATGGATGGCGCTGCAAGAGGTAGAGGACATTATTTTGATTAAAGATTATGAGTTAAAAGTTAAAAACAAAATGATGTGCATGGATAAATAATTTATAATAAATACTGCAATTGTCCATTACAAAAAAAAGATAAACTTTCCTTTTTTAAGCAAATCCAATTCGATAAAACTTTTCATGCTGTTACAAAACAGTCAAAACATGCAGATGACGGTGAATGCAGCCAGATTTCACGCGGTTGACCTCTGCAGAACATCTCAAGTTCCCCTACTAAACAGATCTGAGGTGTCATCCGAGCATTCAGACAGTCTAATCAAAGAGCATCGAGATCCGCTGGAATGCTGAACATCTGAAAAGTATACTTGTGCATTAAACTGAGACGCACGCAATGAACGTGATTTAATGGAGCTGCTGTTTATGCTTCTAGCCAGTCAAGTCTTGTCATGCTTCACCCAGAAGGAACTTAACATTAACATTTTTGACAGTGTACAGAAATGCAATTATATGACAAGCTGATACGGTCTCTTGCCACGCTCACATGCACGTAGTAGAAAACCACCTGCTAAAAAACAACAACGATTTGCTATCTTCAAGTCATGTCATACACAAGATAAGCGCAAATGAACATTACCACATGGGTTACCACAAACCACATCAATTCCACATAACTACATTTTTTTCCAATTACGCATGAGGTTTATTTACTTAATAATTTTAAGGCAACGATCGAGTTTCCTCACTTTTTTAAGTTAAGTCAACTGATCACTTTTTACAATGTAATAGTACATAAATAATATTAAAATAACACTGCTAGGTTGTAATTGTGAATTGTTACTGTAGGCCTATTATTTATTTAGCTAGTCATTGACCAGCTGGGTTATGAGGCAACAGGTTGCACAACAAAAATACATGTCCCATCATCCTCTCTGGCAGAATATGATACAATAGACAAACATGTCAAATACAAACCAAAAGCACATCATTCGCACTTCATTCTGTTGAATTGGTGCTTCCAGTAAGGAAGAGAAAAAGCAAGAAAGAAATTGCTCCAAGTTAAAGGAACACGGCGACTTTTTGGGACTTTAGCTTATTCACCGTATCCCCCAGAGTTAGATAAGTCCATACACACCTTTTCATCTCAATGCCTGCCGTAACTCTGTCTGACGCACACACCGCTAGCCTATAGCACAAAGACTGGAGGTAAACAGCTCCAGCTAGCATACTGCTCCCAATAAGTGATTGCGCTAATCACTCCGCCCAAGTAGCAGTGCTTCGCCTTCTGAGAATATAGTTCCCAGTATGTATACGGTTAGAAGATGGCTGTCTCATGTGACCTTGTTATTTGTACACGCTGTGACTATACAGATCACAACATGTAAATAGGAAAATGTTGGCGTTATGTTGTCCCTTATTGGGAGCAGCATGCTAGCTGGAGCCGTTTACCTCCAGTCTTTGTGCTAAGCTAGCGGTGGGTGCGTCAGACAGAGTTACGGCACGCACTGAGATGAAAAGGGTGTGTATGGACTCATCTAACTCATACGATGAATAAGCTAAAGTCCCAAAAAGTTGGCGTGTTCCTTTAAATCAAAATCATTTAAATGCACTTGAAAAAAGGACCTTCCCAGGAGGACTTGAAAGCATCAATAGCACCTATTACTGGATGCAAAAAAACTAAACAATTAGATAGAGTTTAGGAAATACTACTTCTGACATACACAGATGAGGGCAGAGCAGGTCCTCGTGAGCGACCGCAGCTTTAAAGGCTTTCACTATTCTTCTGTGGGGTTTGAATGTCCAAATGAATTCAGAAAGCGTATTTAGCATTACTGCGGTTTATGAGTAATCCCTGTGGTCAAATCCCCTTCCTGTTCCCTGACCAACAACCTAAATAAGCAGGATAAGGAAGCATAAATGAACAGGCAGTAAGTCTCAATTTGTCCATTGATGTTTCTTGGAGCAGAAATAAATTTGTATGCATGCAGACCATTTAATATACGGCACAAAACGCTATTTACCATAACTCTACGCTTAATGAAATAGTTTTACTGTACATTATGTAGGTATACAAAAAGCTAATTTCAGCTATAAAGTCAACATGAAACCAATGTAGATTAGCATTAATGGAGAGAAATCATCATTTTCAGGATTAAATTTACACAATTTATGACCTGTTAAAACAAACTGGCAAAATGAACATTTAATATGCTAAAAATGTGAGTATTGAGCAACCCAATGAATACAGCTCAGTCTATTTGATTGAAATGCACATACTCGATGAGAATTTATTGTCACAAGCACAATTTCTTGTCATAAAGTTACACAAAAATAATGGAACACATTTGCACAATTTATACAATCCTAAACTCATTGTACAATGGACAGGCTAACTAAGTACCGGAGTTAAATATGTACTCACATTGCACACAATGATATTAAACCTACACAAGTATATATAGCTGTATGTCAAATGAAACATGGTCCGACATAAAAATCACATTATTTACATTAAACATCCATTTGATTTTGCAAAAAGGTTTAGATTTCACGTCGACGTCTTCCCATCAGTCCATAGTTGTGGCGTGATCGAGTTTCATCATGAAAACGAGAAGTCCACGTTATTAGTCCAAAAGTTAATAGCAAGAATTGCAGCTGCCACAAAGATTACAATGAACATTGTTTATTTTTATGCTGCATTTTCTCATATGAGGCTGGTGTCGATTACTTCACAAAGTGACACTGTTGCAAGTGTTTTTGTAAGAACAACAAAAGGAAAAGGAAAAGAAAAAAAGTTGCAAAAGCAATTTTCGATTTAAATCAAATACTGATTTTTTTTCTTTACATCTGCCTACATTTATTATTAGTTTAACTAGGTTATAGACATCACTACATAGACTACATTTTACACGGTAAGCGTAAAAATATCTCAGCTTTTTTGTCAGCATGACGCTGTTTGGCAATGAAAAATGAGGTGCAACACTTGAAGACAAAAAGATTCTTCGCATCATGAAAGATTCTGAAAATACTTCTGTACGATAAAAACGTCAAAAAAAGAGGAAAAACTCTTCATTATATTTTTGTTGGATTCCTGTGTGTATGTGTGTGTGAAAACAGTCCTGACATGAGGTCGCAGCATGAATCATCTAACTTTAGCATACAGTCATTTTGACTCAAAATCCTGCGTCATATTCACATTTCACCCACCAGGCATTAAATTCACCAGCTTTCTATGTAAATTAGACTTATTAGTTATTGCGCTTTATTAACTAAAGTAAATTATAATCTTACACTGTTATCGCTCTCAAAAATTGGACTGTAAATGCAAATGTATTTATTAAAAGGGTTGTTTACGTATATTTTCTATTGATAATGGCAGCAGTTAATCATCGCGTGATGATCAAATGAGGAGGAACATCAAGAATGGGGTATATCTTGTGTACGTGTATGAATGATCAAGTCAAGAGAGGGTGTAAGTGTGTTAGTGAATTGAGAAATGCGTTTCAGCAGCGGCATGTGCGTCACATGTGAGATAAAGGTACTGCAGTCTGAACCAAAACAAAACAAACAAATATACCAGTCTCCATTTACTCAGAAAACGGTGGGAACATGCCGAGGTCGGCAAAGTCTTCAATGTTGTAATTGGTTGATCCTTGAGTGGGATCGCCCGGCATCGGCAGCATATCCTGTGGGACAGAAATACAGCGCACTGTTGAATCAGACAAGCTATGTTCAGTTACTGCTTTTGCCAGTGAGTCAGTGTAACTGCAAAGGCTGATTCACATCAGAGGTTATTTGATGTCAATGACATACATTGACATATGTTCTTATTACAAAGCATCAATAGCTGTTTCCATCACCCTGTTTTTATGCACATTTTTAAGTATCGCATCAGAAACGGTAATGGAAATGGCAAATTTTTTGGGAAAAAAGCCCTTAATTTGCAAAACGTTTTTACGCTCGCTTGAGGTGGTTTTGGACTTTGGTGAAAAATAGTTAATGGAAACGCATTTGCAGAATAAATTCTGACATAGTGAACATTAAACCCACGTCATCTGCTCGAGCAACTTGATGGAAACGCACCTAATTAGCTTTTTTTCTCTTCTTTTTTTTGGTGAACTTTGAAAATATTTGCTTCACGTTCGGATGGAAACCCAGCTATTGATGCGGCATATTTGAATAAATGGAAATGGTATTCAAGAGCTACAAGTGAAAAAGATTCTCACCAAATCATATGATTTTAAAAGATTTCTTTTTAGAGCTTCACAGACATGGCCATTATGAGTAATGATCAGTTTTGTTAGCGTTTTAGAATTTATTGAATAAATGAAATACAATTAGAAATGATGCCTTGGCAACTAACTAAAATAAAATAAGTTTTGAACGAAATGCTTATTCTAATAAGCATTTGAACTATTCCTTTAAATCTTTACTTCTATTTTCTAGTTTGGTTCGCATATGGTTTACGATCACAGGCCTTCAAATGTTCTGCTGCCCACCAATGCAACTCTACATGTGCTGAACTGAACACCGGTGTATTCTGATGTCAAGCGCTCACCTGGAAGACCTCCGTCTGGCTGGACTGAGGATGAGGATGTGGGTCTCCACCCTGCTGGCTGTGGTGTTGACTCTGCCACTGGGACCAGACCTCAGACGGACGACCCTGGAACTGCCCTCCGCTCTGGCTGCTTTCACCTGACACATCTGGAGAAACCAACACGTCTTGAGCTTACAGATGAACAGATAAGACTTCTAGAATCATTTTTTCACAGTGTTCTTTATTGGAATTCCAGTGAAATGTTGTATGGGAAAGAGCTGTGGAATGTTATTGTTAACTAAATCTATTAAAAATAATTTGTTGATTGAAAAAAATCTGAAATGAAAAAAAAAATGTAAATATTAGATGAAAAATGTGAACTTAAAAAAAACTTACAAGAAAATTATAAACGGAATAAAATGTCTTAAAATGAACAAAAACTCTAAAATTATTTGTTGATTGAAATAAAGCTGCAATAAAATGTAAATATTAGATGAAACACTCAAAAGAAAATTATAAACTGAACAAAATAAAAATAAAACAACTGAAATAAAATGTCTTGTTATTAATTAAAACTATTAAAAATCATTTAAAAGTTCATTAAAAAAACTTTTGTGTTCTACAGAAAGAAAGAAAAAACATTCAGGGTGAATCAATGATGGAAGAATGTTCTGATATGGATCCTCCACCACTTCTCAACAAACATGTTTATAATTTGCGGTATCAACTTTCACTATTGACTCCAACACACGTCTACTTTTGCAGCATCTCAATCGAGCGTGCGTGTAAAACACTTCAACCGTACGACCTCCATTTCGCTCGATTTGTCGCACAGGAGGGGAACACATTTACTACAGGCTGACAGAATCATTTAAACGCATACATCTAGAGTCTCTTCACCCGCGGGGCCCGAGTCTTTGGTTAGGAAACGAGCAGAGTCGAGAAGACTAATGCGCGGTGGGCGCAGGCGGAGGTGACGACGTGGGTGGGTGTTTTGCAAGATGGCACAGCGATGCCCTCGGGTTGTTTCTCATATTCTCCATGTTGATGAGGCAGTGATGTAAGGTCAAACTTCTCATTTCCCTACTGTGTTAGCGCTTGCCACGCGGACGACGATATTCAGCCGAGAGCGTCCCTTCTCTGGCTCGATTTCTGGCTGTCTTTCCCTCAAGGTTCGGCTGTTTGGCTCCACTGACGCGCCTCGTATATCTCTCTATCAATTTTCCTATTCGTCTCTCGTTGTCTGTGTCTCCCCTAGCCATCTTTCTCCGTCCCCATCAATCTGAAATCGGCGTGCTTCACGTTTTCCCTCGGTATCTGTAGAGCTTAGGTGCCGCTTATTCTCTGACCACTCCATCAAACATGATTCTTAAAGATGTAACGGCGCAAAAAGCCGGCGTGACGAAAGCAAACACATTTCAAACAAAGAGCCGGGCTTTGCAGTTAGTCCCAAGTGCTCTTCAAATCAATGCAAGGATTGAAAAGCACATTCTCTCGCTTTCATAGTGATAAATGCAGCTCTTGAAAGCATGCTCAATTTCACGTAAGCATATAAAGACTGCAATTAAGTCACAATGTAGCATTATCTCAGTATGAAACATTAGAATGAAGGCAGTATGATGGTTGTTTATGCATTGCATTAGTTTCAAAAAAGAAGATTGTACAAACTATGAAGTACAAATCTAACAGGAGCTGTTTTTTAATCTGTAAATAAAAGATTGCATTGATTTCATGTGAATGTTTTTACATGACTGGGATTAAGAGTTACTTGATCATTATCTTATTCTTACTCTGCCGATGTTATTTTCTTTTATCTACTTGTATGTGACTGATTGGACACTTGGACACAAAGACTTAAGTTTTAATCTGTGTAAATATATTGATCACATGTCCTGGAAAAAAAGATCCTGCATGGCCTTCAGCAAACAATAGCGGTCAATTAACTTAAAACCTATACAGATAAAAAAAGAAACTGAATTTCTGAAATATGCAGTGGTTTGATAATGTCACCTAATAAATCTGCCCTCAGTTCATGATATAAAAAATGTTAAAATTAATGACATTTCTGATCTTCAAACTGCTGCTCTGGAAGAGATGTGCTCCCCTGTCACTGAACTGAATATGAAATATGAAAATAGTTCTTTGGAAAAGGTGCAAAGTACAACTTTACTTTTTATGAATTCATCATAGAGAGGGAAGTCATTAAGTCTGGGTAGGGAACAAGGCCATACATATACTCTGGCAAATTTGGGAAAAGCAATGAAGATTTCATAAGGATAAGATTACATGAGCAAAAAAAAAAAAAAAAAAAGGATTTATGCATGTAACATATGCATACGTTACATACATGTATACAATTAACAGTTAAGACAATTATAAATATTTCTGTTCAAAATAAATACTGTTCGTATAAACTTTCTATTCATGAAATAATCCTGAAAAAATTATCATGGTTTTCACAAAAATATTCAGCAGCATGACCGTTTTCAACATTGATAATAATTGAATTATATTAGAATGATTTCTGAAGTATCACGTAACACGAGAAAACTGGAGTAATGGCTGCTGAAAATTCAGCTTTGCCAGCACAGGAATAAATTACATTTTAAAATGTATATTAAAACAGTTATTTTTGATCAAATAAACTTGTCTTATCGATCAAATGGGCAATTTGTGATTCTCATTGGTTACAATTGTGCACATCCCTTCACTAACTAAGGATTACAATGCAATAATGTGCTCAGTTTGCTGGGGGAAAAATGGCATTCAATGAATTAATTCCAAACACAGAAAAAGACATTCCTGCAGTCTCGGCTTCCTTCCTCCTTTTACGCGTTCAAGGGCTGCCCATGTGAGGAGGTGAAGATAAATGTTCCATTTTCTTTAATGACACCATATTAAAAAAGAATTATCTGGACATGGCTTCATTTTCAAGCGGCTGGCAAAAAGTCTTCAGGGCTTGGAAAGCCATTCGGAGTCTGATACACTCGAAATTGAAGTGGGTTTTAATGTCACCTCTTTAACATAAATTACTTATTAAATGGACACACTAATCACAGGTTCAAGGTAGAGAGTTCCCCTCAAGGGACACAACAATGGGAAAAAATACCATTCTGTAAGCCTCCGTACGTACGCCCTGCTTCAAATTAAATTCGGTTCATAGACCTGAATGTGATGGAGAAATTCGAGGCGGCTTTAAACGGATGTAATGCAATAACAACGATTCTACAGTTTCTCCCTTTAAGCCGTTCAGCATGTTCTGCCTTCGGTCGAAGAATGTGAAAAGTTGCACAAGTGTGGTGGTGGATCTTTGCCCTTCGTGTCACGCTGGTCAAATTCCTTACTTAAAAGTGTCAGGATTCAGAAACCAGATCTCTGTAGCATGAGTTAAAAGGTGCAGCTCATGACAGATTAATTAAACACACTGCAGGGTGTTTAAAGCCCTGCACATTACAAAAGACAGACACGCAAGAGCAAGTGAGTTTGACTGATGTAAGATAGAATAGGAGTGGGCGATATGAATGCACAATAATTATACATATATCATGAAGGAGAAGTGACCAGCCCACAGGTGTGTCCACTTCATCGAATCTGGACTCCTTTAAAAAAAAGATTTGGACACCCATTTACTATTTTATTATTTTATTTTTTTACATCTTTCTTGATGTACGTCTTGATTACATAAACGTATTTAAAAAGCAATTTTACAAACTTATTGAATAAGTTATTCATGTTGTGTAACAGTCATGGTTGAAAGTCGCTGTTCTATTGAGAAGTGATTTAAAAGGTTCAAAACTAACATCTAATCGCCTGTTTTTGTGATCACTCGAACCGCAGAAATCTGTTTTTTATCCGGTCTATAATAGAGATTAAGCGGCCAATCCAGAGAAACCAAAACAACAAAACTGTTTGTCTCACTATGGATGCCATACAATTCTCACACTGTCTGCTGTCAAAGACAAAGACTGTTTTGTTGAAGACAAATGTCTGTTTCAGTCATTGTGTGTTATAGTCTGTGTTTTATACGGAAATCTATAAATCGCTGTACATGTAAAAGACAGTTTATAAAGGCATCTGAAAGGGCCCGTGGGAGGATTGTGTTTCCCAGAGGTGCTGTGATGTCACCTCCATATGAATGCCTGTTAATCGAAGACTGACGTCAGTCTGGAACAATCACTGTTTGAAGCGCACCAGGGATCTTCTGTCAATCATGTGGTGAGATCATTTGACCGTTTCAGGTAAAAAACAGAGGGTTGTCACAAAACCAAAATGTCAGTAGCTGATACCAATACTTTAATTGATAATCAATAGCAATCACATAATAAAAAAATAAATAAAAAAAAATACACTCAAATTCAATATTTTGACACAAATCTTTTTTTTGCAAATGCCTTGAGCAGGAATTGTTTAAATAAGGAATATTGTGAGGAACATTCCCGGAAGAAAACTCAAGATTACAATGAGGGACTGTTTGACTGTTTACAATGACTCCCAACTGTTTGAGGGAGTTCAGAAACGCACTGATATAGAGAATAACTCCCTTTGGAGTGACTTCATGCTTTGTAACTTTGCAGACCTTTTCAAAAAAAGAATAATAGGACCCCTATAGCAATGTTAGCGCAATAAACACGTATGCACCAAAATGGAGCAATTTATTGTCATAAATGAACAGATCTTACCAAAAGCAGCGCTGCGATTGGCCAGGTTGGAGTAGGCATTTCCAGAGGGCGAGGAGGTGGCGGGGCTGGACAGAGGGCTGTATGAGGACGGGTCGGCCTGGTAGCTGTGGCTGGAGCCAATGCCGAATGGTGAGGATTGAGCCTTATTGGACTGAGTTTGAATCTGCTGCTGTGGTGGAATGACAGGAGACATGATGATGATGTTAATATACAGTGGAAAATCGTACACTACCATTCAAAAGTTGGGGTCAGTATGTTTTTTTTTTTGGAAAGAAATTATTACTTTTATTCAGGAAGGATGCATTAAACTGATCAAAAGTGACAATAAAAGACAGTTATAAGGCCCTGTTTACACCTGGTATTAAGATGCATTTTGGTCAATTGGATCAAAAGTGGACGACGCTGAATACAGGTGTGGACAGGGTCTAAAACGTTTTGAGTTTGTCCACTTTCAGAGGTAGTCGAAAACACATTCGACCGGATTGCTTTCGCAGTGTAGACGCTCATGTGGTTGAATGTGTTCTAACAGTCACAAAAGAATCTACTCCACGCCTACTGACCTAATGCGTAAACATTATGTGAAGCGCGCTAGCCAGAGGGGATTCAAACTTTGTTGGCTGAAGACCCAAGTTTGGTTTAAAGATGAAAAACGTACCAAGCACAATGTTCTCTCACCATTCCTTATTTCTAACATGCACTCACAGCTTTCGGCATGGTCTTGTGGCTTTCAGAGCAGAAACGAAAGCTGATGCTCTTCTGTTTTACCATTCAATGTCAACCTGGTGCGTTCATATATAAATTGCGTGAGCTTATGTTGTCTAATAGACGGAAAGATCTGAAAAAGCCCATATATTCACAAGCTCAAAGACCCTCCCCTTGAAGAAATCAGGACAGAAGTGGTTGAAAGTAGACAAAAGAGATTAAAACAGCAGGTGTAAACAGTAATGTGTCTCCCTCGTCTACTTGTGATCTGATCGACCAAAACGCATCTTAATACCAGGTGTAAACAGAGCCAAAATGTTACAAAATATTTTCATTTTAAATAAATGCTGTTTGTGACGAGCAGGACGAGGCCGATGGCCGTGAGAGAACTGCGCGAGGCCGGTGGCGTGATTGATGATGAGCAACACCTGCGCGACGCACCGGTCTCGTATCACTCACGGAGGAGCGGAGGCATAAAAGGAGGAGCGGCGATCGTGAAGGACGAGAGAGGACAGGCCTGGATTCATAGGCGTCGATTTCGGGGGGGACGGGGGGGACGCGTACCCACCAGATTTCGTCATGAGTCATTTTGTACCCACCACTTTTTAGGGTTGCTAGTAGGGCTGTAACGATACACCAAACCCACGATTCGGTTCGTATCACAATGGTTGACCCACGATTCAGTTCGTATCACGATTTTTTGGGGGATTTAAAAATAAAATAAAAAGAAATTCGGTGCTGATGCAGTGGTGACCCGTTCATGTAACATATAGGCATAAGGGTGGGGCTGCCAATAAAGCACCTAAAAGCTGCCACAAACAACTGGCAAAAGTAATCTGAATATGTCAAATATAGCAAGGAGACATTTTTATTAATAAACAAGTGTTTTCTGTGTCGCTGCAAAGATCAAGTTGACGATGAACGCGGCAGAGAGTAGGCTAAATGCACATTTCATACGGATAACATAGTTTTCTTTCGTTTTGAATTGTTATGTTTAAAAAGTATGATTTAAAGCGTTCTGTAGGCTAGATAATAGATATATTTATCAGGTCTGTGAGGCAAGAAGGCTGTGCTGAGTTTCGGTTCATTTATGAGACGAGCTCCAGTTCATGCGCAGGCGCCTCCGTGTCGTCGTGATATAGGCTATTATCTGCTTTACTTATTATTTATTAAATCCAGGCAATTGGTTGATGAAACATTGATTAAAATTAAGATACAATTAATACAAAACGAAATTCACTTTAAAGAAAGGCTTTGTGCTTTCTGATTGAGGTCTGTGAAAGTTTTAAAGCATAGCCTATTTTAGTGCCGATTTCAGAGCGGTCACGTCCGTAACATTGTTTTTTCCTCATAAATGCGAACTAAATAAAAATATTAATAAAATTAATATTTTATGTTCTGTGGAGCTCGTTTTATTTTTTTCTCACGTTTATATTAATTTCTGCTTAAATAATGAGTGTATGGAGGAATATAGCTTATTCCGCGCTCAAGCGCATGCATAAATCTTGCCGCAAAGCACCGGCAAAAACAGGCTAATGATAGGCTATATGTCTGAAAAATAATGAGGCATTTTTATTGTTTATTAATAAAATATATATTTCTAAATCAGTGTCGGCTCCAAACATATCTATATACATCTCCACTGTAAAGTGGATGCGCCTTTAGATAGAAATGCACCTTTCATATGGATTACAGCCTAATCAGCCGGTATTTGCTTTCGATTCAAATGTTTTCGTTTAAAAGTGGATATTTCGAGCTTTATATAGAAATATTCATCACGTTTTTGAGGCTATAGGCTACACTGCATTTCAGTTCATTATTGAGACGCGCTCTAGTTCACGCCATGGAGATAATTAGGCGCGCCCTGTTTGTTTTATTTTATTTTACAAAAGCAAAACGTTTTCTTGTAATTGTGAGTTTACCCAAATAAAAGTAGGCTACTTGTTTCCTCTGTTGATAGGAAAATGCAAGTGTTCGCGCCGACGCCTGCCATGCAGTGCGCGCTACATACTCCGCACACACACTTTGGATATGCACCTAATATCCATATAGGCTAATAGCGAACATTTATCTAGGTTAAAGTTAGAGCGAGCTGCCATGCCAGATGGATAAGTCCTTTTCATGTTTAACAAATCAAATCATGCATTTTCTACCTACCGCGAGTAGCTAAGCGCTGCACCAGTTTGAAAAATGTAAAAGCATAACGCGTAGCGAGGGGCCCCACTGATGTTGCTGCGTCTTTATATTAATATTTCGGATTGTTTAAATGATCAGCCCTCGGGGGCCCCCTTAAAATGCGGGGGCCCAGGCAATTGCCATACTAGGTTTTTGTGAAACGCCGCCACTGCATAGGCTAGTAGCTTGCAGAGCTTACATTAGTAAGCTTCAGGACATCGTCTTTCAAAACATGACCTAAGCGAAAGATTAAAAAAATTAATTCGTCATTGTACCCAGCACTTCTGAAAATGCACTTCCGAATGCGTCTCTGTCCCCAGCACATTTCAAACCAAACTGACGCCCATGCCTGGATTGTATGTTGTGTTTTATTATGTGTGGCAGCAGTCGTCCGTGAGGGGCTGCAGTCTTTACTTACTTTCTTACTTAACTTTAGGGGCTGGAATACATACTTTCTATTTGTTTATTTATTTAAAAAGTCTTTCAATGTCTGCCGGTTCCCGCCGTCTCCTTCCCATAACAACTAACCTTGCTACACTGTTATTTGAACTTTCATCACAAACTCGGTTAGGACAGTTGTTTTAAAGTGTTTTAAGAACAAATAGGACCTCAACACTTTCCATTTCATGTCCAACTCAAGACAGCCGTAAATCAGATCTTACAATCAAACTAAAAGTCTTAACTGAGCTGGGCAGAAGGGAAACCACTGCAATCACACAATGACAGCTGCAGACAACAACCTTTACTTTTAATCAATGGAGAACCGCAGAGCTACTTGTGGACCAGCATTTCTCTGTTCTTCTACATAACAAAGGGCTTAATATTGGGATTGACTTTACATATGTTATTATTTAAGATATTACAAAAATGATATACATGCAATTTATTGCTTACTAAAGAGACACAGATGAGAGACCATAAAGCATACACAAACACAGTCATCAGAGATTATTAAAACACACATATCATGAACGCCACACTCAATGTTCTTCATAACCCCCCGTAACCTTCTCTAATGGCAGGACTCGACACTAAGCGTGGCCTAAAACACTATTTAAGAGTCTATTTAACATATCTCCCTCCCTCCTCTTATTGGTTCAAATTACTTTAGTTGCACTTAATGTTTGCAGTTATACAGCTATCCAGTTTGAAAATAAAAACTATATTTTTTTGTATATTTAATAAAATAATAAATCATTTGTAGTTGTTTATTTTTGGAATAAAAAAATAATATATTTTTGGTTATTTTTACTATTAAAGGGCACCTATTATGGAATTTTGAAATTTACCTTTCATGTAGTGTGTAACATAGATCTAAGTGAACAAAAACATCCTGCAAAGTTTGAAATATGAAAGTGCACCGTATATAAAGTTATTGTCTTTCAAAAGTAAGAGTCGACTCAGAGTCATTTTTATGAATCGTTAGAAGACCGAAGCTTTTTCTCTGACTAGATGACGTCAACTTGTAAAGTTATTTGAATACGATACGCCCACTTATTGCGCTCCAAGGCCAGGGAAAATATCATGGCGATGAGATCCTGTGATCTGAAGTGCGGCTCAAAAGACAACTTTTTTCATCTGCTCAAGGAGGAGCATTTGAAGACTAAGTGGCTACAATTCATATAACTATACCACAGAAGAGCCTTGTGCTTTGTTCGCGCCATTTTGAAGACGATTGCTTTACCAACTTAAATGCAATCAAACTTGGATTCGCGAGCCGACTGATATTGAAGGAAGGTTCAGTTTCAAGTGTATTTGCATCAGCTTCCTCCTCCGTATCACAACCTGTAAGTGTTATTAATAATTTTTGCTTTTATATTTGATGTAGCATGCTTAATTATTTTGTTTGTTGTGTAAGCACCGTTTAGCTTCTAGGTCTTCAATGGCAATTGTATTGAGATATGTGAAGTGTTTGTCGTTGTTTTCGGAGTTGTCTAAAGAATAGAGTAATACCTCGTAGTAACGTAACTGCATTTTTTTTGTGTAAAAACGTTGTGTTTATGCATCGGGCTAATACAAACAAAGACTGATTGTGCTTTTGCAATATGAACTCTGGGCTATGCTCGCTAACATAACATTAAATTATTTATCTTATTGTTCGTTTTTTACTACAAACTACAAAGCAGTGGACTATAATCATTATTATAACACAATTTAATTGATAAAAGCATCATTGTACTCCGTGTTAAAAATAAGTATTATCTCTGTAAACACTGCTGGGTCATCTGACCAATCAACACAGATTAGCGTCGCGCAAAGGAGGGGTTTGGTAAAGTGAGTCGTTGAACGAATCATTTGGGAGTTGGTGAGCAAATCATGTAAAAATAAATGCATATTATACGACAACAAAAGTGTTTTTTGACATTGCATGCACGTAAAACTGTTGTTGGGGACTCCCTAAACAACATTAGGAACATTTTAAATGTCATAATAGGTGCCCTTTAAAATATATAATTATACATATTTGTCTTAAATATACTGTACATACACATTATTTTTGGTAAGGCAAGTATTAAAATACATTTTACTACTGCTTTGCCCTGACTGATCTTTTTTAGCCACTGCACCACATCCAAACGTGGATCTGGTTTCAATTCTCCCATCACAATGCTAAAGAGGAATGTTCAGTTCCATTACTTGAATTAATTTGATGGAGAATAGAGCGCCAGTTGCCGGCGCACGCATGCAAAGGCAGCGATGGGTTCATTCTCACCTGGCCAGAGAAGGGCGGTCGGCTTCCTGTCCAGGACACCTGGCCGGCGTTGATCTGCCGGGATATCTGGGTTAGGTTCTGTCCAGCTGAACCAGCTGTGGACTGGATGTCATTGACGCCTGGGACGTGGATCACAGATGAGCTGAAAGACACACATGCACCACATTATGACATTCCTCTGGATTCTCTGTCAAACGTCTAAAGGCTTATTCAAACCAGGCACAGATTTTTGCCAAAATTAAGCATTAAACTATTCAAAAATGCTACAGAACCCTTTTACACCAGGCCCTGTAACAATGCACCATTTATAATGATCATGAAAGCAACATTCACTGCATCCAAACAAAGAATTTTAGGAACAAAATCATGATGGGTCTTGACAGTGACGGTAAAAATAAACTATATATTCCCCATCAAAAGTCTCCTTCAAAGCACAACATCATAGGTTAATCTAATGAAATAATGCCACAAATACTGTCATGGCCAGCAAGAAATTAATAAATGTTCTCAATTCACCAAACATTGACTCCAAAGATAATTAACATTACATCCTGATATACTCCAATATCAACACTTTGTGTCAGGAATGTGACAACATACACTTACACTAGCGTTCAAAAGTTGTTTATGCTTTTTTTTTTACAACCGGCTTAAGAGAGTCATAGTTACTCCCGCCGTTTAAACGCGCTTCATTCAATTTCTTCACTTTGACATTCAGAGCTGCAGGCTTTCACGATGCCTTGCGGATTTATTGACTTCTGCTAACCAAGGCTGCATTTATTTGATTAAAAAAGTGTCATTTTGTGAAATATTATTACAGTGTAAAATGACTGTTTTCTATTTCTATTTCTATTTTGCTGCTCAAGAATAACTTATCACAAAGTTTCCATCCAAAGTTGCAAATTTAACTTACGGTATGTGCAAAACTGTAATATCGCATAAAACATTTGCGAATAAAGCAATGTTAAGTTGCTGTGCAATGAAAATATAGCACATAAAAAACTGCAATCAGGGGTTGTATTTTGCATAAAAGAATATAATACCAGAGTGTTTTTGCATTTCATTTGAAAACTTGTTGTGAACAGGTTTTTAAAGTAGTGAAATATGTTCATTCATACCCGAAGCTCTTGCCAGAGTGTCCGGGCTGGAACGGGCTGCCTTGAGAGTATAACTGCTGCCCACCAGCAGTGGACGAGGGAACCATCATCTTTTTATCAGCTAAACACAAACAAACCCAATAAACAAAGATCCTTATCAAGCGCACAGTTATTGAATGACTACATTTACGAAATGAGACAGTCACACAACACATCACAGCATCATATTTATCGGCTACAAAGACGCTGATGAAAAAGAAGAGAAAACTACAGACAAACATGTAAACTTTTTAAATTTTAACAGCGAAATTACTCCGCAAAACCAGCTTGGAATCATTTTTGTTTTTGCATATGCAATAATATAATAAATGTTTTTTTTTGTATAGAAAAAGTATATTTTTATATATATACATATATTTATATACTTTTTTTTATAATAATAGAGACAAACTACAGAGGAAAGACATGTAACGTTAACAGAATTGCCCAGCTAAACCAGCCTGGACCAGCTAATGACCCTAAATAACTGACTCTGACCATCAGAAGCTGGATTTTCCAGTACGTGTTTTAGCTGGAATTTCCGACTTAATTTCTTTGTAAATTCTTTGTAATACCTACCAACTGTAGCAATCATACATTGTATACATATCATACCATGCATTAAAATAGTGTATGAACTCTAGCTGGCAGACATGCGCAGGCTTTGTAATTACATTAAGCGAAATTACAGTAAATTGCTTGTTTAGATTAAAATCAGTGTGTGATGGAGTGCTAGTCACATGTAATATATCTAAGAACATACATCCAGAGATCCCTGTGTACATGTCACTGAAGCGAGGGTCTCTCTCCTGGGAGAACAGCGAATCGGCTTTGTCGATGGTCTTGCCCGCCTCATGAACGCCGGATTGCACGCTGGCAACCGGCACCTGTGGGTGTCAACATGAGAGGGTCAGTTTGTTATTGATTACTTAGCTTGAATGAAAACTAAATGCTAAATAAGAGATTAAGACAATGCCACAAGGATCACAAACGTAACTTCACTGAAAGTGTTAAACTGCAAGCTCAGGAATCAATAATGATGACCAAAAAAAAGTCTCTTTCTAAATTGCACCAAGATCCCATGTGTGAGGAGTTATCTATTTTCAACAAATAATCCTCACTGCTTTATTAAGATTGACTCAAATGACCCCTTCAACATAAACAGCATATGATATAGCATAACAACATTATCACGTATGACTCAAAGCAAATGTAGATTATTAAGTTGTAAAAGTTGTGAAAGATAAAGACAGAGGGCATATTCCAAACGACGGGTGACTTCACCTCATAGCTATGTCCTATTTTTATAACACAGATTCCACAGAGAGGGAGTTAACAGTCCACAGCTAAAATTATGCAGATTCTCTATTGCATTTATCAGTCATTACCCACAGTGACATACAGTGCTTTAAGCAATTCTAGCACGCATACCAAGCAAACTAACATGTCGTGAAGCATAAAGCACACAATAGTGACCTCATACTTTTACAGTTTATCCATTCAAATGAAAAAAGAATAATAATAATTTTGAGCCATGAATTAAACCAACTAGCTTTGAGATGAATCACAACATGCAAAAAAGTATTTGAAATTCAGAAAAAACATACAAGTACTTAAAGTAAACATGAAATGAAAGTTGCAACTGATTTTACTACCATATTGTGACGTATTTCCATTTTATCAAACAAGGATTAAAAAGAGGTAAAAATATCGCTTGGTGATTGTATTGTAAAAAGTGAGCGTTGCACACTTGAATAAAGGCAGAACTGAATGCAGCGCGTCATCAAATGAGCATATCACAGGATGAGCAAGTTATGACATTTTGATTAAAGATCAAATAAATGCATGTATGATTTGTTCACAATAAAAAATAAATAGGGTCAAAATTGATTTCATGCTGACTTTAAATTCTTTTGTAAGACAATGAATTACACGTACCACAAAACATAGCAAATAACAATTTAATTAAAAACAAGTGTACAATTAGTGTACAAGTACAAGTGTCTTTTCACTTAGTGTAAAAAATTATATGTTGAATTTAACCAGTAATATTGGCTATTTTCATGACAAAAACCAAACGTGAATAAATTAAATAAGATATTTAAGACAAAATTTCCCTAATTAAAAAAATATAATAATAATTGCATTAACTTGATTATATACCTAAAACCACTTTGATACAACAGAAAAGCTAAGGTAAAAGATCTGTCTAAAATCTCAGTTGTTTCTACAATCACTGTTTCTCCTAGACACCAATAAGATTAAATAGAGAAAAAAGGGAGACTTTTGCTAAAGTCTGTTATTTTATGAAAAAAGTAAATATTTCAATAATTTAACAACATATTTGCATGTTCACAATTCTCTGATGTCAGTAAATGGTCACATGACAATGACAGGCAGTTAAACAAATAAAATATTCAATCTTCTTTATCAAGCGTTTCATTTTGATTTTGTTTTTATTATTTATTTATTTTTATTTAAATTTTTTATGATTGTATTAATTATTAGCTTTTCATTTTACTTACAAAGCGCAATTTGAGAAAAACTGGTCTAGAGTTTCCGCAGATTTAGTAATCGACAATCAAACATCATATATCTCAATATGAACTCTCATTTCTCATCAAACGCCCACAAAACCAAACGATCTGAGCCATAATCCACATTAATTTTATAGCTCTAAACTATTTAGTATAAAGTATATAGTATAACAACAATAACTAAGGGATTTTCTGAGAAACATCTGAAACGAAGTTGATGAAACATGACAGTTAACTCCGTTAAGTCTCTCGAGGTTTTAAAGAGCACTTCTAGAGAATAAAATTTTCCTCTGGGAGCTTCACTGTCTGATATTCAGTTTTTATAAATCTAGAACAGGCTCAGCTGTGACACTAATGGAGGGACTTGCATATAAAATGAAGGAGGATAAATTATACATACTACACAAGCTAAAAAGAGTAATGCACCTGTAAGGGTTAGGTGACTAAATGACAAACTAAGAGAAAAGTGTGTATGCGCACCTGCGACAGGTCATAAGCAGTCAGTCCATCTCTCTGGTGAACCTCCAGTTCGGCCTGCTGCTGCTGCTGAAGCTGCCTGGAATAAAACACAACCAACATACAACTTTAACATCAACACCTGCTGTTTATCATATTCCAGTTTGATTAAAGGCATCATCAACTGAGCAAGTAGATAGATATACTAGTCCGATAAACGACCTCAGATGTATTATATATATTCGATTTCAGTTAAAACAGATCAATCACATACATAACACTCCAACGCCAGCAGCCATATCACCCTGTAGCCCAAGACTGGTTTCCCACTGAAGCTAAGCAGGGCTGAGCCTGGTTAGTACCTGGATGGGAGACTCCTGGGAAAACCAGGTTGCTGCTGGAAGGGGTGTTGAGGCCAGCAGGGGGCGCTCACCCTGTGGTCTGTGTGGGTCCTAACACCCAGTATAGTGATGGCGACACTATACTGTCAAAGAGCACCATCCTTCGAGACGTTAAACCGAGGTCCTGACTCTCTGTGGTCCCTTGGCACTTCTTGTAAAGAGTAGAGGTGTAACCCCAGTGCCCTGGCCACATTCCACTCACTGGCCCTTTCCAATCATGGCCTCCTAATAATCCCCATCCACCAAATTGGCTCTATCACTCTCTCTCTGCTCTCTTTACCTGTAGCTGGTGTGCGGTGAGCGCACTGGCGCCATTGTACTGTGGCTGCCGTCGCATCATCCAAGTGGATGCTGCACACTGGTGGTGGTTGAGGAGATTTCCTGATACAATTGTAACAGTAGAACATAAATGCGCTATATAAATGCCTCATTTAATCATTCAGTTAGCATGTTAAATATTAAAGTTCATGACAGTGCAATTAGAAAAAGACTGAACAAGCAAGGCTTGTTTGGAAGGGTTGCCAGGAGAAAGCCTCTTATCTCTAAAAAAAACCCAAAAAAACATAGCAGCACGGCTTAGGTTTGCAAAGTTGCATCTGAACAAACCACAAGACTTCTGGAACAATGTCCTTTGGACAGACGAGACCAAAGTGGATATGTTTGGCCATAATGCACAGCGCCACGTTTGGTAAAAACCAAACACAGTATCAGCAAAAACACCTCATACCAACTGTTAAGACTTAACAGTTCATACCGGTTAAACTGGTGATGATTTGGGCTCGTTTTGCAGCCACAGGACCTGGGTACCTTGAGTCGACCATGAACTCCTCTGCATATGAAAATATTCCAGTGTCAAAAGTGGAACACTTTTACCTGTCTGTCCGACAGGTAAAACATTTCCGAAATTGGGTCATGCAACAGAACAATGATCCCAAGCATACCAGCAAATCTACAACAGAATGGTTGAAAAAGAAAATAATCAAGGTGTTGCACTGGCCCAGTCAGAGTCCAGTGCCCGGTATAATCTCTTAGGTAAGGGAAACATTTAAGTGTTTCACGACAGCGATCCTGGATTCACGTTATAAAAGTCTGTTGTTGCCATAGATACGCAAAACACTAACACTAAATAAAGTAGGCTAGGATATCGGAATGGATAAAGAAAACAAAAAAAGAAAGCCTACTTGGACAGAGGAGAAATGCATTCTTCTTGACGAATATGGTAAACGAAAACCAATTTTGAAAAGCAAACAAAATCCCAATGTAACTGCGGAATCTTGATGTGAAGAGGACGGTTCAGGAAGCCCTTAAAAAATACGAAAACATCTCTGTGGTCGCAAAAAAAGAGCTGAGCGCTTATAAGAAAGAAGCCAACAAAACAGGTAAGATTAAGCAAGACTACGCTTTTAAGATTGTATGCACCGCACCGTGGTGAAGAGTTAAGTGTTAAGACCTAACGATTACAAAACTGACCAATAGGTCGCTGTCTAGTTTGTTAGCGATGTCAAATATTGCGCGTCGATCAAATCGGTATTCTTGCAACAATTTTTCATCACTAAGATGGTCCAAAGGGTTCTCCCTATCCCTAAAAATTATTCTTGGCACATAATGATCTTGAGCTGGTTCCATAAATTCAGCCATGTAGTCTTATTTTTGCCCGTGTTACTCGTAACACCATGTCCTAACTACACGCGACGCGACGCCGCGACACGCGATAAAAGGTATCTTTTCCATGTTAATCAGAGTTTTTGTCCTAACCAGACGCGACGGCGACACGCAAAGTTTCTAATTTAGAAACGGTTCCTATTTCTGCGACGTCGCGGCTGACAGATCCGCCCACACAGAGATCTCATTGAATAAACTGATTGTCATATGAAGAAATTACACTGGTTATGAGTACACATTATTTATTTTTAGTTAAAAATAGGTCACTGTGCCGTGTGCCACAAGCGATAATGGATAATTTACCTCAGATTTTGAAAGCATAGGCCTATAGCCTAATATAGCGTTCAAACTGAATTCTATGCAAACATACAACTGTACTTCATAACAAAATTAGTCAATAAGTATATTTTGTTAATGTTTTGATTTTTAATAATGTTATTTCTTGATTTGATTATGTCCTTACCCATTTCCAATGCGAGTGCGGGCCAGCAGTGCGCTTTCACAGAGAGACTCCGCCCACACGCTGTTCTGAATGGCTGTGATTTTTTGATTGACGTGTGCTGTCTCACAGTCGCGTCGCGTCTAGTGTGGACAGACACACTTGCTGTCGCTGGAATTTTATCGCGTCGCGTGTAGTTAGGACACGGTGTAAGGTTACGATTTCCAAACCTTAAGTTATACTTAGGGAAATGACCGTTAAGGGTTTTATGCAACACTTAACGCTTTTTAAGGGATTACTTAAGTGAAAAAACAGCATTTAGGGGAAATTCAAAGTGTTTATGACGTTTCACTTAAAGAAACCCTTAAGTAACACTTAAGGGGTTTTCTTTCCGCAACACCCTTAGGTTTAAGTGAAACATAAGGGTGAACTTAAGGGAAAATTACACTTAAGGTGCTTTATGCAACCGGGCACAGATGATTTTTTATTATTATGCCCTAGTACGTAAAACTATAAAAAAGGGTGTACTTTCTTTTTCACATGACTGTACATGCTAAAAGCAAATGTTATTGACACCAACCACACAGTTTCATTTGTGCGTCCCATTAAATAAGAAAGAGTTGCTGTCTATGTAGAGTGCACCAAGTTGGTTACTTATGAGGGTCCATTTCAGTTAGGAGGCCACCTATTCAGCTGCCAATGTAGACAGTAGACTATGTATTTGTAATACTCCAATATGGACTATAATATTGTTCATATAATTGTATAGAGTATTATATAGAATAGAATATTGTGTGGTTTAGTGGATTAATTTCTTAACTGGCAACACAGAGGTTTTAGGCTTTGGGGAAAATAGCACTATTTTAATTAATATGTTATAGGATTGAATACAATATATTAACAATCAGCATGTCTTTCACTTCATATGCAATCTTGGGTGGACTGAAAAACAGAGAGCTTGTCACAATGCATTATGGGGTTGCACTCTGCAGAAACTACACATGCAATGGTGTCTCCGCATAATCACACTGCCTAACTTTTGCATCAAAAATGCATCTTCGATGCCTTAAAATCCTGCCTATGTGGCCCGCTCACTAGGTTTTAGAACAGAGCTGATGTGTTTCTAAGGAAAACAGATTCTCTGGCTGCTTTTGAGCTGAATGGAAATTCCCTACTGAGAAGCAAAGCTCTTATTATAAGATATCTTTGTTCAGTTTCACTATCAATAAGACGTGTCAGAGCTTCAAATATATCTGCAAATGAAAAGGGGTGCTTTTCCTATCTAAAGGAAATCATATTACCCTGGAAAGAAAAAAAACCTATTATATCAAGAGGTGGTTGGAAATTGCCCATGAAAACACACACAGACCCAGATATTAGCGGTTTGAAATGTGCGCAGACATTCTGAGAGCACACTAGGCCACCTGGACCAACAGTGGAATGAGATGGATTAAACCCAAAACACTGAACTACACTTGAACTTCTTGAGAACAGAAAGAACGGAGGGGAAAAACTGAAACAAAAATTTAAAAAGGGCAAAAACATCCAAGCATCCAAGTTTCCACAGGAACTCAAACTCTCCCCTGCCTCCCTCTGCAATTAACTCACTATGTCTCTAAATATGAAAAACGATTACAAGGACGCCACAGTACTTTCATCTCGGCATGGGAAATCATGAGCCGGTAACGTGCCGCCTGTGCTTGGGTGACTGCCACACGTTTCTGAATGGGAAGAGTCTCGGTGGATGCGAGTGTAAGTGAACCTATAGGACGGATCACGGTTGTCATGGCAACAAGGGAGGAGAACGCAGCGCGAAACTGGACCATGCATGCTGAGAGAGACAGATATAAATTGAGACAAGCAGACAGACAAGACACAAGAGAACAACATTCACTGATTCATTATTTCCAGAAGCTCAACATCCTTGTTGAAACACACAGCTGTTGCTCAGCTAGTTGGTGGGTTGTCTGGGTTGACTAGCTGACTATTTGGTCTTAAGGCGAGACACTACAGGTGAATAGGGTAACATTTTTAACTTACAGATATCACCAAGAAACTTTACCAGTTGATTACTCGCATGAATTGCAAGTTTTCTACAATTTTATGTTTAAATATGCTAATCAGGCTATATCTAATTAAATATGTGCTAATGTGCATATATTTTGAAGTGACGAATCTGACCATTGAAAAAAGCGTCGCGTGACGATTCTGAACGAATCACGTTGTCAGAAATTGGCATCAGCCAATGAGATAAGCATTTCGAGTTAAATCGCCCATTTTACTTTCATGATTGGTTGCTGATAAACAGGAAATGACCATATTCGGCTCTAACAGCATTGTAAAGGAGAGAGAGAGAGCTTTCTAACTGTGTATGTGATGACAGGGTGCAGACAGCGATCGCGGAGCAGCGGGATGATTTAGAACGCCAACTTTTGTCTACAGAACAGGAGAAATCTACAGACGCAAACAGACAAAGTGTAGTAAAATAAAGACCTAAATGTGTATTTTGGACTTTTTTTCAGCACAAGTCTGAAAGAAGACATGTTATTGAAGACAAATAGCCCAAAATCTCAAAATTGACCAGTGAAAAAAAACCCCCCGATGTTTTTGCCTGCCGTGTCCCGCCTTAAGGAAGACTAATTATAAGTTTGCTGCCCACCAAACACTGACAAATGTCTTGGTAATATATGCATGCTAAAATCAGTCTTTTAATAGGGCAGATGACAAATAATAAAAAAATCCTACAGCTGCATCTTTAAATATTCATAATAAAAAATTTTTTTATTATTTGTATGCATTTATTTGTATTACTTATTTTATCAATATATTATTATAAAGACAAAGCACACAAATATTGAGTAAAATAGTCCATTTTAAATTAGACTGAACTATTTTTATTGATTTACAGGATTTAAAGCGAGACACGGCAGGCAAAAACAAAAGTATTTTACTACACTTTGTCTATTTACGTCTGTAGATTTCTCCGAAATTCAACAAAAGTTGGCGTTCTAAATCAACGCTCTGCTCCGCGATCTCTCTCTGCTTCCTTTAATCTCACACATCGTTGGAAAGCGCTCTCTCTCCTTTACAATGCTGTCGGATCAAAATATGGTCATTTCCTTTTAATCAGCAACCAATCGTGAAAGTATAATGGACATTTAACTCTAAAAGCGAAATCTCATTGGCTGATGTCAATTTCTGACAACGTGATTGGTTCAGATGCATCACGTGACGCGCTCTGACATTTAGATCTGTGTTTTTGACTTTTTCTGCTCAGTTGCAGGCCATAAATGCTGTGTTTATAAGTTTTGATGTGATTTAGGTGGTTTGTATTGTTGTTGCTAATGATTTGATAAGATATTGTGTCAGTAAATAGTTGTTTCCACTAAAAAAGTATGATTTTTTACATCACAAATCTTTAAATGCCTTTTTCTCAAAATGATTTTTTTTGTAGCACCTATGTACACCAAACTTTCCAGTTATACACTTAGCAGTATTCTGAAGATATGTTCAGAGGGATTTGTTAATAAATCATTCCTGGCCTGATTTATGTGACATTTTAATAAAAAAAAATATGGCGAAAATCGATTTAAGGCTATGGACAGTATATTTTGATTTCCTAGGTAATGAAAGCATATATCCTGAAATCCCTCTGAACATCTTTTTTCATCTTGTGTGTAATCAAAATGAAAAAAGAATTTTGCACCTGGCTTTATCATATGTTCAGATCTATCTACCGAAAATATATGCAAAATTGCACATATTTAATGAGATAATGCCTAATTTGCATAATTAAACATACAAATTTCAAAAACTTGTAATACATTTTTTTATGAACTTGTGTAAGTAATCAACTGAGGAAGTTTCATGGTGATATCTATTATTTTAAAATTGTACCCTATTCACCTGTAGTGTCTCGCCTTAAAACAATATATTTACAATACATTTCCTGTCACAATGCATTATGGGGTTGCGGTCTACACATGCAATGGTGTCTCAGCATAATCACACTGCCTAACTTTTGATTCAAAAATGCATATTTGATGCCTTTAGATCCTGCCTACTCATAGGTTCGGGAGAATTTATTTAAATCAATTATAAACTGCGTCTCTAAATTGCTCTGCTAAAAATAGATTGAAATAAATTATTTAAAAGAAAATGTGAATCTAATGACTAGTCCTTCTGAGCCATCGCTAACAGCCATGTTGTTCACCCTTAAATCATGACTGGTGAAGATGAGCTGACAGCATGCTCTTTCTAGAAGGTTTAAGTCTTGATGGTAAGGCTTGTTAAACAGACACCAGCACACTCACATTCAAAACACAAATGTCATGTTGGTCTCATCCGGATTGATAGGCTAATCATCATTATTTATAGTTAATGATAATTGATCATTAATAATGCTATAATTCTGAGACAACTAAACAAACTTTCACCTTTGCTAAAAACCTGTATCTGGATCAGTTTCTTCCTGGTTGAAGAAAGAATAAGTATCTTTGGCAAACAGCATTTTAGTTTTGCAGCTGGGTTTCAATACAAAACTGTATTTATGGTTTGATGTCAGCCCAATTCATTTCATGAGCATTTCTCTTTTAGTTTGTACACTCCTTCGCTCAGCAAAAGCAAACAACTCTGCAATAATACACCAACACTTCATATCAGAGCATCAAATCCTGCTGAATTAAAGTATTACTGACCCCAAAGTTAGACACACACACTGTATTTTTCAGTCTTTTGTTATATATAAAAGGCTGAAACATATTGAGGGTTTTTGTTGTTATATTGCTTGGCCTTAGTGACCAGCCATGTTTGTCTTCTAAGCAGGGTTGCTCAAGGGGACAGTGATGAATCAGTGGAGTTCTTCTGGGGTTTGAATCAACAGTCTTTGTGTTTACAGCTTTAACCGTAATGCCACACCACCACAAGACCCAGATACCTGTCTAGAGACATCTCCATATAAAGGGCGTTGAGAAAAAACACCACAGAAAAAAATAGACCGATCATTAGTAACTCTGAAACAAAAGTTTCGATATTTTCTTACAGGCGCCAGACAGACACACAGATCACACCACTGTCAAAGCTGCTGGACGAGTGCGCTGGATGAATGGATAGTATTCAGAGGTGCTGCACTGTGAACTTTTTTTGTTTGAGAGAACATTTGATACTATGATATAAAGTGCTGATGTATTATTGCAGAGTTATGTGCTTTTGCTAAACAAAGGAGTGTGCAAACTAAAAGAGAAATGCTCATGAAATGAATTGGGCTGACATCAAACCATAAATACAGTTTTGTATGGAAACCCAGCTGCAAAACTAAAATGACTGATTGGTCAGATCGCCGGTCAATCAAACTCCCTGCGAAGGGTCAATTCAGCAAGGATGCATTCAATTAATTGAAAGTGACAATTGAAAGTAATATCTTGAGCAGCAAATCAGCATATTAGAATGATTTCTGAAGGATCATGTGACTGATGACTGAAGTAATGATGCTGAAAATTCAGCTTTGCATCACAGGAATAAATTACGTTTTAAAATACTTTCAAATACAAAGCAGTCACTTTAATTTGTAATATTATTTCACAAAATAACTGTATTTACTGTACTTTATTCAAATAAATTCAGCCTTGGTGAGAATAAGAGACTTCTTAATGAGACATGTAATTCAATGATAATCTTGCCTTCTGCAGACACTCTGAAATCTCATTTGCAATTGCACAGAGACTGACATCATTTATGGCAAATGTCACTGCTTCTTTCATTTGTTCAAATATATAGAATGAGGAATGAGATTTGAGAACGGCTGCACAGGGGATTTTCTATAAATAACCTAAATTAGATGTCTGAAGACTTGAATATAGAGCACAAGTCATACGAGCTACTTTTATGGTGTTTTTGGAGCTTGACAGACGTGGTCATTATAGACGTTCATTGTGCAGAGAAGATATAGACAGAACAACAGCAGCATGCAGGTGTGGGACGACATGAGGGAAAGAAAATAATGACTGAATTGCCTTTTTCTTAAACAATTCCTTTAAACGCAGCACGTCAGTCTGTGACACCAAGCATTTGGCTCTATTCTTGCTGTTTGCATCTTATCTGCTTACCTACCACACCGTCTGTCTGAGGGGTGAGTGTTTATCGGTGCCTTTCCACCTTCTTCCTCTCTCCATGCCCTCTCTCACCCACAGCATTACTGTCTATCTGCAGGCAGTTTGCCAGTCTGGAGCCCTGAAGCTGCCGTCTCACCTTGGCACTGCTGTGCATGAATATTCATCTCACTGGTACCTGCTGCTCTTATTATTTACCCATAATCTCAAAGTCAATACGAGGAAAATGACACCTAATGTGAGAAAAACTTTGTTTATTTCTAACCTTTTAATAATAACTTTCATGCTGGGATTTCTTGGCCTGCGCACTGCAAAAACTCATTGTCTTAATCATTATTTGTCTCGTTTTCCAGTAAAAATATCTCAATGACTCCAAAATAAGATGAATTTACATTTACTAGATATTAAGATATTAATTTATCTAGAATTAAGCTTATTCTTACCCTATTGGTAAATATATTTTTCTTGTTTCTCTCGCTGAATGTTTATCCTTATCCTATAAAAAAATAAAAATAATAATAGATCTGCCATCAGCCAATCACAGTGTTCTGGAAACACTGCCTCCTATCACAGGATTTTCCACCTGAATTTCAAGATCAAAAGAGGCCTTCATTTGCTTTTGTTGCTGTCTAAAAATCATTAAACACACCATTTAATCCCATATTTTGCAATATTTGTTATTTTTTGTTATTTTTGCAATTATCTCATCCAATTCTATTTTAAGGAGGATCTGCCTTTCTCGCTGTTTAAGGAGTATCTGCCTTTTGTGCATTTTTGTGGAAAAAAATGATCATTTTATCATCCAATTTAATTTTTGAGGAGGATCTGCCTTTCTTGCCCCCAGGGTGACTCATTCTAGCATTCTTCCACGTGTCATGGACTGGGGAGTCTGGGATATAGCTGATGCCATGTGTGATGAATGTCTCCCATATATTCACACTCTCCCAAAAGTACAACACACAAACACAATCACTCAGGAGTTTACAGGCACACAAACTGAAGTGCTGCATTCGCACACACCTTATTCCACAAAGGATGTGGATCGCAGCACCCCAAAAGCTAAATATTTGGATTGCTTACACAAATAAATAAAGTAAACCAATGTTTCTAACAACATATTATTGTTTGGCTTTTTGTTCAACTTGATTGAAACAATCTACAACATTATTAAAATACCTCATAAATAAAAAAAGAGGTATCAAAATACTTTAGTTACAGCATTCCCGAGTTAATTTCAGCACACTACTCTCCCAAACATAACTGATTTTCATAATATATACAACCTAAAATTGTTGAAAAGGCAGGTTCTCTCGTGGGTGACATATTTGTTTTCTGTGTTTAGTAACATGGAAATAGAGAGCAGGATATGAACACTTATTCCACACACAAAACAAACACACAGCGAACCTAACAAGAGCTCAAACATTACAATGTGCAAATACTCTCTTGTTTTTCCATTGTGTGAAGAGAATTACTGGCAAGGAAATTATGAAATGATGAGAAAGTTTATTGACCATGGAAGAGGGGGATGTCCATTTTGTAACAGACTCGATTTCAGTAGCATTCATTAGCAGTGCTGTGAAAGCTACTTTGCAACCGCTGTTTGCCAAGCTATACCCATAATTGACTGCTCATACTCGCTCAAAATACCAAGAAATGTAGCAGTATTCATGCTACATCATGACTCTGCTAATTACTGGGAAGCTATGCTATATGCTACATAGCTCCTGTACTGACAATGAAGTTAAGTTTAATAGTATTTTCTCACAGAGTTTTCCCTCAAACTGATTCTGGATTAGAAAGGGACACAAGCTCTGTTTCAAAACCATAGTTAGATGTTTAAGCATCATTGAAATGCTATTGACGCAAAGGCATCAAACAGCAGGTAGCAAAATTACACAGCCTTCATTATGAAGCGGAGAGAAATGCTAATTTTAAATATCACTCATGCAGAACTGAAAAGTATAAAGAGAGAGATCATTCTAATTCTCGTTAAAAAAATAACTGCTTTATTCACTATTTAAGCTTTCAGAGCTTTTTTTCCATTGTTAGCTTAGCAACATGGGCTAAAAGGGAGTGGAAATCAAACTCAAATCAAAATGTTTTGCCAAATTAGTCACTTATATGAGGTTTAATTTCAAATGGAGAGTAGAACTTCAGCTTGAGCTTCAGGTGCGTTAAAATATCGGAACTTTTTCAGCTTGACCGTATGCGACTACCAGACTGGTTGTGATGTATGCTAATCATATGAGAGCAAAAAACTGTTCTCCTCTAAAGCGTTAATCCTTACACTATTTGATAAATAATTATGTCTGTAATGAATATTTTATAATTATTTATGCTCATTGGCCCTAAAAAAGCAACTATGCTTTCAAAACTATTGGCATCATTGTTTTGTGTGGATATATATATTCACGCTCAATCACTTTCGGAGTGGAGGATAAAGGCTCCTTCACGACCAATTTGAAAGTTCAGTGCAACTTCCACGAGACGACAAAAATGCAACAATCAGTCAATAGTGATAGTGGAAAGCAGCTTCAGAAGCCAGCTGACAACAGGTTATGTTTTGTGCATTGACAGGTTAGATTAGGCGAACTAAATGCTTCTATTTTCAAAGTACATTTGGTGACTATATTCTCCTCGCTGGACCATGTCCTTAGATAAGCCCATTCTAAAAGACATAAATAAATAAATAAATATCCAAAGTAGCACCTGAGGGCAAACTATAAACAACCTGCTTTAAATGCATATCTACAAGTTCACAGGACTAATGTGGGCATAAATCAACCCCATTTTGCCAACACCAGCTGAACAGGCAAATATTTCAAAAGTGTTAAACAGAAGGAGAATGAATGGTATTGATTTCAGACCTGATGCCGGAGGACCAAATGTCTCGAGGCAGGTCACATGGATGTGCCTGACTGGTGCTAATTACAGAAATTACCTAAAACCATCAGTCATCAGAAGAAGAGCACCTGTTTGGAATTAGTGATGCACCAACACCATTTTAGCTAAACATTGAAACCAAAATTAATGTTTTCATTTAGCTGAACTGAAACCAAAAATAACGTTTATTTAATTCATAATTTAGTTAATTATTCACTTGTAATAATTAACACAAATATAGCTGCAAGCAGCAATCACCGGGGCCAAGCGCAAGGCAAGACGACAAGACGTGCCAAAGTGGCTGGGAGTGAGAGATCAACTGCAGCAAGGAGCAATTGAAGACATTTAAATATGAATTTTGGCAAAATGGTTGACAAATCACATGCATTAACTTAAAAATATGATTTAAAAGATTTTCACTTTCGACCAATAGGTGGCGCAGTTACAAAACTGATGTGATGTGGTCAGAGTGAAGTGACAATGACACATACAAAGTTTGGTGTCAATATGTCAAGGCATTGCAGATATAAAGCCTGAATAGTCATTTTGGCATCATGCCTCAACTTTGCATCTTCGGTATACAAAAACGGTTTTGTCTATCGACACGAAATCCATAACTTTTACTCGGCACGGTCTGGAGATGACACGAACCGATTTTGGTGAAAATCGGACCTTCGGTCTAGGAGGAGTTCGAAAAAGTAGGTTTTAAAAGAAAATAAAGATGGCGGACAGGAAGTTTGGCTGACTATGGCAAAATTGGCATCTATGTTTTCAGCATAACCCAAGGAATCTATTGAGATCAGTGTCATTACTATAGGCAAATGTATTCAAAAGTTATTCGCATTTTTGGAAATTTCATTATAACTTTTGACCAAAAGGTGGCGCTGTCTCATAAATTTTTGAGTACCTTTAGGGCGTTGTACTGATGACCCACACTGAGTTTCGTAACGATACGTTCATGCGTTCATAAAATACAGCATTTTAGCACATAATTCAAAATGGCCGACAGCCAAAATGGCCGATATGGGGAAATTGAATATCAGTCAACTCAGCACGACGCCCTGAATCTAACGAGACCACTTTTGTAATTTTTGGACAAACCGTTCAGAAGTTATAAGCAAAAACATAAATTCTTCATATCTCCGGACCAGTAGGTGGCGCTGCGCCGAAACGCAACATGTAGCCTCAGGTCATGCTTGTGATGACATGTACCAAATTTGGTCTGAATCCGATAAAGCGTTGTGGAGATACGGCCTTACGTCTGTTTTCGGAAGCGCTACGTAAAATTTATTTGCGCGGTATTCGAGAACGGTAATTCGAATCAACTTGAATTCCATAACTTTTGGTCGTCAAGGTCTGGAGATGATCTGGTTCATTTTTCGTGAAATTCGGAGCAACGGCCTAGGAGGAGTTCGAAAAAGTAGGTTTTTCGGAAAATTCAAAATGGCGGGAAAACTATTATGACGGAAAAAGACGTCATATGATGCATTCGAATCGTCGTGAGCTCAGTCAGGAATCAGAGGAAAAAGGAATTTTGTTTCTAGCCCTTGTGGTTCAAAAGTTATTAGCATAAACATGAGTGAAACTTTGGACAGCTGGTGGCGCTAGAGGGAATGAGTTGGAGACTCCAAATTTGCTATGGTGATAGTTCAGGCTGTCCTCTATCACTGTGCCAATTTTCATAAGTTTCCCGCAAACGGTTCTATAGGCTGCCATAGACGCCCAGTCGGAAAAAGAAAAAAAAGAAGAAGAAGAAGAACGGGAACAGATACAATAGGTGCCCGCACCTTCAGTGCTTGGCCCCTAAATAATACGTACACAGACATGTCAATTATATAATTAGGTTTCTACTCAAATTTGTTATTGAAATATGAACATTTAAATTGTGGCTCTAATAAAAACTTTAAAGACGGATATATTTAAACTTACATTAAATAATGAAGACAACAGTTTAAGTAAAAATGTAATATAGTGCATATATTTAGAAAAATGCACCTCTCTAGTGATTTTTTCTAGCTGACTATCGAGCTGTGGACAATGAATGGCTTTCCTGAGGTAAATGTGACATTATATTGCTGACAAACACTTTTATTGAAGTCTTTCTGCAGCTAAAACACTGCTGTAGCAATTACATGAGACATGATACATTTCAGTACGATTACTGGATGGTAGGCACACTACAAATAATGTTTAGTGAAGTTTTGTTCATGCATCAACTGAAAACAGCACCGGTTCATCAAAATGAAGATCCATTAAAACAAGAAATCGATATTTTTAACCCAGCCCTGGCTTCCACACAGCTTGCTGTTGTTTATCCACATTGTGTGTACATAATAGATGCTGACAGACTCAAAACGTGCCATTGGAGAAAAGCTGAATGACCACATCGGACAATTATTTCGGCCCTCAAAACCGAAAAATCATTTTCAGCCAAATATTTGTAGTTGCCAAAATTTTAGGGTATCAATATTTGAAATAATATTATCAGTAAGGATTTTAGTTGTTCCAAACAAAGTATGACAAATCTATTGCAACAGCCTTTAAAGAGATGACAAAAGGTTTGGACATACTTGACATTGGTGTTGGTGCAGATGATGTACTCGATTTCGTCTGAATAAGGGTTCTGGAAGGTGAAACTGCTGGTTCTGATGAGCATCCACTCTCGGTTCTTCATCCGGAACCGGTACATGACTGAGAGAACCTGCCCTTTCAGCTTGACCACCTGAACGCAACAGAAACACGGGAGGACAGGGAACATCAATTCACATCACATGCACTTACATCTTAGAAATTTAAATGTGTAAGACTGTCCTGAACCAGACTGGGGGCGCCGGGTAGCTCTAAAGGGGCACTAAGTTACAACTTATGCACTACTAAATGTGTTCGTGTTAAAGTCGTAATTAAAACAAAATTCAGACCTCTTGCCTTTTTATGGTAAATTGCAGTATTTGATTAATCAGTGCACATCATTATCTGTTTAAAATTCATGTGCCCTCATAATCTTTAATCAAAATAACGTCCCCTGCCTCTTGCAGCAACATCTCTTCACTGTTGAACCGACCAACAGCAAACAAACATCCAATCAATTCCCCATGGACAAAATCAAGCCCCATCCTGACTTTTTTCTTTTTCTAGAAGCAGTTTCAAAAGACTATCACAATTTCAGTTTCATACCGACTCAGGAGCAAATGTTGGAATAGAACTGTAGAGTGATCAAATTGCATCAACACGCTCATATTTTACCTGACTGACTTAAACCCTTTAGACGATATGATGATGTTGGCGTTTACACTCGTTTACGTTAAGAGAACATTATGTGAATGAATGACTCTAAACAGCGCGTGTGCATGTGTGCATCGTTCCGCTCACGTTTTTTTGTATCTGTTTATATTTACTGCTCCTTATTAATTTCAAATACAATTTCTGAGTGTCATTAACATATAAAATACATATTATTTTATCACCAAGTATTGTTCGTATTTTAATGGAAAATTATTTTTACTGTTAGTTATGTGAGGCAAAAGATTAAGCAGGATAAACTGAAATTCACAGCATTTAAACGACTTCTGCTCACAAATTAAAGGATGCTATTGCATTACTGAAGGCAAAAAACATAATATGTAACTACATATTTAATTTTCCTTACGATCTAACCCTAACCCCTAACCTGCCTTAAGAACTAAGGGTGAAACCAAATTAAGCAGGGTTATTGTTATTAACTAAAACTATAAAAAATATTTATGTTAATTGAGGTAAAGATGAAATAAAATAAAATAAAATATAAATATTAGTTTAAAAACTAAAAGTAAAAGTAAACTAAAATTAGAAATGTTGCCTTGGCAATAAACTGAAATAAGTTTACGCACTACAATTTTCACCTGGAAATAAATAAAAACTATAACTGAAATTTAAAATAGCTATTTAAAATAATAATAATAAAAAAATGACAAAAGCACATAATGAAATTACTAAAACATGAAAACTAAAAATATAAAAATAAAAGCTAATTCAAAATATGAATGAAACTATAATAAAACTAAAATAACACTGGTACAGAGTTAGTTACAAACTAGCTATTTACAAAGCTTAGTGTGGACTTTATGTTCCAGTTTATGTAAGAACTTACGAATAGCTGGTGCAACCATATACACTGATCTTTATTTCCATGCTCGACATAAGGAACAAGCTAAATCTAACCAAACGGTTCCTAAAGCAAATACCAAATGTATTAATAAGGTACCCCACCAGAAACCAAAATTAAGAGTATTACAATTGTGAACACAGGAATTAAGAACATTAAAATTGTACATGCTTTATGCAAGAATTATAATTAATAATTAAATACAGAAGACAAACAAACCCCTCTACAGACAACATCAACGACTAACGTTTACCATTATTGGTTTATGTGGATGCATAAAGGGGGTTTTCCCTTTCAGAGCTCCACGAGGCAACGCATGAGGAGGAGTATTCCTCACATTACGGATGCAAAAAACATTTGTATGAGGAACAAGACTGGCTCATCTCGAGCAAATGTCAGACTCTGGACTGCATCCACACGCTCGCCACACAGTCACCTCTATTGTCACTTAAAGCAATGTTTGCCCATCCAAGTACAGAGATTGCTTTAAATAAAAAGCTGTGCCCAGAGAAAACAACTTTCCACTCAACAGAGCATGAAAGACAACAAGAAAGATCTTCTAAGTTCAAAAACCTTATAAAGTATCTGGCGAAAATGGCTCTCTTAAACAAACAGCACAGCCGGCAGCACTTCAAGTGAGTCAAATAAAAAATACAGTGAGTTTAAAGAAAATAAAGAGAAACTTGACTTTTTTAGATGTATATCCTGCTTTGAGAGAGGAGAGAGGATATGGAATATTATTCTTGGCGACAAGAGTCCACTTTCCCTTTAGCCTTGAGAAATCTCAGGAGGGAGGGAAAGACACAAACATTTTTTTCAGAACGTCACCTCCTTCTGAAACAGAACCCAGAGTTCATAGTGTCAGAGCTAAACCAAACCTGAGGTCACATGACTCACACGGACCTCTTAACAGAAGCACCTTGCGCTGTTTGGACATTTATGTTGTTGTTTTTTTACTCGCTCTTAAAACTAAAGGTTCTCTATTGGCATCAATGGGTCTAAAGAACCTTTAATGTTCATAGAACCTTTACATTCCACAAAAGGTTCTTTAGATTATTAAAATGTCCTTCACACTAAGAAAAAAAAAGTTCTTTAAGAAAAAGGTTCTTTGGAAAACCAAAAAAAAGTTATTCTATTATATTTATATTATATATGTATATTATAATATTCTATTATATCTATTATATTATAGTATATTATAAGAGTGTCTGAAGTCACTAAAGGGCCATTTTTATAGTAGACATCTTGGTAGTAAGTACTGAGAAGTGTACTCATTAAGCACATGTATAACACTGAAAAACATCCTGGTGGTTGCTTTTAGACAGAACAGAATGTAAAAAAGCCTTACTAAGCGTGTTCTCAAAGATTTACAATTTCCATGCCACAGAGTTTAATATATTGGGAAAAACATCAATGTAAATCATGTCATGTAAAGTACAACTATGGAAATTATAGCCAATACTGATAATCATTTGCATTTTGAAGCCAATAACTGATATATTGGTTAATTTTAGATATAAATCTACATTCTTTGAGACTGATAACAAAAAATATGCTCACCTTATAATAAATGTAAAGTGAAAAATGGCCTTTAGTTTTAAAACCGATGCAACAAAAGAAAACAATTGAATCAATTAGCAAATGCATGCGTACAATGGACCACTGGATTAAAGAAATGATACATGCCTATGTACAACAAACAGTGTTGTTGGTGTTAGAACTAAAAATAAAACAATTAAAAATAAATGTCATTAAGTGAAATAAAACTCTAAAACAAAATAATAGCTGAAAGTTTTAAACTTCAAAAACTTAAATGAAAAGGAGAAATGTTACTTTGGCAACTAAATGAAATAGGTAAAAAAAAAAAGTTAAGTAGGTTGAAGTACTAAAATTACTAGAACTGAATTAAAGCTAAATAGAAATATTGGAAAAAAAATTACAAAAGCACATAACAAAACACTAAAACTTAATCTAAAATTAAAATAGAAAAAAGTTGTATTATAAATTATTTATAATGATGAAATATTAATTTTAAAAGTTATTAAAATATGAATGAACACTAAAATAGCATATAAATAATACAAATATTACCCTGATAACAAAGAAAGCAACAAAATACCTGGGTGCAAAGGGGGGAAAAAAAATCTTACAGGCTCCAAGAAAACATTTGATTTAATTTGTGGTTAAAAATAGGTAGACCAATTAGAATGAATATGATGTCCCATGACCATTTGCCTATAATTAAATATTAAATGCATCAGCTTATTATTTTACTTAAGTCACATGACCGCAGATATACTGCCTCCCTAGCTGTGATTTACCGATCTGCAATTGAATGGATTGTGAACATTAACCAGAATGAAGATGGGAGTTTGAGGGTGGGACGCTGAAAAATAGGGATTTGTGGTTTCCACCAAATAGGGGAAACTTTTTAATATCAAAGTGTTATTAAATCAGATTAGATAAAAATTATAAAACCAGGAATGTGTATTGAAAGGTCAATTTAAAGCTTAAGTTGACTTCAGGGAATTCTGGATTGTGATATATCAGGGCAGGAACTTAGATTTATATCTCTCTATGAATTTCATTCTTCATTCTTTTATGACAAATGGTCTCTTCATCTTCTTCACGTGGTAAAGAATCTGTCAAGTAAGAATCCAGTAGTCCTCAAAATCAAATGATTTTGAGCAACCCAGTGAATGTATATTGTTCTAGCCTCTGACATCTTCCGGGACTTAATATCGAAACTACAGGCCAAGAATAACACACAATCTCCAGCCTTTCACCGTCTCGCTACGCATAAATTGTCGACTTTTGTTCCACTTGGCTTCAAAAGTACAAGATAAGACACAGATAAGACTCAGAAACAGGTGTCTATGTGAGCGTTTGCTTGTGCACGACAACGTATATGTGTGGTCTCGAGTTTCGAAGGAGTCTAGTTATCTGAAGGCTTTTCTGGATATCAGCCAAAGGGGTCTTTATCAGCCGTCAACAGACCTACGCAGAGAAACGGGGGAAAGTACTTTGACAAATCTCTTTGTGGCGTACCTGACCACTCAACCTTGGCCTTCTGGGAAAAGCGAGGCGGAGAATTTGAGGGTCTTTTAAGAAGCGGAGCACGTAATATAGAGGGCACAATCATCTAGGGAGTAAAGCCCACCTTCAAGTGCCCACAATATCATCCCATGGGGTGGAATACCAACACACACACACACACACACACACACACACAGTTGGCATAAATGTGTGTGGATATCAGGATGTGAAGAGAATACTGATGATAGCTGACAGGAAGTTGAAGACAAAGAAAAAGGGGCTGAAAAGACTGAAAGCTAGGGGAATAAAGAGCAGGATAAAAGAAAGACAGTGAGTTTTTGTAAAAGACCAAAGATAAAGAGGTAGGATGAGGAAAAGAGCAGGGAAAAACACGACCCGACAGGAAGAGTAAGAGGCGAAGCCAAAAAGACCTGTGTGGAGTACCAGCTTGTGGTTTAATTGGCAAAGTGATACAAGAGAAAGACTAAATCCAACAGAAGAAATGGTGAAAACTGCGGAAGAGGACCGTGGAAGAGACCACTCGACCACCCTTTGGCCATACTCCACAGGCACTCGGCGGACTCTGAGAAACCCTCACGGTGGCCAATCAACACCTATTATCTGACTCCAAGGAGAGCCGCAGCTACTGGTACTGAATGACTAACCAAACAGCACTTGAGTTCACTTCCTAGTGCTGACTGGAGAGGGGAAGCTAAGGAGTGTGGGGCGTGTTGAGAAGAATTTGTTTTTATTGGCAAGCAAAGTTCACACAATGTCACCCCAGAGCTCAGAGGTTGCCGTTTCATAGCTTTGGAGACAATCAAGTTCTCAGTTATGTAGCCTTGTCTTAGAAGTTTCTCCTGAAATAAGGAGAATTCTTACTAACTGCAATTCTTGACATGAAACAACATCACATGAAAAACACCCCAAAGGTCGACTTCTTGCGTTGCTCTCAGATTACCGGAATAATCACAATAAGCGCACACTATTTTCAATGCGACTGACTTAACGGAGTTCAGCACTCAGCACCGCATTTTCTAATGTGAAGTGTATTTTAAATATTTCTTTTTAAAGAGCCTATCTCAAGATGGTTGGAGCGGTCTGTTGCATTCATTTGCACTCTTTCTTTCTTGTGGAATCTAAAGGAATCAATCTAAAGGGAATACGCCTTTGGGCCAGATTCTTCAGAAAATCTTAAGAAAGAAGATTTAAAACCTTCCAATAAGGTATCATTAATTAACATTAACGAACAATGAGAAATACATGCATTACAGTGTTTGTTAACGTTAATAAAAATGCAGCTGTTCATTGTTAGTTAATGTCAACACAGGTCCATTACATAATATACAAATATACAACTTTTAATTAATTAATTAATTAGTTACATTTATATAGCGCTTTGTCTGAGACCTCAAAGTGCTTTACATTGAAGGGGGGGAATCTCCTCAACCACCACCAATGTGCGTGTGTGCGTGTGTGTGTGTGTGTGAGACCAGATCAGCATTGGCTGTTGGGTGTGGTCTGGTTGACGTACCTGCTGAAAGCTCTCTCGCAGGTGGCTCTGGTCCTCTGGATGGCAGAACTCTAGAATGTCTTTCCCAAGAAGATCCTGTGTAAACAATTAAAATGAACAGTCATATGAATGCTTGATTTATATGACTATATAATATATATATATATATATATACAGCATCAGGGTTATATAATGAATAATAACTGGAACATTTGGACTATTTCAAGCAGTGATAAGCCTCCATTGTTCTCTATTATTCAGAAAATGAATCTGTGATTAAGGACATATATGCATCACAAATAAACAAATAGGACATAAATACTGTCAAAACACTGCCTTAATAATTTGCAACTGTGCAATAATATAATGCTGTACGTTTAATCAAAATGACCTGAGGCTGGTAGCCAATCACATTGATGCAACGAGGGTCCACAAACGTGATAATGCCATCCGAGTTGTGACGGGAAAGAAATTCCGTTGGCACAGATAGTCCGTTCATATCCATGGAAACTGGAGAGCTGGTCACCTGAGGAACAAGATAAAGGGATCTTTACACAACAGATGGTCAGGATGATCAGTCTTTAGACACAAACACCATCACACACTTCTAATAGATCATAAATAATGATTTAAGAGCCATTGTTTTTTTATGAGTCTACACTTCCTGTGCAAATCCTGCATAGTGCACCTTTAAGTACTCAAAAGTTGCTGATATTTATTAAAGCAAGAAATACTTTTCCGCAGTGACACTTGAGTATAACAAATGAGTTTGTTATATGAGAGCTGACGAGGTACTTTTTTATGACAGATGAATTAAGTTCCCAGAAAAAGCATGTGCCAAGAAATATACGTTTTGGTAAACGACAGAATCAACATATCCTAATATTTCTTCTGTGCAAAGTATTACTTACATTTTGAAATCCCAGACTCATAACTCATCGAGATAAATCATTTTCACAAACAAGTTGAATCAAAGATAAATGCACCTTAGATAATTGGGTTCTCTTATTGGAAAAGAAGTACCGGTAGTTGTAAAAAAAGAAAATAAAATAGACTTTTACATTTTATGAAGGCAATGAATGTGGTGCTTGCATATGCAAAACAATGCTATGGAGATGTGGGTGGTAACTGTGACATTGCTATGCCTTTTATGAGTGGTTTTAGCAAGCAATGTTTGTCAAGTCACCTTTATTTATATAGCGCTTTATACAATACAGATTGTTTCAAAGCAGCTTTACAGTGATAACAGGAAAAATATTCAATGATGCAAACAGTTCATTTCGGCTGTACAGCCAAAAATAGTGTCATTGTTCAGCTGAAGTCAGTTCAGTGTTGATTCAGTTCAGTTGTAAAGATAATCAACTATTAAATGAGTTAATTTCATCTATAAAGCAGTTCTGCGGAAAAACAGTGATGTCGTCGTGCAGCTCAGTTCAGTTCTCATCTAATCCATTTGCTAGGGTTTTGTGGAGGCTTTCTAATATGTCGCTATGCGGTTGATGGGGTGTTCTAGTTTGTTGATAATATCCATGTTTTTGTTGCCATATACAGTATGTCAGATATCCCAGCATTTAAGGTTGGCATACGTACCTGCAGTCTTCCAATCGCAACCAAGCAGTATTTGCTGGTTTGACCTGCTTCCGTATCTTCATCCGGAATAGTCATGCCTGAAAAAGACACGTACACAAGAACAGTCATTGGTCCGAACAAGCACTGATGTCACACTGAAGACATGTGAAGAGATCTGAAATAGTCACAGTTTGGCTGGCTCTAGCGTTGTCCTGATGTCTAAACTGTTTATTCGTAACTCCTTTTTCCAATGAGAAGAACTCTTGCAACACCACACAAGGACCTGTTTGGGAATCTTTGCGCAAAACGTGTTTTCGATCCCACTAATAGCATCTGCTTGTCTGTTTTGTAAATGTCTCCCTGAGTCACCAGGAGTTTTTTTTTTATGCGTAATGATTTACTTTATTCGCCCAAAACCAGTAGCAAGGTGGTTGTTTTTGGACGTTGCCATGCCGTGTTTATCGGAAATAAACGCTACATGAAGTCACGGCAGATGGAGATCAGGGCGGAGGAGCGATTCCTGTCCTGGAGTTTTGTTTAAGCAAAAACAAAGCGTTTAATCTCTTTTTAATTACATTAACGGTTTCTCGTTGACACACTTCCTTCTTAGCTTTGACCTCATTACGGTTGATGGCTAAAAAGCTTTTCAGGATACAAGGGTCTTTGTGAATGACTCAAGATAAAAGTCAAATACGAGAGTGAGAAAGAACAAAAGAAGTAAAATACCTTTTTAAAAATAATGTTTTTAAATGTTTTTTACACTAAATGCCTATTTTTAGCTTATTTTATCTTCAAAAGAACTCTATACAAAAAAAATTGGGCTCAACCAATCATGTGACAGAGGGGCGAGACTATTGGGTTGTCCAGCCAATAGAATGCAATGGATTGCGGAAGTAAAAAAAAAAAATTCTCTATAAAGGAATTTAGATTTTGAACAATAACATATACCGGTAAACCTTTTAAGACAGAGCTACTGTGAGCTATGAGGCTGTTAATTGATGTTACATGCTTTTGTTGAAGCCATTAGCCCACTTTATTTTAACATTTTTAAATGACAGTGTTATGAACAGGAGAATCCATGAAAAGCGACATTGATTCTGCCCTGAAATCTCCACCAATCAGGAAAGCTTGTAATGTTGTGATTCACCTCATAACTGGTTGATTTGGTTAATGGCAACTCTTTCACAAAGACTTTTTTAAAAAATGATGGGAAAAAAATACTTCTGAAACCAAGGATGCTAAAGAAGTGGCCAGGCACTGTTGCACTCAATGGTGGATAGATTTCTCAAGGTATGATGGTTTCAAACCAGTAGCTTGTGATTCTGGTCAATTCATTTAAAGAATCCCTTCATAAGACTTCATGAAACTGCATGTTTGTTTTTATGCGCATCCAGCAAAGACAACATATAAATATTTACAGAATAATACATGTATAGTATGGGACATTTATAATCTCATTGCCATTATTTCATGGTCTGTTACCACATTCATACTGCAAACTGTCACCTCGAGTAAAACACAACTCAATTCATCAGAGGCGCATGGCAGTGCAAGGAACGCTAGTTTCCAAAACGAATGACTCTGTAATACAAATAAACAGGAACAGCTGTATATATATATATAAATATATATACATCACTGTTTACTCTGCATAAATGACATTCAGAAAAAAGAAAAAAAAACTTCTCTACAAACAGGCTGCATACTACAGACAGATGCACCAAAGTTTTGAATTAATTTACTGCCTTTAATTGACATTAAAAACTGACATTATACAAGCAGACAGGATTCATTTGGTCGCATATAATAATAAAGTAATAAAGAGCACATAATGTGTTTTGCGAACGATATGAAACCGATCAACAATCCATATCAGGAACATCTGGTGTGGCCAGAGCGCTTACTAACCATTAATGCACTGATTAACATTCAGTGTGATGAAAATGATACAATCTTAGCTTAGATTACCACATTCCAATATGACACAATATTGGCTGACAATCAAGTGTTGCAGGTTATTTTTATCCTTACTTTGTGCCGTTATGCAACAAACAGGATGTCGTGCATGTGCGATTAATTTTTATGACACACACATATGGCAAATTTGTAGGAGATGTGCTCGGAGGATACCTGGAGAACCTCCAGATAAGATATGAGGCAAAAAGTTCACATGTGGGCTTTTGAGTTTAGGGTTGCTCAATTCTCTGCTCTTTCTCTGTCAATGTCTTCCTTTCACACAGCACACATGCTGTTGTACTAATAGGAATTGCAGGCCGGGGGGGATCTTGCGTGCCGGTGTCATATGGGAGTCATCCAAAACTCCAGACAGTTCTGTGGACCGGAGGACTCTAAAAGAATTTAACACCAAATTCCAGAGTTCTAATATGTCAAGGAGTTCAAACACATGTTCAATGTCTGCCACGAGGATTCAGATTGTGAGTTCCACAATACATCTGCTTGTGATTCTGATATTGATTAAGTCATATTTAACATCAAAACATGATTCAATTAATATTTTTTGGAACCAGTTAATTTACATGTATCGGGAACACAATAGGGTTGCATTTGTTAATATTAGTTAACTATATTAGTTAATACTTTTAGCTGATGTTCATTTCAACATCTACTAATACATTTTTAGGTCACACTTCTCACTATTAACTACGACTTTTGCCTCAAACTTCCAATTACTGTTTATTAATAGATAATAATGTAGTTGTTAAGTTTAGGTATTGGGTAGGATTAAGGGATGTAGAATCTAGTCATGCAGAATAATGCATTAATATGTGCTTTATAAGTACTAATAATCAGCCAATATCCTAGTAATATGCATGCTAATAAGCGACTAGTTAATAGAGAGAATTGAACCCTAAACTAAAGTGTTATCCATTTTTAAAATTAAAAGCTGTATCTGTTAATATTATTTAAAGGACCTGAGCTAACATAAACTAACACTTAAAGGCACAGTATGTAATTTTCACCACTAGAGGTCGTATATTCAAAACAGAGTGATGTGCTAGATGCTATAACTACTACTTATGAGACATTTTTTCATGAGACTCACGCTGCGTCCGAAGTTGCATAATGTCTGAGTAGGTACCGGTACTACATTTGAATTTGAATTTATTTCATGGCCGTTAAAAAAGTACGCTCTATATAGTATGAATGAAATTCAGACGTACTACATCCGCCATGTTGTCACTGTCACGTGACCTACCAGCATAATTTGTGTTGCTTTAATTCCATTCATAAATACCCTTCTGTGGCCTCACGGGATAGTAAATGGTCCATCAAATGCACACTTCACAATCTTGCCAGAAGTAGTAAGTCATCCAAGGACTTTTCGCCAACTGTTTTTCAAATACTATGTATTTGGACATACTACTATTTTGGCATACTGTTTTTCGAAAACTATATAGTAGGGAAGAATTAGATTTTTGGATGCAGCAACACTGTGTTGCCATGGTTTCTACGGCAGTAAAAGCGGAAACAGAGGATCAGCGGACATGACGACATTGACAGTCGATGCATTGAGGAGGGATGTTACACTGGTTAAATTCAGAGAAATTTTATGTATTGCTCATTGTTAGTTAAAGGTGCTGTATGGAGTTTTCAGCGGCATCTAGCGGTGATGTTTCAAATTGCAACCAAAACGTTTACAAGCGAGTGCTCGTGCGCGTGCTTTCTTTTGTTTTTTATTATTATGTGGAGTTTGTGTTGGAGTCTGTTGTGCTGGTCATTTCCTAGTATTAGCAGACTCCATGTCATAAAGTTACAGTGTCGTCGCTGTTGAGTGCAAAGTCAGTAGACGAGGCGAGACGCTCGGGAGCGCGCATGCAGGTCTCAGTCACGTCACTGGATTTCGCGGCAAATCAGACCCGGAGACTTCACATAGAAATAGGAATACTTGCTTTCAGAGGTAATAGCAAAACCCGCCAAGTGGATCATTTTATTGTGAGATTACAACCCCTTTACACACAGGTAATAAAAAATGGATTCATTTTAGTAGAAAAACTCCATACAGCACCTTTAATCCATTACCTAATATTATTTAACAGGATCTTGTTGTCAAGTGTTACTCATGTAAAAAAAAAAAAAAAAAATCAATAGAATAAAAAAATATTTTCAAATAAGTACACTAGCTTATAGATTAGCATCAATTGATTTCATGTGTTCTTTTAGCTAGTTACTACACAACACCGTTACACTTCTGAGTATTTCTTTGTGTCTCTCAGAATTGTTTGTATATTTGTTAGTTTCTCTCTGATTCAGTGGCTTTGAACTGAAAGAGATGTGAGCGTGTTTGTGTACGTACCCGCTGGCGGCCAGGCCTTGATGTAGCCAGTACAGTGCACAACAGAGTACTGAGCCTCCCCCTCCTTAGATGGGCCAAGACCATTTCTGCGAAACAAAGAGAAATGAAACAAACAAAACATGTCTGGTAATCGTGTTTGGTACATTAAAGTTGGCATTCAGGTCATATTAGGATAACGGTCTGCAGGATCTGATTTGGAAAGCCGGCACGAACCTCAGCAAAAATGTTCCCTTCAACGTTTCACATCAAAATATAACACAGAAGCACAACAACATGGCTATCTGCAAACATCAAGATTATTTCAGTGTTGCTTTTCCAAAGTTTGTATTTTAATACCATCTTCAAATCACTTTGTTGAAAAGTTTGGGGACGGTAAGATTTTTTAATGCTTTTGAAAAGTCTCTTTTGCTCACCATGGCAGCATTTATTTGATCACAAATACAGTAAAGACAGTAATATCATGAAAGATTATTACAACTTCAAATAACAGTTTTCTATTTTAATATATTTTAAAATGCAATTTATTCCTGTTATGCAAAGCTGAATTCTCAGCATCATTTCAGTCTTCAGAGTCACATGCTCCATCAGAAATAATTATAATTTGCTGATTTGCTGCTCAAGAAACATTTAATATTTTTGCGAAAACACTGTGATAATTTTTTTTCAGGATTCTCTGATGAATAGAAAAAAACTGTAATGAATTGTAGTACTGACACATTGCATTTTTTTTTATAAATGTTTTTTTCATACATTTATAAAGGGTTTTATAAATACAGAGGTACCAGAATGTATGGCAAAATTAAGTAACTTATTAAATGAATTAACAATATGTGCAAATTAATTTTAATCTTACGCCTAATATGATGAAAACAGCTTTGTTAATGTTTCTTGTCCCGTCACATTGACAGTTACGAATTACATAACACGATTCACGTAAATTATGCAGTATATTATCAACTCAAAATGGTGATATTAGACAAAAGTTTATTAGTTTGCATCCTTGATTATTTCGGTTGATCGTTTAAAATTTCTATCGTAAAATAAACTATCGTAAAACATCTGTCAAATATTAAATTTTTAGTTTAGCTACTTGCATCTTATCTCGCACTTTTATGAACTGAAGCATCGCGGTGGAATTTGCGCTCAGAAGCTTCTGTTAACATAAAGCCCGCCTACTTTCATTTGATTTGTCATCTCAAACATTTAGACATTGACGAGCGCTATCTGACTGCGGAGGCAGCTCAGGTGAGAAGGGTAGTTATCTTGGCGTTGTGTAATATCCTTGCAGCACTAAAGTAGAGTTAATACTGGCCAATTATTTCTATAAGTCTCACTATATACTCCTCCGAAAAATGCAGAGGTCTTGACCTTAATGGTAGGTACCAGTATATACATATAATTCACCTGAGCAATCTCCTGAGGAACCAAAATAACATTCACTCGGCGCTTCTGAGCTTAGGAGATATTAAAAAAGCAAGGGGTAACCAAATTTTCACAATATCCATAAACCCGGAGTCAGACATTTTTTTACTCAATCCATTACTACAAAGAAATTTGTGTGCCTTTCTCATAATGTTCTTCATGCGCTCTGTGCACACTCCCACCCCCCTGTCAAATCAGCCAAGATTAGTCATAGTTATTCCATTTAATTTGCTATAATTCATTTGTTAATGTTTAATTAGCTCAAGTAGCAGAGCATGGTGCTAGCTACGCCATGGCATTTACCTTGAATTCATTATTTAACTCTTGTTTATGAGCTCAACTGGTTGGGCATTGCGCAAGCAACACCAGATCATAAGTTTGATTCCCAGGGAAAACACATAATGATAAAGTGTATTCTTTGAATGCAAAATCCAAGTCAGTTTGGATAAAGCATCTGCAAAATGGGTGAATTGAAATATTGAATATTTATTTTGTTTAAGATTTATTATCCAACAACATCCCTCATCCACTTGGTACTTCTCACATCTGTGTGTTTTGTGAACTGTACGACAGCCCTTATTCATTTTTGCATAAAAGCTTGACACACGTACGCCATTTATCATTTAGACATCTGATATGTACTTTTCTCACAGATGTTCCTGGAAGAGGTGATTCCTGCATTCCAGAGCTGTTATGGCCCGCAAAACACACAGCGCTGCAAGTTTGATGCAGACAAACAACATGCCTGCTGTGGAGAGGAGGGCAGTGGGTTCAGCATCAGGGGTCAAAGGGCGAATTTCCGGAGGAATGAATGGGAACATTGGCGTTACATTCTCAGGTATTCTCAGTATACATCCTAGAACAAATTCTAGGAAATTTCTTGAAGAAACAAAACTCCTAGAAGTCGTTCCTAAGAATGTAATGCCAACTGTCCTAGTTGACAAATCGACGCTGAAAAGTGCCGCAAGACAAATTGTGATTCCCAGATAAGATTTTCCATAAAAAGGCCTGTTTACACCTGGTCACTTAATGCATTTTTACTGATCGGATAGATATCTGATTTGAAATGGTTCCATTTACACCTGGCCAAATAAATGTGTCTCTGCAAAACGAATATAAATCCGATTCAATTCCCGTGCTAAATTTACGTTCACATCTACGAAAGCAACAGAGATGCGCTTCATTTTATTTATCAGCTAATTTCAAGATCAAAAAACGCAATAGGAGAAAGAGCGGCATCAACACTGGCAAGATGATTTAGTCTCACTACGTTTAATGAAGACGATTGGGAGTTGAGCGTCTGCGACTTAATTTCAGTTTCATTTGCGCCTTTGTTTACTGGAGAGATACTCAGCTACTCATCTGCAGCGATGCGTGTTGCATCTGTAACGCTGTCATATCGGGCTATAACATGTCATATACACCTTGCATTTTCAAGTGTCCAGTTTTGTCTGGAATGCGTCTCAGACCACTTCCTGAAGTGGTTTGAGTGATTTAAATCAGTTTCGGAGGGCATTTACACTTGATATTTTCACGATCCGATAGCTGATCAGAAGAAATGCATGAAGTGACCAGGTGTTTTTTCATGACCTTGGGTATTTGGAATTGTATGTGTGCCATCTATGTATTGTATAATTATATATGGTCTCTGGTAATGTCTTTGTTTTACCTGCCTGGGACTATGGATGTAAATTAGCAATGTTGTTATAATCCGACATGTTTACATTTTGTGTTTTAGACTGATGTTCATTAACATATATTGTCCCTAATAAACAAACAAACAAATAAGAGTAAGGCCAAACATAACAATTGAATTAGTAATGCTAAGAACAACTGCATAAGTTCTATTTTGAAATCGAGGATGTTGTTTAATACAGTAGAGTTGAATAACTGCAGAACTGGGTGCAAATTTAAGATTTGAAAACTCCATTGGAAAAAGAGAGATCCATACCTGTATCTCTTTCTCATGCTAGACAACCGATTCAGTGAGATATGATCCAATGGTGCACTGCCACACCTAGAGAAACATTTAAAAACAGTTAATTTCTCATCATAAATTAAAAAGAACACAAATACATTTTTGTTAAACATTGAAGTTTGGAAACCTCAACTTAATTATAAGCTTTTATGTAAAAAAATAAATAATATATATATATATATATATATATATATATATATATATATATATATATATATATATATATAAAAAGATCAAAGTGTGGTACTTTCGGCAAAAAAAGATTCATTTTAAATAATATGTACTAAGAGAAAAACTGGAAATTAATTTAACAAATTAGACAGATAATTAGACAGATAATTAAATTGTTTTGTTAAACTTTAAAGTTCGGAAACCTCAACATAATTATGATACGCTATGGCACAAATTATCACTTACAATTAAAAAAAGATTTTAACATTTGTATGTTAATAAAAAAGATCAAATATAAAATTAGAATGTGACAATCAGTAAAGAAGATTCAGTTTAAATAAAATGTACTCCGAGTTGCATTAACCAGAAAGTAATTTAACACATTTAAAAGGAAAGGCAAAGGCAAAAAAGTGTATGTGATTTTTACAACCCAGTTCATTATTAGTGACTATAATATAGTTTTTTTTTTAGATACAATATAATATATTGTTACTTTACAATAAGGTCTCATTTGTTAAATTAGTTTAAACAATGAGCAACATATTTTTACAGCATTTATTAACTTTTGTTAATGTTAGTTTATAAAAAAAAATCATGTTAGTTCACAATAACTAATGTTAACAGATACGTAAAATATGTAGTAAATGTTGAGATTCACATTATGTAATAAATGCTATAAAAGTTGTTTATTCTTAGTTCATGTTTACTAATGTAGTTGACTAATGTTAACAAATGAACCCTTACTCTTACTGTAAAGCGTTACCAAGATATCTAATATTCTAATTACCATACACGTCTATAGGACTATATCTATCTACTGTTATCTTGTGAATCCAGCTAGTAAAGACAATACGAGTGACCTGAGATCTCTTGACACTGTTAAAGGGGAAAATAGTTCACATCTGTTTTAACTTGAGCTGTTTATTCCTCCACATTCATTTCCATTAGACCTGGCATGACAAAATCTGTTGTCCCTCAGGTCTTTGTCAAATAGTTTGTCAAGTGTTCATGAATGCAAGGTATGCAAATAAACAGCACATACATTTTTCGATCACAACAAGAAAGTAAACGTCCTTCAGAGTCGGAGTCATGATGTCATAAACTATTGCATAAAAACCTTTAAGAATGACGATCATGTTTTTAAGGGGTTCTGTTTATCTCAAGTGCTTTTACACACACTTGACAAATGTGCTCATCCGCTAACATGCGGTTTCAATTTGTAAGACGGCCACAAATAGAAAACATTAAACACGAACACATTCTTGATGTTGCCAACTCTCATACTTATGTGCTGAATGTAGCACAAAGACATATGAGGCTTAATCATACGTTATGTCGGAATTTGCACGTCATGGTTTATATCTTGAACTAGCAAGGACATTTGAAACAAATTCGGGAAATGCGTGTTTCCATCTGTTGTTAAATATAGACCGTTTCAAAACAACATCATAATTGAAAACACCTTTTAAACATAATGCGGGATGGACAGGAATTTTCAGCGACAATAATAGTCTTGGTTTCTGTTTGTCTCATTGCTAAAAAATCCTATTATAAATGCATTCTGTTGTCTTGAAAGTCATGCAGGCTTTAAACTGTAACCGCAAAATTATATTGTTATGATCAGAATAACAGATGAACAAACAACACTTGGATAAACGGGGAAATACTTCATAAAGGATCAACACAAAACATAATTGAAGATCATTTTGCAAGGGAAACATGCAGACAGTCTATTAATGTTGTGCAGATTGATAATAGTGATTCCACAACGTTTTTGTTCGAGTAGAGAGTAATTTCACGCCGAAATAAACCTATGTGTGGATTTATTTATAAGCAGTGATATAAATGTTAACGGCACACCACAAGAAATAGTCCAACCTGATAAAAGTTCTAAAAGGTATCAGAATAACTAAACAAAAAGGGCACGTCGTTTCTTGAGAAGAAGGTTATTCTCTTCCATAACCAGTCCTGATTCTTAAAGTCACCATGAAATTAAAACTGACAATCCTTATATTTATGGAATATTGCAGTATTTATTATAAATAATTTATCTGTGCATATATATATATTTTTTAATTCACATGCCTTGAATTTTTTTTTTATCAAAATAGCGTCCCCTCCCTCTTGCAGTGACATCTCTTCTCTGATGATGCGTGAGGGCGGGACAAGCGGTCACTCACATGAGATCAACGAATAGCAAAACACAACCATCCAATCAATTCCCCATGGACAAAATCAAGTCCCGCCGTAAATTTTTTCTTGTTCGAGAAGTCCTTTCACTCAGATAATCATCAAATTGGGAAGAAAAGACTATAACCGTTGACTTTAACCATGACATCATACCACCCCGTGTGATTATGAGATCTGTGAGCTCATTGAGACTGTAACTGTACCTCATTCTGCAGATGAAGGAACGTCTGGATCCCATACACATTCTCATAGAGGACTGCTGTCCTTCCTTCTTCACCGTCCCCGTCTTTAGGTCCAGAATACGCCCTGGATATGCATTAAAATGTATAAACACACAAACAAACAAAAAAGAGAAAAGACGTAATAGATTAAATTAGGAATGGTCATTTCAAATGGCATATTTTGTGGTACAGTTCTCTATCAAAATCACTTGAATTACCTGAAAATGTAAATGTTTTATTTACAAATGTTACATCGCCAATAAAATAACTCAAATATTTATAAACACTACTTGTCAAAAGTTTGTTATATTTTTTTTTATTATCATCAATGTTCAAAATATTCTATTTTAGACTATGCTTAATATTATAAAACCATGATACATTTTGTTGTCATGATTCTTTGATGAATAGAAAGCATGAATAGAAATGAACGGCATTTATTTGAAATAGAAGTATTTCATAACATTATAAATGTCTTTACTGTCACTTTTGATCAATTTAATGCGTCCTTGCTGAATGAAAGTGTTCATTTGTTTCTTTTTTTATTTTACTTACCCAAAATTTTGAATGGTAGTGTATTACGGTTCCCAAAAACATTATGCAGCACAACTGGGTTTTTTTTTCACTATTAATAATAAGACGAAATGTTTCTTGAGCAGCAAATCACATGACACTGAAAACTGGAGCTGAAAATTCAGCTTTGTCCCAGAGCAATACATTACATTTAAAAATATATTTAAATAGAAAACATTTATTTGAAAACATTTCACATTATATATATAGTTTATTACCTCATTATTCATGCATCAAATAAATGCAGCCTTGGTGAGTTTAAGAGACTATTTTAAAAATCGTTTTAATAAAAAAAAAATAACACTTCATTCCAATAAATACAATACACTCCAGGAGAACTGAAAATAATATATAGATGTCACTAGGGTTATGCACATGTAAAAAGGTTACCACATTTTTGGTTTCACACACGTTCTTTCAACCATTAAGGTGTATCATCATCCGTTGGGATACATGATTATATCAAGGACCGCATATACCAATAATACAAATCAAAATATTGCCACACAACCAGCAAAAATCATATAAGGCCAAGCACTCGAGAACTTGTAAAAAATAAAAAGCCTTTATTTATTCATGGCTATAACATTTAAAAAAACATTTACATATATCCACACACCAACGTATTCCAGCTAATACGCCTTCATCACTGGATGCACCTGCTATCAACTCATATCACTTCAACATCATGCATCCACAATGCCACCCAGCACATTTAGCGTTAAAGATAAGATTTTTGTGAGCAATTTAGCTGGGCTATAAGTTGTGTATTTGCCTGCCGTAGGAAACAAAGGAAAAGCTATGTGTGTTACTCGAACTGAGTTTTTACTTGACTACTCGTTCACATTCTTAGTTTAAATCATTACCATGATGGCCTCAAGTTACAAAATACGTTTCTAAGATACCACAGTAACAGTTCACAGAAGTGCATTTCAGGGGCCTTTCAATCCTGATGCACCCCATAACAAACAACAAATGCGCCCACAAACACCCTCAGATGCACGCTAAGTGTTATGACCATCCCGTCCACTGCTACAACATCTGCTCGATTATACGGCACAGAAGACTGGATAAAATAATCAAATCACAACAATTTTAAAGTTGTTTTTCCCCATCCAGCACAGCTAGAATAAGGGAGGAACACAATCCAAAGCAGCCAAAAAACGTTATTGACTTAGCAAAACACCCACAACAATATTCAAAGCGTGAGCTATACTTCTCGGAATGCTGATACCTATAGGACAAAAGCTCAGGATTATTGAAGCCTGAAGTTATTTCCATAAACAAATTAGCTGACATGCCTTTCAGCGGAGAAGAAGCGGTCTCCGAACTGATCCAGTGACAGCTGCGAAAGCCCTCAGGAGCAGATCTAATTGTCGGGAAGTCTTTCCAGTCTGAAGGACAGACGCCAAGAACGTTGGAAGCATTTAAAACCTATTAATACTCTTCTCCAAGACGGATAACAACACAACCACTCAATAAGTTCAAGAACATCAAGAAAGAGGCCCTTGGTAGTTGTTGTTGTACAAACAATTGGGTGAAAAACTAGATGGAGATGATAAACGAAGCTGGACTATGATCGTAAATCTTCCAGATGGCGACCCACTGCCCTGAGTACAGCCGCACGCTGCTACCAACAACCCAATAACACAGAATAGGTCAGACATGCTGTAATATCAGCCTTTCAACAAGGCAAACCTCGCTGGAAATGGGAAAAAATATTTCAAACGCTAAAAGGTTTTTCAAGGACAATATAATAACAGTTTAGTGATGTCAAATTAGACAGGAATTTTTCCACAATCACCTCCACAATAACTCTGACCTCTCGGCCTCCCCGACGTTGAACTTTTTTGACTTTCTGACTTCTTCTAGTGGTCGAAATGGGATTTTGTGTGATGTGGGATGACAAGAAATTGTGATAAAGTGCCAACACTAAGTTTGGCACTGAATGCTTCAAGATAACACAGGAAAGTAACGAAACATCAAGGCACCATGTGTATTTTCACCTTATATTCATTTTAAGGGTGTGGCCATTTTTAACGTGTCTAGCTTCCAGTCTCATCTGCTTCCAGTTATTTTAGCTGTACAAAAAGTCTATTATGCAGCTTAATATTGAAAACTGGTATTCAAAAATTCTATCAGCTACTGATAAAAATGTGTCTAAGGTTAAAGGCTCACACACCTCAAATACTGTCGTAATTACAAAACACAATAGTCTGTAGTGCAAATAGTTTTACCGTTTACTGCACTTTGATATTCTTCTAGGTATATAGCGGCTAATGAATCGAAAGTCTGGCAAATTCATTGAAAATAGCTTACTCTTCATTGCAAAATAAGATTGATACAGGCAAGCAGATTAGCCCAGAATATAAACACGACATTGTCAAATGTAAGTACAGGTACAGTTTGGTACAGGTAAAATAACTGGAAAAGAATGACACCAAAAGCCACATTCAAGATACATATGGCCGCACCTACAACCTGGTAAAAATAACTTATTCAAGCCATGACCTCATAAAAGCCATTGACCGGTTTTACAGTAACTCTCTTTGATCGCATCTCAATCAATCTTCTTGTTTGCACTGGTATGAGTAAGTGCTAGTCATATATGCATGGTGATTTGCTGTTTTGAAGACCGGCGTGGGTTTGGATGACCATTTCTCAGCCTCCTGCTTCCCAAAGCAGAGCTCAGCAGGTGGTGTTTGCTTTGGAGCAGGATCCCTGGACGCTTCTACAACGGAGAACTTTGGTTGATCTTTGAAGGACTCCAACAGCAGGCATGGGAACATCACCTCCTGACAAGCATGAGTCCTCCAACTTCAACTCCGTGACCACCTGAAGGGGATCTAAGGACAACACTTGGAGGAACGAGGAAATGTTAGCCAGAACTCCCAGATCGGTCCCAGAACCACAAGGACTTCCAAGCAAAATCCCCAAATCCTCAGAGAAGAAAAAGGCACAATGTGGAATCTGGGCAAAGGCCTGTTTCATTAGCATTACAGAATGCATAAAGGGCCGCGTAGCACATATATATCCCATTTTTGCCACACAGACTCCATTGTTTCTCCTCTGTGGGCAAGTGTATCATTATTATTCTAAAAATGAACAAAGCAACAAAAAATGGCAAATATCCCAGGCCACCAACCACAGCCAAGCTAAATATTTAGGAGGCAGTCGCCGTCGACAAGACTGTCGTAGATGGAAGGACAAACAAATAGTGTTGCCAGAGAAATAATAGCTGTCCTTCAAGGATGTATCCGAATGGAACGTTATCTTCATCAGCAAAGTATGTTTATAAAAATAAACTGAGGAAAAATGGGTCAGTTTAGTCATCGACTAAAGAATGCTCTTTTGAGTTTAAGTCCTGTAACACTGTTTGAAGGCACTCTGAAATGGTTTTTAAATTTGGCAATCACATTTAATTTCCACAGAGAATTTCTGTTGGTCAGGATTTTGCTTGAATCTGTAACCTTAAGGAAAGCTGTATTCTGTTATTCTTTGATTTATATTCAACCATCATTCCATCAATCCATGCATTCCCTGGGAATCAACACTGTGATGTTGGCAAACGCTTGCACCATGCTTTACAAACAATAATACATATATTATTATTCAAATCAGCCGCTTTCTCATATATTTGCAGTTATTGTCTTAAGATTAGTCATTCGTTTTCATGCCATGTTACAGCTCATAGCTCACAAAACTTGTAAACAGGTTAGATACGTAGGCTACGGGCAACAAAAACTAATTTGAGCATTCTTTGCATGTCGCAATGCTCGCTTTAATAAGTGATGAGAAAATATTTTATTTTGTCACCATGAAGATGAATTGCATTGTAAAAATTCTGATAGTTCAACAGAATTTGTGACTCATGGCATTATGTGCATAACTAATGTTATGTAAAAATGGCTCTTAATGGCAGAAATGCCTTCCGTGGGCCATTCATTATGCTTTATAATACACATTAGGATCAGTTCCATGTGCTAGTGAAACATGGTAATACTTTTATATTAATAGTTACAGCTTTAAATTGTATAATGCATTAAGATCAACACATAATCTGTTGTGTTATTTATATTATATTATGTTTTGCAATTCAGAACACTCATTAAAAGCATAACCATTAACGGGTTATAATGCATTTTAACAGTGATTATGAAGTGTTGTATATAAAATCACAATGCATAAAGGATAGTACTTTGATGCATTACATATGCAGGCTTCATGTAAAGCTTTCCATGTACCGGTATATATTAATATGTATATGAGACAAGAACAGATTGTGTAGTTTCACACAGGTGTGTTGTGTGGTCTGATGGATGGTGTGCAAGATCTCACTGATGTCTCCAGCCATCATTTCCCACTTCAGGGGGAAACACACACACACACACACACACACACACACACACACACACACACAGCAGCCAAAATCACTCTTAATCAATTATGTATGCAGAGCCAACCCTTAACATTCCAGCACAGAGAACACATTAGTGGAGCATAGTTTGAGGAGACGTGGAAAATATCTCCCTTGGCCGCTTCATTTGATCACTTTATCACTAAAACATATGAGGTTATCAAAACTTCATCAAGAGCGCCATATTTTATCCGCAATATTTTATCTGGACCTTCTGCAAGAACGGAATTCCTTCTAAAATTGCAAGTTTCTTTGATGGGAAAGGAAATTTCAAAAGAAAAATGACAACCCTTTTCTGGAGATGCACACATTTGTACAATATTCAATTCAAAATAGTTGTTACAAACTTGTAGGAGTTTCTTTCTTCTGTTGAACTAAAAAGAAGATATGTTGAAGAATGTTGAAACCTGTCAAAACCTGACAGTTGACAGAAGCCATTGACTTCCATAGTAGGACAGTTTTTTTTTACTGTCAACTGTCTGGTTACTAACATTCTTTCAACAGAAGAAAGAAACATAAGGAATCATACCGGTTTAGAACAATATAGGGGTGAGTAAAAGATTATCTTTGGGTTAACTGTCCCATTAATATTTTTATTCAGGAATAGATTACATCAATTAAATTAGAAAACAGGCATTTTAAATTGTAATAATATTTCACAATATTACTGTTAATAATAATAATTACTGTTTATAACTACTTTCGATCAAACAAATGCAGCACTGGTGAGGATAAGAGACTTAAGTCAAAAACATTTAAAAAGGTTTACATTTACATATTTAAATTAAATTAGTGCTGGGCAATGATTAATCGCATCCAAAATAAAAGTTTGTGTTTCCATAATATATGTGTGTGTACTGTGGATAATTATTTTGTATATATAAATACACACACATGCTTGTATATATTTAAGAAATATTTGTATGTATATACTGTGTATAGATTTATATATAATTTATATTATATATAAAAATAAATATTGTATATATAAATAACACATTTTCCTTAAATATATACATGCACGTGTGTGTATTTATATATACAAAATAATTATCCACAGTACACACACATATATTATGGAAACACAAACTTTTATTTTGGATGCGATTAATCGTTGCCCAGCACTAAATAAAAGAAATCTCAGTTTTCCAACGCAGTCTCAGATTTTTGGCTCCCACTAAATAGGCACCGGGAACATGATCATTTTCATATTACAGACAAACACATTAGTGTGTTTCATGTCACAGCCAAACCACAGGAAGCTAGATGTGCTGAATACAATTACACAACTAAAATCATACAGAGATGAATACAGATGCCTCTTTGCATTTAAAGTGAATCCCCCGAGTTCTGACAGTGCTCATATTACTGTGGTAAGTAACAGCAGACACTTTGACCCCGAGTCTTATTTAAATGTGGTCTGAGCCACATCAACGACTGGTCCTCTCAAAATAATCATCATCTCACGACTGGTTGGCATAATGAACTGTGACAATGCCCTGCTCGCACCTTGTCTGACTGTAGAGACATTTTATTACTTGGGTGGATATTATCATACGGCTCACTGAAACTTTTTAATAAAGGGAAAATCAGACAAGAACGACAAAAGGGCTGTGAGAGACCGAGACCACACTGGATCATTCCAACTATCACTATAATTAAATTATAAAGTCATAGCATGCTTCAGGAGGTCAGCGTTTCAGGGTAATTATCGTATACTAAAAATAAAAACTATCTTTTATGTAAAACTATGTTTGAAACATACAATTTCTGCAATTATTGTGTGTACAGTATGCACATTTTCTGTATGGATGGAATACCTGGATGAACTATACAACATTTGGAGTACAACAAAGCACTATCTGGGGAGAAAACAGTTTCCCACAATTCAATGCACTCAACTTGATGGTCCATTTCCAATGAACTAATTGAAACACTACAACACTAAAACGGAAACTGAAATAAATATACCGGTAATAGAAAAAATATATACAATGAGGGAATGCCTGAACTGATGAAATGCACATCTTGAATGTAATGTACGGTAAGTCGCTTAGGATAACAGTGTCTTCCAATGCATAAAAGTAAAAAAAATTTGTTAAAATATAAATTTGTCCCGTATATAAAAGCTGAACCAAGACTAACAAAGCCATTTCAGAATCTACTCTGAATTTTAAACCTGAAAATACTATTAAAAATAAAAACCAAAAAGGCAACACTACAATAACCTTGCCATTGCATATCTGATGTTTAGAGGAATATCTCACAGATAATGCGTTTAAAATTACATGAGTCCCTCAAAATATTCATCCGCATTTCAAAGAGGACGAAATGGAAAGATTTCCCACAGTAAAAAAAAATGTTTTCTGTATCTGAGGAGAATAATTTATCTTGTGGTTTATAAAAAAACGTGGGTGTCCACAAAGAAGAAAAGACCCTGTGTTTGCAGTATGTATGTAGCGCCATCTAGTGGAGAAACATTTACTGTGGGCAAGTTCAACTTGGAGTATTTGAGGACATGTGCTTGATTCAATAAGCATGCATCTGTTTTGCACGGAGGTTAAGCCGTTGATCTTCCTATAATATACAAAAGACAGTTTAGTCTGAAAATACATTTCGTTTTAAAAAAAATAAAAAATAACCAGCATTAAAGGTGCTGCAAGCAATTTTGGAGACTACTCTGGAGAAAATGCCAGATATCATGGAAAAAGGTGTCTTGAGAAATCACTAGCCTCAGTAATCAACAAAAAGAGAATGGAGAGCGGTCCGCCCAAACAGAAACCCTCTTTGCCTGTGAATACATTTGCATGAGAGAGGTCTTCAACTGCAAATAAGATGAATGGGAATGCTGATGGGTGGCTTTCTCTTGATATTATACAACTCCTTGTGTGGTTGGGAAATGGGAAATTGTTCAAACCTCACGGAGTACAGAGTAGAAAAACAAATATCTAAACTTTTGCATCTGCCCAAAAAATCTGATCTAATCTTCATCTAATAACAATCATTTAGACACTCCAATAAAAACATTTGTAATCAAAGCCAACTAAAAGCCTGTTCAACTTGAAGATACATTTTGTTTCATTGGTTCTATAATGAAAAAATATATATACTGCTTTCTAAAAAGTAATTTATGGAAAGACTAGTTTAGTAAAAATAAAAAATAAAGAAGGTAATTGAGACTTTTTATCTCACAAATCTGAATTTTTCCCCAAACAGTTAAGAGTTTAAATTCCAAGAAAAAAAGTCAGAATTGCAAGATATAAACTCGGAATTGTGATTTTAAAAAAAGATCTCGTCACAATTACCATTTTGTTGTTTTATTCGGTGATGGAAAAAACGATCTTGCATGAACAATGCACAAATAAAAACAAACGTTTCTGGAGAACAAACAAAGCTTTATATCTGCAGAAAATAAATCAGGGGGTTCCAACACCAAAACCTCACTGGAACTGCAAAGCATGGTGTTAAGCATAGAGGAAATATGTAATTCTGCCAGTAAATCCGGCAGCAAAATGTCTAAGCATCTGTCTATGATTAAATTCACCAAAAAAAAAAATAAGATGGGTCGTGCAACCTCACAATGATTGAGTTTGCCAGTCAAAGTCAAAGTCCTGACCTCTGTGATGAGATTCAATCAAAGCAAATTCTACACAAACAAACCATTTTATTTAAATGAATAATCTGTACTTGAACATTACAGTACAACATCTGCATACGATCATCCATTTACCTCAACATTGTTAGTCTTGAATGGCTTTCATACATTTAAGTTCACTAAATCCTTTGGTACTAAACTAATTTTAGGATTCTGATCATGTACATGAAAAACACGTTTTTATTTTATTTTCAAAAAAATCTTTTCATTATTTTCAAATGAAAAGCAAACTTTTTCAAGTTATGTTCTAATACAAAGTTCATTAGCTCGATTTTCAACTGTTTGTTCAAACTTTGAATGCAAATTGTCATAAACAAGCAGCGGTTTGTTAGAAAATCTCACAGTTGATTAAAGTTACCGCTGACTCGCTCTCGCCTCAAATACTAATGAGGCGTCTGAATGTTCCCTGCGGAGAAATATTAAAGAGGACATATTCAGCTCTTGCTGAACAAGTGGACATCTTTGATGTTCACTTAAAAAGCTTCTTGCATCAACAATAATAAAATGGTCATAATTTACTTCTAGCCTTGTGTGTCTTGTTGCTACTTTAACTCACAAGCATCGCTGGGGATTCTCAACCCTGTTACTTATATTGATGATCTCCATATCATAAGCCAATCACACTACAGACTTAAAACAATATGGCCACTTTTTACTGTTCTGAGGCAGATAAAAACAATATATAATGACACGCACAGAGTATGAGCAGTAAACGACAAACTGCTGGCTGTATGTATATGTGAAAACAAACACACACACACGTTGGATTTCTATGTTTTATGGGGACTCCCCATAGAAATAATGATTTTTATACTGTACAAACTGTTTATTCTTCTATCCCCACCCTAACCCTAGCCCTACCCCTAAACACAACCATCACAGATAACTTTCTGCATTTTTAAATTTTCAAAGAACCATTCTGTATGATTTATAAGCTTTTATCCTCATGGGGACAAAAAAAAATCCCCACAAGGACAACAAGGATTTTGGATATTGCCATCTTTGTTGACACACACACCAACCATTTAAAATGTTGTGGTCAGTAAGATATAAAAAATATATATAAATTCTTTTTAATTTTATTCAGCAAGGATGCACTGGATTGATCAAAAGTTATAGTAAAGACAGTAGGTAGTAAATTGCAAATGACAACACACAAGTTGTAGGCCCCCAAAAATATGAATTGCCAGGAATTCACCCAGACTGGGATGGAAATGTGTTGGATCAGCTAATTCCAAACTGCTGAGTCTGACACCATGACTAAAGCTTGACATTTATGGTAGCCATTGTCTCGCAGTTAGTGCTCGTGCTCCGGACATGTTGAGCTGCGGCACTGAAGCGAGAGAAGCCCAATCATTTCCTGTTCCCAAGCATCTTTCATTAATAAGTGTCTGTCTCTCACCTGTCATTGAATTCTCAGATGTGCTCAGCTGTTCCCTCAGTTTGTCCACGTCATCTGGATGGACCTGCTCGTAGAGCGTGCTGCCAAACCACTCGGCCTGCGGATGGTTCAGAACAGGAGTGACAGAATCCGACACGTAGATGACACGACCCGTCTCAGCCGCCACCACGAACAAGAAGCCGTCTGCCGCCTCCAGAATCAAGTGCTTCAGTTCCTGTGACAGTAAATATAGAGTTTCAAATGCCATCTATAGGACTTTCAAGAGACATTTAGGCCCCATTTACACTGCATGGTTCAAGTGACCCAATTCCGATTTTTTTTCTCTCATGTGGCACACAGATTGGATATGACCGGCGAACGTGTAAGCAGGAATAAAGCAAATGGATTCCGATTTTCTCATATCGGTTTCAGGCCTCACTCATATGTGGAAATAAATCGGATATGAATCAGATACGTGCATTTGCGTCTGCCATGTAAGCACACAAATCGGATATTCCCCAGTAAATGCGAGTCGTACGTTATTAAAAAGGGGACGTCAACTCAGATAACTGTGATCAACTTATCAAACTCTTTGAGTTTTTCTCCACCTTACGAGAGCAATGTTTTGCTGACCTTTGAAAATAGTGCGGAAAGTAAAACACTGGATAATTAGAGATGTACGGATGCGCTCCAACGTCACCCGAATCCGCAGCCAAAAACAAATCATCCACCTGCCACTCACCCGCACCAATCATTTTCTCTTATTTAAGTATCCGCACCTGTTGGTCAAATTACTATTATTCTTATGTGTTGTAACGCGTGAGGATAAATGGATCTCTAAAAGTGGACTCAGCGACGGTTGATGCGCGCATCTCTGGTATAATACACTGCGAGCGCTGCTTTTAAATTAACTTCTTTAAAACAAAATGTATTTGACAGAATTTAATTTTCTTAATGGCATAAACAGGCTTTACTCCCTTGAAACTTAAACTGGAATGGAACATGCTCATATTTGAGAGAATGTAGTTCATATTTTCGTTAATAATGATTTATCATATCCACCTGCGACCCACCCGAAATTAATCAGAATGTTATTTTTATTACTTGACATATCGCGCTGTTTTACTTAATTTTCCGGGTCAGAACGTCTACATTGGGTTGTTTCGGCAGTGTATAGTGTAAATGCAAATATCGGCTACGGGTCACTTTTAAAAGATGATTTAAGAGGGTCGTCAAAAAAAATCGGATATAGTCAGAAAATCGGAATTGGCCATCAAGACCTGCAGTGTAAATGCAGCCTTTGAGTATCTATAATGCCTGAATTCTCCTATTTAAACAGTGTTTTGTTGCACGTTTTGTATATATTTGAGTCTATGCAAATCATGGTAATATTAACCCTGTACAGCCTGACATATAAAATAAAAATAGTCTGAAAAAAATCTATTATTTCTTTTTTAAATGTAACAATATTTATTGAATGGACAAAATCTAAAACTAAACTGCTTTTGTGTTGAGTATCATATTTGATATATCAGGCTTTTATGGCTAATACAGTATGATAAAGTAAGAATATGGAGCTCATACTCAAGGAGGGAAAAAGCCTCAGTTTTGCATTTTGAATATGCAATTCAGTGCATGTTATTATTTATATGGCCATAAAGATAAAATTATGGTAGCCTTTTCAGCAAATTTGATCATGTCTATTTAAATTTAGCGGCTTTAGAAATGTACGTATCAAATATGATACAATAAGCAATAAGGGTTAATAAATGCTAATGTTTGATTTTGTCCTGTGTTCAATAAAAAAAATTAAACCAAGCAAAATCAGTTGAGATGCACTGATGTCTATCAAATGTTTCACACAAGTCATTCGTCACCTGTTCAGTCAGGAAGGAGGGTTTGTAAGCGCCGTCGGTTGACGTGTTCCCCGTTCCCCTCATGGACTTCATGTGTGAGACGGCCATGCGCAGGATGGTGAGCTTGTCTGGTTTCCTCGCTAGAGCGCTGCAGGTGGGCACCATGTCCGACAGCTCTGTGATGTACTGGGTCATCTTATTACGCCGGCGACGCTCAATCTCACTGTGGTTCTCTCTGGATGGAGAGAGGAACAATACTGCCATCATTAGCATGTAATGAGACGCACAACACATTTTTACAACAACTATGTTTGGACCACCAGTACTGGACAATTACCATCAAGGATGTCAAAAGTCAAAACTCCCATTTTTTTCAATTTTTTTTATTAATATATAAATAATATTTAATATTCACTTATACAAATATATGATTTTAAAATATTAGCATTAACAATTTCTATATACGTTATATTATTTATTCTTGTTATACATAATGTTAATAGAATATATATATATATATATATATATATATATATAAATAAAATTATACATTTAAAATGTTATCTTTTAAAATGATATACTACATATAACAGCACTACTACAGAAAACATTCTCTTTTTAAATTATATTTTAATTTATCATATCATATTAATTAACTTCAGCTTGATTTTATTTTTAAAAAACGACAGCTTTGATTTATATTTTATACAGAGTAAAAATATTGTGAGTGTGCAGCATTTTTGAGACCCTTCTTTCACTTGTGGAATTACAATTGTAAAAATAAAATGCCACCTACTTATGGCTGCCCTCACGTACTTAAATGCATTCGTCGTTAACTTTGATTGATAAATAAAAAATTAAGAATTATAGTAAAGGAGGCGTTCAGGGCTCTTTACTTTCAATATACAGAAATAAAAAAATGTGCTTTCCTGTCAAATTTTGATAAAAGTTATTTGGATTGATCTACTGCAACACTTCTTCACCCGAAACATTCATTTAAAAAAAGTGCCAGAGTGTATAATATAAGACTTTTTCACTTCATTCTTGTGATTTAGCGGAGACTTCAGTAATAAACTGAACGCTGACAGATGCGAACCAATCTTCGGAAGCCAGGACGCTGTATTACTCCACAGAGTGCAATGGCTCAAAGTAACGCAACAATTTCAGAAGAAAGTGTCAGCGGAGGACAATTAAATATCCATTTAAGATTAGATCTAAACAGAGGCGCTCGCTTGAGGTTGAGAGAATGAGGTTGGTCCTGACATCAGCAGGGGCCTGAGTTCAAGCTATCCTGAGGGAACTTCCCCGAGACAGCCCTACCTGGCATAACGCTCCTTATCACCAGGAATTTGATCATCGTCATACCTGATGGAAGAAAAAAGAAGAAGATTCAAATTAAAAAAAGCCTGAAAACGTCACATAATTTTTTACGTTTTAGGACTGCGGCTAAAATGAAATGATTATGAACTATATTTATTGATGTTGAATGGCTTGACTTAAAGATAGTGTGTGAATATGGTAATATAATAATGGACTGAGATCACTGGATAATGAAAAACAAAACAAAAAGACAAACTAAACAATCTGAGGTGTCTGTATCCCAGAATATAATCTAATCTTGCCTAAATTGCTTGAAAAGAAGTATATAGTATAATTTAGAGACTACTACAATGTGTATATATATAATTTTTCTATTAGTTTTATTTTTGTATTTTCCCTTTTTTATTCTAGTTAAAGTTTTAGTAATTATGTTTATCATTTTTACTAATTATATATATATATATATATTAGTAAAACTATAAAAAATAACAAAAAATCTCAATTAAAACTATTCGAAACTACACACACATATATATATGTAGTTTCGAATAGTTTTAATTGAGATTTTTTGATATTTTTTATAGTTTGTTATCAAGTTAAACTAAATGAAAATGAGAAATGTTGCTTGTAATTTTATTTTAGTTAACACTATAATAACCCTGCTTCAGTCACACTTAAAAATGTATAAATGTATTGCATTATATACAAAACAATTGACATTGCATTACATAAAATATTAAAGCTAGTCAGCAGAAAATACTTTTTGGCACCTTTGTATTTAAGAATTTTGAAAAATGAAAGAGATTAAGAAAAAAAAATGTCTGTAACTATGCCACTTAATAAGGGACACATTTCTAGTACATTTCAAACAACCTAAAAGACTACATATTAAATATATATGGCCATCTTGTAATGTTTAAGTGGAAAAGCTCACTCTAGTCTAAAATAAATATGTCATCATTTAAATCACCCTCATGTTGTTCCAAACATGTGTGCTGTTGTTGTTTTTTATGAGATTTATGATGTCAATCAAAGTTCTTGGTCATTGACAACATAAATTTCAATCCTAGAAATATAGTACACATGTGGGAATGACTTTTCTGCATTGGTTTGGTCCGTTTAATTGAACCAAAAAGAAAAAGAGAGTGGCATATTGGATTGGAACAAGATAATGGTAACGTTTTAGTAAATAAAGACAGCATTTTATTTATTTTTTAGTAAGTTCATTCCTCTAGGTGTAAATAGCTGGAGTGTTTTTTGTATCTCCACCAGCAGGAGTCAGTGTCTCCACTCTAATGCTACAGCTAACAGTGAAGCATCTTTACCGTCAGTCGCAGCGCAACTATGGGTACAGCTCCTTTAAAAAGAACATGAACTGAAAGGAAACCATAAGTTGAGGGCAACAAAACATGAGAGATGTCTTGAAATGGCACAAACTCTGTGGCACAGCTGAAAGACATGGTCAAACAATAGAAAATATAAAAGAAAGGACATGGCGCATGGACTGACTCGTTTGTCTGAAAAAAAGCTTGCAAACATGTGAAAAGTTTACCTTGAAAATTTGCTGGGTCCCTCTCCGTCCTCGTCATCAAATTCCATCCTAAAAAAGAAAATAACATGAATTTGTATATAAATTTTGCATAGCAGGGCTGATTTTGTGGTATACATCCATCATAGTACAGAAAAAAAAAAATCTACATCAATAAAAAACAATATCTGCAGGTGATGCACCAGAAAAACTGCTTCATATACTTAAAGTAAATAGACAAAGTAAATATAACAATAGAACAGAGAGGCTAAACACAGAAAACAGAAAAGGCAATCAAACAAATACAGATAGGCTAAGAGCAGACAATCATAAACCGACAACAAAAAAGCAGATTATTACACTAGCTAGTAACACTGAAACTTCTACAGTCAGTTATATAAAATACGATCAACATACTGCAGATGGATACCTTGGCTTGTTGTCCAATATCAGAAAGTACAACAAGGAGGTTCTGGAACCATATTTTGCTTTATTTTTGATGTGAATGACAACAAGGCTGTGAGGGACAGAAGTTTGCAGGTGTTTTTACTTTCATTAGTAATAAATTAAATATGGCATCTAATCTGACCAAGGCTTATAGTCATAAACTATGAGAGAGGTTTTATAAAGTAGCACAATCTCAAAACGAAACCAGTCTGATGTTGTTGTGTGGGCAGGTCAAGGTTGTTTTCTATGAAAACCATATCATGTTAGTGGACTATATTAATGTGCACCGAACTCAAAAGCAGCACTTTAGAAGAACGATCACGACCATCATCAATTTTATTACATTTATAGTAGGAATACATTTTCAAAAAGAAACATTCAAAGCCACCGCTGTGTGTGTGTGTGTGTGTGTGTGTGTGTGTGTGTGTGTGTGTGTGTGTGTGTGTGTGTGTGTGTGTGTGTGTGTGTGTGTGTGTGTGAGTGATTTTTCTAATATGAAAACCTAAAAAAAAAAAAAAAAGACCATACGTTCTTCATTTTAGATTCAAACTATTATAATGATGCACATACAACACAGTTAATAAGTATAGAACTGAGCAGTAGTTTGCATGATTTATTCATGCTGTGGTGCATTCTGGGAACTGTAGTCCTATGGAAGTAAAATAATGCCAAATGTTTTTTAAATAAAAAAGCCTGTTGAATTGCACTACTTGAAAAAAACATGCATTGCATTAACCATGCTTGCATTTTAATGCATTGTATTTTTAGGGCTTGCATTTTTATGGGCTGAAATTCAACATGGTTGTATATTTAAGCTGTGAATATTTCAATTAAAAACATTTCAAACACATTTTCATTAATAAAAATTCAATAATCCATATTCACCTTTCATATTTCACTTCCAAAATATTTAAACTTTAAAAATACAACCTACAATATTCAACAAGCAATTTTTCGGTCCATTTTATTTCGCTTTATAAATTCGCTTCCACAAATTCAGTGGTTGAAATTCGACAGTAAATTCAACATTGACATCCACGAACTGCAGGAAAAGCAGTAGATTACCGAGCATAATCTCCATCTGCTGTTAATCAACCTCACCAGCAGGGGGTGCAAGCGTGTGTTGTTGACGAAGACCAGAGCAACAGTTAGAACAAGCCATTTATTCATAAAAACTGATTTATAGAAATGTAGTGTATTTGTGATTATTATGAGGGCTGTTTTTTGAATGAACAATCCTTTCATAATTTATTAATTCAGTCATAATAACATAATAATAATAATAATAATAACAACAGTCTAATAGTCAAAATTCAGAATGTGTGTAAATGGATAATGACACATTAATTGTGTATCTCTCTCTCTTACACATTATGTTGTGATGATGAGATATTTTTCACATTTGATTTTTCATAAAAAATATGTTTTTTTGTCTCTCCCCACCACCCCCACCCCCCTCAAACAACTAAACCACACAGCTGAAAATGGATCATTCTGACATTGTACGAATATTTTTTTTATTTGCAAACACCAAATTGAACTTTGAACCGTGATATTGAACAGAGAATCTGTAAATATGAAAATAATACGATGATTAGCAAAATAACTCACCCCGTTGATCTCCGCTTGCCTCCTCGCCCTGGCATGGTGCCCGCCATCCTGACCTGGCCCGCGCCCACAGCGCCTGGCATGGCTACCGAACCCGGCAGATCCGTGCCCATTTCTGAAAAGACCAAAAACATCTTCACAATCAACAACGTGAAACTATGACTACACATACATTCAGCTGGTGTATAAATGCAATAAATTTCATGTCAGGTTAGGCTTTAAGGATATGAAATGAACCCACAAATAAAATCACAAACAGTAATATATTTCAAATAAATGGTAAATATACCACCTAGTCTTTATACATTGTTTGTATTCTTTATCAGACGCATATTTGCTATACAAATATTTTAAAGTTGACTAAACTTAAAACTTGTATGCATACCAACTCTATGTTCCCACTCTCCTTCATTCATTTAAATGAAAGTGAAATCAGTCCCATCAGACAATCCAGGCATAGTGCAAACATGTTCAAAAGTTTGGGATCGGTAAGATTTTTTATGTTTTTGAAAGAAGCCTCTTATTTTCACCAAAGCATTTTATTTTGAGCATTTATGAGAGCAAAACACAGTAAAACAGTAATATTGTGAAATATAATTAATTTAAATGAATTGTTTTCTATTTTATTCCTGTGATGCAAAGCTGAATTTTCAGCATCATTACTCCAGTCTTCAGTGTCACACGATCCTTCAGAAATCATTCTGAAACTATGTGTATTGTGAGAAGCGCTATACAAATAAATGTGAATTTAATTTAATTATAATATGCTGATTTGCTTCTCAAGAAACATTTCTTAATATTATCAATGTTGAAAACAGTTGTGCTGATAAATATTTTTGTGAAAACCACGAAACATGCAGGATTCTTTAATGAATAGAAATAACAGCATTTATTTGAAATAGAAACCATTATAAGTGTATTATTTACTTCACTGTCACTTTTCATTAATTTAATGTATCCCTATTTAAATAAAAGTAATAGCTTAAAATATTGTATTTGTGTGTTTTTGGTCACATAGCAAGACACAAATACACCAAAAACCATTATAGCATCAGTATAAGTAACACACACCAGCTCAGACTAACATTGCCAACAGCAGTTGACTAAGAAAATGAACACATACTGACACGTTCAGCACCATTGATTTAAGAATCATATTAATATTTGATCTGCCCTCAAGTCTGCCTTCCACTTCTCCTGTACTCTAAAGCTGAGTAAAGCCTTTCAGTGAGTTCTCATCAATTCATTTATGAGGTTAACAAACTTACACCCGATTTCAAACCTTAGTTCATATGAAGGTACAAGAGAAACCGTGAATCCAAAGAGCAAATTCAGATGGGCAAACGACTATTTAAGGTTGCAAAACGTTTAATTTAGTTAAATTTAATGTTAAAATGTTATGCAAAATGTGGAAAAACGCAGTGAAAATTCTGTCATTACTCACCCTTATGTCGTTCCAAACCCATAAGACTTTTGTTCATCTTCAGAAGATCTTTTTGATGAAACCTGAGAGCTTTCTGTCCCTCCATTCACAAATGTTCAACATACTTGGAGTCTGAAGCTATAAAGAGATCATAAAATTGAGCAGTTTGCTACGAATTTTCTCGGATCGAGAACCAATGAGGTTCATTCCTGTGTTACGCAGCACGATTGAGCTTCTGCAAGAACCAATGAGGATCACTCTCCAGTGCAGCATGTTTGAGCTTCCGCAAAATGTTTGATTCGCACGTCAAGCTTTATCGGTTGAACATAAAAAAAAGAAGATTAAAAGAGAAAAGAAAGTTGATAGATGGTAAGAAGATTGAAAGAGAAAAGAAAGTTGATAGATGGAAGTCGTAAGAAGATTGAAAGAGAAAAGAAAGTTGATACATGTAAGTCGTAAGAAGATCCTTTTAAAAGAAAGATACCGGTTGATGTAATTTATGTCCGACTGTTTGCACTGTATTTTATTATTTTATTTTCCAAACTGTGATTCAGGAAGATTTTATTAATTATCAGGGCTGTCTGATTGGAAGAGATTTTGAAGGGGAACGGGAGAGCTTCACTCCGATGAGGCGAGTGAAGATTATCTATACTACGGAGAGTATAGAGGTTCGCTGTTTGTTTAAAACAGCAAAAGGGGAACGTGCTCTGTGGGGGACACCACCCCAGCAGAGGACGTCCCTGGATTGTAGGTCCAGTGGCACCGCAAACCTGCTCAATCACTTCCATCTCAGATAGGGTTTTAATTATTCTTATTTCTTTTGATTATTTTAATTTCTTCTATGTAAAGCACTTTGAATTACCACTGCTTAGCTTTGCACTGAATGAGCACTGTGCCACTGTTCGTCCGACTGTTTGCACTGTATTTTATTTTCTAAACTGTTTTAATTATTCTTATTTCTTTTATTATTTATGTAATTATTTCAATTTCTTCTATGTAAAGCACTTTGAATTACCACTGTGTATGAAATGTGCTATATAAATAAACTTGCCTTGCCTTGCCTTCTGTTTTCGTTGATCAATGTTTATATGTGAAATAAAGCCTAAATTCAATCTTTTCATCACCTAAAGCGATCAAGTCTCTTCAGAAAATTAAGTCTAAACCGCTTAATTCATATGGATTAGTTTTACGATCTCTTTACAAACTTTGTGAAGCGTTAGAGTTTCAGTTGCGTAGCTGTCTAAGGAGGGACAAAAAGCTCTCAGATTTCATCAAAAAGATCTTCATTTGTGTTCCGAAGATGCGGGTTTGGAACGATATGAGGGTGAGAAATCATAATCATCGGAATTATCATAAATACTAGTTTCCTAGTTAAAACATTAGACATGAACCCTCTCAAGTAAAAATTTTAATTCGATGAGCTCGTAATCACGACTTCAGAAGTGGGAGTAGGACATTTACGATAGCACGTGCCGTAAACGCAGCATAAATGACAGAATATGTATTTTGACTTGAATTAAATTAGCCTCATAACTAGACTTTTGTTTATCAGTAAATTATACACAAACTTTATCTGAGCATAAAAGAAGTATCACCTAGTCTACTTGTGCACAAATGTCTTCTGAAGACATATAAAACGTTGAAATGAAAATACCAACATTTAAGTAACGTTAGATGTTTGCAGCAGTGGGATTTTCAGCGAATAATGAGCAATTGAAAGACTTCAAAAGACTTGAACTATAATGCACACATTTTTGACTACTTTAATGATGTAATGGAACCCTAATAAAGCCTATGGTATCATATTTGAAGGCCTTTTAGTGTAATTGTAAAAACATTGCCTTTAAGGTTGTGGCACAAGTCTTGTTGCTGTGAAATATTTACTGATTTTTATGAAGTAAATATAAAAATGAAAAACTGTCCATAATATTGAACGATTGATCAAGAATATCAAGATGAACATTTACTAGACTGAAGAAACTTGTGTTTACTTAATTATCAGTACATTTTTGTTTAGAATAATTGTGTTAAAATATGATGCATCAGACTTTTGAGGAATGTTTATTTTTTCATCTCTCAATCATCATTATATTGGATTGCATTGCATTATATGTTTTGCCCCCACACTAAAGACTGCAAAGCTTTGATCATAAAAATAAACATTTAAATATCATATTATTGGGTGATATAGTTACAAATTTAATTGTATATGCATTTTATGCAGTTATAAAGATCTAAATGATTTACATTACAAGCTATCAGAATTGCATCTTACTTTTTGGCCACATAAATATCACAAACTGCACCAAATCACATATTTTTGCACAGTTTGGATCTCTGAATAAAAAAAAGTAGGATTTTTCTCCTTGATTAGCTCTATATTCTCACTATACTACATGAGCCAAAAAAGCCTGATGTATCAACAATGCTATTTTGTTTGCAACATAGCAAAAGCTGTGTGATCCTTCTTCAAAATATCTCCATTGTAAATGCCTTACTGCTTTCCAGAACTTTCTAAACGTCCCTCATTCAGTCATTGTCTCTCAGAAAGCCCTCAGGTCACAAACTCATTAATCTGTCTCGTGGGATGGAGTGAAGGATAGACGACAGATAGGATGCTGCTGTCTCTCATTTTAAATCACGGACTCAACAGCTTTCGTGCTCCGCTCTCTCTTTTCTCTCCTCTGACTCATTCATTCTAATGTCAAAGGCCCGTTTGCCATCCAGATCTGCCCCAAAACAAAACATCTACATGGCGCCCGTCCATTGGGATCCCGCCTGTAATGTCTGAGCTCTTTAGAAATGTGGACAGCACGCCTCATGTGTGTTTTGCGTGAGAAGTGAACTACATCGAGACAAAAACAGGCCAAATTAAACAAACACTTCAATCAAAGTGTAGAGGAAACCTTCCCAGAACACCACGGTCTCTTGGACCGTGGCCATCTTTATGGATGCTGTGACAGATTAAACTTAGATAAATTGATTATTTGAAGGGATGATTCAGGTCTGGATTATCAGTACCGGTACTTGAGGTTCAGCACTGGATTGTGGGTCTGTGCTGCGGCAGTGTCAGTCGATTTTGGTGTTGCAATAGCCAATGCTTGAGAGCCATTGTTCAAATGTTTGAGGTCAGTATTAATACTTTTATTCTGCAAGGATGAATTTAATTTATCAAAAGTGACAAGACACATGTAACGTTAAAAAAATAAATTATGTTCTTTTGAACTTTCTATTCATCAAAGAATCCTGAAAAATGTATCACGGTTTCCACATAAATATAAGCTGTTTTTTTAACATTGAAAATAAGAAATGTTTCATATGCAAATCAGAAGATTGGAATGATTTCTGAAAGATCAGATGTCTGGGGTAAAGACTGGGGTAATAAATACATTTCACAATATTACTGTTTTCCCTATTTTTTAACAAATAAATGCAGCCTTGGTGAGCAAAAGAGGCTTATTTGAAAAACAAATAAACACTAAAAATAAAAACCTTTTCTCTAGTCCTTGAAAGTCCCCAGTCGCAGAGCACACAGAAGTTTCAGCCCTGTATACTATTATATAAGCTAAACATAGAAATGTTACAACTAAATAAAAGTCTGAATTGACTTAAGAATGGACTTTAAAACTTTGAATATATTAGCTAAATTGCTCAACCTCTTCAACTTGGAAGGTTTGGTAGCAAAACATTTACACAACAACTATGCACAAAAATAAAGAAAAGTGTTTTCTTTGTACAGATGACAAAAGTTGTCAAAACGATCCCCGTTCACATGGATCCATGAAAACGACTAAAAATGCTGCATTGCACTGCCAGGCCAGGACATGAGTTTGCAATGTAACTTTGACACATAATACACAGGCATTCACCATTTTCATAGATTCCTGTTTTTGTAGTTTACTATGGAGTCAAAATAGGGCCATATATATCTGCAAAATAAAACAATGTTTCGCAAAAAAAAAAAATGTTTTGCAAAAAAAAAAAATGTTTTGCAAAAAAAAAAAAAATGTTTTGCAAAAAAAAAATATGTTTTGCAAAAAAAAAAAAATGTTTTGCAAATAAAAATAGAGTATTGAGAAAAAAAATGCTTTTTTGCAAGTAAAATAAAATAATTGCAAAAGAAAAGTTAACCACTGAGAGAAAAAATAAAGTTTAGCAAAGTAAAACTTCAGCAGCATTGACTGCAACACATATTTCCCTTTGCGCAGCTCCTTTAAATCCGCGTTTCTGTCATCCGTGCCTCTGCGGTGCACGCTTTCCTTTGCGCTTCCTTTTTCTTTGCGCCTCGCTTTGTGTCCCTGATTTGACGTGGGGGGTGGGGTCAAGAGGTTGGGGTGTGTACAAGGGACGAAGGCGCGTCCTTCTCGCCTACGTCATCAGCGCGAGCCCCAGACCGAGTGGATCGATCGAAATGGTGGAGCAGTAGTGATGGGATTTATGGCTCTTTGAGGGGATCCGTTCCTTTCAAAGAGCCGTTCAAAAGAACGGCTCTTTTTAAATATTTAGTCAGTTTTAAGAAGCCAGCTTGGGAGCATCTTAGTTTATCCTCACTGGGAGGAATGATGAGGTGAGATTTGTAGTCAAATAATTAAAACTCAGATATCACACACCAATAGTTGAATTATTCTGAAATATTGATTATTACCTCATTTGTCATGTGTGGACTATATTCCATTGCACAACATCCCTCTGCTTAGGAAGTGACATCACTATTTTGGATTTTCCTTTAGTACAAAGTGTGTGTATGTGTAAAGCTATGTTGACTTATGTTATTCATACAATACCTAACGTTACTCACAAATAAACATCAAAAACAAAGCCGGCTGCAATGAATTTCTGTGCAAAACAGCTTTTACTACAAACACTTCCACACAAGAACATTTTGATAAAAAACAAAAGATATTTAAAGTTTTAAATATATACTGTAGATGAAATTAGAATAAATAAAATGGAAATGTCTACATACAATCCACTATTACTACTGTAAACTTTGCAAATAGGACATCACCCGATGATCGATGATGTAACTTATATGGTTATGTATGATCAACTCTGGAAATATTCCTTCATTCAAAAAACGTAATTTGATTTAAGGATGGAGATTGCACAGGAAAGTAAAGTGAGTGAGTGAAAGCAATTGGGACATTGCTTAATTTGTATTATCTTATTGGTGTCGTGCTACAGACATAATTTAAATATTATGCAGGAAACAGAAATCCGATCAGTTATCCAGATACATTTGTTAATATGAACAAATGTAAACGCACGGTGTCCTGATTGGCTAATGATCCGATCTGCTTGATCAGATCATGGTGATCGCATGTTAATGCCAAGTGTAACAGCCTTTGTGTGCATCTGTGTGAAACACGCATAGGAAAAAAAGAACGACAAAGAACGGCTCCCCTCCAGCCGCGACTCGGCTCCCATCGTTCATGTTTATGAGCCGTTCAAAAGAATCGGTTCGTTCGCGAACGTCACAACTCTACGGAGCAGAGACATGCGGGTGATGGATCACAGGTATGTATTATTGATAGCTTTCTTATTATTATTATTAGACTCCTATATTATTAATAACAGATACTTCAGACCGGCTAGAGGGTGGTATTTAGCAGTATCTGTTATTAATAATATAGGAGTCTAATAATAATAATAAGAAAGCTATCAATAATACATACCTGTGATCCATCACCCATCCGCCATTTCGATCGATCCACTCGGTCTGGGGCTCGCGCTGATGACGTAGGCGAGAAGGACGCGCCTTCGTCCCTTGTACACACCCCAACCTCTTGACCCCACCCCCCACGTCAAATCAGGGACACAAAGCGAGGCGCAAAGAAAAAGGAAGCGCAAAGGAAAGCGTGCACCGCAGAGGCACGGATGACAGAAACGCGGATTTAAAGGAGCGGCGCAAAGGGAAATATGTGTTGCAGTCAATGCTGCTGAAGTTTTACTTTGCTAAACTTTATTTTTTCTCTCAGTGGTTAACTTTTCTTTTGCAATTATTTTATTTTACTTGCAAAAAAAACATTTTTTTTCCTCAATACTCTATTTTTATTTGCAAAACATTTTTTTTTTTTTGCAAAACATTTTTTTTTTTTGCAAAACATTTTTTTTTTTTGCAAAACATTTTTTTTTTTTGCAGATATATATGGCCCTATTTTGACTCCATAGTTTACGCAGAGATGATAACGGTCTCGTTTTCAAAAACTTGCACTCTGAAGTGCACCAAAATGCCGCTGATGTGTAAATGAGCAGCCAAAACGCATAAAAATGTGTCTCGTCTAAGCGGCCCCTTAGTTTCTATTCTCTACCAGCACTAAAAAGAGAGTGAAAAGGGTGATTCAGTGCAGCTGAAGCATTATGATTTCAGGGTGTAGATGAGTTTGAAGGGACACTTGTCCTATTTCCGTGCAGAAAAGAGTTTCTCAATTCAGTGATTCAGAGCAGGAATGGATCAGAAAGTAAGAAGTTTAAAGGGAGAATCTACAAACGATTTAATTAACATGATCAAATCCTTTTTTCCAATAGCACGAATATGTCAAGAACAATGACTCTTCTCTTCTCTTCTGGTCTATTGTTACACAGCCAAAGTTCATGCTGCCAAAAGTGCTACATATTTCAGACATGATGGTCAGCAGAAAAATCGGAAACATGCGGAGATTCTTCAATAATGCATGCGTGTGCAATTGACCTCAGTAACGTTTTTAGCTTTATTCTAATTTCAAGAGTTTTCAGAAATGAATGCTGTATTTCTTGACTGAAGTTTTTTTTTTTTAAAACACACATAAAAACTCACATCACTTACTAATGTTTCATGCAAGAATGGACTCAGCATTCAAATGTCAATTTTCAAAGAGTTCAATAAGCTATGAAAACATACTGTAACTTTCAGAGCTAAAAACTTTGGGAAAGCATTTGTTGAAACTAAGCTGCAAAACCGACTTGTTCAGAATCCAACTTTCTGATGTCAGGTAAATCAATATTAACAAACAACATAAGTCAACAATGCCTGGCTGATCAGAAACTTGATTCGCCCACATCGTTGTTTTAGGAATCAGTTACAATGTCATGCAGCTTTACAAACAGGCTGTTGTTGAAGAATGGAGCCGTTTTTAAAAATCTATATTGGACTTGCAGCACATAAAAATGCAAGTTAAAATACTGCCGTCTTTCATCACAGACAGGCATTTACATAGAAGGGTGTGTTCACACTTGGCGGTTCATTTGATTAAGTGTGAACGCTGCCATCCAAACCCACAAACAAGCGGACAGAGTCCCCTGAAAAGATGGGTCTCGGTCCGCTTCCAAACAAACTCTGGTGCGGTTCGACTGAACGCAACACAGACCAAAGACATCTAAATAAACCAAACGCTGTCTCCTTGCAGGTCTTTGTTTGTGTGCTACAGAGGAATTCCTGCCTCTGTTTTGACTCCTTTACACATTTTATAAACTCCTCATGAGTTCTCCCTCAGCTGGTCATCATATGTAGTGTACGCACATACAACGATCGCATTTAGTCCAGAACACAGCATTGTTTTGGATGTTCATTAAGTTCCGTTGCAAAATACAGGCTTTTTTTATTTTTTATCTTTAGGTTCGGTCTTAAAATTACAGTGTGAACGCTAAACGCACCATGACTAAATGTATTTATTTATTTTTTGGTCCGGACCAAAACAACTGAACTACAATTACACTCTCTTAGGGTGCTTTTACACTTGGTGCGTATCTGGGTTCAAATGACGCCATAGTTCGGTTTGTTTGGATGATGTGAACTTGTTTTCCGAACTCGGGTGCGCACCCACGAACCGTACCAGAGTCCACGTAAAAAGGGTGGTCTGGGTATACGGTTCATATGAACTCCAGCCAGTTTACTGCTGATATGAACACAACTGTACTAAATCGCAGAAGTGAACCGATATTGATGATGTACGATTTGATAAAATTGTGTGTTTGTGTGTGTTCTCACTCACTTTCCCCAAGCGTGGCTGACGCTTAAAGGATAATTCCGGTATTTAACACCTTGAGTCTATATTGTAGTTTGTTTTGGATGAACAAGAGTGGTGGACAACATTTTTTTGACAATGGTTCCTCTCTCTCGAGTTTTTGACTATAATAGAATTGGCCATGGACCCATTTAACATTGGAGTCAATGGGCATGTCCGAAAATGTCATTAAAACAACCTTTAACATTAGTTTTCAAAACTGTGCAACTCACCGAGTGATTAGTGATGTTAGTTGATGTTCCAGAAACAAAAAGTGTTGCGAAATACAGTTTCTGTCGTGTTTTATTCGTCATTTTGTAAAATCCCATTGAATTCTGTTGAAGGACTGAGTGCTCGTTAATATAAATGCGCTACCGGAAACGGAAAGGGGGCTGTTTACATTTGGTCGATGTAGTCTTTTTGCTCGCTTCCGTTTCTCGTAAGGCTAGCGAGCAGAGCAACTGTGCTCCGGGAGAGTAAGCGAAATAAACAAAATTCTAACCATATTGAAAGACGTGACCACTGACCAGTGCAATATGAAGTTGAACTCGACTGTGACCGTGAGTGTCCCACGAGACATAAACATCGGTTATCGCCATCAAGTGGTCGGGAGTGTGCTAACGCTTCAGATTCAAATATTGAGCGGAAGTTACACGGTTGTGAAGTGTCTGAACAAATAGTTCCACTATAGCAAAATAAACGGATTGGAATCATATATTGCGAAGATATATTGTTTATAATCATCAACGAACACCACTAACCACTCGGTGAGTTTAACAGTTTTGTAAACGAACATTATTGGCTGTTTTAATGACATTTTCGGACATGCCCATTGACTCCAATGTTAAATGGGTCCATGGCCAATTCTATTATAGTCAAAAACTCGAGAGAGGAACCATTGACAAAAAAATGTTGTCCACCACTCTTGTTCATCCAAAACAAACTACAATATAGACTCAAGGTGTTAAATACCGGAATTATCCTTTAAGACATCAGTGCAAAATGTACATTATGAAACATTTGAGCTAAACACAAGAGACTCAAAACAGTGAAACTAATATTATAAAACGAGTAGATCTGACTATAAAATTTAAAGCAGTCAATAACTACCGTTCAAACGTTTGGGGTCGGTAAGATTTTTTTGTTTTTAATGTTTTAGAAAGAAGTGTCTTATGCTAACCAAGGCTACATTTGAATATATTGTGAACTGTTTTCTGTTTGAATATATTTATTATGCAATTTTATCAAAGCTGAATTTTCAGCATCAGTCACATGATCCTTCATTCTAATATGCCGATTTGCTACTCAAGAAAAATGTCTTATTATTATATCAATGTTGAAAACAGCATTTATTTGAAACAGACATGTTTTGCAACATTATGCCTTTACTGTCACTTTTGAGGAATTGAATGTGCCTTTGCTGAATAGAAGTTATGAATTTCTTTAAAAAAAAATCTTACTGAGCCCAAACTTTTGAACAGTGGTGTACACAGACCAGTGACATACATCAGTTGAATGTGGTATAAACGGTAAAGCAAACTATCTACAGGTTGACACTTCTACAGTCTCACATTACATACATCATATATTCATATACTCAGCCCTTTCTATCAAGAAAAATAAAGTCAATCCTGTCAACAGGTGATTCGAATTTGCTAGCTGATGTAGCACACCATATGCTCTAGAAACACACAAGTATTTCTTAGCAATGCTACACTTCTGGTCAGCCCTGTTATCCATCCTTCCTCTCAATAGAAAGGCTTCCTTCACAAACACAAGAGGTCGGCAAACAGTCTGAACTGTTGCTAATCAACTGTGCCTGTAATCCTCATTGACAAACGCCAACTGCTATTTGTACGAAACACGTTCTTATCGCAGCCATGCTGCAACCGGGGCCTTTTGTTAAGCATTGTGGGCATAACGGTACAAGTACAGATGGCCTACATATTTCTTAACCAAGCAAAATAAAAGCAAGCTGACTTTAAAACAAAGTGCCCTTGAGTTCAACTACAATCATGTGACTTCAGCCCAGAATGCTCTCGTGCATTTTAAAGCACGCTTGGCAGCTCTGTGTGTCAACCAGGTGCTAATAACACACACATTCTTTATTCATTTCACCTCATTTGCATTTAAAATGAGGTGGCGGGAAAGGAATTGCCCGCTGGGGGGGAAAAGAGTGTTCATGGGGTAATTTACTTTAGCAAGTGCAGACTGAATAAATTGAGCAGCAGTAGGTTTCTGTGACATGCTTCTATCAATCACTAACCCAGTTTGTTTGATTTGTACAGCAAGTTTGTTGCATAAAGTTTACTACCAATTCAGACTATTTTTATTGTATGTAAAAACATATTTGTTATATGAACTTTTAGGGCCTCTAAATTATCAACATGGCTACTACATGCATTCAGTTTTTGACAGTTTCACTTGATTGACAGTTTTTAGCAAGTAAAATCCCTTTTAGTCTAATTGTGAAAATGTCTTTTTGCTATTAAATATTTTATTTTTATAAAGTAAACATTAAATACATTTCCATACAGCTAAAAATATTTCAAGATGAACAATTACTGGATTGAAGCCAGTTTGATTAACTTGATTAGCTATACTTTTTTATGATATACGATATGATATGATACATCAGGCTTTTGAGGAACGTACATCTCTCAATCATAATTGTATTGCATTGCATTATATGTTTTGCCCCCACAATAAAACCTACAGAACCTTGGTCATAAAACTAAGCATTTTATATTATACTATTGGGATATATAGAGTGACAACTGATGCATATTGTGTAAACTGTCTGATGCATATTGTGTAATTCAGTTAGCCTACGCTATTAGAATATCAACTGTTTGGCCATATAAATAACAAAATCTGCACCAAATTGCATATTTTTGCTCAGGTTGGGCCTCTGAATACAACTGAGGTGTTTTTTCCTCCTCAAGGGTTCAAATGTGATGCCTGATTTCACTTTGAAGCAACATTTCTATATCTGTGGGACCCTGCTAATTTAATAATTTGGCCTTCTAACGTTACATCTTTTCCATCCAGCTTGTTGTTCTTAGTCAACAACTAAACCTGAAACATTATGTGGTGTCTAAAATAGACCACAAATGCCCACATAATCGTGACTGTGGTGGCACAACAGTTTAGCACCATTAAATATTCAGTGACAAACTAAAAATGTCACACATTCATGTAAACTTACATTAGCTCAGGACAGTCTTGCACAACAATCCAGTGCTCGTGTTTACATCTCGCACTGTCACTTTATCGTTTTGTTTCATATTCTTGCTCCTATTTTATTGCTATTTGTACTACATGATCATTTTTGCCAGTTGACTTTTTAAGTGTTTCACAGAAACATTAAAAATCTCACGTGCTATACTAAACTGCACATATTACATATTTGGTTAACAGGCTACGGAATCAACAGGCTGAGGAAGTAAAGCTGTGTATGCGTGTTACATACTCAAGCAGCTCATAACAAATAACCTCACATCACAATTATAGTCCCATAAGCAACGTATCAGATTCATAGCTGCGTATCAAGGAAATCAAATCACGTACTGGCTTGGGGAAATTTATTCAGCATCTAATTTGCATTAGCAACAAGCCACGGCAGAATAACGCCAAACGTGATACATTTCGTTCTGACGTCACAATACAGTCGCGCGATGTTCTATAGTCACGAATTAATAAACGTTATATTCACGATTTAGCCGTGATACAGTAGCCTAGCATTTCAATATTTATTCTAAATGTCGCTGTTGTTACTTGTGCAGGGGGGAGGGGGTGCTCGCGTGCGTTTAAACCGTCGCGGTTTCTTTTGTTAAGGCGAATACACAATATTGGGGAAAACCCCGACGTTCGGTTTCCCTTTAAACACCACACACAATATATTTAAAAGCACAACGATAAAATTGCTACTCACCCGATGGGTTTACAGCAGCGGGTGTTGCCATATTGCCTGGGTGGAAACGCAGAAATGCAGAAATGACGCACAATACGAAAATAACGCCGCACGCGATCCTCTCCGAGTGTCTCAAGCGCGCAAACTCAGTTCAGCCCCGCATGTGAAGAGGTGATGGCGTTCGAGCGATGCTGGATGAGATTTTACTGCGTTTCTGTTCGTGCATGTAGCAGTTCGTCTGACAAACGCAAGATGTCTGAGAGGTTGCGTGAACACCGCGAGACTTCACTGAATTAATGAATGCAGGATCCAGGCAGCAGCTTCGGCGCCTTTCTGCCCTCCAAGAACTTCAGCCCGGGCTGGAATACACTCGTGCGTTGTTGCTTTGCTATGGCCGTGTGCGCTTAGACATCACTGCCTATTCTGAGATCCGTATAATAGTCAAATGTAGAGTTTTCTATTTTGTATATTGGTTTCAGACTCATAGTTAAAAACCATGAGTTTATTAGAAAATGTGTTCATATTTTTTTGCGAAGTTATTTGTTTTTCTAAAATGTTTTAATTTTCATAGTTTTATTGTTTAAATAAAAACCCATTAATTATGGATCAATCATAGCCTATTATTCCACTGTGTAAATGGTCAGTGTGTTCAATGAACTATAGATTTTTTCCTGGGCAACAATGATGCTGTCTATAATTGTTTGTTTGTTTGTTTGTTTGTTTGTTTGTTTTGTCAATCCTTTTAGACTTGTGTCCATAATGCGATTTATGCCATCATTTTATAATATTTTCTGTCATATACAAAAGCATGTCTGTTTATGTAAACTAATTTGCGTCAATTAAATTCTATATTGCAGTGTTTAATATGGTCTTGAATTTCCCTTACAGTTTTTTTTTTCAATTGCTTACACCCAATTTCTGAAACAATGGCTCCATTTCTCAAAACACACATAACCACAAAACATGCACACAAGATGCAAAAGCAAACACTTAATTCAAAACTATTTTAACTCTTTTAAAATTTTGTTTTTGTGACAATACACACAAACCATTAAATGATTAGTCACTCACGTACACGCCAAACGCACAGATTTGTAAATGTAAAACACTACTATCTTGTGTCTTTTGTTTGTTCAGTTTGCAGTCGAGTGTACAGGAGTTTGTCTTATCACTCACAGGTACAGGACACTCAAAAAAATAGCTTGTTGGTCTAACTTAATACAATTATCACACCTATTTCCAAATTTATTTGAATTGTATTATTGTATAACTTATAAAAAAGTAGAAAATGGCTTAACTTATTTTGATGAGCAATGTAAAAAACATTTGTTGTCATAGCTTATTGATCATATCATTTATACTATATTTGCAGCACAGTTGATAAACTTGACAGTTATTGAACTGAACTGAATCAACACAACTGACTTGACCTGTATAATGACACTTGTTAGAGCTGCTTTGAGGAAGAATTTGAATTTGTTACTATTGTGAAGCTTTGAAACAATTTGTATTGTGCTACATAAAGGTGACTTGACTTGTATGCATGTATTTACAAAATAAACAGAAATCCAAGGGTGAACATTTTATTTGTCTCTCAAAACATTTGAGTTTTGATTTCTAAGTGATCAAATTATGTCTATTTACACTATCAACAGACATGCACTTGGGTTAAAATAAATCATTTCTTTCTCAAAACATTGAGTTTTGATTTTTAAGTGAACAAAATTATAGGTACAAATGTTTTCACACATGATCGGTGTAGGTAATCAGTAAACGAGTGTGGCATTTAAATTGCAGTGATTTCCAAATGAAACACAAGAGCTGGTAGTTTTGAGTTTTGTGTCTAGAACTAGAGTTTTGAAAAAAGTTTGTTTCACAAAATTTCAAACTGAGTGTAAAGCAGATAATGTGCTTGCAGTTTTGCAGACTTGGTCTAAAAATTAGGTATATGAGTGAATGATTTCACTAAGTGGGCCTCAAGTTTATAAGCATTTAAAAAAAAAACCTGTAAATCTGTTTGTCACATGATCTAGTTTTTCTAATTGAGCTAAATCGTGACAGGGATCAGAACATCAAGAGTGTAATGTAATTTTAGTATTATTTCCATAGGGATTTACCTGATTAACAATGTGCCTGGAGACGATCTGATGATGAATTCCGTGAATAGATTTCTATTGAGGTCAAGTTCCCAAGGAATCCCCTGGCTTTAAAATTATGTCATACAGTGACCCCTCATATCACACTTCTCCAAAATCATTTATCATCACAAATTGTTCAACGCAAGTTAGTCTGAATAAGATCCTAAACCCTAAATCAAAGTTAGTGTCTTTAAAACGCAGGTTCCTTTATCAGAACAGATGTGAGGTACAGTAGTGCTCATTGTTTTGGACTGAAACAGTCGACTCCATCTTGTTATGCAGATCTCTTACACCGACACACAGAAGTGATGGTGCCCTTTTTATATAAAGATGATGAAACACAAACACAGTGAAAACATTAATCTTCCAGTGTTCCATACAGTAACTCTTTTTATGATTTATGATAAACAATTTCCCTCTAGATGAAGTGAGGGTCAAACAATGAGTGATCAACACTGGAGGATGATCTTATGGGGACATTTTAAGAAAATGCACACACACGTATACACTATGATGACACAATGCTTGACTCTTTTAGATTAATTATATATACAGTCTGAATTTGAGAGAGAAAAAAAGTTTGTCAAGGTAAAATTGTAATGCTTGCCATAGCCTGGTTTGAAAGTTTTAAAAGCTTGAAGTTGGAAGGTAATATAATCAGGACAATAAAGAGATCCCATTGATACACTAGAATGTTGTGATTATTTTCTAGAGTGTTGCTAGGCAGATGCTAGGGTGTCCTAGATGGTTACTTGGGAGCGTTGCTAGGGATTTTTCTGAAGTGTTCCAAGTGGTTGCAAGACATTTGCTAGGTGGTTGTTATGGAGTTCTGAGTGATCGCTATGATGTTCCTAGGGTGTTGCTAAGGCCCTGTTTACACTAGTGCGTTTTTGTTTTACAGGTAAAAGGTATAACTTTGGCTACAGAGATAGATAGATAGATAGATAGATAGATAGATAGATAGATAGATAGATAGATAGATAGATAGATAGATGGATGGATGGATGGATGGATGGATGGATGGATGGATGGATGACTAGATAGATAGATAGATAGATAGATAGATAGATGTATAGATAGATAGATAGATAGATAGATAGATAGATAGATAGATAGATAGATAGATAGATAGATAGATAGATAGATAGATAGATAGATAGATAGATAGATAGATAGATAGATAGATAGATAGATAGATAGATAGATAGATAGATAGATAGATAGATAGATAGATAGATAGATAGATAGATATGTGTTCTGCAGCAGTGTTTAGGTTTGTGCTAGTTTTCCTCCTCTGGTTTCTCTGCAGTGCTGCTCTGACCTGGTTTAATAAGCTCTTGCACTGCAAACACCTGCATAAGACGTTTTGCTGACCTCTACTTTATTAAACATGCTTTCCGGGCAAAGAAAAACTAGCCTGTGCTTTAACAACAGGCAGGGTTGACAGATCAAACTGAAAAGCCAAACTAAACGAGGGGTGTTCATTGAATTTTAATATTCAGCAGTCAGAACAAACTTTGAGCCCTGTAAACTTCAAAAGTGAAATTACTGCATGTTGTTACATCATCCATCAACGTCTTCATCTCACCGGCCCCTCTGTAAAATATAAGAACGGACATAATTTTATACGCATTTTAATCTTGAGATTATATTTTAGCAATCAAAGAACAGCTTTCAAAAAGGAATTCCATTTACTTTTCTTTTTTGATCCCAATTGAATGACTATTATGGCCTTTCTGGGCACTTGCTTCAGTAATTCACCAACTGATAAGCATAAAGGAATACTTCACCCTAAAATTAAAATTTAGCTATCAATTTCTTACATGTCAAGGTTATACAAGTTTCATTCTCCATTTTTTTATACACTACATTCAAATGTTTGTGGCACTGGCCAGTATGGTAAAAACATGTAAAAATGTGAAATATTATAAGTTATGCAGTCCCATGATCCTTCAGAAATCATTCTAAAATGCTGATTTGCTGCTCAAGAATCATTTATTATTAATATCGATTGTATAAATAATATATAACTTTGTCTTAGATATTTCTCCTAAAATCCTAAAATAAGAGAAATAGTATTGAACATTAACAATTGTTGACATACATTAAGAGTATACTGTGGACTGGAGCACCGATTACTTGGTTTTGGAAGATGAGAACATGTTTTATTTGATGAGAAATGTTTGAGTTTATATTGAGACTTTATACTTTGGTATCAACTCGCTCACTTTGAGACATTGTTGAGAAGCTTCAGGGGAGCAGCAAAAGTCAATGTCATATTTTTATGCATCAGTTTGGAATATATGAAAACAGCCATGTTGAAAAGTCCCTGAAGCACATTTGCAATTTTGAATAATGTCAGGTAGCAAATTGAGCTCTGAATGTCGATATAAAGATATTGACTACGTGCAAGTTTCCATAAAGATATTGACTAAGTGCAAGTTTCTGTTTACACTGTTCACCATGAGATCGAGATACCCAGCAAATGACAAAGTGCATTAAAATGATCTTCTACACTGCACCAACCTCACTTGCTCAAAGCTCTCTTGTTTGTCCTTGTTAGGCAGCATGTTTATGGGACAGGCAGACAGAGTGGCGCACCTGTACCGACAGCACTAACTGCTGACAGAAACATCCAGAATGCAGGAGGATGGTGAGAGTGCCTCCTCTGCTTGTCTGCTTCCATTAGCACTACAGGCCTCTCTCTGATACATATGACCGCTCATAACCTCATGTTCAGTGGGTTTAATAGTCCACAGCAGTCACAATCACACCCACCTTCAAACTATCACTATGATTTAGTGATACTATGTCATATATGTAAATGTTTCAAGACCGTGTAAACATCTTATGATCTGCCATGAGCTCTGAGGTAGCCTATTTGCTTCTGTATATGTCAGTGATTTTCCACTGGTTTTCCAGTAAATTTTCTTCAAATATCGCTACATAAGATTAATATTACAGGGTTTTTTTCACAATCGCTAGGACACATTTCTCAATACTTGGGTATTTTTCCCCAAAACTCTTCAAACAGTTTGAACAATTTTCAACTTGGTACAGCAATTAGTTTCACATATCAAATCAAGCCATTTTTTCATAACACCCAGCAAACACACTTTGTCATTCATAAAATTTAGACCTGACCGTATGTAGCCCCGCCCCTTTTCAGCTCTGCGCGCGTTGTCTTTTGACTTCCGGTCTGTGTTTTCACAGCGATCTTGCATAGGCTATTTATGAATGATGAACGGCTCGTTTTAAAATCTTCTCGGTCTACTGACATTTGTTAAGACATCTGCTCCAAACATTACAATCCTCATGATATATGTCGTTAACTTTACATTTAAGTATATCCACTTTAAAAGCGAATTACTCCTGGACAGCGATCCCATTGAAATACACAGAGCGACCGCAAAACGAGGTTCAAAGACAATATTCTAAAGATGGCTGCGTCCTTGTTTAGGCCTATATTGCTTTGATAGTGTTTGATTTTTTAGATTCATAATTTATTTCAATATAGTAGCCTATTGCAGAAATGTTGCAAAATTATGTATTTTTCATTTTTGTAGGCCTATTATGGTAGGTTTTGGACTTAAGTAGCCTAAGTTTAACAGTTTTAAAAGAGTAGGCTACATGTGCAAATTGGCCTAGTACATAACGTTTTGGTGGTGTTGTGTCTAAGTAAGAAAATAATTCATGTAATTTGAAAGAAGTAGTCACTGAATGGATTTTTTTTGTGCCATAGCAATGATAAATAATCCATTGTTTAGCTCACATAGACTGATGTTGTGCTAGCTGTGTGAAGAGATTTGTGGAAAAAAATGACCTAAGTATTGAGAAATATGTTTTACTAGAGAATGTCACTTCAATATGTCCCAAGTATAAATAAGGGAAAAAATATTTTGACATAAAATCTATGAAATCAAGCACCATTGCTTTTGGCTGCACAATAGGCTATATTGAAATTATTGAAATTAGGAATGTAAACGATTAATCGCGATTAATCGAATCCAAAATAAAAGTTTGTGTTTACATAATATATGTGTGTGTGTATTGTGTATAATTATTTTGTATATATAAATACACACACATGCATGTATATATTTGAGAAATGTTTGCATTTATATACTGCATATATTTATATGATTTATATTATATATAAATATAACTATTTTATAAATAAATAACACATTTTCTTAAATATATACATGCATGTGTGTGTATTTATATATACATAATAATTATACACAATACACACATATATTATGTAAACAAATATTTATATTATGTAAATCGTTTACAGCCCTAATTGAAATATCGCAAATCAGCTTGCAATAACTGGGGTCATGAATAAAAGACAAAGAGAAAATCACTCACTACTCTTGGCTGAATAACTTTTGTAGCTTTAAAAAGATTCAGCATTTAATTTACAGTGAAAACTAAGCAGTGTTTTATTTTTACATTTGATTATTCAGTTTATGTTGTTAAATAAACCTAAGCCTACCTGAAACCCTAAACCGTGTGGTTTACTCTTCTGTTAAAATAACACTTCTTATTGTACAGTAAATAACTGCAGGTTATCTCATTTTAAATATATTTTAAAGATAATTTAAGTTTATTTTACACACTTATCGTAAGTGTGTAAAATAAAGCATTATCGTATCGCATTTCGAGTATCGCATTATTTAATGAGTTATCGCATATCGCACTTTTCTTCAATATCGTGCAGCCCTAATTTTTTGTTTCAATTATGTTTCGATAATTTATCAGGAAAAACATGATACTCGTTAGGGGCAATTCACAAAGAAGGCATTTTTGCATTCCACTGCACTTCCTTTTTATTGTGTTTGTATGTAAACAAGTGCTAGACAGACATCTTTTACAAACTATATTTGCATCATATTAATATTTTGCAATACCTTGGATGGGCAGACAGACAGAAAGAAAGAAAGAAAGAAAGAAAGAAAGAAAGAAAGAAAGAAAGAAAGAAAGAAAGAAAGAAAGAAAGAAAGAAAGAAAGAAAGAAAGAAAGAAAGACAGACAGACAGACATACAGACAGACAGACAGACAGACAGATGGATAAATACAGACAGATAGATGGATGGATGGATGGATGGATAGATTAATAAATACTAGACAGACGGGTGGATGGATGGATGGATGGATGGATGGATAGATAGATAGATAGATAGATAGATAGATAGATAGATAGATAGATAGATAGATAGATAGATAGATAGATAGATAGAATGGTGGATAGACAGACAGATGTCAAGACAGTGAGATATGCTCAAACGTTGGTCACAACCAGAAAATGTTGTCTGTAAGTGTATGTACAGTATGTGGAGTGGGAGTCCCTCACTTCCATTCCCAAATACTCGTGCTCTTACACACTCTCTCTCTCTCTTTCTCTCTCAGTCTGTTTTAAGAAGCAATGCAGTACGAGTGAGCTCTGAGCTGCAGCAGGATCCACAGCCTCAGTGTCAGACGCTCTGCAGCATGCATCAAGAAACACTTCATCCACACTTTCTGCTCCACGGGATGTGAGTTCAGGTAGGACCATATCCTTTCTTTCCTTCTGTCATGTCTCTCTTCTGCTCCCGATCCCTCGTATCCGCCTTGGGAAACCAGAACCAGGAGTCTGGTCACAGTGTTTCTCGTCTTATTCCTGTAAGAGGACCAAATAATTGTTGCATGTTTCGTTGAATGAGAGGTGGTTTGAGCACTTTTACCTGTTTAAAGCTGGATAATGATGTTGAGGATGTCGACTTCATCTTGTTTTAATAACTGAGTTGTCTTTCATGGCCAAGGTAATGCAGAAAGTTTTTGCAATCTTTAAATGAGGATTGAAAGCATCTGTGATGCTTTTGCCTGTGAATCTTTCATGCAATCGCCATGAAAAAACCTGTTCAGTCAGACCAGAGGCATTTGTAACCGTTTCAATTTCACAATTTATCATACAATCTTTCTGTCTGAGGAAATGAACTGTGACTTTATTACTCTGTGAGAAATTTTATTTGATTTTTGATTTTTGATTTTTTTTTTCTTAGGATGTTTCTTCTCCTGTCTAAAGGGTTGATGCCTTTGAATTAAAACTTATGTACTGTTTATTTGATCTTTTGTTCATATTTAATAAGAATACATGCTAACTGTTGCTGATAGCTGCGATTTTGAGGACAATTATAACACTACACTAGTTTTGAAATACAAATTGCATGACTGATTTGAAAGAATGAATCTTTAAAATATCTTGAAAATTATGTCTCTCATAGACTTCTGCTTCAAACACATTATTCTGGCATTAAAAACCGACCGTCAACATTTTCAAGGTGTGCTGTATTAATGATCACATATAGCACAGAAATACATGAGTGACATGAGCATGCTGAAAATGTTCTGAGAACACACACAAAAAAGAAACATTACAGTAGGAACGTTATACTGCAGATCGATTTTAGAAGTTATCAATCAAATGAAAATTGCATTTCATGTACACACACACACGCACACACGCACGCATGCACGCGCGCGCACACACACACACACACACACACACACACACACACACACACACACACACACACACACACACACACACACACACACACACACACACACACACACACATAATACAGATAATGTATTACACAGATAATTCGATTATATAGTTAATTAGATACGCTATTAAAATCATCATGAAACTATTAGTGTAGTATCATTGAGATACTATTATATTTTTATGAATATCTTAAATTCGTTTTTATTTGTATATTTCCCATTTTCATTCTAATTTAAGTTACTTTTAGTTTATGTATTCTTGTCTTTTGTTTATGTTTATATGGTTTTTATTCATTTTTATTTAAGTTTTAGATTTAGTTATTTTTGTATGTCAAAAGTTAAACTAAATGAAAATAGAAATGTTGCCTTAGCAACTAGCTGACTAGTTAACTTAATTTTTTTACATTTTACTTTATTTTAATTAACATTTATTGTATTTCAAACCACAAAAATATGTTTTTATGGTTTTAGTTTTCGTTTCAGTTAATTTTAATAACCTGATAAGTTTAATAAATAGTAATAGCATTAATAATGCACCTTCGGAACACAGATGAAGATCTTTTTGATGAAATCTGAGAGCTTCCTTCTTCTCTTCTCTTGAGCTTCCACAAGAACCAATGAGGTTCATTCTCATGTTACGCAGCGTTTGAGCTTCAGCAAGAACCAATGAGGTTCATTCTCTTGTTACACACGTTTGAGCTTCTGCAAGAACCAATCAGGTTCATTCTCTTGTTACACACGTTTGAGCTTCTGCAAGAACCAATCAGGTTCATTCTCGTGTTACACACGTTTGAGCTTCAGCAAGAACCAATCAGGTTCATTCTCGTGTTACACACGTTTGAGCTTCAGCAAGAACCAAACAGGTTCATTCTCGTGTTACACACGTTTGAGATTCTGCAAGAACCAATGAGGTTAATTTTCGTATTACGCAGCACGTTTGAGCTTCAGCAAGAACCAATCAGGTTCATTCTCGTGTTACACACGTTTGAGCTTCTGCAAGAACCAATCAGGTTCATTCTCGTGTTACACACGTTTGAGCTTTAGCAAGAACCAATGAGGTTCAATCTCGTGTTATACACGTTTGAGCTTTAGCAAGAACCAATGAGGTTCATTCTCGTGTTACACAGGTTTGAGCTTCAGCAAGAACCAATGAGGTTCATTATCGTGTTACGCATCATGTTTGAGCTTCAGCAAGAACCAATGAGGTTCATTCTCGTGTTGCGCATCACGTTTCAGCTTCAGCAAGAACCAATGAGGATCATTCTCGTGTTATGCATCACGTTTCAGCTTCAGCAAGAACCAATGAGGTTCATTCTCGTGTTACGCATCACGTTTCAGCTTCAGCAAGAGGTTTGGTCTCGCGCGTCAAGCAGGTTCTGAGCTTCTGTTTATGTTTTCGCTGATCAATGATAATATGTGAGTAACAGCCTATATTCAATCTGTTCATCATATAAAAGTGATCGTGTCCCTTCAGAAAATTTGGACTAAACCACTCAATTCATATGGATTAGTTTTACGATCTCTTTATGAACTTTTTTAACGGTCAAAGTGGTAGTTGCGTAGCTGCTAATATGGAGAGTACAGAAAGATTTAATAAAAAATATCTTCAGTTGATCTTCATTATTCCAAAGATAAAGAAAAATCTTACGGGTTTGGGACAACATAAGAGTAATTAATGACAGTATTAAACATTTTGGGTGAACTATCCCTTTAAAAATCGTGCAGTTTTTCTGTCTCTGAAACAGCTTTCCTCAGCCGTCACCTCCCCTCCGTCAAAAAAGACACATTTCACAATCCAATCAGAAAAAATATACAGTCCTTCATTATTCTGTATCAGAAAATGCATCAAATTATGGAAATCAAAATGTTCTTGACTTTGAATGGAATACGAGTGGCAACATAATGAAGGATAAGAAATAATCTAATGTCACAGTCTTTACGAGACTTAATGGCCAAAGAAAAAGCACACTGAGGAGAAATTCCACTAATAGTTGCTAATATGAAACATGTACTCTGTTATTGCATGAAATAACCACAACAAAGCACCATTTTCTAACAGAGAGCCTATATTGACAACAAGAATGTTCCTCATAGAGAATGTGTGTTGGTGCCAGACTATTAAAGATGAAAGATTATACTGGCAAACACACTTCATCGATTTGTGCCTGGAATCGTGACGAATATGATTTATTAAACCATAGCTTAATAATTTTTACCTTCACTATTTCCCCAGATCAAAGTGTTGCCTGCTTCTTTTGAACTCACACTTTGATGGTTTTTGCTAATAATCTCATTGGAAATTTTGAATCAGCTCTAATGTTCTCCTTCCTCAAAATAAAACCGTTGGTCTTTCCTCATAGACCAGTCTATCTCTCCAACCAGTTTTTCCAGTCTTACAGTCTTTTAAACCTGTGGAAGTAAAGACGCTTATAGTCAGCAGACTTTAGCAATGATGATAAAATGGAAATTGCGCTTTAAACTCTCCAGTTTGGACCTGAGGTTTATTGGGGTGAATGGAGGTCATACAGGAAATTAATTTACGGAATATTTTCTGGGCACCAAGATATGAACTATCCTCTCAGAGAGATCTGAAGAAAAAGGAGAGAGAGATAATATATAAGAGACTAAATAATAAGAGCCCTATAGTGAAAAATAAATCTCTCAAAATGTATTTGAAATACATTTATTTTATGCTAAGTATACTACAAAAACATTTACATTATGTACTTAATATAAATACCCTGCAATTGTACTCTGAGTATACTAAATTGTATACTTAAAGTCTGATAAATTGTAACAAATAATTTTCCTTTGTTATTGTAACAGTGTTGTTTATTATATCATGTTTGTGGTTTCACTGTCTTTGGGTTTTTTCATTCAGTTTGTACCTTGTTTCTCTGCCTTGTTAATTGTTATAGTTGTTAACTATCCCTAGTCATGTTAATTATTAGGTCCCTTGTTTCAGGTGTGTTGTCCTATTAGTTTGTATGGTCCCGCTCGTTGTTCTCATTTGCCCCAGCTGTGTCTCATTCCCTGATCCCCTCTGTGTATTTAAACCCTGTGTACTCTTTTGTTCCTTGTCAGTTATTGAATGTATGTACGCTCCACGAGTATCTTTGTGTTCTGAGTTTATGTTAATTAAAGTCTCCTGCATTTAGATCCGACTACCGCCTTTGCTTCCATGCAATTCATGACAGTTATACTTTAGGTACACTTTAAATATCTTGAATTTTAAAGACTGATATCATACAGAGATATTATGCTATCTTTACTAGTGATATCAAAACTTCACTTTAGGCTTAATATCAAGAAATGTGTATTGAGCAATAAAGAAGTATCCAAATTTTAATTAAAATATTTTTTATCAGTAAGCCTCAAGTATTATGTAAAATATGTTAATGTTACTTAGTATGAAATAATGTATTTTAAATACATTTATAGTTATTTTCCCACTAGGATAGACAGAGAGTGTTTGTTTAAATGACCTGAAAGTCTATAATATCTGGAAAGAAATGTTAGCATTCTCATTCATCGCAATTTCAGTTACAAATTAAATTAAAAGTCCATTTCATGCTTTTAAGAGCCTCTAAAACAGAATATGTCACTAGAAAACATCAGTAATATATTGAAATATTAGTGTCTAATGTTAATTGCATTATCCCTTTTTTGTATAGCTTTTCTTTAGCTTGTCATTGCACTTATTGTATTTTTGCATTTACATGCATGCACACTCTTGGAACCATAAAATGTGTGCTTTCATCAAGTTGAATAGCATAACCAATTTTTCTTTTGTTTTGACATTGGCAGGTCATGTTTTTTTTTTTTGAAAACCCTATTATTGCAGCTAAAAATGGTATTTTCTGTTTGGTGGATGCAGTAAAACCCACTGCAGCTTTAATAATGAATGAAACCATTGGACTGCCAATGTGAGGATCTGTATAAGACTCCATCTGCTATTTAGAAATGATTAAACGCATCAATATTGGCATGTGATTTATCTGGAATAAGCACTAGGTGGAAACAGATGTGACATTGATCAATGCTCTCCTGGAAACACGCCTATAAGTGTGTGTGTGTGTGTGTGTGTGTGTGTGTGTGTGTGTGTGTGTGTGTGTGTGCGTGCGTGCGTGCGTGTGTGTGTGTGTGTGTGTGTGTGTGTGTAGCTGTGTACATTATGGGGACAAAATATCCCCACAGAGATGGCAATATCCGAAATCTTTGTCCTTGTGGGGACATATTTTGGTCCCCATGGGGAAAACAGTTAATAAATCATACTAAGTGATATTTTTGAAAATGTTAAAATGCTGAAAATTTGTATGTGATAGATGATTATGTCTGGAGAGTCCCGATAAAGAGTTTTTTTTTTTTTTACTGATAAAAATGACAAAAGCACATAAAAATGACTCAATCTTAAACTACAATTAAAATGAAGTGTGTGTGCTTTACTGGAAATGTTAACTATAGCCTAAACTTGCGCAGAGACAAACATAAACACATTATGCAAAATAAGGTAAAATGGGAGATTGTGTCTGTGTTTGTGTACTTGCATAAAAGCCAATAATTTTAGAGGGTAAAGACTCCATCTCTTTTTTGAGGGTTAGGAAAATTCATGTTGTCCCGCGGTCAATATTAAAAATCCCTGCTGGCCCAGAGGAGCTGGATGATTCTCTTGTGGATTGATTGTAGCAGCCAAACGTTGTAACAGCTCATTACTTTAAAGCAGCCCTCAGGCATTACAATGGTGACGTTCCCTTTGAAAAATAAAGTTAGGTACCGTACATAACAAGCTACTAAAAAAAAGTGGATATCTACATTTGAGTATCTTTTTAAACATACAGTACCTTTCAAAAGTTTGGGATCAGTACGTTTTTTAACATACTTTTATTAAAAAAGAATGCTTTTAATTGATTAAAAGTTACAGTAAGGAGATTTATAATGTTGCAAAATATTTCTATTGGAAATACTTTGAACTTTAAATACAATAAATTGAACTTTGTTCATTAAAAAATCCTGGGGGAAAAATGCATCATGGTTTCCACAAAAATATTAAGCAGCACACCTGTTTTCAACATTGATAATAAGAAATGTTTCTTGAGCAGCAAATCAGCGTATTAGAATGATTTCTGAAGGATCATGTGACACTGAAGACTGGAGTAATGATGCTGAAAATTCAACTTTGCATCACAGGAATAAATTACATTTTTAAATATATTCAAATTGAAAATTTTATTTTGTATGAAAAAGTTATTTTAAAATGCAATAATAATTCACAATATTACTATTTTACTGTATTTTTTATTTAATAAGTGCAGCCTTGGTGAGTCTTGACTTCTTTTCAAAACATTTGAAAAATCTTACCGACCCAAAACTTTGAACAGTATTTTCTAGTAAGGTTTTTTTTTTATGAAGTCAAGTCAAGTCATCTTCATTTATATAGCGCTTTTAACCATGTAGATTGTTTCAAAGCAGCTTTACAGAGATAAACAAATAATTTAAGGTAACAGAGATTGTTTTGTCTTTATACCGGTTCTTGAATAAAGATATTTTCCAGCTAAAGTTAGTTTTGATTGATTCACTTCCGTCGCAAGGATCATTAGTTATTCGAGACCGCTAAGACGACACTGTTCTCTCTACACAGACTTTAAACGCGAACCTATGAGAAACACTGATGACGCTGACGTGCGCATTAAGAATTAATTCTATAGTTATGCCCATTTGAATATATGTGCGCAGGTTTGTAATTCCCTACAAACCAAGCTTTAAACTAATTGTCTGGCCTTAAAATTTTAAAACGGAATTTTATCACTTCGGGGTAGATATACGAAACCGAAATTATCCCGACAACGCTTTATCTGTAGAGTGGTAAAGGGATCCTTCACAGGGGAGAGATGAATAAACATGATCTCAATTAAGAACATTTAAATGTGAACAAACAAGATTATACTAAATGCAACTTAAAAACAGGCAATAAACAGGTAGCAACATTTAGCCAAATATTTCCTTAGACCTTAAATGACTTGAATCAGTGACTTAAAAGTTTACAAATCAGTATACAAATCCCATAGTCCGCCTGGGAATTCACTCAGGAATGATGTTATATTAAACATCTACACCTGACACTAATATGAAGCCGTTTGTTTGAATTGTAGGCTTTTCTGTGTCAGAAGAACAGTACCGTAGGCTCGCTTATCCTGATGAGAAGCAGGAAAGTGAGAAAAAGTGAACTCATGTGGGCTTATTGCCATTGGGATTGTGGAGGAATTGATTTAAGGCCTTTTGGCTGGATTCCCCACTCACTCTGCTAAAACACATCACATCAACTCAGTTGCCTCCATTTATTTGATCCAGAGAAGCATGTGAAATCAAATGATCGGAAGCTGTGAAGTGTTATAAGACCAGTGTTCGATTGTGTCTTACAGTACATCTTATGTTGACTGTGTCAATGCATCATGAGCATGTGTGCATGGCTATCGATGCGGTTGGAGGAAGGATGAGTCAGGAACATGGTTCTAACCCTTGTGTTATTTTCCGGGTCAATTTGACCCGCAACACGTTTTTGAGTTGTCGGAAAATTGTGAGACTATTTCTTTTGTGGAATGTGCATGCAAAATTTATATTACAATTTTAAAAGACACCCAAAATCTGCTGGGAATCGAACCCTTGATCCTGGCATTGCTAGCGCCAAGCTCTACTGTTTAAGCTTTAGGACAGCACACATTAATCATATTTTTAAATAAAAAGGTATTTACATATTGTTCATATGATTAATTTTGTGAAAAATAAATGTTGTAACTGTTGTTACAGTAAATACAGTTTTAAAAATCATGTTCCCATGTTTGCATTTTTTGTAATGTGTGAGATTTCTTAATGTGCAAGGTTCACTGTTTTACCCGATTTTTGCTCTTGATGGTTTTCATAATGTGATTCTTTGTTGAATTGTATTAAATTCAATCAGGATCAATTTGACTCGTAACATAACTATTGGACCCAGAATTGTAACATAAAAGTGCTAATAAAATTCTCCTATTGTGCTACATTAAAAATAAATGAGTTTGGAACAACCTGATGATGCAGTACTTTTTGAAAGACAGATAGATCCTGTGGAAAGAGGAGAGAATGTGAGGGAGAAACAAGTGGGAATAGAGCGAGAGAGAAGATTGAACATAATAAAGAGGAAAAGGGGAGGGTGAAGGGAAAAGTGTGCGGTATAGCAATAGAATTGTTCCCTGGAGTTGAATGCAAACACACTAACAAACAGAACTGTAATCAGTGCTTGAAGTGGGGAAAATAAAGCCGGTACTCACCAAAGGGGGCGGGGCTTTGATTGGTTGTCTCCCTCAGTAGTTTTGGTTTGAACATTGGGGTGTTGAAGTGTGAACCGTTTAACAGGGTCCCAGGGCACATGCTCCCTCGTGAGGTCTATTTATTTTTATTTTATTATTTTTTTTGCAAAATGGTCTTTTGCAAAATGGTCCAAACATGCAAATTGGTTGACAACATAACTGCAATAAAGTAGCCTATAGTTAACAATCACTGAACATGTTAATTTCCTGTCATCTCATGGAATATCTGAAAGCAGGTTTTTCCTAATATCTGTCATTATTAGCAGAACACACATAGGGAAAACCAATTGTTTAGTCGATAATTCAAGAAGGTCCATATTTTAAAGCTCTTTCTAACTTATGCCTTAAGGCCTGATATCGTCCACAGCATATAACTATATCAACATGTGAGAAGTGCCGGTACGCAAGAAAAGGTTAGGTTACGCTACTGAAAGTGTGAGTGTGTATTGATGCTGCAGGATTGTCCCAAACAGATGCGCTCTCTCTGGTCTTCATCTCTGACAGATGGCCATGATTACAGCTGGGAATTGGAAACCAGTTGCATTTGTTAAAAAGTAATGGAACAGAATGATTTCCATGACTTTCAGTTTGATTAACAGTTTTGAACGTCTGTATTCTGCTGCCAAAGCGCATGGAACACTGTATTTGTGTTCGGGTCATTTTGACCCGGAGAGGATTTTCTTTTCCCCGAAAATGCTAGTTAACATTAGCGCATTGCACTAAAACCTACGGACTTTACTCACACCTAAGGTATAAATATTTTCAGTAATTTTTTGTGAGTTTCCCACCTTGTTACACTTGTTGTGTTCCTTATTAGAGGCATACACAATTATCTCATTACTCTATATATTATCACCAAATATTGGATTCAATCTTTTTGTCAACTTTTGTATTTATTTTTTAATCTGATTGATCGTATAGGCCTCCTTTATCTGAGCTTATGCACCTAAATGTATGACCAAAAAAAGCATTATTTGTTGGTCATTTTGGAAATATTGAATCAAATTTTAAAAAATTATGATCACACTAATGTGCTTTAATGTTTAACCAGGAAGTTTGTTTTGAAACGCTTGTATCTCGTACAAAAAGGCACAAAGTCACCTAATTGAAAGAAAACAAGTTGACAAAAATATTGAATCCAATATTTTGTGATAATATAGCATGACAAACGATTTAAAAGCTATTTTTAAACGGCTGGTCATTTTTGACGGGAAACACAAAAGGTGTTACAGGGTTTTCAACACAGCACAATGTTTAAAATATACTCTGTGTTTCCAGCAGCATAATTTGAATCCACAACCAAACAACAAAAGAAATGATGTTTGAGCATGCAGTCTGAATTTAAAAAACTGTTAGACACAATACATTAAAAAGACTTCAGTAATTCTTCACAACATTACATTGCATTGTTTTCACTGGTCGCACACAACAGGAACCATAAAACATTACCTGTGTAGTCTGATCCGTGAACAAAAGACTCTTATGAACTAATGATTTTTCTTGAATCAGTCAGAAAGATTAATGAATCACCCTTAAATTGTTTATATTTATTTAAAGTTTGTGACATGAGTTGCTTTTTCATATTGTTATTTGTAGTATGCTTTTAATCTTTTATGCATGCAGTGTTGCAGCTCAAACAATGTATGTATTTTTTTAAGGATTTAAAGATATTACTGGAAAACTGGTGAAAAAAAGACAATACATTAAAATGAATAATGGAATTAATTAATAAAAATTATGAATATTTATGTTTATTATTATTCTTTTTACAGAAGTTTTGTTTAGGACACTTAGAAATAAATATTGGACGTTTTCCTTAAAAAAAGCCTAAGGAATAGTTTTTTAAATGGAAAAAATGGAAAAGTTTAATCCGAGTCAGAATAATGGTAAAATTCCCTCCGATTCCCATCCCTTGCCATGGTGAATGATATTATTAGCTGCTAGCTTCCATTTTTTCCATGCAACACAACCCAACACACAAAGGCTTATACACAAGAGTGTCTAAAGAGGTCCAAGAATGTATTTCCCCTCTAGTCACTCGTAAATTGAGTTGTTCTTCATGTCAGGCCTGAGTGGCACTGTGGTCTCTCTCTCTCTCACTCTCACACACTCTCTCACTCTCTCACACACACACTCCCGTTATCTCCCATCCCAGCTTCGACAGCTTAACACCCTCAATGGCTGAGTCGTTAATCACAGCATGCAATTATCAAAATACTGCAAATGTCGCACACTATCACAGCTTAAATGATAACAGTCTGGAAAAGAATTTATCTCCAGTGACAGCTTTTAGACCCTTTAAACACAGAAATATGTGGGTACAAGACTCAACTAAGGCCAGAAACATTCTGGATGCAAGTACCTGGATGCTTGGCCAATACATTGCAAGTGTGCATTGAATATTCTCACATGCTCTCTTGCATTGTTGTGGTGATAATATCTGTGACAAAATGTTTTTTTATTCAGGCAGCTGTAATATGTTGACGGTTTAACTTTTTACCTATGCTTAGTAAGATTCTCTTCAGACTGTTGCTCTACTATGACAGTAATTGGCCTGAAAGAGAAAACTGACTGAAGATGAACACAGTTTATGCTATTGCATTATGAATTGCGGTATGACATATTCATAACTAGTAGGCCTAGTGCGTTCATTCGCATACTCGCCTTAAAGGGATAGTTCACCAGCTCAAACGTGCTGCGTAATATGCAAAGAATGAACCTCATTGGTTCCTACTGAAGCGCAAACGTGCTGCGTAACACGGGAATGAACCTCATTGGTTCTTACTGAAGCTCAAACGTGCTGCGTAATACGCAAAGAATGAACCTCATTGGTTCTTACTGAAGCTCAAACGTGCTGCGTAACACGGGAATGAACCTCATTGGTTCTTACTGAAGCTCAAACGTGCTGCGTAATACGCAAAGAATGAACCTCATTGGTTCTTACTGAAGCTCAAATGTGCTGCGTAACACAAGAATGAACCTCATTGGTTCTTACTGAAGCTCAAACGTGCTGCGTAACACGAGAATTAACCTCATTGGTTCTTACTGAAGCTCAAACGTGCTGCGTAACACAAGAATTAACCTCATTGGTTCTTACTGAAGCTCAAACGTGCTGCGTAACACAAGAATTAACCTCATTGGTTCTTACTGAAGCTCAAACGTGCTGCGTAACACAAGAATGAACCTCATTGGTTCTTACTGAAGCTCAAACGTGCTGCGTAATACGCAAAGAATGAACCTCATTGGTTCTTACTGAAGCTCAAACGTGCTGCGTAATACGCAAAGAATGAACCTCATTGGTTCTTGCAGAAGCTCAAACGTGCTGCGTAACACGAGAATGAACCTCATTGGTTCTTGGACGTCAAGCGAACATCAGAACATGTTTGAGCTTCCGTTTACCACAACTGATATGTGAGTTGATACATTTTTATATGTAAATAAAAGTTTACATTTAATCTGTTTAATCCGACCAATTCATATGGATTCGTTTTACGAACTCTTTAGGAACTTTTTGAAGTGTCAAATTGGTAGTTGCGTAACTATCGATGGAGGGACAGAAAGCTCTCAGATTTCATCACAAAGATCTTCGTTTGTGTTCTGAAGATGAACGAAAGTCTTATGAGTTTGGAGCGATGAAATGAAAGAATACATTTTTTTGGGTAAATATCCCTTTAAAGTTTCAGACCACAGTTACCACAGTTTTACTTTATTAATTAGAACTGGAGTATGGTATTTTGGCCAAAAACTAGACTGCCATGGTAGATTTCTCTGAAGGATTGCGATGCATTAGCGTTTGTATTAACTAATAACTCTCACACCTGAATGTTGTGAGTTACTGACAATTAAAACTTTTTGCATTGTTGTTTCAGAATTATGCTAAAATATATGCAGTGTTTGATTGGGATAATCAAGTTCTGATTATAACTCATCAGAATCATTTGTGCTACTGAAATGAGAAGCTGGCGCTTTTTAAATGCTGCATGCTTTTTTTTATCAAAACCACCATTAAATAGTTTGCTGAATGCAATTGGCTTTATGCACAGCTTCACTACTTCCTGAACTTCAGGCAGCTCCTTTGTTTCCTGTCTGCCATTATTGGACAAACTGATTAATCCAGATGTGTCTGATTATTGTTATTGGTCACGCACACCTGGATTAATCAGTTTGTCCAATAATGACAGACAGGAAACGAAGGAGCTGCCTGAAGTTCAGGAAGTAGTGCAGCTGTGCATCAAGCCAATTGTCTTTCTTTATTTCTTATTGAAACACGACTTTGGAATGAGTGTAAAAACATACAGAGTGTAAGTAACTATTAATATGAAAGAATTTTCCTTGATCTTGTTTTACTTGCATTTTCAATTAAAGCTGCAGTCCGGCACTTTTTTGGGTTTAAAAATATCAAAAAAGACATTTTTGAAAAAAAACGTAACCAGCCAGTGTTCAAAACGATCTGCTTGCCTTACCTCGATTCAAAACGGTAAGCTTGTAATAATGATTTTAATTCCAGTGGTACTGGTGGATTTCCGCGGGAATTTCGAGCATGTCTTTGCGTCATTACGTCACTTCTGTACACATAGAGAAGGAGTCCCCGGCTAGCGTGTGTGGATGATGGTGGAGGTTTAGCTTAGCACTTGGTATGGCGGATCCCGAAAGTTTAAAGCGACAATCACCAGGAACAACTGGAGATTCACCAGTTGTAAAACCCAAAGACTTCGGACTTCAGATTGGCTACAGAAAAAATATATTTTTCACGTTTTGACGTGATATAAGCAATCGTTAGATTTAATCAGCATGATATAGCCTACTGCAATGCTTCCCCCCACCCCCCGAATTTGGTCAGAACAAACGTGTATGTTACTTACTTGTTCAGATGACATTTTCCGATGAAAATTCTAATGTTGACACTTTCAAAAAGTATACTCTGAGATTGCTGATGACAGTAACGTTACAGTATCCACAGCGACGCGACAGCCTCAATACATTGTGTTCATCCGCGCTGTTTCATGCCGATTTACTACCCACGCACAGTTAATAATTCCGCGAATAACTGCAATTGCAGATTTCTAACAGAGATGGCGACAAAGAGGAAAAACGACGGACTGCAGCTTTAAGCATTGCATTGTTTTGTTTTTTAGGGTTAAATGAAATGTCTGTAAACTAACGGATAATGTCCTTGCAGAAAATGAGTGGGTCAAAATGAGCCAAAACCAGTGGGTCAAGTTTGCACCCGCTGGTTTATTTTGTAACTACAACCTGATGCAGGAATTAAGCCTTTTTGTCTTACATTTCGTAATGAACTCAGACAAGCTCAGTTATTTTCCGCTAATTGGAATGTGTGCAAAGGATTGTAGGTGATTGAAAGACGTGAAGGATTCACTTGATCCATCCTTCTAAATGAACTGAATGAAGGACGCAGAGCAAAGGCTGCCTTCCAAGGATCCTTCGAATTGAGACGGCCTTCGGCGGCGCTTGATGACATGGCAGCCGAGATATGCAGCCTTCCATTTGTGAAGCACACTTTAATAGAGAGCTGAAGTGATATATTTTTGTAGTTTAACCCGGAAAATAGCTTCAACCTGGTTCTCTTAACCAAAACCAATAGGATTTTTCCATTGCGTTTTGGATTACTTTTATGAAATCTGAAGCCTATAAATACAATCACCAGAAGTAAAAAGCTAAAGTTGGGCTATAAATGATCTGCATGGTTGCATGACTTTAACATCGCCAGCATTAAGCTTTGACAACTTTTCAATCTTTATTTGAAATCTACAATTTGGACATTTTGAATTAGAATAATTTGAGTGTGTGATTCTAAACACATTGAAGCTGTGAAGTGGATTAGTGAGTAGATGAGTTTACCTGTTTGCCGTGATGATGTTTAAAGGGATATTTCACCCAAACATTTAAATACAAAACAATAAAATACAAATTTTTATTTCTATAGCATATTAAAAACTACTGCCATTGACCAAAGTGCTTACCAGCATAGATAATACAACAAAAGCAATTACATAAAGTCACACAACAAAAAGGAAATCCTGTTCACTCAATCAGTTCTAAAAGCCATATGAAAGACACAACTTTTATACTTTTACTAAGCCTCCACAGATGGGGAAGATTTAATGTGCATTGGAAGAGGTTTCCATGAGCGTGGAGCTGCCACAGAGAACGCCCTATCACCCTTTGATTTGAATCTAGTTTTAGGAACATCAAGAATCCTCTGACTAAAAGATCTCACATTTCTTGTGTTTAGATAGGTATCAAAAGGTCAACAATACATTTTGGGGCAAAACCATCAACAGAACCATAAACTCAATTATGAATTTTACAAGCAGCCAGTGTAAAGAAACCAAAACTGGGGTAATTCTCTCTCTCTCTTCTTTTTACGAGTCAAAAGTCTGGCTTCAGCATTTTGCACTAATTGTAGACGAGATAATTGACCCTGTGAGATACCTATATATAAAGAATTACAGTAATCAATGCGCGATGATACGAATGCAAGAATAACAGTCTCCATGTCCTTAAATGAGAGAATTGGTTTCAGCTTAGAAATAGTTCTGAGTTGATAAAAAACAGCCTTAACAACACTAGAGACCTGTTTATCTAAAAAAAATCTTGACATGATCTGAAACACTTATCGACATAGAGTCCAACCTACTTATTATTTTTATAGAGGCAGAAGAGGGTCCAAAGACAACACAGTCAGTCTTATTGTTATTAAGATGAAGAAAATTGCTAACTGGGCTTGAATCCCACATAAGCACTGTACATCTGCATCAAAAGATTGAGAGCCTTTCGGATCTATTATCACTGAATGTTGTCTGCATATAAATGATACATAATATTTACGAAAAATTGAGCCTATAAAGAGCACGTGTACAAAGAAAATAAAATAGGCCCAAGTATGGAACCCTGTTGCACACTACAATGTAAACCAGGTTGTACCCTTAAAGGGATATTAGGAAAAAAAAAATACTATGGAAGTCAATGGGACCTGGTAACTGTTTTGTTACTGACATTTTTCAAAATATCTTTCTTTGTGTTCAGCAGAAGAAAGAAATTCACACAGGTTTGAAACAACTTGAGGGTGAGTATATGATGACAGAATTTTCATTTTAAAGTGAACTATCCCTTTAATGCCAATATCTTCAATAATCAATAATCAATGGTATCAAAGGCAGCTGTGAGATCGAGTAGAATAAGGATAACTGCCTTTCCAAAATTAACTGCTAATAAAATATCATTAAAAATCTTAAGGAGGGCAGATTCTGTACTATGAAGGGACCTAAAACCTGATTGGAACATATCTATAACAGCATCTAAGTATGGAACAAGTTGTGATAAAACAACCTTTTCTAAAATGTTCGATAAAAAAGGTAATTCCGATATAGGTCGGTAGTTACTTAAGACTGTACGATCTAAATTTGGTTTCTTATAGTATAAAGTGGCTGCATACTGCATGTTTAAAACAGGCAGGAACATTTTCATTGATCACTATTAAAAAGAGATTGAATAGTAGTACCTACAACAACAGCCGAGGAAGGATATTATAACAAACTGCAAAAATTCACTAACCAATGGGTTAGAAGGACAACACGCATATTAAAATCACCAAGAATAAGAAAATGATCACAGGTGACAGGAACTGTGAAAGACAAAAACTCTGAAAAGTCATTAATATATTCCTTATTGTACCTTGGAGGCCTATAAATAAGTACATATAGTGACGAAGAGGCAGAGTCAACCCTAAATAATTGCATTTCAAAGCTGGTAAAAGTCCCAGATGGCATCTGACAACATTGACAAAATTATTTTTGTACACTGTTGCAACCTCCACCTCGCCCAGAAGTTCTAGAGTTAAAAAACTAAATAATTAAAGGGAGAAAGTTTCAATAAACGACTTAGGTTCAAATCATCAAGCCACATTTCAATCACAACCAAAATTTTTGATGAACAATAATCATTTAAAATGAAAGATTTATTAATCAATGACCTTGCATCTTGACAGAGATGGAGTTAACAACTTGTGAGAATTTTTAAAGCACTTATCTCGTGTCAGCGATCGAAAATGAACCTCACCCTCAAGTTGTTCCAAACTTGTATGAATTTCTTCTGCTTAACACAAAAGAAGATATTATGAAGAATGTCAGTTACCAAACAGTTGATGGGCCTCATTGACTTCCATATTATATTTTTTTCTATAGAAGTCAATGGGGCCCAAGAACTGATTGGTTACCCATATTCTTAAAAAATATCTTCTTTTGTGTTCAGCAGAAGAAAGAAACTCATACAGGTTTGGAACAACTTGAGGATGAGTAAATGATGACAGAAATTTTGGGTGAACTATTCCTTTAATGTCCCTGACAACCTCTGTAGTCCCATTTAGTCACTTGTTATCAACCATGTAAAAACTCACGGATAGGGTATTAATGATGTATTTTATGCCGTAGAATAAAATGTGAAGATATTTTGTGGCATTTGTATGAAGTGCAACAATGCTAATTTCTGGGTTTTAGACAGTAGACTCTATGAATTGCTCTGTGTTTTTTCTGTGTTGTCTCCTTTTTGCTTTTAATTAATCAGACTAAAATTTGCCTTAGTCTGTTTGATATATTCTCAGAGTTGCTTGATGCACCATATTGAAAGTGATTTTTTTTTTTAAAGCAGCTTGTCAATAATTGCTTTTGATTCTCAATAGGAAACACCGAAAAAGTAAACCAATTTATCAGGTTTTCATCTCATTTCAAATGTGACCATTCCAGAAATGGACCGAATAGATAAATGGAGAAGTCATCATTAGCTGGTTATCGGAGAGAATCTCTGAGCAGACACTTTTAGTTTCATACTATCTGTGTTTGAGCTTTATTCCCCAAACAAAGAGGTTTCTAAATGATTTAGGGATTCTTTTTCAAAGCCGCAGCCCGTGTCCACACCGGGGTTAATTCGGAGATGAAAGGTTTCCTTCTCCATGTCCTGGTCGGAGGGGACAGCTGTAATTCTCCATTAAATTGCTAATGCCGTTGCCATGGTTACTGTTGCCTGCGTCCTTGAGTGAACACTAATTACTGTTCCCAAACAGCATGTCCGCTTAAAGACCAGACCTCACCGAAGACCTGAAAGGGCTCGTGGGCTTGATGAATGCAGGGATAATCCACAAACATGCTGACAGAGGTGGAATGTGGTACGGTTCTTCCAGACAAGGCCTCTCAGATTGGAAATTTGTTTCAGAATTAAAGTAGATTTCTTTTCAATAGCGCTAAGGGTCATATAAATGAGACAGGATATTGACTGAAAGGATATCAGGTTGTTCAGTACTGCTTTACATTATTTACTCGCAAAAGTGATGCCAAAACATTGAGTAACAAAAATACAGAGTGAGATTTGCCAAGATAAGGAAGAGCTTACAAACAAACATTTGCAGAGTAACATTAGTACTCACATTAATATAGGATTCAACTGATTTGTGAATACATGTGTAAATATGAGCTTTGAATATGGCTCATCCAATCAGAATGTAGAGTTGAAAGTATCCGTTTAACAATTTAAATTATAAATGGTAACACTTTATTTTACAGTCCTGTTCCCCATGTACTTGTACTTATTATAGCCATATTTATAACAAATGTATTACTTATTAAAACCAGTACTTTCTTAGGTAAGTACAAGTAAGTCTGCGTACTGTAAAATAAAATGCAACCCTATAAATAAATCAAAATTATTTATTAAATCTTCTAATTTGTGTCCATCAAGCTCCAAGTAAAAAAAACTGAACCATCTAAAACTACACACTACAATGTTTATTTAAAGTAGAATGAACTATATCAACATGATCATTTGATATAAAATTACTTATACCAGCATATTTATTTAGTATTCTATGGTTAACCCTTTAAACGCATACCTCGGGTCTTTAGTGACCCGGGACATATTTTTTAAAGTTAGACATTCTTAGTATTTCGCAGTCAATTAATTATAATATAACAAGAAAATAAATAGTAAAATTATAAAAGAATGCCTGTTTTCCCATTTATTTTTTGTAAAAATGTTATAGGGTTGCTAAAGACCCGAGGTGTGCACAACAATAATTGAATCTTTGGTGACTGAATAAATGCAATTAATTTTTATTCCACAAGGTGGCAATGTCTGATACACAATGATGACGAGATATTTCACTCATAGTTGCCGCAGGCAGAAAACAAAAGAATAGGAAGTATCATCAACAAAACTTGAAATGGCTCAGCGATTTAGGCTACAAGTACTGAACACAATGAGATATTAATGTCACTGTCACTTGATGGTGGATCTGGTGAAGAAGCTGTCAGCGATCAAAATATTGATTTTGAAGATGTTGAAAATGATAGTCTTGAGAATATGTTTGAGATTGTGAATATGAGCCATGCTGAATGCACTGGGAAATGAGTTCTGACGAGGACAGTGATCATGGTATAAAATATCTGCTCAAACTGAACCCTTCCCACCTCTAAAAGGTTACAAAATATGCTTTATTTTATTCTCCTGTAATTGTTACTCTAATATCAAGAGAGTTTTATAGTATAGCGACAGGAAGAGATCCGTCCGTGTTGGATATCTGGGTCGCTAAAGACCTGAATATGTAATAATGATTTCTGAAACATTCATTAATTTAAGGGTTAAATGTACTGAAATTGAAATTTGAAATAGCGCTTTATCATCATAATGATTATATCCATCCTCATGCCTCCTCGTGAAGATTCGGCGAAGCATCACGTATTGAATTTGGGATTCACTGTGATAAATGAGATTTTCTATACAGTTACAATATGAAGAAATCTAAGGCTCTTTGGGACATTTTTTTAAATTAACATTTTAACAAGACTGATATTTAAAAATAAATGTTGTTCTTGCATTAAAAAAGGAGAGAGAGAGAGAGAGAGAGAGAGAGAGAGAGAGAGAGAGAGAGAGAGAGAGAGAGAGAGAGAGAGAGAGAGAGAGAGAGAGAGAGAGAGAGAGAGAGAGAGAGAGAGAGAGAGAGAGAGAGAGAGAGAGAGAGAGAGAGTTTTGGGTTTAAAGTGATGTTTAAATCCTTTCAGTGTTCCCCCATTAACTTCACATAACGTCACTTAAAATGATCTCAGACAATGTCTGTACATGTTCAGTATTGTTGTCTACAAAAGAACATACTTACCCAGCAGGACTAATGGAGCGCAACTGTGACTTTTTCAGCACTCCTGGTTTCAGAAACATCTCCCCATTCTTTTATTTCCACAGATATGAAAACATCTTCAATAAAGAGAATAACCAACACAACCAGCTCTGAGATGAATCATAACAAACCTTGAAGAAGAAGAAAAAGAAAAGAAAAAAATCTGTAATTTTAGGGTCAGTGTTGCCTATAAAATACATATAGTAAAAGTTACTAGTTATTGTAAATAAACAATAACTAGTTTTATTGTAAATAAAAGTTAGTTTATTGTAAAAGTACAATAAAATAACGTTGTATTTTTGAGTTAGAAGTTTGAGTTGTCTCCGCATATAGAACTTTCCTAACTTATATCTGAATGAAATTTAGTATGGAAGCCCTTATTATCTTGAGATCATGAGAAAGCAAGACATTCTCAAATGAAAATCAACATTTACCATGCTCCCTTAAAAAGCTACACCCATCTTAATGCATTTGTTGTATATTTAATGTTTTAAATATGTTTGTGTAAATATATTTAACTACCACTTGTTGATGAGAAAAGCGTCCTTAAACAGATGAAGTTCATGCAACATATACTAGAGTCAGTAACCATTACCAGATCCACTTCACAGCCAGTCATAATCAAAGCATGGTAAAAAGTCAATCGATGCTTCTAAGAAATGCATTAGCAACCGTACTTATTTCCTTTTTGTGTGCAGACAATGAAATTGACTGATGCGGCAGATATTGACATGCAAGCAACCCGCTTCTAATAGAAAAGGAATCGATTATACACCTGTCTTCATATCTAGACATAAATAAAATCGTTATAAAATTGTACTTGGCATCTTCGCTCAATGATGTATCTGAATTAATGTTGTTTAGTGAGTAATCATCTGTTACATCAGCCATCTGCACTGAACTAAACGTGACTAATGCGTGTTTTGTGTGCACTCTTATCATGCAAAACATTTTCATCACTATGCATGCACTTCTTTTGAATTACTAATATGGCACTATTATGGCTGAACATCACATTCATAATACCGGTTTAATGATCTCATCAATGATTCATGTTAAACTCAAAAAATGCAGCACACGGCATGATTACAAATTATAAAACACATTATGGTAAAACAGCAGATGACAAATAAACATTTACAGTTATTTGTTTGACAGAGAATAGAACATGATGAAAGGAAGAAAAAGAACGCCAAAAAGAGAAAGTAACACGAAAGGTGGTGCAATGCAAAGAGAATAGTCTTTAGATGTGTGCATAATGCAGTCAAAATTAAAAGTCAAACTGCTGAAAATTCAACTAAAAAAGTACTTTATAAAATACTTATTAAAATAGAGAACAGTTCTTTTAAATTGTAATAATATTTAATTACCATTTACTGTATGTTTGATCAAATAATACATATGTATGTATATATATATATAATGCACTCTAAACTCTCTCCATATATACATACATACACTATCCATAATCTAGCTTTGGTCGTGTAACCACTGGTGAGTGTTATGCTATGTCATGTCATGTCAAGTTATGCTTAGTCAAGTGTTTATTTTGTACACTTATGTTAAATAAATGCTGCATTTAGGGTTCGTCAAGCTCGCTTTCAGTGGACTTTATCACAGAAAGCTAGACCGCTTACATGGGGGATCGTCCCCTAGAGGCTTATGTCGAGGAATTTTGTGGACTCTGTTATATGGTGGACTTTAATGATGTGGCGTTCAGATATTTGTGAAGGGTTTGAGTGAACCCATTTGTTCCCGGATGCCTGGAGGGAAAATCCATTTTTCTTTAGCCGAATTCTTCCACTATGCTTTGCTGTTCAGTGGCTCATCATTTTCTGTGGGAACTGTGGATGAGGTGCCCTGCAATCACAATCATGGATGCCACGCCAGAGCCTCGCCATGGGCACCACGCAAGGGTCCTCAGCCAACATGGCCGCCAAGCCTGAGCCCCTTCACGTCATAGCCTATGTGTACCAAGGTCCATAGACAAGCTGGCCACTGCTCCACGACCCAGGCCTGCCACGACTCCACTATCTAGGCCCGCCTCTGCACCACGGCCCAGGGTCTCCTCGGCTCCACTTTAGGTTTTGTTCATTCTTGCTTGCATGTCTTCCATTTTGAAGTTTAGTCGGTTCCTGTTTGCCATGTGCTTCCCTTGGTTCATGTGTTGTTCTCATTAGTTGGTTTAGTCATGTGGTTCTTCAGTTGTTTCCTCACTGGTTTATTGGTTCATTGTGTTTAGGTGTTCCTTGTTTAATGAATTAGTCCATGTGGATAATTAGCCCTCTTGTTCCCATTGTCTTTGTCTAGCTTTGTTCGTGTAACCACTGTCATGTCATGTCAGTTTATTTTGTACACGTTTGTTAAATACTGCATTTGGGTTCGTCAAGCCTGTCTTCAGTGGACTTTATTACACACACATCAAACATACAGTAAACAGCAATATGACTAATTTAAAATTACTGTTCTCTACTTTAATAAATATTTTAGAAAGTAATGTATTGAATTTTCAGCATCATTGCTCTTCAGTGTCACATGATCCTTCAGAAATCATTCTAATATGCTGATTTGCTGCTCAAGAAACATTTCTTATTATTATCGATGTTGATTATTATCAATTATCAACAGTTGTGCCTCTTAATTACACTGTAAATGTGTTTAAATGTAATGCATTGTGCTGAATATAAATATTAATGGAAAAAAATCGGACCCCAAACTTTTCATTTCTAACCAGGCAAAATTTTTATAATGCAATTTAATATACCGTATATAAACAATACAATTTAATAACAATTAATAAAATATACACAAATAAGCTTTATCCTGCTCTATCCATTGACAAGACTGTTGGACATTTTTTTGGAAATTACTGTTATGTGCCAAAAAGGCAAACTTATCCCCTTATATCTAATGGAGTTATATTTTGCCATTTTAAAGTTATCAGCATCGGCTGATAATTGTGCCCAACTCAATATGGCAAGGGTTAGAACTGTTAGTCACAAGTTTATAGTTCAAAACCATGTACACATCAGCGCTAAAATTGGTTGTTGGTCTCTAAATTCTACAGTTCTACAATCATATGCACAAATGACTCCTCTCTCACTCCATAGAGACACTGAAAATCTTTCAAATGTCAAATAATTTAAAGATAGCTCAGACTGAATGTAAAAACGGACACATCCTGAGCAAATGGCCCCTTTACAAATCAATTTCAGATTTTACAATGTTATCTGTGGTAATTCGACAACAGGCCACATATGGCCACAGATTGGTTAAACCAGTTCATTTTATTGGACTTTCTGGCAGGCAGAGATTTACTTGTCTCTCAATCTTCCCACCCTCAGATAAGTGATCAGGATGGTAGCAGAGGCCTGGACTGATGAGGACAGACCGAAGCGATGGAGGAGCCAACACCAGACCCTGCTTTTGTGGATGTGGACCAGGGTCTGACCCTGGCATGCATCGCCTTCCTCTGTCTACTGCTGGTGGCAATGATCATCCGCTGTGCCAAAGTCATCATGGACCCATACAGCGCCATTCCCACGTCCACCTGGGAGGAGCAGCACTTGGATGATTAACAGATCCGAGTCTGCACCAACACCATGTTTCAACCAGTACAAGATGACTATGGGATATCTAAGCTGCTAGTCATCTTCTGCTATAACGATCACAAAGTTTCCCAAGCTGAAGACATCTTTATGGAAACTGAATTTAATTTTTTGCAACTAACTCTATTAAACAAGAAGGCATGAATCCTGAAATGACACCCAATGAAACCACTCCAAAACCGAAAGCGCACAAGGCCGGAGAACCAGACCAAACAAACCAAAATCAGACACTACTAAACCACACCTGATGCAGCTGTTCTCACAACCAATGCATCCTGAATTTATAATAAGAAACATGGGAGCAAAATTTATATTTTTATATTACATAATGATATACACACCTGAACACACTTCTAGCTACGCAAGCTACATTTTGTACGCAAAACCAAGCTGCATTCTTAGCATTACCACAAGGGGTGCAATAGCAGACATGAACTTTCTTCTACTGTCAATCTTCTCTTACTTATAGTGGAGCAAAGTTAGTAAACATGTTTATTTAGACATTCAGATTTGCAGTTAACTCTATCGCCCCCTTGAGTACTTTGTAATCACCCCTACAAGTGGAGTTTGTACAATGGAACTGCATACTTGCAATCCATTGATAAACCTTGGGACGAAATACTTAAGATGAAAAACACCACAAACTGTTTCATTCATCTTAACATTGTTTTTACAAGAGTATCGGTCTCTTTCGATCTCAATCTGATTCCCTGATGTGGTTTGATTTTGTTGTCTTTGTACGCATTTGCAGAGAGCTATAGTCTGCACTGCATGATGTCAAGTGCCTCAGCTGAAGTCATAAAAATGAAGTAATGAATGTATCTTTCATACATGGGCACAGAAAAAAAAAATGCCAATGTGTCCTGTCTGATGAGAAAATGCAATTGTGCTACATGTCTGTACTGAACCACAATAAATATTATATTGATTCCAATATTTTTGGTGAACCATCACCAACCATTGGTGAATACACTGCGAATCTTAAAATCCGTGATTCTCAGGGTAACATTTCAGTCACTCGTGATGAATCAGTGCAAGACGAGTGGTTCTTGAATGAACAATTAACTCACAACTCCTAAAACCGAGAATGTTACTTGAACCAAACATACTTGACTCGATAAGCAGTTCAGCTCATAGGACTTGATGCTAATATCCCTAGTAATCAGCACTTCCTTGTTTTAAGTGGGGAGAGGGGTAAGGCCGTGTGTTCACCAAAGTGTTTTTTCACGCGGCTGGCGTGGAGGAGGGGCGGGACTAATACCACACCGTACACCACTAATACCCTCCTTCACCGGTGTTTCATTGATAGGCCCACGACACCTCCAGAGGACTCAACGGCAACTCCTGGCATCCCAGGTGAGCCCCCATCTGCTTTTACCCCTCTTTATTGTTCTTTGCAGCCCAGTTGGGGTCCTTCCTCTTTATCCAGATCCACCTGCTGCTTCACTCTGCTGCCTCCGACAGTAATCTGATGGCTTTCCTGAAGGCCTGTCCCCGAACTCCCACCCCCTTCAGGAGCCTGGCTATGGATGTGGCCACAAATCCTCTGCAACCAACCTCCACCGGAAGTACCTGTGTACACCAGCCTTGTTGTTTTGCCTCAGTGTACTTCAGCTTTTTCCATTCATACGCTTCTCCCACTGCAGCCTCCCATGGTACAGTTAGTTCTACGATGAACAGGGACTTCTGTGAAGTTGACCACAAAATAAGATCCGGCCTGAGATTGGTGTTTAAAATCTCAGGTGGAACCTTGAGTTGCTAATCTAGGTCCACTTGCATCTCCCAGTCCCGTGCGGCATCCAAAAGGTTGCTGTTCACTGGGCATTGTCCTGCTCTCACGAAGGGGATAGTGGATGAGTGTCTGGATGTTGGGTGAGGGAGGGCATTGATGGAGGATCTCCTTCCTTCCAGAATGACTGCTAGTTGGCGTAGGACTTGGTGTAACGGTCTTGGGAGTGGGACAGACTGGTTTTGCAGCCGGTGAGGATGTGCCTGAGAGTTGCTGGGGTTTGACAGAGAGGGCATGCTGGATCATCTCCAACCCACTGGTTAAGATTCTTGGGTGTAGGAAGAACATCGTAGGTGGCCTTGATGAGTACATTTTTCTGTCAAATATGCATAAGACCTCAGTGTTGCATTAAAGGGAAAGTACACCCAAAAATGAAAATTCTGTCATAATTTTCTCAGCCTCAAGTTATTCCAAACCTGTATGAATTACTTGCTGAACACAAAAGAAGATATTTGGAATAAACCAATCAGTTGTGAAGCAACGTTTATTTAGGAAACAAAATAGAAGTCAATAGTGCCCCACAACTGTTTGGTTACCGACATTCTTCAAAATATCTTCTTTTGTGTTCAGCAGAAGAAAGAAATCCATACAGGTTTAGAACAACTTAAGGGCGATTAAATGATGACAGAATCTTCATTTTTTTGGGGTGAACTAAATACGAAGCAGTTATTGAAAAAATCCATTCAAAACTGATTGGTTTGACTATATGTCATCCACTGATGGAAGCCTCGCTGACACAACGAATCAAAGTTCTGACGTCTACAGCACCTCAAGACATTTATCTGAGAAGAAGGTTTTATCTAGACAACCAGAAGTGCTTTGGTTGTTGATTTTTAACTTTTCTCTTGTAGAGTTTATTACAAAATAAAGCATGATTACACTAACAAATTGCATATGCTGTAAATTCACATACAGCAGCATTGAGGAGCGTGACATAAATTCTGTTCGCTTGCTGTGTTATGATCTCTTTCATTAAAAACTGATGTTTTTTCCCTCGCGTAACTCCTTATCTCGTTGCCTACAAAATGACCCGATGATTCAGCACAGTGACAGTGAGAGCCTTTGTTGTCCATCATAAGAACCACAAGTTTCTTTCCTCTCAACGTTTTTTTTTTTTGGCCATATGGGCGATCGATCAAGCTAAGAATACCTCAGATTTTTATTTGCGGTTCAATTCGTTTAAATGCTACAAATACATTTCCTGGCAGTGTGGCCAACATGTTACTTAACTCTTATGTTTGCATTGCATTTTAGTTAGGGGTGGGGGGCCATTCATGACAGAGTTTGTGCAGTCCAAATACAAACTGGTGTCTTAAACTGTCCAGATTTGAAATACAACAAAAATACATCATTACCCTAGAACAGGTGGTGGTTCATGATGCAAAGTTCATTTTTGAAATGATCAATCAACACTTTCAAGGATTCAATTACATTCGATATAATTATTTTGTTAAGAGTACATTCATCTAATGGAAATATTCATCAAGTGTAGCCCAGTAATGTTTGGTCACCTTTTTTTTATAATAATGTCCAACTTCCAGTATGAAACTAAATGGAGCATTTAGTAATCAAATGAGAAGATAATTGTTGTTTTGAGGTCTTACTTCAACATAGGCTATGTGTCTAATGCATCAGACCTGGTTTTCATAGCCTAAAATTGTCAAAAATTCTGTTTTTTTAACACAAACTGATGGATTTAGCATAATAAGACCAGGAGGATGTATTTAAAAAGAGGGGATAGAAGAGGGATTATTTTACAAAAATAGGGATAGACACTCTGATATGCATTTGTTGACCAATGTGAATTTCAGAGAGGCGGCTCCAGTTGTGTTTTCCATTTTTATAACCATATTTTCATAATTTTATAGAACAGATTGAATATTTTAAAGTTACACAATATAACTACAAAACACATCACAGAATTCATCAAATCCATTGTTAATAATTATAATCTATAATATTAATCTGTTTTCCCTCCAAATTGATGTAATTTCTGGAGGAGGATGTCATCATGGAATTTTTATAATTTACATAAATATAAATATGGGGGAATATTTTTAAGAAATTTTGAAAGATTTCAAGTTCAACAATACCTAAAACAATATTAAGTTTTGAGTTTATTTAACTTTTTGTTTTTATTTCTATATTTAGATGAAATAGAGAATTCTATATTAGTTGCTTCAAGAAAGGACAGAAATATGTAAAAATATTAAACTGGTATTGTGATAAAAGAACACATCTTTAAAAAGTAAAATTAAATATATGATAAGATAGAACATCAACATGTACTGCATAGTAGGAATGATCATCTTACCAAAACATGCACAGTGTGCAGTATGTCACCATTCTATAAATACTTGAATTATTTGATTTCCAATCAGTGTAAATGTGTTTACATCAGTGTTCAGGCAATTGTTTGAAAGCTTTGAGATTAGCTGTGCGCTACTAACAGAACTTTCAGCCAAACACACACACACACGCACGCACACTACAACAGCACTGCTCCATTTGCCACAGAACACACACAAATCAATACTTCTATTAACTTTAGAGGCACAGTAACAGTAACTATAAGGACATGATTCATGAGGGGCAGCTGGGTAAAAGCTCTCAGCAGAGCTAACTGAATTATGCTAACAGTAATCATGTGCTGCTGTTAAGGCCGATGTACACTATTATTCAAAAGATTAGGATCAGTACCATTTTTTCGAAAGAAATCTCTTATGCACACCAAGGCTGGATTTATTTGGTAAAATATACAGTAAAATCAATAATATTGTGAATATTTTTAAATAACCCTTCACGTGAATATGTTTTTAAATATGTAATTTTTTCCTGTGATGTCAAAGCTGAATTTTCAGCATCATTACTCACCTCTTCAGTGTCACATGACCCTTCATAATTCGAATATGTAGATTTTCTGCTTGATTCGCTGATGAATAGAAAGTTTAACAGAACATCATTTGAAATATAATAATAATTACAATACTACTAATAATAATAATGATGGTAATAATAATAAAGGTCCTTTCTAAAAAAGAAAATGGAACAAAGTCTCAAAAGTATCTGTAGCTATGCTGTTAGCACCTGTTATAGCCCTTTGTATATCTTTAAACGTACTTGTGTGCTTGGAATCTGATGTTATTATGTTTTGAAATACAGTGTGAAATGAAAATGATTCATGTTTTGTACATTTGCATTTATAATGTACTTCTGCATTGATTAAATACGCCTCTCGTGGATTTCATATATAACACTCTGATCCAGGGGGCCCAATTGATTGGTGGCATTTCAAAGCACACACACACACACACACACACACACACACACACACACACACACACACACACACACACACACACACACACACACACACACACACACACACACACACACACACACACACACACACACACACAACACACCACACCACACACACGCACACGTATGCGCGCACACACACAGCTTAATAATCAACCCCACTATGAAAGTATTACAAGTTTTGTTTCTTTGGAGGTTGTGTATAGTACCGCAAAATAGTAATAAACTATTCCAGACCATTTCCAGTGTTTATTTTAATTTAAGTTTGAGAAATTTTATATGTGCTTTTGATGTTTTTGGTTTTTATATTTCTATTTAGCTCTAATATTTCTTTTATTTTTAGTACTTAAACCAATATATTTCAGTAAACGATATATTTAATTTAGTTGCCCAAGGCAAAGTTTTTTGTTTTTTAATTTAAGTGTTTTGTTTTTTAGTTTAAAGGTGCACTATATAACTTTTGGTCCTCTAGTGGTTAAAAAACAAAACTGCATTTTCTTTGTGGAAGGACATTGTTTTGGTTGTGCTTTGTCTCTGCGTGACTTAGCAGATGAATATGATTCTTTCTCACAACTAAAATAAAAAAAGAGCGAGAGAGGTTTTCCTACTGATCATAAAACATGCACTATAGGATTAAGAGATAAAACCAGTTTAGATGGAAAGGATCTCAAACTGACTAGCTGAAGACGTCACTGTAGCTATACCCATTACAGTTTTTTTGGATTGCTTAAGCACGATTTTCAAAACAGGGCCCGTGTTTTCAAAACACTACACACAATTAGCAGAACCACACACCCAATTAGCAAAACACTACAGATCCTTTGCATAATTAAACACACTTGTAAAAAATATACACTTCTGTTTAAAAACCACACTTTGTTACCATATGAAACACACACGTTTCACATTACTATACTCTGTTTGCACGAGTTACACTCTGCTGTGATAAACCTAAAACACTTTTAGCACTTCTACTTCCCTATGATTAGAGTAGGCTACCATCAACAAAGTATATATAATGTAAATTCACCAAACACTACACAAGACAATGTTGCAGACTGAAGAAACTCATTTATTTCTCAACACGCCCAAAATGTTGACATGGAGATTCATAATACTGTAACAAAATGTCACTTTACGTATTGTACTGTAAGTTTACTGTAAAAAAATAAAATAAATAAAATAAACTAGTCATTGTCTCTTCGCCTAGCTGGATCTGGCCAGAGAATTTCATCGCAAGCAATGTTGCAATGTTGTCATTAGCAAGACACCTTGGAAAGACACATCTTGAATGACGAATCCATCCTTGCATTGCTGCTACCTCCATCTGGTCACAGGCCTCCTCCATGGCTTGGATGAGGGGTATCTCAGCCTGGAGACGGAGATCATATACCTTCCACCACCATGCCGAGAAAAACTCTTCTATAGGGTTGAGGAATGGAGAGTATGGTGGAAGATATAGGACGGTGAAATGTGGATGTTGCTGAAACCAGTTCTGAACCAGAGCAGAGCGGTGGAAAGACACATTGTCCCAGACAACAATGTATTGCATATGAACTCTGCATATGATCGATTTGATTTGCTGCTGTTAACGTTGTGCAATTGGTCCAATAATGTAAGTATGAGTGCTGTGTTGTAAGGGCCCATATGGGCATGGCGGTGGAGGACCCCATTCTGTGTAATGGCTGCACAGTGTTATATTACCCCCACGTTGCCCTGGGACATTGACTATAGCCCTGTGGCCAATGATGTTTCTTCCCCTCCTTCGTGTTCTCGTCAGGTTGAACCCAGCCGCATCTACGTAAATGAACTCATGCTGGATCTCCTCTCCATCCATTCGTAAAACTCTCTGAAGAACAGTGTCAGGCAAAATTGTGTAGTTCAGTGTAGATCTAGTACCTATTTTCCAATCGAAATGTTCTTATCACACTTGCCACTGTGTATCGGCTTAGATTTGGCTGTACTCGCAGCCCAGTCTCCCTCAGCGTCAGGCCGTGGTTGACAACGTGGTCAACCAGTGTTGCGCGGATCTCATTTGTCAGATTCGGTCCTCTTTGAGCACCCTCTTGTCTTCCCTCTTCCTCTACCTCCAGCATGGCCTCCATCTCTTCCTCTTCCTCTGTTGATTCATCTTCCTCCCCTTCCTCCTCCTCCTCCTCCTCCTCCTTGTTCTCCTAATTCTCCTCCTCGTCTTACTCTTTATCTGACTCTTTCCATTGTGCTTGAAGACCGATGAACTCACCTGCTGCTTTTTATAGTGCTTATACACCTGATTGGTGTGTCTACAATTAAGCAAACAAGTGTTTGCACACCTGATGACTGTGTTGAACCAATTGGTTTGACGGTCCGGTAATTTGACAGTCAGTGCTTTGGTATTGCAAGGAAGTGACTTCATGATAGATTTTTGTGTGTAATGTATGTTAAGTGTGTTTAGTGTTTTGCAAATCACTGTGTGTAGAGTTTTGCAACAAGTGTGAGGTTGACAATGTGCTTATAGTTGTGCAAATATGGGCTGATGTTTTGCTTCTTGAGTGTAAGGTTTTGCTAATAGTGTACTACTTTTAATTTTAGTGTGTAAGCAATCCAAAAAAACTGTAATAGACACGATAAATTCCAGGACAGCGCAACAAACAACCATAATCACAATAGATAATGCTTTACAATGAACTCTGTTAGAGAGCTACATACAGCAATTTATCTGTTCAATAAAATACCTTACGCACCTGTTGGGTGATAAAAACACCATCACACAGTACCGGTCTTATTGGTAGTATACAGGACACACACTGTTTTCAGAGATTTATCGCTTGCCTCTCCTTCAGTAAGTGAAAGGTCAAAGCACTAAAGTGCATCTGTGAGGCCGACAAGACACATCGATAAAGGTTTGATCACAGAGGGGGAGAGACACACAGTAAGAGTGAGGTGGATATCCCTCCATCTCTGTTTCCAAACCAAAACACATTCACACATACGCTGAAAGAGTCGTGGATGCCAGCACAGAATCACAGACCATCTGACCTCTGATGTCTCAATGACTCACAGGCGGGCCCTCGTGATCTCCAGCAGCACGGCTCCAAACGCTCAGCACCATCTGTTAGCAGGACATGAGAACACAGCAGAAATGATTCACTGCAGAGGAAGTCCTAATGAAAGGGCCTGTAACAACAATTTATTTATAATAAGCATATTTCACATCGTATGTTTTATTTTTCAGTTTGAGTTGTCATTTTAAATGTGCCACCTGCCCTTACTGTGGTGATACCATGGCATCAGATACTATACCATAAATACTTAAAATATCAGAGATAATTCAGTGAATAGCTTGTGAAAAACACCTAAACTGTATTGGCATAGTGCACATCTGAAATGCATGGTTGTACTATGGTACATATGCCAAAAAAGTAGTACCATGGTACAAGTACATGTCCAGAAAAATTGGGGATAAAAATTGTAAATGTGCAAAATAAATGGTACTGTCATGGTACATGTACAAACAAAAACATTGTAGAACCATAGGACATGTGAGTGAAAAAAAAGTAAAACCATGGTGCAGGTACATTTCCAGAAAGAACTGTGTTGTAATATGGTAAATAAATTAAAATAAGAAGTCCAAAAGACATGGTAACAACATATGTCAAAAATATAAGAGAGAAAATGAAGTACGGTGGTGCAGCAGGTTCGTCCAGGAGGGAAAGACATGGCAGTAAATCGCTGCCTGACGGACCTCCAGAATCTCCCTCTTTCTGCCTCCTCTGCCAGATCTCTGAGTGCCCTCTTTTGTTAACGGCCGGTGGAATATATGTGAGTTATTGTCATGGTACATGTCCAAAAAACGAAACAAACAAACAAAAACAAGGTAGTACCATGGAATAGATCATAGTACAAAAAATATTACTGTCAAAAAACATGTTTAACCTGAAATGTGAGCAATTGCAAATCACAGTGAATGCCTACTTTAACAAGAACCACTATTTACTGTTACATTTCCCAGGTAATATTTGACAGTGTGAGTTAGAGAGCATTGTTCATCGATACACACATCAGGTCTGCTCCGTCGGTAATTACAGAAACATTCACTTCAGTCAAAGGCTTGAGAAGGCTCATTAATGCTGTGCTGATCCTAGACAAAACCACAACCAAAGACAAATGGCTCAAGCAGTGACCTGCCAGTCAATCTCTCCGTGTGGGAGCATTTTTCACTGTACCTGTTTGAGAGTCTCTGACATCCAGGCCCTGTCACTCCAACAAGAACAATGCTGGTTGAATCCAAGACTTTAAGATTGCATTTAATGTGTCATGGAGTTCGCAACAATCAATAAAAAGAAAGTAAAAAAAAATAATTATTAGTGTAATTTTTTTGTTGTTGTATTTTACGCAGTATTTGTGTGGTGCCATGCATTTTATTGTATTGAGTCAATAGCTCAGCAACATGCATATGTTTTATGGACATCATGTTACAAAATAAAAGCATGACTTAAGGCATTTTAAAAGGAATCAGTAACTTTATTTAATTATTTTTTTCAATAACAGAATAGCAAACGATTTCATGCGTGTCATTTCTGCAGTAACTAGCTGAATTGCTTTAAAGCCCATGAAGACTGATTTTCCATAATTTTCAGGTATCTAAAGAAAACGTTTGACAATCACTTATACATTTCAGCTCCTTCATTGTGATATTTAACACCCACTTTTCACAATCCAACCAGTTCCGATGGACAAAATCAAGTCCCGTCCTGTATTTTTTCTTAATGAATTCTGTTTCACCCAGAAATTCACCAGATTACAAGTGTAAAAAGAGTTTTACGTAATTTTTAAAAGTCCTAAAGACCTTTAAATAGGTTTTAAACAGGTTATGAATACTAGAGGATGAATAATACTGTAGATGCCATGTGTTTTGTCTGGCTTACAGTAGGGAGGGAGAGCAAGAGGTGCTTCACTGTTGCAGAGCAGGAAGGATCTTCCCCTCACACAGACCGAATCCCACTCTATAGCCACTGCCCTCACAATAACCTGCACAGAGAGAGAGAGAGAGAGAGAGAGAGAGAGAGAGAGAGAGAGAGAGAGTTCATATCCTTCAGCAAAGAGCAATAGGGATCACATTTCTATCAACTTATAGCTCTCCAACTCAACAACAGGTAAAAAACGATGTGGCAGAAACCCTCAAACATTCACACGCACACAGACTCTAAAAGCCCACCTGAGAGAGTGACCTCGTCTCCATCCTTCAAAAAGGTCCTTGTCTCTCCATTGCCGAGGTCAATAGTCTTGGATCCCCTCCATGAGAGCTCCAGCATAGAGCCAAAACTCTCTGGATCCTTTGTGCACACAAACACAGAGTCAGTACTGTACAATACAGCTCTGTGCAGAAATATGCTAGTTAGGTTTTTTTTTTTTTTTTCCAGAAAACGAACAAGCTTGACATATTACTATTATAAACAATTATAGTTCAAATTAATAATTAAAGTTATACAAGTTAAGTTATATTCTTTACTAAATTTAAAAGATTGAAATAATATAACAAATATAAATGTGTCTTACAGTTTATTTACTTAAATTAGTTGTATTATTATAATTAATAAGTATAGAAAAATTTATAATTAGTTAATAATTATATATATTATTCACTGAATTTAACAGATTGAAATGAGATTTATTATTAATAAATATAATTACATTTAATAAGTATAGTTAATTATTATATTATTTACTGAAAATAACAGATTAAAATAAAGAAAATAGAACTGTTGTCTCCAGTGTAGTTACTTAAATTAACCATTTAAAAATTATTATTAATAATTATATTTACATTTAATAAAAGTTAATTATTATACAGTTTACTAATAAAACAGATTTAAATCTAACTAAATATGAATGTGGCTTCCAGTGCAGTTATTGAAATTCATAAATGATTGTATATTTAAAATAATTATTAATAATTAGTTACATTTAATAATTTATGGTAATTGTTATACAATCGACTAATTTAACAGATTGAAATAAAAATATATAAATGTGGTTTCCAGTGTAGTTCATTTTAAGTTGTATATTTACAATTATTATTCATAATTATAGTTACATTTAATAATTAAAGTGAATTATTGCATACAATTGACTAATTTAACAGACTGAAATAAAATAAATATATAAATGTGGTTTCAAGTGTGTCTACTTGAATTAATTAATTTAAAAAAAATAGTTTAAGGTCATAACATAACAAATTTGTCTCTTTAGGCCCATCATGAGACAGCAGACTTTTCTTTCTCGAGTGAACTATTTTCTTTAATATACTCTATATCAATGACATGCTCGCACACACACGCGTACCGCTCCACTGATGGTGCCAGATGCCAGCAGGTCGCCCGCTCTGACGTTGCATCCGTTGACTGTGTGGTGTGCCAGCTGCTGTTTCATGGACCAGTACATGTACTGTGAAGACACACAACACATTACAAGCAGCTGGTGTCCATTACAAATAGAGAAAACGTCTTTCTCTGTATGTGAAAGAATGGCGTAATCTCTTCTGTCTGCTGCAACGGAATGGGTTTTTCCCAGAACTGATAACACAAGGAGCCCAACACGGAGCAGGCGCTGAGAGATAGAGGCGGGGTTCACTAAGAATGAATTGCTTTGTTTATTTGCACTGCACAGCCTGTGTTGTTTTAATGCCTGATTCACTAATGGAGTTATGCAAATCAGGCAATGGTGCAAAGTTGCAAATCTTGCACATGGCAATTTACGGCGAGGCAAACAGATGCAAAACCACACATGCACTGATGTATTTATGGAAAGACAAAGACACCGAAAACAATCCCAGTTGGGATAAAAATAATCTCTAATGGGTTCAAATGGTGATCAAATAAAAATGCTAAAATATTTTCTTACCCACGTTTTCAGTAGTTTGCTGTTTCTTGTCCTAGCATGACAACGTGCTTACAATATGTTGGCCAACCAGTCTGAATATTTGTGTAGTATAATTGTCATTGCCTTATGCAATTCCTCTATATATTTTTCATCTGGCTTGTGCTAGAGTTTTTCCAGGGAAATTCATGTATAATCATATGGATAGCCTACACAGTAAGAGTAACTTGTCACTTGTCAGTAAGGATGCAGTAGGGTCTGGTACTGCACTCCTGTACAATACTCATAGTCATTAAAATGCTCCGATACCAATAAATGATATTACACAGCGTGTAGAGTACGGTGCTTGTGACAAAGAAACAGACAACAGAGCAAACAGAGAGCAGAATTGATATATCCGAGAAGGATGTCTATGAAGTAAATGTATCGAATAAATAGAATGGTAAACAAATTAAATATTTACGCTGTGCACGAGCTGATAAGTGAAACACGTGGAGTGGATTAAGCATGACGGTAAAGAGAGAGAGAGAGAGAGAGAGAGAGAGAGAGAGAGAGAGAGAGAGAGAGAGCTCACTTAGCACACGTGTCATTTGGATTAAAACTAAATCGTATACGCAAGTAAAAACGTGAACTGTTACGTGATTTATGTATAACAAGTGATTCCGTATATAAATACAGGACAAGAAGTTTAGTGAGCACACACATCAGAAGCATGCGCCCAGAAAGCCGTGTCTCAGAAAGTACTTGAATACTGAATTGAATTCTCTTTCACTTCTACTTGCGTTTGAACTGACGAATTCACACAAAAGTATGTCATGTTTCCTAGCCAGTAGGAAAAAAATCCTTAGCATTGAACGCTGCTGAAGCAGCAGCTATTAAAACGTGCTGTGCTATTAAATGAAAGATAAAATATAATAGAGCAATAGAATGAACAGCGAAAGTAACATAAGCATGTACAATATCTTTTAACAGCATGATTAAACCAATGAAAATGATTCATATTATTTTGATTTCTCTACTTAATATAATTAAAAGTTACAAATGCAATATATATACAGGTATATCGGTAAAGGCAAGTACTAAATTAAAAGTTTCGGTATCAGTCTAGTTCAGGAAAAAGTGGTATTGGTGCATCCCTACTTGTCAGTATGAGTTTGTTACTCTTGAAAAAGCAATGTATAAACGCAAAACAAATGCAAAACATTTCTTACCTTAAAATTAGACTTGCAAATGGTGGCGGCCTCTTGCATCTCCTCACCTGGCCGGATGAGAAATACATGATGAAGAAAACGAGACTGAGCACTTAAAGGTTTAAAGTGTCACATGTGCAAAAGCAGCACAATGACAGACAGATGTTACAGATGCTGACACACACCTTTCACAGTGACGAAGAGGTTGATATTGAACATGTAGGGGTCATCGTGACATAAGTATGGAAGAGGCACAGGATCCTAAAATGATATACATATAAATAAATAAAAAACATTAGAAAAACCCCACCAAACATTAAGTGCACATCTTGGCCAGTATATGGAGACTCATCCGAATTCAACGTTTGCATCAAGAGGTCAAGGTTTTGTCAGGTTTGCTTGGTCCAAATAGCCCTGCTTGTAGATACTGAAACTACATCCGTATGCAGGAAAAAGAGAATGTTTTTGTAAAAAATATTTGCTGTTAAAAAGTCCATGTTGAACTCATTGAAAAAGAACGACATTGGAAAATAAGCATCAGAACAGACCTGCAAGCCATTTTTTGGGTGGCGACCCACCGATTGAGAATCACTGATCTAACAAATGAATGCATCAAAGAGAATAAAGATGTGTTTTTGCCTCATTCGCTTATAGTGGTTTGGTTTTTTACAGAAAGAAGAAAGTAGTTAACTCAAAGAATGGCCTTTAGCACGTCTCATTTCCCGCTTATATGCAAAGTCTGCACTCTGACGTCTGTGATGATGACGTGTCCGTTCCTCAGAGCTGTAACAGGACTGTAAAGAGGAATAAAAGCAAACTCTGACTATCATTTTTAAAGATAATGGGTTTGCAATGGCCCTTGCTGAGGTGCTAAGCGGGTACTTTGTCCAAAGCCTATGTAGGCAGCATTTCAAAGGCAACACAAGCATGATCGCAAAAGGGCTGCTACCAAGAAGCATAAATATGCTGCCTTTTAAAGACACCCATCCATTTTGCATGAAGAAGGGCAGTTTGCGTGACACAGAGCTGTTGCCTATGTAGAGAGATCCAAATCAGTCACTTATAAGGCTTTTTGAAAAGGTTTTCATTTTTGAAAGAAGTCTCTTATGCTCACCAAGACCATTTCATGTGAAATATTTGTACAATTTAAAATAACTGTATTCTATTCAAATATATTTTAAAATGTTAACTCAAATTTGAATTTTCAACATCATTACTCTAGTCTTTAGGGTCAGATGATCAATAAATCATTCTAATATGATTTGCTGCTCAAGAAACAAATATTTTTGTTATCAAAGTTGAAAACAGTTGTGCTGCTTAATATATTTTGTGGAAACTGTGATGCATTCTTTTCAGGATACTTCTCTGAATAGAAGGTTCAAAAGAACAGCATTTATATGAAAATGATGTTGATGGTATGGCCCTTATACATCTGTACTAAAATCTTGGCCAAAACCTAAAAAAAACAAGCCAATGTATTGTGCATGCACGTCAGAGTTTTTTTTTTTTTTTTTACTCATTTTAACAAATAACTGTCTGAATTTACAGTGTCATTTCATTATCAGAATTAACCCAATTTACCTGGACAGGATTGGGTTCAACAAAGGGCATCAGTGCTTCCATGGGAACAACCCAGGGAGAGATGGTGGTCCCAAAATTCTTGCCCAGAAATGGACCTAAAGGAACGTATTCCCAAGCCTGGATATCCCGAGCTGCAACAACAGAGAGAAACAGACACTACAGCAAGAAATCTATACAAATCATGCAATGCCATTGTGGAGGCGAGGATTGCAGGAGAAAACACCACTTAAACTTTCTTCAAAAACTGCAAAAATATTACTTGGGCCCTTAATCCTTTATTTTGTGTAAGAAAACATCTTAAATGTCTGTGTCCTGAATAACTAGATGCATATACATTTGAAACTTGTATGCCATTTAGTGAAATGATCTTCTCACTGCTTTCTCTTTAAACTTGATCTCTTCTGCTTCTTGCCTGGATACGGGTATGGATCATTACTTGTGGCATTTCTTCTTCCTCGACTAAATTCAATTAGTTTCTTCAAATAAAATGTACAATTATTCACTGTACATATCCCTACTGAGGCACAAAAGCTGTGTTCCAAAACCTAGCGAACTGCCTTGCCGTCTAGGAATATGTATGATCGCTTAAAATGCTGCCCATGTAGTTCACTAAGTTTTTTGCAGCAGAGCATATGAGCCTTATCTTAGTGATAAACTCTCCAAAACTACATTTGATTTGTTTAAGGAATAATTTGCTGCAGCATAATTTCTCGCATTTCACCATAATGCATTATAGTGCAATATAATTTAATATATTACATAATTTCTTGGCAAAGAAAGTCTTATAAAGCTTTTGTCCAGACAAATAAATTTGATCGCATTGAGCAATATTATTGAATTTATAACCCGCAAGCTTTCATAAAGTCTGCCGCCTCACGACACTGATATTCTTTACCGTGTCAGTTCTTTATTTATTCATTGCGTTTCAAATCCATTCATACATCTGAAATTGATACAGCCCAGAAATCCCATCCAGATTAATGCTTTAGAGTATTTTTCATGGCCTTACGCAGAACAGATGCCAAAGAGACACTAATACGCACCATCAAGACGTCATTGCATCTGCATGTACACAGACGGTTTCTAGTATCTGTTCCAAACAGGACAAAATATTCTGAGCTGTACTCATATAAAATACACATATCTACCCTCTGCATAATTCTGAGAGAATCTCACTAGAAGACAGGTAGCATTTCTAAGCAATGCTTGCGGCTGGTGAGGAAGTAACTTTGGAGATGAAAGAGAGGTTTTCTAAAAAATAAAAATGCAATGAAAAATAAATGTAAAGTAAAATCTGGAATGAAGCAGTATAAAAAGTCCTCAGCATTCCTGAGACTGTCATTAAAAATGCACTAATACATTTTTAAACTGCAACTAAAATGCACAACTTATTTATGTATTTTGCATCAATAATACAAAAATATTATTTTTTAAATGTTGTATATATTAGTATTTCTCTCCTCTGCAGTCTACATCCACCAGTTAGAGTGCCCATGATATCCACCAGAGGGCACTCCTCCAGACTCCTTTGCTTTCCCCTCATGAACTTTATTTCCCATAAACCATTGCCTGTGCTCATTATGGTGTGATTACGTTCAGCTGAGTGTCAGTACCTTGTTAACGCTTGCCTATATAAGCCCTGTGTGTTGACTCTCACTTTGCGAAGTCTTGTTGGTCTGATTGAATTTCTGAGCACTTGTACTTTAGATTCATGTCCATTTGTTTTTAGCTTCTGCTTGTGTCCTGGATTGCGCTGTTTGCCGGTTTCTTGGACTCTGTAGTCAAAATAATCCATGTAACATGCAGTGTGTTTTTTTTACCATTTGCCTGTTCTTGATTACTCTTATGGAGAGTAATCTCCATAAGAACAGTTCTACTCAGAACAGTTTTGTAACAATTGTTCACTGTTTTGAAACCGAGCAGATGCATTCAGTAATGCATGTGCAAAATAATAGCAAATATAAAATATAAAAAGCAAATAAAAAAATATCCTGAAAATGGATACATTTGATTTCCAAACATCTTGTGATATTAATGCTTTCATACTGATGTCAGCCAATATTAACTGCTCAAAAATACAATACAATTGGTACAAATTCCCCATTACAAAGTCAAAAGAGTTTTCTGCTGCAAAACACAGTATTCTGTGAATGGAAACTTAACAGCTAAACAGCTGCTGTGTAAATGGACGTATGCGTGCTTCACCAAGCATCACCCAGTGCCTTCTCGGCCTAAAGTGTTTCTCATTTTCGAAATCTGCTCAACGGCTCATAAAAATGCAATGTGTTTAGTGTTCTCAAGAAGGAACCATATAGGTTTGGGAAGAGATAGGGGTTGTCAGATAGTCAAGTGCAATATGGTTTTATGACAGGAACTTCTCTACAAGAGTCCTTTATACAAGTACAGTGCATGATAATACTGTTGTATGGAATTGTATCCTGTTTTTCAGTCACTCTCAAATCTCCTGTGCTATTTTCCGTACAAAGCTGTCGTATGGCATCAGAAGATTTGGAATATAGGTGCATTTATGCTATGTTTTAATACCAAAATTACGAGATTTAAACTTGCAGAAAGCGTTCACGACCTCGCTTGTAAGATGGGGAATTTCTGAGAGCTCCTACTTGCACCACCTGGTGCTGATAGTTTTGCCATAGAAAAGCATAGTTCCCAGTCTGAGAACAGCTCAGAATAAAGCATCACGTGTTGTCATCTCGAGACTGCGGTAATTACATACTGTAATCTCATACTGATTCTACCGTTATGATCTTTTTAGAGTATTTTTTGTCCTTAAATCATCATCCAGTTCTGTTTACTGCCTTACATTTCACTTTGATATTATTATATAATTTCAAGCTGGTATTCAATTATTGTTGGGAAAACTATGTAAATGATGGGAAAACTTTCATTTTAGGGGGAAAACTTCCTTTAAAGTGGCCCTACTATGCTATTTTAAAGTCTCCACCATGCATCCAAGGTAAAAAAAACACTTTGGTTTCACTTTATTTTGATGTTCCCTTTAACACATTCTGTTGACTATAAGTAGCATTGCACCTACATGTCTGCTAACTCTCATTAGAGTGTTAGTAGAGAGTATTAGAAGAATGGTAGGGTTAGAATAAGTTGACATGTAGTTGCAACGTTACTTATAGTCAGTAGAATGCCTGTTGGAGGACCATCACAAAAAAAAGAGTTAGCAGATATTAAGTTCAAAAGGGACCATCAAAATTTGTTAATTATGTGTTACCAACACTTTTTTTTTTTCCATTTTCTCATAGCAGCATCACCTCTACCCTCAGTGTCTGAAACAGTTTGATCAAGAATCCAGTCTCTCTAAACCCCTCCTTTCCACAAGCCTACTCTACTCTGATTGGTCATACGGCCCTGTCTGTTGTGAATGGTCTACCGCTTACAGCGCTTGTTGGAAATGATACGGCCATTACCATATGAACATGAATTTCTGCTGATGCACAGCGATAAAATGAGTAACGATGGCGTCCGTTTTACCATATCAATTCGAGTGAGAGTAATTATCCTTTGGAAGTGCATGCAAAGTGCATTTCTTCTTGCAGAACAGAAACCAGCGTCTCCTTGAAATGTTGACAACACGAACCAAACTCTTCTAAGCCTCAGCTACAACTAGTGTTTGAGGGCGGGTCAAAGTAGACGTTATTCGAGGGCATCCAATGAAAACCATATGTAGGCCATCAAAGAGATTGTTCACCCAAAAATAAAAATTCTCACCTCCTTTCAGGTAGTTCACAATCGGTTCATTCTTTAGGGAGAATCTAACTACATTTACTGTGGGGAGAACAAGTATTTGATACACTGCCGATTTTGCAGGTTTTCCTACTTACAAAGCATGTAGAGGTCTGTAATTTTTATCATAGGTACACTTCAACTGTGAGAGACGGAATCTAAAACAAAAATCCAGAAAATTAAATTGTATGATTTTTAAATAATTAATTTGCATTTTATTACATGACATAAGTATTTGATCATCTACCAACCAGTAAGAATTCCGTCTCTCACAGACATGTTAGTTTTTCTTTAAGAAGCCCTCCTGTTCTCCACTTATTACCTGTATTAACTACACCTGTTTAAACTTGTTACCTGTTTAAAAGACACCCGTCCACACGCTCAATCAAACAGACTCCAACCTCTCCACAATGACCAAGACCAGAGAGCTGTGTAAGACCATCAGGGATACAATTGTAGACCTGCACAAGGCTGGGATGGGCTACAGGACATAGGCAAGCAGCTTGGTGAGAAGGTAACAACTGTTGGCGCAATTATTAGAAAATGGAAGAAGTTCAAGATATGTATCAAATACTTATGTCATGCAATAAAATGCAAATTAATTACTTAAAAATCATAGAATATGATTTTCTGTATTTTTGTTTTAGATTCCGTCACTCACAGTTGAAGAGTACCTATGATAAAAATTACAGACTTCTACATGCTTTGTAAACCTGCAAAATCGGCAGTGTATCAAATACTTGTTCTCCCCACTGTATTGTGCAATTTGATATTTGAAACTTTCCAGACCTTTTACATTCACAAACAGCTGTATTCCACACTGCATCAAAGTTAATAACAGAAAAAGCATAAATGGGGCACTTTAAGCCTATATAAAATCATATAAGATGATGTGGGAGAATATGTATTGCAGAAGACAGAAGTCATGTATTCTCACCACTCCAGTCGTTCATAAGCACCATGCCGAAGATGTGTTCGTGAGCCTTCTCCACTGGGATGGGCTCTCCCAGATTGTTCCCTTTTCCCACAAAGAACGCCTGAAAAACAAACACAAAAACATCCTTCATTCCTCTTTCTTAAAACTTGCATAAGATATTGCACCACATGCACAAAAATATCACAACGCCACTGTAGGCTATATTTAGGAGGGGGAAAAGTGACAGGAAAAACACCAAACCTGGTGCAATGTGTGTAAAAGCACAATTTTCAAATGTTTCATTGTTGCATAGAAAATCAGTTAGAGCCATTTCAGAGCAAATACAATATAGTGCATATCGAACATCAGCTGCAAAACATTAAGACCTGAAAGGAGAAATCAATAAATTGAGTGCCATTTAGGGAACATTTCCACTGAAAGTACATTTATTGTAAAGACATTTCTCCTGAGATTATGTGCCTTGTTTATATGAACAATGGGGAAGGAATGAGATCTATATAAGTCTTTTCTGCACAGGACTGAATCAGCAAGAACTTATGATAACATGCTCAACTAATAAACTAATGAACTATATCACATACAACATTTACTCACCATCTCTAACTCTATATCCAGCTGTTTGCTAGGCCCAAAGATGGGCGGCTGAGCTGAAAGAGAAAGACAGAGAAATATAGTTATGAAACAAACAGATTTACAGCTGTTTTAATGGATAAATCAGCAGAGTGCATTATAGACTGAATTTACCTCAAATTTATAGTTCTCACTTAAACATGTCAGATCAGTTCTCAAGTAAGGCTGTAATAATGAACAGCACGGGTTTGCTGACCAATGAAAGCAATCATTTAACATAAGTGAAAATATCAAAACAGCCCAATCATCCACATGGAGGTTCTTCATAAAACATGATGCCATTAATCATTGCTATGATGTCTAGTTTTGTTAATGTGCTGACTGTGCTGTATGTTAATGCACAACATATTATTTAAACAGAGAATGTTTCAATTTGCATTTAACTGCAAAAATAAACTAAAAATATTTAGCAAAGAAAACTGTTTTGTGAACATTATCAATGACTAAATAATTTTGAACAAATATTCTATTAACATTACTGGAAAAAATGTTTTTTTTTTTTTTTTTTCAGAACTTTGAAAGAATCTTGCCAGAATGTTAGACAAAGTTCTGAGAATGTTCCCTGTTAGCTGGGTAACTTAGGACCAATTTAAAAAAAAATTAAGGATATAAAAAAGATTTTTAATGGCATTTTAATGTGCAAGCAAACATGCATTTATTTTCAATTGTATCAATTCTAAGCTACCTCGCAGCTGAATAACATCTGTTAACAAGTCCACAGCTTGTCCAACGTCCTTTGTTTACCTGCATCTGGTCTCATCTGTCCTTGAGGTCTTCTGATTGGTGTTCCAGAGACCACCACAGAGGAAGCTCTCCCATGATACCCCACTGGCAGTCTCAGCCTACAGGACAGGATAATATGTCATTCCCTTTAACACGACACATCATAATCTTTCTTTTGTTCCAATATAAAACTGTATGACTTTCTTTGCTCTCCAGAACACAAAAGAAAATATTATAAGGAATTTTGACTTTCAGTGTATGAAAAAAACAACAACATGGAGACATTTTTCAAAAATCTTCTTTTTGGGTGAACTATATAACCATTCTTTCTCTTAATCATGTTTAATGGAAAAGAGCTAAGAGTTATCTAGAAAAACTGCCCAGTGTTGTGTAGTTTTCAACGTTTTATTATTTGATGCATTTATGGTTTTATAAATATTGCAAGTTTTATAAATATGAGCTGTTAACTGAAAATCATCCTCTCTGCTCATAAATCTCATTCTTCACATTTGAGCTAATCAGAACCAGTTGCGTTTTATTTTTATTACACACACATTTCATATACATAAACATTCTTATATAAAAGTCCTCTTTAAATTTCAGGGAGTAAAGGCTCATCAGTTACCTAAACATTATGTATTTAGGCTTCCAGATAAAAATCGTATATAAAAATAAAACCGTAAGCATTTAAAAAAAAGCATTCTCTACATATTCAATGTCATGTCATTTTTTTCTTACAAATAAAAATGGTCAGATATACTTTCTATGCAGGTGAATTCCAATCATTCCTGTTTTTGGTTTTTAAAATAATGTATACCTTTCCAGTTAGCATAAGTATGGTTTCAGTTGTAATTTAATGGGTTAGGGTAACCTTTTTACTGTATTAGACCCACGAGTAACAACAAAAGCACAAAACCAACATAAATGCATAATATCTGTCTGAAAAATTACACCTTTGAGTTTAGTCATGGTTTGTTGTATGGAAAAGAGCAAAATAATAATAATATATAAACCTGTTCTGTTCCACAGAATAAATTACAAGCAAACGGGTTTGGAGTGACTAGAGGGTGAGTAAATATCGACAGAATTTACACTTGTGGGTGACCTTGTACATTTCATCCAACTCCAAAGATCACCCAGAAAACAAAACCCCAGGCCCGCGTTTGTAAATAAACTATACATTTCCTTCCAGACTAATTCTCATTTTTTCCTGAAGAAGTGTCTCGTGTTTGAAAAGTCCCAGTGACAGATTGACTGAGCGAGGGGAACTTCAGGTAGGTGACTGAAATTACTTCTTTTTTTTTTTTTTTTTATTCCCTTTCCATTTCCACACGAGTCCTTGTTCTGTCTCCAGGCGAATAACCCCCTCTCTGGGCCTTGTAAGTGAAAATGTGACAAGAAATACAGTTCTGTTTTGGAGGGAAGAGTTATTGCTAAAAGACATTTTTCACAGCGAGCTGGAAACTACGCAGGTGCATTATTTAGCCTGACAGGCGTATGCTGGGAAAGAATAAAGAGACTGTTTATGGGTATAACTTAGAGGAACTTTGCTGGGTGTTTAAAGCTTGAACGCATATGGTTGCTAACTCAAAAGATGAGTGAAATGAAGTCAGCAGGAGCTGGTGATGATGTGATTGTGTTTCCTCTGTTTGCTTCGGATGTTAGTATTTAAGAGGGTGAGGAATATTAATGGCCTGTCACGTACCAGTTGGGCATCAAGGCATTTTCTTTTCCACGGAACATTATTCCAACGTTGGTGGCATGATCTTTTGATGAATAAAAGTCTGTGTAGTCGCCTGTTGGAGAGAAGGGAGAATAAAAGATGATGGAAAATGAGTATGGGGGTTAATGAGGAAAAATAAACACATGTAGTGACAGGAGTGAAAAATCATAATTTGACCCCCCATGTACCTTTTAGAATTCAGTTCTGTTTTCGGTGCACTAGACTGAAAAATGTTATTTAGTTAATACATTTTTTCAAAGATGTATGATCGCTTTGTGTGAGAAAATGAATTTTATACTTATGTCTGAAATTTCCATTTATTTTAGTTATTCACTTATAATCGCCACCTCGCGGTCTTAAATCTCATTCACAATTTTAGGTTTGTAATTGGTCACGTGACAATTGATAACTAATGACATGAGGTATAAGTTATGCAAATTCTGATGCAACGTTCCTAAAAGTGATTTGAGAGCTCCGGTGCAGGGGAAGAAAGTTTCATGAAAGAAAGAAAATAATTCAGGGTTGGAATGACATGGCAAAATTGACAAAAAGTAAATTATTTACAGTGAATTAAATATATGAGTAACTTTTAATGTTATCTTCTATGGCATGAGAAAGGGTTTTAAGGTTTCTGAAAGCTATAGTTAGTGAACAGTGCACTCTAGTGGTCATTATGGAACATAACCATAAATTACACTAGTTGTATGACGCATCCTAAACGATCCAATTCATAGTCAAATACTTTTTAAGACTGTTTTAACTTCAGAGTCAGCATGAAAGTGTTGATTATTTATTATTCATGAGTGTATGTTCTTCCAAAGTAAAAAAAATAAATGTCTTAAATAACCTGCCCTGCCTCTAAAACAACTTTAGTTTTTGGCTGACATGACAAGACCCTTTTGTTTTAATTCTTCACCGGCATGCCTAATTTTGGTATGTCATGATGATCCATCAATTACTTATGGATAAAATAAAAGTCCCGCCCATCATTTTTTTTTCCAGATGATTATTTTGTTTTATTCTGAAATACAAATGATAATTGAAGTAAAACAGTTGCAAAATGCATTTCATGTCAACTTTAAATCTAAATTGAGGAGCAGAGTTGATATAAAACACGAGTAATAGATGAAATATGGTTCTATGTTATGGAAATATGAAGTTTGAGTATAAGACAGGCCATCACACACTCACCTATCTCAGCTGGGATATGCATCACTGCTGAACTCTGATGAACAAACGCCCTGGAGATCACAAAGTCACAAACACACACACATTGGGTTTCCAGTGCTTTACAGGGACATTACATAGAAAAATAATGATGTTTAAAACTGTACAAACAGTATATTCTATCCCTTCTATAACTCTAAGCCTAAACTTACCCATTACAGAAAACTTTCTTCATTTTTTACATTTTACAAATTTTACATTTTACAAATTCTGTATGATTTATATGTTTTTTCCCTCATGAGGACCAGAAAAAAAGTCCCCATAAGGACAGGGATTTCAAATATTGCCATCTTTATTAACATAGGGTTTACCAAGACCACACACACACACACCATAATGAATGCCATAATGAAATTTCTTCAGCTTCTCTTCTAAAGGTCATCTCCTGATTTAAATAAATAAATGTTAAATAAGCAAAAAAAGAATAATATATATATAGGCTATATAATAATAAAATGCATACTACTATTTAAAATGTTTGATGTTGCTGCATAATGTGTACTGTTTTTTTTTTTTATTATAGGCAGTATACAGTGCATTCTTAGTAATAATATCCAATATAAAGTACACTAACGAATAGACTAATAGTCATAATGTGGGAGGGACATTTACCTGCTTCTTAAACTGACGTCATCACGCAGCGTGGACTCATTTGCAGCCAGAAGCATCTGGAGGCACTTTCTCGCTTCTCTCCAAGCGTCATACCCCAGAGCCATAAATGCATTGAGTGTGGGCTTTGATGGGGGGGAAAAACAAGTGTAAGCATGCATAATAACACATAATATGTAATACAAAGCTAAACTGATGAAGCTCACCTGTTTAAAAACATCCTGGTGGGGCCCAAGAGCTGGTCCATTGAAAAGATGCTTGATAACACTAAGGTCCAAAATTTGGTTTCCAATGGCTACGCCGACTCTGCGCCTTGGCTGTTATAACCAAATATGTTATACAAGTTAGGAAGGATCTTGTGACTAGAACATTTCTGCATGAATTTCTGAGTGTCTTTAGTTTTCTCAAAAAACAATCATAATGTTCTTCTGCATGTTTCAAAGAGCATAAAGGAGTTTACATGGTCACAAATGTTATTATCATTTTGCACTGCCTACTTTAATACTTTAAATTATATGCTAAGGCAATATTTTAAATGCTGACAATCATGCCAAATAAAGCCTTGTTGACAGAGAGGGTTTACTTTAGATTCTAAATCCTGATTTTCAATGTGTTCCTTGACCCTTGAAACCAACTGTGTCCACACACAGAATTGCAGTGCAAGTAGTAATATTCTAAGTATAATAATCATTTAGTTGTATAATGTTTAACACACTCTCATTGCATAACAAGACTATAGTAATTGGGTTCGACCAAACATAGGCTAACGTTACATAGACATTTTTAGGATTGAATAAACTGTGCAAGTTACTCACATTATCTGGCGTGGAAAAAACTCCGTAAGGCAAATTGTGATAAGAAAAGTCACTTTTCTCCTCAACTTTTACGAAAGACATTTTGAAGTTACAATGGTACTCTGAAATACTTCTCAGAGTCAACAAAAGCGCAAGTAACTTCTTCCAGATGCCCAGTTGAGACATATGAAAGTTACCGCCTCACGTGTCGAAGCGGCGAGCCAATCAGAGACGCCCCCTTCTATCCTCCCAACGTCAAGAACTCTTCCTCGATTCGACGTGACTCAGCAGAAAAACACCAACCACAGAACGGAACCCTATGGTTCTCATTATTTTTTAGACAATTACTAATGTTGTAGGAACGTTAATTTTAGCAACCATAAGCGGTTTTCATGTGGCGACCTAATGTTCCAAGAAAAGAAGCAGAGTATATATTTTTTTTTTTGATAGACTGAATTGGCTAAACACCCATCCAACACTGAAACTTTATTTATTTAATTCTAACACTCTAAATATGTTGCGTTTTAGGTTTACAATTACAAGCAGGGTTAAGCAAATCATACTTGTAGGGTAATATGTAAATATTAATTTACAGCACCTGCAAATTAAATATTGAATTACAATTTGTCATAGTTCACAATTTCCTGCAATTAATTAAGCTCCAGTCAATTATTCCCAAATTCCTAATTTTCTAGGAACATACTTTTTGGTAAACTGTTTTTATGACAACCTAAAAACACAGTTGTCTAACGTTTTAGCTTTTATTTATTTGTATAACCAATAGAACACAACCAAGAGTTATTGAATTACTACTGTACCTTGTACTAACTCCCTAAGAACATTACTTTAAGCCTAAGGTTTCATGATTCATAAATGCAAGCCAGGGGAAAGCGTATAAGAAAATCATACAGATGCATGTAATATGTAAATGATCATATACAGCACCTACCAGGCAAGTGGCTATTGCATTACAATTTATCATTAATCAAACTTTTCTGCAATTAATTAAGCTCCAGTCAATAGCTCCCATTATTTTTAACCAATTTCTAATGTTTTAGGATTTTTTTTTTTTTTTGGTAACCATAAACAGTTGTTGTGTTACTTACAACATAACATTGTCTAACAGTTTTCTGAGGATTTTTTTATAACCATGAACTAGCTAACATTCCCATTGATAGATAACATTGAATAAACACCAGTGTCTGGTGTAATGCATTACTTAGTAATTATTTACTGTAATTTAATTACATTTCCCTTGAAAAATTACCAAGAATACAAAAAAATCTATAATTTAATTAATTACTTATGATGTAATTGCATTAAAACTATATAGACTATAGAGCAATTCTATATAAACAATATGGATTTTACATGAATATAATGCACTTTTTTTATGTAACCTTCCTTTAAAAAGTTGGTCAGTTCACAAATAATTTATGCAATTTTATAATATTTATTTGAAGGAATTAAAGGAGTACTTTAATTTCTATTCTTGTATTGTTCAACTGGTTGAGGTTGATATCAGCTGTATAAAGTAATTAGTAAATAAGGCACTACTTTTAGAGAGATTATTTAGTACAGTAATCTATTTACACTGTTGAAAATGTAAATAGTATCTAGCAATTTATTGCTTTTTTTGGAGTAACTTACCCAACACTAATAAACCCCCATCCAGCACAGAATTTACGTTCTCATTACTTCTAATGTCCTGAATAGTGAGTTTCATGGTTCATAAATACAAGCCAGGGTTAGGCATAGTGTGACAATCTTACAGACGCATGCAATATGTAAATTATCCTTTACAGCATTCGCAAGGCAAGTACTACATTACAATTTGTCATGTTTCACACTTTTCTACTCCCGTCATTCAGACTAAAACATTTTTTGGCAGATCATTTCAACCTTTCCGTGGGTTTGTTTTTCTTTCATCTTTAAAAAGTTTTATAATCCACAACTGACATGTAGAAGTAGTAGATGTACCATTACTACTAATGATATCACAGATGTAGTAATGATTATATTCAACGTACTGTCAGAAACCAAACGGTAATATTACACAATGTGCAAACCAAAGGCAAGATTTTTCAGCAGTTTAAGTAACAGTCTTACAATAACTTTTAATACTAACAGTATACACAGATGTATGTAATTTAATGTAATTAAACGAAACAGGGCATGTACACTGAGCTAAATTGATTCACTAGAGCCCTTACTACAGTTGACGTGTAAAACTTTATTCAACATGAACACAGTGTATTCACAAACATAAATAATATCACTCGCAACTTTCACTCACTCCGATAAATGAACTATAGGAAAAATGTAAATCACAGTCTGTAATGAAGTGCAAAAAATCTGTTAAACCAGAGATCGCAGTCACGCACATAATAACTTGTATATTAAAAACATGTATTCTTTTATATTAAGTAAATTGTCTCATTTTCTTGCTTACGATCCTTATTGAGAAAGATGAAAAATAAAAATAAAGACACATTCTGGCAATGGTTTTAACATGCAAGCTTTGTTCATCACCAGAAATACACAGCCACCCCGAAAAGTCGTCTTAACGTGAGAACTTAGACCTATTTAGTAATGCAAATTAAATTACTGCAATTATATAAATATTTTGCGGTTTACATACCAACATATTTTGTAAGTAAATAAATTTGAGGTGTAAAATGAAACAAAGGGACAAAACAAATTTGCGTAAATGTTTCATTGTAGCATGCACAATTCAAGATCTTGTAAAGGGTGTTTGTGGGAAAGGGTAAAAAAAAAAAAAAAATTCTCAGCAATCTTCAGCTCAAATCTTCTTGATTTTCTCCCCAACGACAAGTGGGTTTTCTTTCCTTATTTTCTCAGCTGCATCAGCCTTGTAATCAAAGCTACAGTTGTGAACATCTGAGTATCGGTGCACGCTGCAAAACAACTGTCCACACCGGCAGTCAAAGCCTGTCAGATAGAAACAAAAGTTAGAGACCTTCATACAGAGAGAAAAAAAAGGTCATATACTTTAAATGCAACAATCTCAGCAAAGCATTTAGGTAGCTAACAAGGTTTTGTAACAAAGCCTGTGTGTATGTAAGGGATAATCCACGGCTAGCTGTGCATTGAACAATTTTAATGCACAACGTGGAGGCAAAGAACCCCCCGACGCCAAGCGGAGTGCATTCAAATCGTTTAATGCACAGCTAGCTATGGATTGCTTCTCTTATACCATGGTCATTTGCCAGCATTGACAAGTTAAAGCTGTTATTGATGTTTGCAGCGCAATATTCGATCGTAAGGGTACAAATGACAGTTATTTTCATCAGTTACGGCTCGTTAAATCTAGCATTCTGCCAGCTTTGAATCAGACATTGTGTGTGTGTGTGTGTGTGTGTGTGTGTGTGTGTGTGTGTGTGTGTGTGTGTGTGTGTGTGTGTGTGTGTGTGTGTGTGTGTGTGAGAGTTGGTATATCTCCGCTGTGTGAGTGACTTGTGCACTTTAATGAAAGAATAAACTGACTGGAACGATCTGTGCATCAGACGGTTTTAATGCACACCTTCCAGCCAATCAGAATAGAGTATTCAGACAGACCATGGTATAAATATAAATCAATAATGTAAAGTATATAATTTTGCATACCTGTGAGCCCCACTTTCTTGCGGCAGAGGAAGCAGCGGTTCTTCTTGGGTTTGGATTGCTCTGGCACATCTGAGGTCTGCTCCGAGACATCTAATTCTGAGGCTGTTAAGAGTTTAATACAGGTGGCAAAGATTTAGAAATGCTGCTAACAAGAAGAACATCTCAATGAGATTCTAAAGATCAATCAACAATTCTTTGTTGGCACGAGGTTAGAGTCCGATATTACTGATCAGAACGTGTGTTCTCATAAGTTATGGCAAGCATGAATCAAACCGATAAGTATGAACTCTGTACTCACCGGACACTGCTTCCGTGGGTTCAGAAGTTTCTTCTAACTTTCTCTTTCCTCTCGATGTGCCATCCTCCAGTGAAGAGCTACCTGCCGTAAGCAGCTTTTCCGTGGTGGATTCCTGAACGTTTCTCGCCAGTTTACTGCATGATACTTCTATACAAACAAACATGCAGTCATTTTCCCTAAAGAATCTGCACGAAGGGTCCATTATCTCAGAGACTTGAGACTGTTTTTTTTTGTATTACATATTCATGATGTACTAAACTTGATGACTGCTATGTTCGGATTCATATATATATATGCAAATAAGAAATGTTAGTCAAGTCCAATTCAACTATAAAGCAGCTCTACAGAAGATAATAGTGTCATTATTCAGTTCAATTTAGTAATATTGTTTCAATTCAGTTCAATAACTGTGTTGATATTGCAAAGTTAATCTATTATGAAATTAGTTTAATTGAGCTACAGTCATGTGAAAAAGAAAGTACACCCTTTTGAATTCGATGGTTTTACGTATCAGGACATAATAATAAAAAAACATCTGGTCCTTGGCAGGTCTTAAAATTAGGTAAATATAGCTTCAGATGAACAACACCACATGACATTACACAGTGTCATGGTTTATTTAACAAAAACTAGGCCAAAACGGAGAAGCCATGTGTGAAAAACGAAGTACACCCTTACTGCTTCCATAGGAATTAAGAGCATAAGTAGGTGTCACAATGGTGCCATTATTCAGCTTAAGTCTGTTAAATGTTAATTCAATTCAGATCAATAACAGTGTCAGTGTTGCAAACAGTACAGCGAAGGGAATACACCCGATGAACGACCCTGGATGAACAATTTCAAATGTGGACAGCCCATATGTAAAAAACTACTCAACTAGCATTAGTTTGCTAGCAAAAGTTAAGTTTGCTAAACCAGTGTGCTCTATTTAGTGACTTTCATAATGAATCTCTCTAATAAACAACTCTACCTAATTAAGTAACAAACAAGAGTCTTATGATCAGTAAAATCAGTAGACAAAGAAATGTGCGCCCGTTTACCCCCCAAAAAAAGACGACGACGTAATCAAATGTAAAAAGTGAACTTTGAACACTTTCTAGCCTGGTCCCAAAGCAAACAATCAGATGCATTTGAAAGATGATGTCTGGCTGTTTCTATGAAATTTTGGAGAGCTTTTGTGTCTTTCTGTGTCATGGTAATCTGTTCAGTGTCTGGTTTTGGAGCGGTGGATGACATAATAAACAGGTCAAAGTGAAAAAAGGAAGGTACCTGGCATTTTCAGGCCTGATTGAGCTGCTACTGAAGCACCGTCTTTATGTGTAACTGCTGCTACTGCTGCTGCTGTTGTTGAGAAACACTGACTGGAGAGGATGATGATGAGAAAAGATTATGTTATATAAGTGAAAATACATCATAACAATGTAAAACATGTGGGAGTGGGTGCTATGACCAAAACCTTATATCACAGGATGAATAATTTTATATCGCAGCTGGAAAAATAAATATAAAAATATTTTAATAACCATGCTGTAATGCCTATTTGTGGATAATCCTGTTAATTGAATACATTACAAATAAATGGTACTCATTTGATTGGCATATTTTGTACATTTAATTGGAACTGGACATTTTATAAATGAGCAAGTCTGGCATCAGGGCAAAAACAGTTTCACGTTATGCAATATGTAATACCAGAGTTTAACAAAAGAATCAAAACCTTAGAACTGCCCACTGATAACCATACAAATATATCTATAGTTATATACGGGGTTCCAAACTTCCTACACATTTTACATTTCAAAATTCCATACTTTTCCACATTAAAATGACCAAACCTCTAGGTTTTTCAGCCCACATTTGTTGGTTCATACAGCATTATTTTTTAGCATTACATTTGTTATATAGGACAGTCATCTGTAAATATAATATTGTTTTCCCCGTTTTTTTTCTTTGATTTTCTCGAAGTGATAACATGCGCTTACATGATCTGAAGAAACCTAGGTAACATTTTATTTTACAGTGTCATTGTTACACATTACATATAGTTACTGTAGTAATAACTATAAATGATGCATAATTGCATGCAATTAACCCTAAACCAACCCCCATTCCTAACCCTAACCCGATAGTAAGTACATGTAGTTAATTATTATTACTCAGTACTTAAATGATACCTTAAAATAAAGTGTAACCAAAACATAAAACACTTTATAAACTGCATATATTCACCTCACATCGGTTTGATACTGTAATCATGGTTTGATGTTGAATGATCACCAAACAGCAAAGTACAGTCTGATTTAGATGATTGTTCGTTCCTTTATCTGTTGCTGGTTTGAGTGACACACGCACATTCATTTAGTGAAGTTCAAAAGAGACTCGCTTATGGTACAAGACAAAGAGCTTTACATAATAAAAGTGTGCCTTGAATTTATTCAATTGTGTTCGGCAATCACAAAAGGATCACTAAATTTTTGTCATGAAAACACTCTGCTTGTATGATAAATGTTTTTGTTTTTTTTGTTGTTGTTTTTTGAAATTCTTCATTTTATATTTTAGTAAACTGAATAGGGTTGATAGACTGGAAACACAAATATTTCCCATACTTATCCACCTGGAAAATAATCAAATTCCACATTTTCCATACTGCGTAGAACCCATATAGAATGGTAGAGCAGAATGATACATAGGGCTGAAAACAAGCTTCTGATTTAAAAGTTGCACGAATAAACTAGATCCTATGCAATTGCAACAACTTACACAACTGCTATGATACATTTTGGAGGAGTGGTAAAGAGGAAGATGTTGTACCTGTTTTGTTCATGCTGTGACGTCGATTGTACAGTCATAGATTCTCCTTTACTGCTTATGCTGGAAGACACTGCAGGCAATGAAAGAGCAGGAAACCCAAAATGTCAACACTTCCAATTTAACTTCTCCTTATGTGAGGGTTTGTTTTTTGAGACACCGTTTCAGAATCACACTGTGTCCCGACCAGGCATGACGGAACAACTTACAAGTTTCCAGTGGCATTGCATTCCTGAATGAAGGTTAAATGCTGTAGAGAATAATTAAATTGCAGCTTATCAAAAACTTTTTGATGTAGATAAGCAGGATTTTGGTCCAATGATATTTCATTGTGGGCAGTGTTGCACAGCACAACACACACACTATAAGTAAGACTATAATGAGACTAAATGTTCTGTTGAGTGTCAGTAATTAGAACAAAATCTCAGAGTTAGCGATAGACACATTGCAGTTCGGGACGAGTATTTTTTTTTGAAAAAGAAATTAACCAGTTTATTCATCAAGGATGCATAAAATTGATCAAAAGTAAGAGAAGGCTTTTACTGTCTAATGTAAAAAAAAAAAAATCTATTCATCACTTGTCGTATTTTAAGGTTGGTGTTCTTCTCGTCAACAGCATTTTGGTTGTTTTTCTCTCCGCTATAGCTATACCTTTGCATGAATTTAAATTTCATGCATTTCAATTTGTCAAATGGCTTCAATATGTTTAGATGTATACTTGTTGTTGTGATATTTGAGGATGGCTGCTGCAGCAGCATGTATAGGGTCATGCATGAAAGAAAACATGTGGGACTGTCATGTAGAGGGAGTAAGAGTTGATGATGTTATCAGCGTTTGCCATACCTTAGCTTTTGGTGAACTGATGCCACTGCCTGACATGATCAAATACCATTGTATTTTTACATATGTAAAAGTAAAACGGTACTTGCTAACACAGAACAGTTGGAAAGGAGTCTATTTTTGTAAGACTTCTGACTCACCTGGATCACTGGATCTGCCACTGTTGTTCTGCCGCTGTAAGGAGTCTTTGTAGCAGACCGAGCACATGCCGTTATTACGTGGGTTCCCATAAAACCCACAACCATTAGAACAAAGCACTTGGGTCTGATTGGTCTCCTGAGCCATATCCCTTTCCTGTGGCGAGAACAAAACAAGAGATTAATATTAAAAAGCCACAATTGTATGTGGTACCATTTTAGAAATCTTTTCACCAATAAATTGGTCACATCGGAGTAACAGTTACTTTGACGGCAAAATCCATAATTCATGAATTTATCCTTTTTGGAGCTAGACAACAGACAATTGCATGCATGAGAAACAAATGGTCTGTTTCACTTTAAAAGAGCTCTGAGTCTACGATCTGTGCTTTGAATACGGAGTATATGGCTGAATTACACTGTACAGATGTTTGAGTGAATAAGACACTTATCTGATATTCCTCTGACATGTTCTAACTGTCTCCCTGCACCTGCTTGTAAGGGTCTGTCTGTTTCTAAGACTACCTCTACAGCTGTCTCACACTCATACTGTACAGGAAGTATCCTCGCTGTGTTGGGAGAAAGGGGGCATTAATAAATGGATAGATACAGATAGACCTAAGCCCCTTTCACACAGAGATTCTGCAAAATACACTGATAAAGTGTATCTAGCACTCTAGCAATTTCACAGGATCAACGAGCTGTGTGAAAGGGGCTCTAGAGAGAGACAGACAGACAGACCGATAGATCAAGAGAGACAGACAGACCGAGAGAGAGACAGACAGATAGATACTAGAAAGATACAGAAAGATAGATCTAGACCGACAGACAGACCGAGAGAGACAGACAGACAGACTGATAGGCCGAGACAAACAGATAGAAAGATACATACAGACAGACAGACAGAGACAAACAAACTGATAGAAAGATACACACTGTACATACAGAAAGATAGAGACACAGACCGAGACAGACATAGACCGAGACAGACAGACAGAGACAGACATAGACCGAGACAGACAGACAGACATAGACTAAGAGAGACAGAGACATATAGACAAAGAGAAACAGACAGATAGATACAGACAGACACAGGCATATAGATAGAATTTTAAAGCAATTTTGAATTGAATTGAATTGATAGAGCGAAAGACAGAAAGATAGATCCAGACAGACAGGTAGACAGGCCAAGACAGAGAGACAAAGAAAAATAGACAGACAGATATTTGATTAAATATGCATAAAAGTATTATTAAATAAAATACAAGGTATAAACACTGATCTGTCTTGCCTGCCCGCTTGAGATCGGATCACACTAGATGGATGCTTTTCGTTTAACACAGGTACAACTCCATATAGATGCAAAACAACACTAGAAACATAAAAAAGAAAATAGTCACTACTGCTTCCATGTTGACTTTAGCATTACACAAACACTCAATAGATTTCAGTAGCACTAGAGTGAAACTAAACACAATGCTTAAGCATATCAGAGTTCAGTCAATGTTTAAGCCAAACAGCAGCTTTAAATCAACTTTCAAACAGGTTTAAGTTGGACCTAGAGCTGACACGAGCCAAGCAATTGAAGTTGCTTCAGAACAATTAAATTACTCAAAATCATACTCATCAAAAACAAGGTGCAGAAAAACCTACACTGTCTGGCTAGTGTACAGTAAGCCGCTGTGCTCACATGTGTTGCCCTGTGAGAAGGTTATTAAGACCTGCCCTGGCACTAGATCAAAAGGTCAGATAAAGACACTCAGTTTCTCTCCAGCTCCATGCAACAGAAGATCACAGAAGTCAAGAACACTAACCAAAACCATCAAAATTATTACTGCTCGAGTTCAATATGAACTACTAACACTGAATATTAAACTTTGGGGTGTAACTTGTCACATACTTTAAATTATTTACTTGTACTTTACATACATAGGGAACAGGGAAGTTGAGCGCATTTCATTTCCTAAGGTCAGAAACTCATCTCATTTACAATTAGAATGGACATCTGTCTCAGGTGATCCAATAACAAATGCGATAAAGCCAGGTCTAAACATTGTCCAAATTTTGTGTAACTGGATTTTTCAAACAAATGTGATTACATTGTAATAGGTTTGCAGTCAGAATTGAGTGCATTGTAAATACTCACTGTTTAGGACAAAGCCTATAGTCTTCTTTAATCACAATGAGTTTGTTTCTTTATCAATTAGACTGACTACAAATAAAACTTGTAACAGTCGGAACTGAGCAACGGGGGTAATCACGTTTCCACGGTAACTCTTGCACTATTTACACTGTCCTTTGTTTAAATAATCATATACTGTAAATGACAACACCACAAGACGCAGATTTCAACGTAATATCTCGCTCATATGTCGATACGTTTGCCTTCCTTACCTGGTAAATGGTTTATAGTGAACACCTCTGTTTATCTACTAAGTAACGTCGCTAGCTGTTTAAATGAAAGCTGGACATCGTAAAACACATTGAGTAATAATAGAAAGGGTTACGTAGTACACGCCCACCGAAACGCTATTGGCTGCGTACTGTAAGCCACGCCCACGTGCATCACGATAGCCTTCCAGTCATGTTAAGTCCGACTCATTTTAGCGAATCGGTTCATTTGAACAGTTCATTTAAAGGTCAATTCGGTCCGATTTGTAAAGAAACGTTCAGACCGTTTTGTGAACGGGTTTAAACTATTCATTGGTTGGAATCGACTCCGCAGAACGATTCCTCACGAATCAGACATCACTATTTTCTTTATTTTACGCGTAAAGTTAAAGAAAGGTGCATGTTGATTGATGTCGTGGACGGTTTTGGGATCATTACGGATTATCAGCAACAACTCACAATATATGGGAAATGTTAAAAAATTTATTAACATCACAGCTACTTCCCTAAAGATATAAAGAGAAGTTTAAACATCTGGCATGCAGATTTCTTGTAGACAGAGACAGTTTTTTGCACAGACCTTGTAAACTAAAAGGCAGTATACAAACTAGCAAATGGACAACGTACTAGTTACCATTGCACCAATGTTAGTTTACTTTTCCAACTAATGATCTCGCCATTAGCTTGTTAGTGACAAAGGTACACACTAGCTTTTATAACTAACGACTATTTCCTCTCTTACGAATAAATAAGTAAGTATTAAGTAGCTTTCGCCACGCGACCATATTATACAACAACAGGTTTTGCTCTTGTCAAGTTGGCTAACAGATCACAAAACGCCGCAGCTGTTTCACTGATTCAATTGATTAACATTCGCATTTACACTCACCTCCCGACTCCTGACGAGTACTATATCAATATCGCTGGGTTAAAAGAGTTTGGTTTATTGTCTTGCACTATTAAAATGTTTGCGAAGTGTTTTCGGCGTTCACCAGCTTCCCTTCCCCCACCGAGAAACAGCCTGTTTGTTAGTTTTGACACTCCAGCCCCCACTTTAACCTACCCAGTGACGTCATGATGGGACTTTATAGTTTTCAGTATAGACTGTCCCATGTGACACATCATCGTTTCACATGTTTAATTTTTTTTTTTTTTTAAGGTATAGACATAGAGGCACTTTTGTGACACTCCCAATGAATATGTGTATCTCTTTGGGACTGTTCGTTTATAAAAACATATTTTGGACTCTTTTTGTTAATATATTTAGTCCAGAATCTTGTTGTATTGTTATTCTTTTAAAGTTACTTTTTGAACAAAACCAAGTATGATGTCCAAACATGTATGTAAGCTTCAGGTGAATTTTTAAAAAAATGTATATTTATTACCAGGTAAAATTTGAAATTATTTAATAAACATAACCCTCAAAATTGCTTCGTATTATGATTATGATATGAATCATACAATAATTAGTCTGAATTATAATATAAATTAATAATAAAATCCTCTCATCATGTACTCGCTGTCACCCTAATGATGTTACAAACACATATACTTTATTATTTTAATGTGTATTTTGTGTTGTGTGTTTATGTGAAACTATTGGTACAGTCATCTTGGCCAGGACTTCCTAGAAGAAGAGATTTTTATCTCAATGGGACATATTCCTGGTAAAATAAAGTCCACCAAAGGTTGGGCAAATGGTCTGTGCCAAAAAAGAGAAGGGCAACTCAGGCTGTCAGTCCTTAAAAGTCTGGCAAAAATCCTATTATGTGTCCCACGGAATAAATTAAAGTAAATCGAGTTTGTAACAACATGAGGGAGGGTTTTCAAAAGACTTTTAATTTGGGGGTGAGGCTTTTCCCTTGAATGTTTACCTTTCCTCGAAAGGCATGAGCTGTAAACTGACTCCGCCCACTCAGGATGGCTAATCCATTTTTACACTGGTCACGCCAACTCAGGACGACTAATCTATCCTGTATGAATAGATTAGAAGCACATGTGCAGACTCCACTGATGTTATCACTTTCTCACGAGTTAATAATTAATTGAGTTGCTACAATGATTACAACGATCTGTATTTTAATGTGTCTGTTTGCAGTCTGAGTGGATTTGAGCAGTGCAGATTCATTATGGCAGCTTTGCGTGCAGCAAAACAAGCTTTAAGAAGAGAAATCAAGAGTCGAGTGGCTGCAGTGAGCGATCAGGAGAAACTCAGACAGTCTCGAGTTGTCTCACAAAAGGTAAATGTCATCGATGTGTCAGCTGAGCGACACGATCTTTCAGGGGTCTTGTAATACGGAACAGTAGTTGGATTATACTTTTCACATATAGACGCGCTAGTTGGCTACTTAGTAACTTTATATCCACCATAAAAATGTTATTTTGTTGCAAACATTTTAGAGCATAGCAAATATGCACAAATACATTAACTTCTTATTATTTATAATGTTGAATATGTAATGTCTCACTTTTTTTCTTTCTTTTTTTAACGTTATTAACAACTATTTTACTACCACCAATTTCCTTTTGAGATTTTGGATATAAAATAAGTCGTATTTCTGCAGATGACTTTTGCACCGAGTTTTCCTGGTCTCATACCTGTTCTTTTCTTTTCATTTCTTCTTCAATGGCTTTACCTTTCTGTCCCTGTATAGGGACAGTTTTCACTGAGGTTTTCAAACTTTTGTGCTAGGGGTGTTGGTGGAAATGTTTAGAGGAAAACAAAAAAATAAATACATTTAAAAATAAGATAATAATAAATGTATTTAAATAAATATAGGCTATACAGGTCGGTTTCTTCAAGCGATTTGGAGACGTTGCCACAGTTCTACTGGATTTAGTCTGTCTCAGTTTTTTCAGTTTCTTCATGTAATGCCAGATGGACTCGATGATGGTGAGATCAGATCTCTGTGTGGATCATACCGGCTGTTGTCAGTCTCCTTGTGCATACAAAAATCTTACTGGATTATAATGGTTGGAAATGTAAACGTAAATTGATTATGTTTGGAAATGTAAACTGATATTTCCTACGGACACACTACTGCAGAACATTTAAATGACTGGCTTAAACAAAAAATTGTGTGCGTGTGAAAATACTAACGTGCCTAAGACTTTTGCACAGTAGCTACTGTGTACATATATACATATACATACATGCGCGCATATATGGTCAGAATTATTGGAACCCATGGTAAATATAATCAATGAATGCTGTGAAAATAAACTTGCAATGTTTATCCTTTTGATCTTTCATAAAAAAACACACACAAAAAAACAACCTTTCATTAGAGTAAAAGTAATGAATGTGGGAAGAAATTCACATTATGAAATAAATGTTTTTTCTCTAATACACATTGGCAACAATTATAGGTACCCCTAGAAATTCGTATGAGTAAAGTCTCTGTATATTTCCTCTTCATATTTACAGTTTTTAGCCCACCAGTGACTAGGAACATGAAATTGTCATTTCACAAGAGTAAAAATATGAGGAAACATGAAGGCCAAATTCCCATAATAATCCATCATAGTAAAACCAAAGAATAAAGTTCTGATGTGCAGAAAAAGATTGTTGACCTTCACAAAACAGAAAGTAACTGTAAGAAAATAACTAAAGCATTGGGAAAAAAAATCCAAATTTCTACCATCAGGGCAATAATTAAGAAGTTCCAAACAACTGGAAATGTTACGAATCTGCCAGGAAGAGGACGTGTGTCTTAATGCACGGTGAGGATGAACGTTTGAGTGGCCAAAGACTCTTCAGGGATCACAGATGTAGAATTGCAGAACAATAGTTGAGTCTTGGGGTCAGAAAGCATTACAAATATATAATAGGTGCTCTAAATCATCACAAGTTGTTTGGGAAGGTTTCAAGAAAAATCCTCTGCTCTCCTTTAAAAAAAACACACACATTCAGAAGTTAGACTTCAAACAGGACCTGGTTCTGTGGTCAGATGAAACTGAAAAAAAAATAACTTTTTGGCAGCAAACCCACCAGATTGGTTTGGTGCAAACAGGGATAAAAAGGCTTTATCCATCCATACTGATCCAGATCCATACGGCTGGATCTTTAATGTTGTTAAAGTCAGAGCTGTTACCTTGGCAAACGGTTGCAAGAAGTATTCAATAAAAGGATCCCATTAATTGTGGTCAATGTGTATAGGAGAAATACATTATTTCATAAAGAGATAAAGAGAGACATTACGTAATTACATACAGTATCATATATGGAGCAAAATACAACTAAGAAACACGGCCTATGTTACTGTAATCATATATAGCAGTAAAACATTTATGTTAAGCATGTTACAAAATAAATAAATGATTGTAAATATGGTTTGTGTTTATTAACTACTATCCAAACTTATGTCTAGTTGTTCAGGCATCCCAAATACCTGTCCAGCCAGCGTGTCGCTGTCTTCCTGAACATGCATGATGAGGTGCGCACAGAGGACATCATCAAGGACATCTTCAAGAGGGGCAAAGTGTGCTTCATTCCCAGATACTTCACCAAGAGCAGTCATATGGACATGTTACGACTTCAAGACATGGAGGACATGAACACGCTGCCCCTCACGTCCTGGGACATCCGGCAGCCAGCAGACGAGGACACCGACAGAGAGGAAGCCCTAGATACAGGTGGGTTAGACCAGAAGATTTAGACAATGGACCTGCCCTATAGAAACTTGTTTCTGCCATGGAAAAAAAGGGTTTCTCACAAAAGTAAAAAAAAAAAAAAAGTCAGAATTACGAGTTATAATCTTCTAATTGTGAGAAATAAAGTTGGAATTGTGAAATATAAACTCGCAATGGTGAGAAAAGTCAGAATTGGAAGATTAAAATTCGCAGTTACCTTTTTTAATTGCAAGTTTATATCTAAATTCTGAGAAAAATGTCAGAATTGCGAGCTATAAACTAGTAATTGTGGTAAAATAAGAGTTCTAAACTGAACTGCGAGAAATAAAGTCAGAATTGCAGGATATAAACTCACAATTCTTAATGGGTTTTTTTCTCAGAAGTTCAGTTATAAACTCAGAATTGCAAATTCTAAACAAACATTTGTCAGTATATGAAATTCAAATTGTGAGATAGAAAGCCACACTTACCTTTTATATATCTGTGGCAGTTTCCGTACTACCCTCTTACAATTTTTTAAATTACGCGTAAAATAAAAAGCATGTTTAAAAAACAGCCGAATGCTGCACATTTGTCCAGATATTGTGTTGTTGACTATATTCTCAACCTAATTCATACTTTTAGTTGGAACTATTAGCTGATTTATTGCATTTAATTTAGTCTAAAACACAGTTTGTAACATATATTAAGGTGAGGGGAAGTGATCCCATCAAACATCTGTTAATTAATTTACTTAAAAACAGGGAAAACAGCCAAAAGGCCGTAGAAGGTCCGAGTGAAATACTGAAAAAATACTTAATAAACTCAAAAGTTCAACAAGGCAAGGAGCTCACACACATAATACACAAACGTTTTGTCATTGCATTTGACCTTTAAATAAAGTATTGTTTGTAAGAAATCTTCTACTATTATGTGTGCGAGCTCCTCTCCTTGTTGGACTTATTTAATTTACTTGTAATAAAATGTGCAAAAATAAATTCAAAATACAGCACACATTCGCAAAGCTATTATAATTGATAATTATATCATATATATTATAATTATAATGTGAGGAAAGTGTTATAAAGGTATGAAGTGTGGAAAAGGAAATGTATTGTACCATTAGATGGTGCTCTCACCCCACAGGTTCATTTGGCTTCATATTCACTTCTTACAGTATAATCAGATTTTGATGCTTTGTATAATAGAACACAATATTTTGCATCTAAACATTAACATTAGGATATTTATTTATTTACAGTTTGATACTGTAATATTGCATATTGTGGTTGAGCATTTGCACAAGATAGAAAAGGTGGGTTACTGCATTGCAGTGTTATAGACTACACATGCTGACTAGTAGTAGTAGTTACACCAAACTGCTCGAATCATGTTTTTTAAAGTCCCTTATGAGTTTACGGCTTAGAAATAGACTAAAAGACCACATCGGCACCTAGTTTTACTGTAATCCCAATATATTCTCTCTTAATGTGTGATTAAAGTCATATATCAAACATGAAATGCACTTTGAAACAAATTTCACTTCCATAATTTTTTTATATTTCAATGAATGCAGAAATTGCTTCATAAATTGATGGTGAAAAGTGGGTAATACCAGAAGGGAATCAATCAGGTGGTTAGAGATGGTGTATTTGTTTCTTTCGAATAATATGCCCCAATGAATCATGCACAATAAGCCAGATATCTGTATTAAGAAAATAAATGTTGAAATTGAAGCATTAGCAGGAGGTTTAATGAGTGTATTATTTCTTCATTAATGTGTGATTTAGTAGGCTAATTGACACGATTGTTTATTGTTAGACTCGTGTTGTATATTATGTTATAGTGCCTGAGTCAGGAACTTACCATCATATTTAATTTATTCCCCCACATTTAATTGCTGTAAGTGAATTATGACTCATAAATCATGCTGTTTCCTGCACACATCTAGTATTTATGGGGTTTGTGACTGAGGACTGTTTATGTTTACCAAGGACGTGCTTTTTTTTTTTTTTTTCGAATCGTCCTAATTTTTCATCGATACAACTGTACTGTTTACTTTATCTCTGTAATTTATCATCAGGCTAATTATAGCTTAAGTCAAATCTTACGTTTAGCAGAAATGCTTGTTTTATAAAGCAAATAGGAAAGAAATCACCCCGTCTCACTGTGTCGATGTGGTGGAGAATATAAACTAGGCAGATCTGAGCAGGTGTTACAGGACGGCAGAGGCAGACCAAAGCCTCTCGCCCCTGTTGAGTAAGTAATAACTCTGAGATTAAAGTCTGTGTGTTTTAGACACACATTTGATGGGGTGTTTGTGTATATGTGCATTAAAGAGAGAGAGGAGCGGATGAAAAATACAGCCATTCAGGAGAAACTGCGATAGAAATGGGGGTTGATATGTGAAACACGCATGGGAAGGGGTGTAAGCGCACTGAACTGTCCCAGTGTGAGAGGAAGGTGGGTGTTTTTGTGCATTTTGTTCCCGCAGAGTGAAACCGTGACCTTGAGCTCGGGACATTCTTTGGACTTTAATGCTACTTGCCTTTAAAGTCAACATAAAAAAAAATAAAAAAAAGACCTTACTTGTTTTCCTAGGCCCGTTCGCACCAAGGACGATAACAAATTAACTTATATTTTTAAAAATCTTTCTAAATATAAAAGAATGGCAGAGTCCACACCACAACTATAATGATCACGACACAATATTGATAACAATATTGTTGGAATCAGTTTGAGAAAAAAAATGTCCCAGTTGATAAACGATAAAAACATTGACAGCCAATCAGAATTCAACCTGCTTTAAGAGCTTGAGTATACGACAAAACTGCAGTGAGTGCTTATAATAAACCGAACGATATTGTCCGCTGGTGTGGACGCTAATATAGTTATCGCAAATGCTATCTTTATATTTATTGTTGTTGGTGTGATTCAACGGACCTTTATTGTGGATAATTCATCAGTGCACGTTATTCATTTATTTTAATCTAACCTCTGAAATCACTTTCCTTTATATAATATGAACTTTATTATAGCTATTTAGATTTTTTTTTTAGGTTATAGGGTTCCTCCTACACAGTTTGGAAAAGTATGGAATTTGATTTGAGTAATTTCCAGGTCTGGATAAGTATAGGAAAATATTTGTGTTTCGAGACTATTCAGTTTTCTAAAATATAAAGTTAAGAATTTCTAAAAAATAAATTTGTCTTGCAAGCAGGTTATATATAATCATGCAGGTTATAAAGCATTTTAGGTTTCGTCTCATCATGTAAGCGCATGGGGGGGTCAAATAAAAATGTTACAGAGTACCGTACTATATACCAAATATAATGCTGAAAATAATGCTGTATGAACCATTTTAAATATGGTCTGAAAAATCTACAGATAGGTTTGGAAATTTGATTCTGGAAAAGTATGGAATTTTGAAAAGAAAATGGAATTCCCTGAGGTTAATATTATGATTAAGGTGACATTGATTTTAAATGTTGCCAACAAAAAGAAATGAAAGAGAGCTGAGACTAGATGAAAATGTCAGGTGTGTGTGTTTGAAGGAGGGACAAGCATTGAATCTGTGTGTGTAAACTGACCAATCTTTGCACGCTTGTATTGGTAGTACATCACTGTGACACTAAGTACTAACAAGACTGAATGGTTTGAATCCACCGAAGTGCACTTCATTGCCTATCTGTTGGTGTGTCTGATTGAGGTGCTCCGATAGCATTTAATACCGCAATAACACTCCATACCTGTCTTCCCTTAAGGTCAAACGGTGCCGCTTGTAAATCAACAAGTTTTTATGAGATTCCAACAAACATTTGGACTTAATGACCTGTGCTGTCTGGTTAAAATGACTTTCACATTTCCGTTTGCAGTTGTAAAAGCATCTCATAGATGCAGCTGTTAGTATTATGTATGAAATGAGTCTCGCACAAATGTGGCTGTTGAAAAATGTGTGTATCTGTGTGTGATAGTTTATTAGAAGCGAGTTAGTTCCTGATATTAAACACCGTTACTTCTGAATTAGGGATTTTTCTAATCAAAATCTATGATATAATATTGCTATCAATATTATAGCCTTTAGGTTTGTTTATCATTGTATATTTTATTAATTTATAATTTATTTAGGTAGTATATTAATTTTAGTTGTAAGTACCATTTGTGGATTACTTGTATAATGTTATTTAATTTTTGTAATGCACCACCGTTCCAAATTTTGAGGTCATTTAAAATAAAAATAAAAATCTGCTCACCAAGGCTGCATTTATTTGATAATATTTCACAATATTACACAAATATGTTTATATATATATATATATATATATATATATATACAAATATGTTTATATATATATATATATATATATATATATATATATATATATATATATATATACCTTACAAATACCTTTTTTTATAGTTTTTTTTGTTGTTGTTGAATAATTAAAATGTAATTTATTACATTTTGTAATTTATTGCTGCTTAATATTTTTGTGGAAATCTTGATACACTACCATTCAAAAGTAAGTGGTAAGTAGATTAAAAAAAGAACAAATCAATACTTTTAAATAATCAAGTTTGCTTTAAATTGACAGTAAAGGCATGATATAAAAATAATTATATTTCAAATAAATGTGTTTTTGAACTTGAAATCAAATTATCAAAAATGCATCAGTTTCAACAAAAAATATTATGCAGGACAAATGTTTTCAATATTGATAATAATAAGAACCATTACTCATTTTACTGTTCACTGTTTTTACTGTATTTTTGATCAAATATATGCAGCCTTGGTGAGTCTGAGATCTTAATTATTCCAATTATTTGTTACTTTTGCTCGGTAGTGTAATGTATATATAGTTTATAAAAAATGTATTTAAATGTACTCATTTTAATTTTAAAATACATATGTATATATATAAAATATATATGTATTTACAGCAAAAAGAGTATTGCAGAATATTCTCAATTTATCTCTTTTATCATTTTAGCAGCACAATATGACTAAAGGTTTATCATTGGGAAAAAAATGAAAGCAATCATAAAAGCGTGCTCTTCATCTAATGTGAAAAAAGAAAAGGAAAAAAGCTGTGGAATCCCCATCGGCAAACTCCTGTGTTTCTTCAGATCCTTTCTACTTCACCTTTTACACCAGAGGATCGTGAACTGGGATCGGCACATAAATAGATGAGATGAAGAGATAAAAAGACAAGAACAATTTTTGAAATCCAGCAAAGAACTGATGCGCTTTCAGATTGAAACCTTGAGCAATTTGGCGACAAAACGGGGATTGATTTGGAGGTATTGGACAGTAGGTGTTGCTCTGAGATGAAGCCTGCAGGCCTGAGAAACATGTTTTGCAGAACTGGTCAAAGAATAGGATCTGTGATGGCTTGTACATTAAATACCTTGTCTTGTTTATATTGGAGATGGTCTAATTGGTTCAGGCTCATTAATAACACTTTTTATTTAAAGCGACTCTTTACGATTTGTCAACACAATCGTATGAGTTGAATAATATGTATGTAATAATTCTGCGTAGATACATTATTAATGACTGTTGAAGACAGGCTTATTAGAACAGAGCCGAGAGTGAAATATGGAACGAGGTGCAGGAACAGGCTGCAATTGTGAGATCATTGATATTAATATTTAATGGTTTTGCTTGTGTTTGAAATTCAGTACTCGTAACATATTTCATGTAAACCATATATCAGACTGTCTGGCCACTGTCATTTGTTTTATCTTCAAAATTGGCAAATTTGTAAGGCCTTTATATCCAATGGGCCTTATGTAGACAGAACGTAAATCCTTTTGTACTTAAATCAAGTACAATTTACATACATATGCATTTACAAAAATGCAGAAAATCATTGATTATTCATGAATGCTCATTAGAAATGTAGAGTTCTTTTGGCTACAGCAGAACACAGATCTATTTGTATTGAACTGAATGCAACATTTATGCAACACTTCTGCACATATGGGTTCACAAACAGTTAATGCAGGAATCCGCTCGTGTTTTAGGAGGCTGGTTGTGTGAATTTAATATGTAGTGTTTGTTTGCTTCTCTACACAAGCAGAAAGTAAAGTCATTTGTACATAAGTTGGTGTATGCAGTTCAGAGACCGTTTACATACTAATGGATGTATGAATAATATGCATAAACTGGTTCCACTTGCCTTTCTTTTGCAACAAATTGGTTTACAAACTGTTTACCTATACGTTTGTTCTACTCATGGTTCCAAATTGTGAAATGAAACTGTATAGTGTTTTTGGCTACATGATCAGTGCTTGAATCCATTTGTAAATAAATAGTTTGCGTACATATGGATTTACGGATGATTTGTACAATTTGTTTGAGGCCCAAAGAGTGATTTTGAAATGTATAGTGTATATCTTATATCTATAGGAGGATCTTTGTTGACATCTTTGTACACATGCGCGAGTAGTTGTGTGGCAACAAAACAAACAGTATGGTGGGCTGTAAAGACGCGACGAGCACTTTCAAGAGAGTTAGCGGGCGAAATCCACAACATATAAGCACTTTAACATCTTAAGGCCGGAGGAGGTTTGGAGAGAAGCTCAAAATTTGTATTGGTGACAAAATCAAAGTTATTCAAAGCCCATATGAGATCTGGGATGACAAAAAACGTTGGTCCGACTCGCCCGTGTCTTGGCCACCAATCTGCTGGGGAGACATTTATTCTTATTTAATAGAAACCCCTGGACCCTTCACTCATGAAAGATTAAAGGCTTTCAAAAGTCTGGAGGCCTATGATTATTTTGTTTCTCGAAAAGTTGGGCCGGTCTTTTCTGCCAAACAGAAAGCAGTGATCGTGCTAAAAGACACCTGAATCAGAACGCGAAAACATATGACTCGGTTGATTTGACTCAGTTTTATTTAATTTTTTTATTCAATCTTCTATAAATACATAGTTACTAAGATTAACCATGAACAAATGAGCCTCACAAACTCGATCAGAAGCTGCAGGAACTTCTTCGGAGCGTCCAGGTTCAATCGCCTAATTGCACACAACCACTTCATTTCTTTCGTTTTTCGCGATCCTTTTCGGATGGAATTCGAAAAAACGTTTTATCAGGTCCCCAACGAGCCATACATTCGACCACACAGCAAGAGTGAACCATCCTCTTGTCTAAATCCTCCTCCAAACGTGCAAAACAATCAAATTACAGGTATCTAGCGGTGTTTCCTGTCACACGATTCCCATGATGCAACGTGACAAACATAAACAATGACATCACAAAAGATCCGCCTATACGCAAGCGAACCTTTGCACTGCACTTTTTACATACAAATGGGTTTATAAACAGTTAACAGAAATGTGATCACATTTCATGAGGCTCGTTGTGTGAGTTTGAAAGTAGAATGTTTTTTGGCTATGCATAGACTGCAAAACAAGCTTTCTTCCTCGAGAGGTTCAATGTCAGAATAACAATTATTTCAGAATTAAATTTTTAGTTTAAATTACATTTTACAATGTTTTTATTGGTACATTCTTGTATAATACCACATTTATCCACTAATTAGCTGTCATTGCATCTGCAACTATCAAGTAGCTAAGTCAGAAGTAGACATGCATTGGTTATTATATCTGTCAATTAGGAAATATGCATGATGCATACAAATAACCAGAATATGTTTGCAAAAAAAACAGAAAAGAATGTGGATTCTCTTAAACACATGTATCTTTCCAACACCTGTCTGTAAGCACTCAGATGTTAGTCTGTGCTGTCTAAATTTCTACTTAGTGAATATTTGGCTTCTCTGCATGTTTTTGGTTCTTAAGAACTTAAAATTCACTGTATTGTGCTGTAATTTGAGCTCCAGAAACAAATCTGCATAATCCACATAATCTTATTTAATTACTGTCTTTCCTTTCTAATTTTGTTACAGGAGGACTAGATCTTATCCTCATGCCTGGTTTGGGATTTGATAAGAACGGGAATCGGCTTGGCAGAGGAAAGGGTTTCTATGACACGTATTTGGAGCGCTGTAGGACGCACCCTAAGGGAAAGCCGTACACCATTGCCTTGGCTTTCAAAGAGCAGCTGTGTGCTGAAGTCCCAGTGGGTGAACATGATATTCTTATTGATGAAGTCCTCTATGAAGATGAGTAATGAACTGGACCAGTCGGACCATGATTTCAGTGCTGTTGATTTGAATTCAAAGGATTCCTAACAATATGGATCCTGTTGCTGAATGAAATGCATTAAATCTCTTTGAACGCAATCCATATTCAAATCCGATAATGTTTGCATGCAGACTCTTTTCAGAAAAGCTTCGAAGTATCTTTATCAATAGCAGATTTACCAAACTCTGTCGTTCTTAAAAATAGTGATTCTTTATTGGCATTGATGGTTCCATGAAGAACCTTTTAACATCCATAGGATTTTTTTTTAAATTCCAATATAGGAAGAAAAAGGTGCTTTAATTTTATTTTATACTTCTTTAAAGGTTCTTTGGGGAACAAAAAGTTGTTCTTCTATGGTGTCACTACAAAAAACACTCATTCAAAAGCTTTTTAAGAGTATACCAACAGGCTAAATATGCAGTCTGTCCTGACATTAACTCTTTCCCTGCCATTGATGACATTTTTTGTCATTTATGACAATGCTTCCCTGCCATTGACGTGATTTTCCGGTTTACTTTGTTTTCAGTTATACAGTAGAGGACGCTATTATGCATCTTCTGAAAGAGTACTGAATCTCCAGATCAAAATACAGGCAAAAAGGAGCAGAAACAAACAATACAATTATTCCTTATGCACGTTGTAGTCTCTCTCTCTTTTTTTAAACAAGATTTTCTCAGCTTTTTGTTCAAAATTAAGTTTTTTTTTTTATAAAAATGACCCATTTTCAACCCTCATGAAGTTAGAATTAATATATATATATATATATATATATATATATATATATATAAATATAAATATAAGCAGAGGCTCTGTTCTTTCTTTTGATATGTTGCATGTTCAGATATTTATACAAAAAAAATATTCTAGGGCTCCTGCAGACAGAATTGCAAGCATAGCTGTCAATCACAATGTTACACCCCATTTTATTTATAGTATCAAATAACTAACTAAAACCAAACTTGCTATAGAAGAACAAACACTTGAACATCAAAAAAATTTTTAAGAGTAATTCGATTTGGCTTGTGTACCGTTCGATTACATGGAGATGGTATGTTTTATGACTTATACTGCAGCCAACCACCAGGGGTCGATCAAAATGTTTTGGCTTCACTTTTCATGATGTGTGTGGCACACTTGGTTACAGCATGTTTCAAAATCATCAGGACAGTTTTTTATTTTTAAATTCGTCATGAAACAGAAGTTGCGACATGATTTTTTCATGTATTTTTCATATTCCATATTGTGAATTTATCAGAGTGAAACGGCTTCTCAAACAAGAAAAGATGGAGGGCGGGACTTCTGGAATCGATTGGATGGTTGTGGTTTGCTATTGGTGGATCTCATGTGAGTGACAGGTTGTCCCGCCCTCGCACCAGTAAACATGTCAGAGAAGAGAAGTGATGTCGCTGTGAGAGGGTGAAGTTGTTTTGATATAGATTATGAGGACATAATTATGTGTTTATGTGAAAAAATTATGTGTCCGGAAAAATTATTCGTAATAAACACTGCAATATTCCATTAAAAAATGTTTTGTCCATTTTTACTTTAATCTTGCAACTCTAAATACATTTCAGAATGTTGACGGTATAAACCATTATCAGTAATAAGTTAAATTGTACACACATGGACTTCTTGTATGGTACATTTAATGGTGTTTTTATTTATTTTTGAAATCTGTGTTCCTCAGAAAAAAAAATACAGCATGCGGTATGGGATGAGGGTGATTAAATAATGACATAAGTTGCCATTTGGATGAACATTTTCTTTAAAATAATCTTCTCTACCTGATCCTTTCTTGATTTCATTTGTATCATGTTCCTGAGAGGCTTTATCTCCGGGGTGTCCAAACGCAGTCCTGCAGAATTGATCTCCAACTTGCCTCAACACACGGTCTTGATTAGCCGCTTCATGTGTGTTTAATTGGGGTTGGAGCCGAATTCTGCAGGACAGTGGCCCTCCAGGACCGAGTTTGGACATCCCTGCTTTATCTGTATATCTCCCAGTCTTTTATATGGGATCTGCTCATCGTGGAGGACTAATCAATCTTGCTTCATTAGCTCATGTGACCAAACTTCAAATAGAATATTCATAGTATTCTATAACTTTAACCACTTGAACGCTATTATTGATCAGTGATACTGGCCAAAATATGGCTGATTTTGGCTAAAATAAGTCTTCGCTCAAATGTGCATTTGAATAAAATTAGTTAGAAACGGCTTTCGACATCGTAAGCTGTAGAAGCGTTGAGACTTGCCCTGGTGCTCTTTATTGACAAACAGCATGTGAATTAAGACGGGCATAATGTGCAGTCTGTCCTATGGTCTGTCAATGACTCTCTATAGTCCCTGTGACACTTTCTTCTGCTTTCCCTCCCCTTTATTCTCCAGATGTCTCTGCGTTACAGTGAACATGCTGGGACAGACTTGTCCTGAAATTCTACATTTCATTGGTTATTTCTTTGTTGATTGGCAAGAAAGTGCATTCTCCCAAAAATATGTTCAAGACTGTATAGCTTACACGATCTTATGTTTTGATGAGTTATAGATGATAATGTATTCTTATTAAAAAAATCAATAGACTATACAAGCAAAGTGTTTGGGAAATTAAGGTATTTTTTTTTTTGGAAGTTGTTTCTGTTGATTTATTATATGGGAATGTGAAATTACACACTCGCTGTTGAAATTCAGCTTTGCCATCCCAGGAATTAATTTATATTATAATAATAGAAAACAGAAATCTTAAAATTATAATATTTCACAGCATTACTGTTTTTACTGTATTTTTCTTCACTTTAAAAAGAAGAGTTCCCCCAAAATAAATTAGTCATTGTTTATTCAGCTTCAGTCATTCCAAGCTTGCATGATATTCTGTTTCCCATGTAACACAAATTTATATATTTTTTCTATATAATAGTCATATTGACACTTTGGTAAAACTTTACAACTAAAAACTTACTAACAGTAAGCAGTATATTCCTACTGTTATTAATGTTAGTTAATACAAATGTTCATATTAGTTCACAATGCATTAACTAATGTTAGATACAACTTTTGATCTTAAAAAAATGTATTATTGACATTTACATTAACTAAGATTAATAAATGCCACATTCACGTTAACTTAACTAATATTAACAATTGAAACCTTAATGAAAAGTGTTACCAACATTTTATGCCGTTTTTTTATTTTATTTTGTGTGTGTGTGATGATTCTTCAAAATATCTTTATTTTCTATGGAAATAAACATGAGAGCAAGCGGGTAAATAATGAGAGCTTTTCATTTTGGAGAACTGTTTCTTATAAGTTCAGCTGAATACAGTTTTGGCTTGTGGCATTTCAGCCATTAGAAATGAATCTCCCACTATACATACATTTTAATTGTGCTTTTATATCAAATATATTCAGAATACTCATGCCTCTGAGATGGAGAAGAAGGTGGAAAGCAAACACTCCCACACCTGAACTGAGGGAAAACAAGAGGTTATAATTGCTATGAGAACGTAATGCAGATAAGTACTTCTGTGTGTAATCAATACACTTAAATCAGATGCTGCAGTAAAGAACAAAAACAGGATGCACACAGTTGCACAGAGCAGTTCACAACGACTAAAGGAACAAGTATTATTGTGCCTTATTTTGTCCTTTTCAGATGATGAAAGAGGTAGAAATTGGAGGAAATCATGGAGTGCACTTACACAAATGACTCATTCTGTTCTCAGTGAATTCATAAACCAGTGTTCAGTAAGTGCAGACTGATGCTGCTTCATGTAGGACATTATTATTAAATCATACATTGATTGTTTTGTATTTCAAAAACAAACTCAAATTTATGTGTTTTGTCCATTGGGTGCTGTGGTTACTTTTAACAAACTTTTTTTTTTTTTAGATTTCACTAATGATGCAACAAATATAGGCTAGATTAAAAGTGACTGTAAATGCATTTAAAATGTAAAAAAAAAAAAAAATGAAATGAAATGAAATTAAATGCTGTTCTTTTGAACTTTCATCAAAGAATCCTGACAAAAATGTATTTCCGTATCTGCCAGAAAAATAAGCATAACTATTTTCAACATTGATAATGATAAGAAAAGTTTTTTTCTGAATCCAAATGGAGCAGTTATTAAACAAAACAAAAGAGAGCTATCTAAACAAGAGTAAACTAAACAGTTTAGGCTATAGGGGACAAGTGCAAAACAAAAGTTTGTTGAGTATTTGAACCTCAATGCTAAGAAAAATTAGAGGGGGGGAACAGAATCCGACGGCAAAAAAACAGCTGTCGGAATCCGTTCCCCCACCCTCATTTTGAGAGGTCTTGATGAAGTGGCTTAAAAAAAGGCTGATTCAATTTTTTTGTGGATGGAGCTTAACTGCCATCAGTTTAAAGAATATATTTTGCCTTTTAACCATGATAGGAAAGTATGAAAAAAAAAAAAAGAAAACGATAACCCGGGACCTGTCGTCAAAATCCCAAAAGTATGAAAAAAAAAAACTGAAAAAAAACCGATGACCCGGGACTTGAACTCTGGTCGTCAAAATCCCAAAAGTGTTAAATGTCAGTGCTTAGACCACTAGGCTATAGGGGACAAGTGCAAAACAAAAGTTTGTTGAGTATTTGAACCTCACTGCTAAGAAAAATGAGAGGGGGGGAACAGAATCCGACGGCAAAAAAACAGCTGTCGGAATCCGTTCCCCCACCCTCATTTTGAGAGGTCTTGATGAAGTGGCTTAAAAAAAGGCTGATTAATTTTTTTTGTGGATGGAGCTTAACTGCCATCAGTTTAAAGAATATATTTTGCCTTTTAACCATGATAGGAAAGTATGAAAAAAAAAAAAAATAACCGATGACCCGGGACCTGTCGTCAAAATCCCAAAGGTATGAGAAAAAAAAAAAAAAAAAAAAACGATGACCCGGGACTTGAACTCTGGTCGTCAAAATCCCAAAAGTGTTAAATGTTATTGCTTAGACCACTAGGCGATAGGGGGCAAGTGCAACAAAAGTTTGTTGAGTATTTGAACCTCACTGCTAAGAAAAATGAGAGGGGGGGAACAGAATCCGACGGCAAAAAAACAGCTGTCGGAATCCGTTCCCCCACCCTCATTATGAGAGGTTTTGATGAAGTGGCTTAAAAAAAGGCTGATTCAATTTTTTGTGGATGGAGCTTAACTGCCATCAGTTTAAAGAATATATTTTGCCTTTTAACCATGATAGGAAAGTATGAAAAAAAAAAAAAAAAAACGATGACCCGGGACCTGTCGTCAAAATCCCAAAAGTATGAAAAAAAAAAAAACGATGACCCGGGACTTGAATTCTGGTCGTCAAAATCCCAAAAGTGTTAAATGTCAGTGCTTAGACCACTAGGCTATAGGGGACAAGTGCAGAACAAAAGTTTGTTGAGTATTTGAACCTCACTGCTAAGAAAAATGAGAGGGGGGGAACAGAATCCGACGGCAAAAAAACAGCTGTCGGAATCCGTTCCCCCACCCTCATTATGAGAGGTTTTGATGAAGTGGCTTAAAAAAAGGCTGATTCAATTGTTTTGTGGATGGAGCTTAACTGCCATCAGTTTAAAGAATATATTTTGCCTTTTAACCATGATAGGAAAGTATGAAAAAAAAAAAAAAAAAAGATGACCCGGGACCTGTCGTCAAAATCCCAAAAGTATGAAAAAAATAAAATAAAATAAAAAACGATGACCCGGGACTTGAACTCTGGTCGTCAAAATCCCAAAAGTGTTAAATGTCAGTGCTTAGACCACTAGGCTATAGGGGACAAGTGCAAAACAAAAGTTTGTTGAGTCTTTGAACCTCACTGCTAAGAAAAATGAGAGGGGGGAACAGAATCCGACGGCAAAAAAACAGCTGTCGGAATCCGTTCCCCCACCCTCATTTTGAGAGGTCTTGATGAAGTGGCTTAAAAAAAGGCTGATTCAATTTTTTTGTAGATGGAGCATAACTGCCATCAGTTTAAATAATATATTTAGCCTTTTAACCATGATAGGAAAGTATGAAAAAAAAAAAAAAAAACGATGACCCGGGACCTGTCGTCAAAATCCCAAAAGTATGAAAAAAAATAATAAAAAAATGATGACCCGGGACTTGAACTCTGGTCGTCAAAATCCCAAAAGTGTTAAATGTTATTGCTTAGAGCACTAGGCTATAGGGGACAAGACCAAAACAAAAGTTTGTTGAGTATTTGAACCTCAATGCTAAGAAAAATGAGAGGGGGGAACAGAATCCGACGGCAAAAAAACAGCTGTCGGAATCCGTTCCCCCACCCTCATTTTGAGAGGTTTTGATGAAGTGGCTTAAAAAAAGGCTGATTCAATTTTTTTGTGGATGGAGCTTAACTGCCATCAGTTTAAAGAATATATTTAGCCTTTTAACCATGATAGGAAAGTATAAAAAAAAAATAAAAAAAAATGATGACCCGGGACTTGAACTCTGGTCGTCAAAATCCCAAAAGTTATAAATGTTATTGCTTAGACCACTAGGCTATAGGGGACAAGAGCAAAACAAAAGTTTGTTGAGTATTTGAACCTCAATGCTAAGAAAAATGAGAGGGGGGAAGAGAATCCGACGGCAAAAAAACAGCTGTCGGAATCCGTTCCCCCACCCTCATTATGAGAGGTTTTGATGAAGTGGCTTAAAAAAAGGCTGATTCAATTTTTTTGTGGATGGAGCTTAACTGCCATCAGTTTAAAGAATATATTTTGCCTTTTAACCATGATAGGAAAGTATGAAAAAAAAAAAAAAGAAAACGATAACCCGGGACCTGTCGTCAAAATCCCAAAAGTATGAAAAAAAAAAAAAAAAAAACGATGACCCGGGACTTGAACTCTGGTCGTCAAAATCCCAAAAGTGTTAAATGTTATTGCTTAGACGACTAGGCTATAGGGGACAAGTGCAACAAAAGTTTGTTGAGTATTTGAACCTCACTGCTAAGAAAAATGAGAGGGGGGAAAAGAATCCGACGGCAAAAAAAAAAGCTGTCGGAATCCGTTCCCCCACCCTCATTTTGAGAGGTTTTGATGAAGTGGCTTAAAAAAAGGCTGATTCAATTTTTTTGTGATTTTTTGGAGCTTAACTGCCATCAGTTTAAAGAATATATTTAGCCTTTTAACCATGATAGGAAAGTATAAAAAAAAAAAAAAAAACGATGACCCGGGACCTGTCGTCAAAATCCCAAAAGTATGAAAAAAAAAAAAAAAAATGATGACCCGGGACTTGAACTCTGGTCGTCAAAATCCCAAAAGTGTTAAATGTTATTGCTTAGACCACTAGGCTATAGGGGACAAGTGCAAAACAAAAGTTTGTTGAGTATTTGAACCTCACTGCTAAGAAAAATGAGAGGGGGGGAACAGAATCCGACGGCAAAAAAACAGCTGTCGGAATCCGGTCCCCCACCCTCATTTTGAGAGGTTTTGATGAAGTGGCTTAAAAAAAGGCTGATTCAATTTTTTTGTGGATGGAGCTTAACTGCCATCAGTTTAAAGAATATATTTAGCCTTTTAACCATGATAGGAAAGTATGGAAAAAACCCCCTAAAAAACGATGACCCGGGACCTGTCGTCAAAATCCCAAAAGTATGAAAAAACCCCCCCAAAAAAAACGATGACCCGGGACTTGAACTCTGGTCGTCAAAATCCCAAAAGTGTTAAATGTCAGTGCTTAGAGCACTAGGCTATAGGGGACAAGTGCAACAAAAGTTTGTTGAGTATTTGAACCTCACTGCTAAGAAAAATGAGAGGGGGGGAACAGAATCCGACGGCAAAAAAACAGCTGTCGGAATCCGTTCCCCCACCCTCATTTTGAGAGGTTTTGATGAAGTGGCTTAAAAAAAGGCTGATTCAATTTTTTTGTGGATGGAGCTTAACTGCCATCAGTTTAAAGAATATATTTTGCCTTTTAACCATGATAGGAAAGTATGAAAAAAAAAAAAAAAACGATGACCCGGGACCTGTCGTCAAAATCCCAAAAGTATGAAAAAAAAAAAAAAAAAATGATGACCCGGGACTTGAACTCTGGTCGTCGAAATCCCAAAAGTGTTAAATGTCAGTGCTTAGACCACTAGGCTATAGGGGACAAGTGCAAAACAAAAGTTTGTTGAGTATTTGAACCTCAACTGCTAAGAAAAATGAGAGGGGGGGAACAGAATCCGACGGCAAAAAAACAGCTGTCGGAATCCGTTCCCCCACCCTCATTTTGAGAGGTTTTGATGAAGTGGCTTAAAAAAAGGCTGATTCAATTTTTTTGTGGATTGAGCTTAACTGCCATCAGTTTAAAGAATATATTTAGCCTTTTAACCATGATAGGAAAGTATAAAAAAAAAAAAAAAAAAAAAAAAAATGATGACCCGGGACTTGAACTCTGGTCGTCAAAATCCCAAAAGTGTTAAATGTTATTGCTTAGACCACTAGGCTATAGGGGACAAGTGCAAAACAAAAGTTTGTTGAGTATTTGAACCTCACTGCTAAGAAAAATGAGAGGGGGGGAACAGAATCCGACGGCAAAAAAACAGCTGTCGGAATCCGTTCCCCCACCCTCATTTTGAGAGGTTTTGATGAAGTGGCTTAAAAAAAGGCTGATTCAATTTTTTTGTGGATGGAGCTTAACTGCCATCAGTTTAAAGAATATATTTAGCCTTTTAACCATGATAGGAAAGTATGGAAAAAACCCCCAAAAAACGATGACCCGGGACCTGTCGTCAAAATCCCAAAAGTATGAAAAAACCCCCCCAAAAAAAACGATGACCCGGGACTTGAACTCTGGTCGTCAAAATCCCAAAAGTGTTAAATGTCAGTGCTTAGACCACTAGGCTATAGGGGACAAGTGCAACAAAAGTTTGTTGAGTATTTGAACCTCACTGCTAAGAAAAATGAGAGGGGGGAAAAGAATCCGACGGCAAAAAAAAAAGCTGTCGGAATCCGTTCCCCCACCCTCATTTTGAGAGGTTTTGATGAAGTGGCTTAAAAAAAGGCTGATTCAATTTTTTTGTGATTTTTTGGAGCTTAACTGCCATCAGTTTAAAGAATATATTTAGCCTTTTAACCATGATAGGAAAGTATAAAAAAAAAAAAAAAAACGATGACCCGGGACCTGTCGTCAAAATCCCAAAAGTATGAAAAAAAAAAAAAAAAATGATGACCCGGGACTTGAACTCTGGTCGTCAAAATCCCAAAAGTGTTAAATGTTATTGCTTAGACCACTAGGCTATAGGGGACAAGTGCAAAACAAAAGTTTGTTGAGTATTTGAACCTCACTGCTAAGAAAAATGAGAGGGGGGGAACAGAATCCGACGGCAAAAAAACAGCTGTCGGAATCCGGTCCCCCACCCTCATTTTGAGAGGTTTTGATGAAGTGGCTTAAAAAAAGGCTGATTCAATTTTTTTGTGGATGGAGCTTAACTGCCATCAGTTTAAAGAATATATTTAGCCTTTTAACCATGATAGGAAAGTATGGAAAAAACCCCCTAAAAAACGATGACCCGGGACCTGTCGTCAAAATCCCAAAAGTATGAAAAAACCCCCCCAAAAAAAACGATGACCCGGGACTTGAACTCTGGTCGTCAAAATCCCAAAAGTGTTAAATGTCAGTGCTTAGAGCACTAGGCTATAGGGGACAAGTGCAACAAAAGTTTGTTGAGTATTTGAACCTCACTGCTAAGAAAAATGAGAGGGGGGGAACAGAATCCGACGGCAAAAAAACAGCTGTCGGAATCCGTTCCCCCACCCTCATTTTGAGAGGTTTTGATGAAGTGGCTTAAAAAAAGGCTGATTCAATTTTTTTGTGGATGGAGCTTAACTGCCATCAGTTTAAAGAATATATTTTGCCTTTTAACCATGATAGGAAAGTATGAAAAAAAAAAAAAAAAACGATGACCCGGGACCTGTCGTCAAAATCCCAAAAGTATGAAAAAAAAAAAAAAAAAATGATGACCCGGGACTTGAACTCTGGTCGTCGAAATCCCAAAAGTGTTAAATGTCAGTGCTTAGACCACTAGGCTATAGGGGACAAGTGCAAAACAAAAGTTTGTTGAGTATTTGAACCTCAACTGCTAAGAAAAATGAGAGGGGGGGAACAGAATCCGACGGCAAAAAAACAGCTGTCGGAATCCGTTCCCCCACCCTCATTTTGAGAGGTTTTGATGAAGTGGCTTAAAAAAAGGCTGATTCAATTTTTTTGTGGATTGAGCTTAACTGCCACCAGTTTAAAGAATATATTTAGCCTTTTAACCATGATAGGAAAGTATAAAAAAAAAAAAAAAAAAAAAAAAAATGATGACCCGGGACTTGAACTCTGGTCGTCAAAATCCCAAAAGTGTTAAATGTTATTGCTTAGACCACTAGGCTATAGGGGACAAGTGCAAAACAAAAGTTTGTTGAGTATTTGAACCTCACTGCTAAGAAAAATGAGAGGGGGGGAACAGAATCCGACGGCAAAAAAACAGCTGTCGGAATCCGTTCCCCCACCCTCATTTTGAGAGGTTTTGATGAAGTGGCTTAAAAAAAGGCTGATTCAATTTTTTTGTGGATGGAGCTTAACTGCCATCAGTTTAAAGAATATATTTAGCCTTTTAACCATGATAGGAAAGTATGGAAAAAAACCCCAAAAAACGATGACCCGGGACCTGTCGTCAAAATCCCAAAAGTATGAAAAAACCCCCCCAAAAAAAACGATGACCCGGGACTTGAACTCTGGTCGTCAAAATCCCAAAAGTGTTAAATGTCAGTGCTTAGACCACTAGGCTATAGGGGACAAGTGCAACAAAAGTTTGTTGAGTATTTGAACCTCACTGCTAAGAAAAATGAGAGGGGGGGAACAGAATCCGACGGCAAAAAAACAGCTGTCGGAATCCGTTCCCCCACCCTCATTTTGAGAGGTTTTGATGAAGTGGCTTAAAAAAAGGCTGATTCAATTTTTTTGTGGATGGAGCTTAACTGCCATCAGTTTAAAGAATATATTTTGCCTTTTAACCATGATAGGAAAGTATGAAAAAAAAAAAAAAAAACGATGACCCGGGACCTGTCGTCAAAATCCCAAAAGTATGAAAAAAAAAAAAAAAAATGATGACCCGGGACTTGAACTCTGGTCGTCGAAATCCCAAAAGTGTTAAATGTCAGTGCTTAGACCACTAGGCTATAGGGGACAAGTGCAAATCAAAAGTTTGTTGAGTATTTGAACCTCAACTGCTAAGAAAAATGAGAGGGGGGGAACAGAATCCGACGGCAAAAAAACAGCTGTCGGAATCCGTTCCCCCACCCTCATTTTGAGAGGTTTTGATGAAGTGGCTTAAAAAAAGGCTGATTCAATTTTTTTGTGGATTGAGCTTAACTGCCATCAGTTTAAAGAATATATTTTGCCTTTTAACCATGATAGGAAAGTATAAAAAAAAAAAAAAAAAACGATGACCCGGGACCTGTCGTCAAAATCCCAAAAGTATGAAAAAAAAAAAAAAAAAAACGATGACCCGGGACTTGAATTCTGGTCGTCAAAATCCCAAAAGTGTTAAATGGCAGTGCTTAGACCACTAGGCTATAGGGGACAAGTGCAACAAAAGTTTGTTGAGTATTTGAACCTCACTGCTAAGAAAAATGAGAGGGGGGGAACAGAATCCGACGGCAAAAAAACAGCTGTCGGAATCCGTTCCCCCACCCTCATTTTGAGAGGTTTTGATGAAGTGGCTTAAAAAAAGGCTGATTCAATTTTTTTGTGGATGGAGCTTAACTGCCATCAGTTTAAAGAATATATTTAGCCTTTTAACCATGATAGGAAAGTATGGAAAAAAACCCCAAAAAAACGATGACCCGGGACCTGTCGTCAAAATCCCAAAAGTATGAAAAAAAACCCCCCAAAAAAACGATGACCCGGGACCTGTCGTCAAAATCCCAAAAGTATGAAAAAAAACCCCCCGAAAAAACGATGACCCGGGACTTGAACTCTGGTCGTCAAAATCCCAAAAGTGTTAAATGTCAGTGCTTAGACCACTAGGCTATAGGGCACAAGTGCAACAAAAGTTTGTTGAGTATTTGAACCTCGCTGCTAAGAAAAATGAGAGGGGGGGGAACAGAATCCGACGGCAAAAAAACAGCTGTCGGAATCCGTTCCCCCACCCTCATTTTGAGAGGTTTTGATGAAGTGGCTTAAAAAAAGGCTGATTAAATTTTTTTGTGGATGGAGCTTAACTGCCATCAGTTTAAAGAATATATTTTGCCTTTTAACCATGATAGGAAAGTATGAAAAAAAAAAAAAAAAACGATGACCCGGGACCTGTCGTCAAAATCCCAAAAGTATGAAAAAAAAAAAAAAAAATGATGACCCGGGACTTGAACTCTGGTCGTCGAAATCCCAAAAGTGTTAAATGTCAGTGCTTAGACCACTAGGCTATAGGGGACAACTGGAAAACAAAAGTTTGTTGAGTATTTGAACCTCAACTGCTAAGAAAAATGAGAGGGGGGGAACAGAATCCGACGGCAAAAAAACAGCTGTCGGAATCCGTTCCCCCACCCTCATTTTGAGAGGTCTTGATGAAGTGGCTTAAAAAAAGGCTGATTCAATTTTTTTGTAGATGGAGCATAACTGCCATCAGTTTAAATAATATATTTAGCCTTTTAACCATGATAGGAAAGTATAAAAAAAAAATTAAAAAAAATGATGACCCGGGACTTGAACTCTGGTCGTCAAAATCCCAAAAGTTATAAATGTTATTGCTTAGACCACTAGGCTATAGGGGACAAGAGCAAAACAAAAGTTTGTTGAGTATTTGAACCTCAATGCTAAGAAAAATGAGAGGGGGGGAACAGAATCCGACGGCAAAAAAACAGCTGTCGGAATCCGTTCCCCCACCCTCATTTTGAGAGGTTTTGATGAAGTGGCTTAAAAAAAGGCTGATTCAATTTTTTTGTGGATGGAGCTTAACTGCCATCAGTTTAAAGAATATATTTAGCCTTTTAACCATGATAGGAAAGTATGGAAAAAAAACCCAAAAAAACGATGACCCGGGACCTGTCGTCAAAATCCCAAAAGTATGAAAAAAACCCCCCCAAAAAAACGATGACCCGGGACTTGAACTCTGGTCGTCAAAATCCCAAAAGTGTTAAATGGCAGTGCTTAGACCACTAGGCTATAGGGGACAAGTGCAACAAAAGTTTGTTGAGTATTTGAACCTCACTGCTAAGAAAAATGAGAGGGGGGGAACAGAATCCGACGGCAAAAAAACAGCTGTCGGAATCCGTTCCCCCACCCTCATTTTGAGAGGTTTTGATGAAGTGGCTTAAAAAAAGGCTGATTCAATTTTTTTGTGGATGGAGCTTAACTGCCATCAGTTTAAAGAATATATTTAGCCTTTTAACCATGATAGGAAAGTATGGAAAAAAACCCCAAAAAAACGATGACCCGGGACCTGTCGTCAAAATCCCAAAAGTATGAAAAAACCCCCCCCAAAAAAACGATGACCCGGGACTTGAACTCTGGTCGTCAAAATCCCAAAAGTGTTAAATGTCAGTGCTTAGACCACTAGGCTATAGGGCACAAGTGCAACAAAAGTTTGTTGAGTATTTGAACCTCGCTGCTAAGAAAAATGAGAGGGGGGGGAACAGAATCCGACGGCAAAAAAACAGCTGTCGGAATCCGTTCCCCCACCCTCATTTTGAGAGGTCTTGATGAAGTGGCTTAAAAAAAGGCTGATTAAATTTTTTTGTGGATGGAGCTTAACTGCCATCAGTTTAAAGAATATATTTTGCCTTTTAACCATGATAGGAAAGTATGAAAAAAAAAAAAAAAAACGATGACCCGGGACCTGTCGTCAAAATCCCAAAAGTATGAAAAAAAAAAAAAAAAAATGATGACCCGGGACTTGAACTCTGGTCGTCGAAATCCCAAAAGTGTCAAATGTCAGTGCTTAGACCACTAGGCTATAGGGGACAACTGGAAAACAAAAGTTTGTTGAGTATTTGAACCTCAACTGCTAAGAAAAATGAGAGGGGGGGAACAGAATCCGACGGCAAAAAAACAGCTGTCGGAATCCGTTCCCCCACCCTCATTTTGAGAGGTCTTGATGAAGTGGCTTAAAAAAAGGCTGATTCAATTTTTTTGTAGATGGAGCATAACTGCCATCAGTTTAAATAATATATTTAGCCTTTTAACCATGATAGGAAAGTATGAAAAAAAAAAAAAAAACGATGACCCGGGACCTGTCGTCAAAATCCCAAAAGTATAAAAAAAAAAAAAAAAAAATGATGACCCGGGACTTGAACTCTGGTCGTCAAAATCCCAAAAGTGTTAAATGGCAGTGCTTAGACCACTAGGCTATAGGGGACAAGTGCAAAACAAAAGTTTGTTGAGTATTTGAACCTCAATGCTAAGAAAAATGAGAGGGGGGGAACAGAATCCGACGGCAAAAAAACAGCTGTCGGAATCCGTTCCCCCACCCTCATTTTGAGAGGTTTTGATGAAGTGGCTTAAAAAAAGGCTGATTCAATTTTTTTGTGGATGGAGCTTAACTGCCATCAGTTTAAAGAATATATTTAGCCTTTTAACCATGATAGGAAAGTATAAAAAAAAATTTAAAAAAAATGATGACCCGGGACTTGAACTCTGGTCGTCAAAATCCCAAAAGTTATAAATGTTATTGCTTAGACCACTAGGCTATAGGGGACAAGAGCAAAACAAAAGTTTGTTGAGTATTTGAACCTCAATGCTAAGAAAAATGAGAGGGGGGGAACAGAATCCGACGGCAAAAAAACAGCTGTCGGAATCCGTTCCCCCACCCTCATTTTGAGAGGTTTTGATGAAGTGGCTTAAAAAAAGGCTGATTCAATTTTTTTGTGGATGGAGCTTAACTGCCATCAGTTTAAAGAATATATTTAGCCTTTTAACCATGATAGGAAAGTATGGAAAAAAACCCCCAAAAAACGATGACCCGGGACCTGTCGTCAAAATCCCAAAAGTATGAAAAAAACCCCCCCAAAAAAACGATGACCCGGGACTTGAACTCTGGTCGCCAAAATCCCAAAAGTGTTAAATGGCAGTGCTTAGACCACTAGGCTATAGGGGACAAGTGCAACAAAAGTTTGTTGAGTATTTGAACCTCACTGCTAAGAAAAATGAGAGGGGGGGAACAGAATCCGACGGCAAAAAAACAGCTGTCGGAATCCGTTCCCCCACCCTCATTTTGAGAGGTTTTGATGAAGTGGCTTAAAAAAAGGCTGATTCAATTTTTTTGTGGATGGAGCTTAACTGCCATCAGTTTAAAGAATATATTTAGCCTTTTAACCATGATAGGAAAGTATGGAAAAAAACCCCAAAAAAACGATGACCCGGGACCTGTCGTCAAAATCCCAAAAGTATGAAAAAACCCCCCCCAAAAAAACGATGACCCGGGACTTGAACTCTGGTCGTCAAAATCCCAAAAGTGTTAAATGTCAGTGCTTAGACCACTAGGCTATAGGGGACAAGTGCAACAAAAGTTTGTTGAGTATTTGAACCTCGCTGCTAAGAAAAATGAGAGGGGGGGAACAGAATCCGACGGCAAAAAAACAGCTGTCGGAATCCGTTCCCCCACCCTCATTTTGAGAGGTTTTGATGAAGTGGCTTAAAAAAAGGCTGATTCAATTTTTTTGTGGATGGAGCTTAACTGCCATCAGTTTAAAGAATATATTTAGCCTTTTAACCATGATAGGAAAGTATGAAAAAAAAAAAAAAAATGATGACCCGGGACTTGAACTCTGGTCGTCAAAATCCCAAAAGTTATAAATGTTATTGCTTAGACCACTAGGCTATAGGGGACAAGAGCAAAACAAAAGAGTGTTGAGTATTTGAACCTCAATGCTAAGAAAAATGAAAGGGGGGGGAACAGGATCCGACGGCAAAAAAACAGCTGTCGGAATCCGTTCCCCCACCCTCATTTTGAGAGGTTTTGATGAAGTGGCTTAAAAAAAGGCTGATTCAATTTTTTGGTGGATGGAGCTTAACTGCCATCAGTTTAAAGAATATATTTTGCCTTTTAACCATGATAGGAAAGTATGAAAAAAAAAAAAAAAAAAAAACTATAACCCGGGACCTGTCGTCAAAATCCCAAAAGTATGAAAAAAAAAAAAAAAAAAACGATGACCCGGGACTTGAACTCTGGCCGTCAAAATCCCAAAAGTGTTAAATGTCAGTGCTTAGACCACTAGGCTATAGGGGACAAGTGCAACAAAAGTTTGTTGAGTATTTGAACCTCACTGCTAAGAAAAATGAGAGGGGGGAACAGAATCCGATGGCAAAAAAACAGCTGTCGGAATCCGTTCCCCCACCCTCATTTTGAGAGGTTTTGATGAAGTGGCTTAAAAAAAGGCTGATTCAATTTTTTGGTGGATGGAGCTTAACTGCCATCAGTTTAAAGAATATATTTAGCCTTTTAACCATGATAGGAAAGTATGAAAAAAAAAAAAAAAAAAACGATGACCCGGGACCTGTCGTCAAAATCCCAAAAGTATGAAAAAAAAAAAAAAAAAAACGATGACCCGGGACCTGTCGTCAAAATCCCAAAAGTATAAAAAAACAAACAAAAAAAAACGATGACCCGGGACCTGTCGTCAAAATCCCAAAAGTATGAAAAAAAAAAAAAAAAAAAAACATGACCCGGGACTTGAACTCTGGTCGTCAAAATCCCAAAAGTGTTAAATGTCAGTGCTTAGACTACTAGGCTATAGGGGACAAGTGCAACAAAAGTTTGTTGAGTATTTGAACCTCACTGCTAAGAAAAATGAGAGGGGGGGAACAGAATCCGACGGCAAAAAAACAGCTGTCGGAATCCGTTCCCCCACCCTCATTATGAGAGGTTTTGATGAAGTGGCTTAAAAAAAGGCTGATTAAATTTTTTTGTGGATGGAGCTTAACTGCCATCAGTTTAAAGAATATATTTTGCCTTTTAACCATGATAGGAAAGTATGAAAAAAAAAAAAAAAAACGATGACTCGGGACCTCTCGTCAAAATCCCGAAAGTAAGAAAAAAAAAAAAAAAAAATGATGACCCGGGACTTGAACTCTGGTCGTCAAAATCCCAAAAGTTATAAATGTTATTGCTTAGACCACTAGGCTATAGGGGACAAGAGCAAAACAAAAGTTTGTTGAGTATTTGAACCTCAATGCTAAGAAAAATGAGAGGGGGGGAACAGAATCCGACGGCAAAAAAACAGCTGTCGGAATCCGTTCCCCCACCCTCATTTTGAGAGGTTTTGATGAAGTGGCTTAAAAAAAGGCTGATTCAATTTTTTTGTGGATGGAGCTTAACTGCCATCAGTTTAAAGAATATATTTAGCCTTTTAACCATGATAGGAAAGTATGGAAAAAAACCCCAAAAAAACGATGACCCGGGACCTGTCGTCAAAATCCCAAAAGTATGAAAAAAACCCCCCCAAAAAAACGATGACCCGGGACTTGAACTCTGGTCGTCAAAATCCCAAAAGTGTTAAATGGCAGTGCTTAGACCACTAGGCTATAGGGGACAAGTGCAACAAAAGTTTGTTGAGTATTTGAACCTCACTGCTAAGAAAAATGAGAGGGGGGGAACAGAATCCGACGGCAAAAAAACAGCTGTCGGAATCCGTTCCCCCACCCTCATTTTGAGAGGTTTTGATGAAGTGGCTTAAAAAAAGGCTGATTCAATTTTTTTGTGGATGGAGCTTAACTGCCATCAGTTTAAAGAATATATTTAGCCTTTTAACCATGATAGGAAAGTATGAAAAAAAAAAAAAAAATGATGACCCGGGACTTGAACTCTGGTCGTCAAAATCCCAAAAGTTATAAATGTTATTGCTTAGACCACTAGGCTATAGGGGACAAGAGCAAAACAAAAGAGTGTTGAGTATTTGAACCTCAATGCTAAGAAAAATGAAAGGGGGGGGAACAGGATCCGACGGCAAAAAAACAGCTGTCGGAATCCGTTCCCCCACCCTCATTTTGAGAGGTTTTGATGAAGTGGCTTAAAAAAAGGCTGATTCAATTTTTTGGTGGATGGAGCTTAACTGCCATCAGTTTAAAGAATATATTTTGCCTTTTAACCATGATAGGAAAGTATGAAAAAAAAAAAAAAAAAAAAACTATAACCCGGGACCTGTCGTCAAAATCCCAAAAGTATGAAAAAAAAAAAAAAAAAAACGATGACCCGGGACTTGAACTCTGGCCGTCAAAATCCCAAAAGTGTTAAATGTCAGTGCTTAGACCACTAGGCTATAGGGGACAAGTGCAACAAAAGTTTGTTGAGTATTTGAACCTCACTGCTAAGAAAAATGAGAGGGGGGAACAGAATCCGATGGCAAAAAAACAGCTGTCGGAATCCGTTCCCCCACCCTCATTTTGAGAGGTTTTGATGAAGTGGCTTAAAAAAAGGCTGATTCAATTTTTTGGTGGATGGAGCTTAACTGCCATCAGTTTAAAGAATATATTTAGCCTTTTAACCATGATAGGAAAGTATGAAAAAAAAAAAAAAAAAAAACGATGACCCGGGACCTGTCGTCAAAATCCCAAAAGTATGAAAAAAAAAAAAAAAAAAACGATGACCCGGGACCTGTCGTCAAAATCCCAAAAGTATAAAAAAAAAACAAAAAAAAACGATGACCCGGGACCTGTCGTCAAAATCCCAAAAGTATGAAAAAAAAAAAAAAAAAAAAACATGACCCGGGACTTGAACTCTGGTCGTCAAAATCCCAAAAGTGTTAAATGTCAGTGCTTAGACTACTAGGCTATAGGGGACAAGTGCAACAAAAGTTTGTTGAGTATTTGAACCTCACTGCTAAGAAAAATGAGAGGGGGGGAACAGAATCCGACGGCAAAAAAACAGCTGTCGGAATCCGTTCCCCCACCCTCATTATGAGAGGTTTTGATGAAGTGGCTTAAAAAAAGGCTGATTAAATTTTTTTGTGGATGGAGCTTAACTGCCATCAGTTTAAAGAATATATTTTGCCTTTTAACCATGATAGGAAAGTATGAAAAAAAAAAAAAAAAACGATGACTCGGGACCTCTCGTCAAAATCCCGAAAGTAAGAAAAAAAAAAAAAAAAAATGATGACCCGGGACTTGAACTCTGGTCGTCAAAATCCCAAAAGTTATAAATGTTATTGCTTAGACCACTAGGCTATAGGGGACAAGAGCAAAACAAAAGTTTGTTGAGTATTTGAACCTCAATGCTAAGAAAAATGAAAGGGGGGGGAACAGGATCCGACGGCAAAAAAACAGCTGTCGGAATCCGTTCCCCCACCCTCATTATGAGAGGTTTTGATGAAGTGGCTTAAAAAAGGCTGATTCAATTTTTTTTGCAGATGGAGCTTAACTGCCATCAGTTTAAAGAATATATTTTGCCTTTTAACCATGATAGGAAAGTATGAAAAAAAAAAAAAAAAAAACTATAACCCGGGACCTGTCGTCAAAATCCCAAAAGTATGAAAAAAAAAAAAAAAAAAACGATGACCCGGGACTTGAACTCTGGCCGTCAAAATCCCAAAAGTGTTAAATGTTATTGCTTAGACCACTAGGCTATAGGGGACAAGTGCAACAAAAGTTTGTTGAGTATTTGAACCTCACTGCTAAGAAAAATGAGAGGGGGGAACAGAATCCGACGGCAAAAAAACAGCTGTCGGAATCCGTTCCCCCACCCTCATTTTGAGAGGTTTTGATGAAGTGGCTTAAAAAAAGGCTGATTCAATTTTTTGGTGGATGGAGCTTAACTGCCATCAGTTTAAAGAATATATTTTGCCTTTTAACCATGATAGGAAAGTATGAAAAAAAAAAAAAAAAAAAACGATGACCCGGGACCTGTCGTCAAAATCCCAAAAGTATGAAAAAAAAAAAAAAAAAAAAAACGATGACCCGGGACCTGTCGTCAAAATCCCAAAAGTATAAAAAAAAAACAAAAAAAACCATGACCCGGGACCTGTCGTCAAAATCCCAAAAGTATGAAAAAAAAAAAAAAAAAAAAAAACATGACCCGGGACTTGAACTCTGGTCGTCAAAATCCCAAAAGTGTTAAATGTCAGTGCTTAGACTACTAGGCTATAGGGCACAAGTGCAACACAAGTTTGTTGAGTATTTGAACCTCACTGCTAAGAAAAATGAGAGGGGGGGAACAGAATCCGACGGCAAAAAAACAGCTGTCGGAATCCGTTCCCCCACCCTCATTTTGAGAGGTTTTGATGAAGTGGCTTAAAAAAAGGCTGATTAAATTTTTTTGTGGATGGAGCTTAACTGCCATCAGTTTAAAGAATATATTTTGCCTTTTAACCATGATAGGAAAGTATGAAAAAAAAAAAAAAAACGATGACTCGGGACCTCTCGTCAAAATCCCGAAAGTAAGAGAAAAAAAAAAAAAAAAAATGATGACCCGGGACTTGAACTCTGGTCGTCAAAATCCCAAAAGTTATAAATGTTATTGCTTAGACCACTAGGCTATAGGGGACAAGAGCAAATCAAAAGTTTGTTGAGTATTTGAACCTCAATGCTAAGAAAAATGAGAGGGGGGGAACAGAATCCGACGGCAAAAAAACAGCTGTCGGAATCCGTTCCCCCACCCTCATTATGAGAGGTTTTGATGAAGTGGCTTAAAAAAAGGCTGATTCAATTTTTTTGTGGATGGAGCTTAACTGCCATCAGTTTAAATAATATATTTAGCCTTTTAACCATGATAGGAAAGTATGAAAAAAAAAAAAAAAACGATGACCCGGGACCTGTCGTCAAAATCCCAAAAGTATGAAAAAAAAAAAAAAAAAATGATGACCCGGGACTTGAACTCTGGTCGTCAAAATCCCAAAAGTGTTAAATGTTATTGCTTAGACCACTAGGCTATAGGGAACAAGTGCAAAACAAAAGTTTGTTGAGTATTTGAACCTCACTGCTAAGAAAAATTAGAGGGGGGGGGAACAGAATCCGACGTCAAAAAAACAGCTGTCGGAATCCGTTCCCCCACCCTCATTTTGAGAGGTTTTGATGAAGTGGCTTAAAAAAAGGCTGATTCAATTTTTTTTTGATTTTTTGGAGCTTAACTGCCATCAGTTTAAAGAATATATTTAGCCTTTTAACCATGATAGGAAAGTATGAAAAAAAAACAAAAAAACAATGACCCGGGACCTGTCGTCAAAATCCCAAAAGTATGAAAAAAAAAAAAAAAAAACGATGACCCGGGACTTGAACTCTGGTCGTCAAAATCCCAAAAGTGTTAAATGTCAGTGCTTAGACCACTAGGCTATAGGGGACAAGTGCAAAATAAAGGTTTGTTGAGTATTTGAACCTCACTGCTAAGAAAAATGAGAGGGGGGGAACAGAATCCGACGGCAAAAAAACAGCTGTCGGAATCCGTTCCCCCACCCTCATTTTGAGAGGTTTTGATGAAGTGGCTTAAAAAAAGGCTGATTCAATTTTTTTGTGATTTTTTGGAGCTTAACTGCCATCAGTTTAAAGAATATATTTAGCCTTTTAACCATGATAGGAAAGTATAAAAAAAAAAAAAAAAACGATGACCCGGGACCTGTCGTCAAAATCCCAAAAGTATGAAAAAAAAAAAAAAAAATGATGACCCGGGACTTGAACTCTGGTCGTCAAAATCCCAAAAGTGTTAAATGTTATTGCTTAGACCACTAGGCTATAGGGGACAAGTGCAAAACAAAAGTTTGTTGAGTATTTGAACCTCACTGCTAAGAAAAATGAGAGGGGGGGAACAGAATCCGACGGCAAAAAAACAGCTGTCGGAATCCGGTCCCCCACCCTCATTTTGAGAGGTTTTGATGAAGTGGCTTAAAAAAAGGCTGATTCAATTTTTTTGTGGATGGAGCTTAACTGCCATCAGTTTAAAGAATATATTTAGCCTTTTAACCATGATAGGAAAGTATGGAAAAAACCCCCTAAAAAACGATGACCCGGGACCTGTCGTCAAAATCCCAAAAGTATGAAAAAACCCCCCCAAAAAAAACGATGACCCGGGACTTGAACTCTGGTCGTCAAAATCCCAAAAGTGTTAAATGTCAGTGCTTAGAGCACTAGGCTATAGGGGACAAGTGCAACAAAAGTTTGTTGAGTATTTGAACCTCACTGCTAAGAAAAATGAGAGGGGGGGAACAGAATCCGACGGCAAAAAAACAGCTGTCGGAATCCGTTCCCCCACCCTCATTTTGAGAGGTTTTGATGAAGTGGCTTAAAAAAAGGCTGATTCAATTTTTTTGTGGATGGAGCTTAACTGCCATCAGTTTAAAGAATATATTTTGCCTTTTAACCATGATAGGAAAGTATGAAAAAAAAAAAAAAAAACGATGACCCGGGACCTGTCGTCAAAATCCCAAAAGTATGAAAAAAAAAAAAAAAAAATGATGACCCGGGACTTGAACTCTGGTCGTCGAAATCCCAAAAGTGTTAAATGTCAGTGCTTAGACCACTAGGCTATAGGGGACAAGTGCAAAACAAAAGTTTGTTGAGTATTTGAACCTCAACTGCTAAGAAAAATGAGAGGGGGGGAACAGAATCCGACGGCAAAAAAACAGCTGTCGGAATCCGTTCCCCCACCCTCATTTTGAGAGGTTTTGATGAAGTGGCTTAAAAAAAGGCTGATTCAATTTTTTTGTGGATTGAGCTTAACTGCCATCAGTTTAAAGAATATATTTAGCCTTTTAACCATGATAGGAAAGTATAAAAAAAAAAAAAAAAAAAAAAAAAATGATGACCCGGGACTTGAACTCTGGTCGTCAAAATCCCAAAAGTGTTAAATGTTATTGCTTAGACCACTAGGCTATAGGGGACAAGTGCAAAACAAAAGTTTGTTGAGTATTTGAACCTCACTGCTAAGAAAAATGAGAGGGGGGGAACAGAATCCGACGGCAAAAAAACAGCTGTCGGAATCCGTTCCCCCACCCTCATTTTGAGAGGTTTTGATGAAGTGGCTTAAAAAAAGGCTGATTCAATTTTTTTGTGGATGGAGCTTAACTGCCATCAGTTTAAAGAATATATTTAGCCTTTTAACCATGATAGGAAAGTATGGAAAAAACCCCCAAAAAACGATGACCCGGGACCTGTCGTCAAAATCCCAAAAGTATGAAAAACCCCCCCCAAAAAAAACGATGACCCGGGACTTGAACTCTGGTCGTCAAAATCCCAAAAGTGTTAAATGTCAGTGCTTAGACCACTAGGCTATAGGGGACAAGTGCAACAAAAGTTTGTTGAGTATTTGAACCTCACTGCTAAGAAAAATGAGAGGGGGGAAAAGAATCCGACGGCAAAAAAAAAAGCTGTCGGAATCCGTTCCCCCACCCTCATTTTGAGAGGTTTTGATGAAGTGGCTTAAAAAAAGGCTGATTCAATTTTTTTGTGATTTTTTGGAGCTTAACTGCCATCAGTTTAAAGAATATATTTAGCCTTTTAACCATGATAGGAAAGTATAAAAAAAAAAAAAAAAACGATGACCCGGGACCTGTCGTCAAAATCCCAAAAGTATGAAAAAAAAAAAAAAAAATGATGACCCGGGACTTGAACTCTGGTCGTCAAAATCCCAAAAGTGTTAAATGTTATTGCTTAGACCACTAGGCTATAGGGGACAAGTGCAAAACAAAAGTTTGTTGAGTATTTGAACCTCACTGCTAAGAAAAATGAGAGGGGGGGAACAGAATCCGACGGCAAAAAAACAGCTGTCGGAATCCGGTCCCCCACCCTCATTTTGAGAGGTTTTGATGAAGTGGCTTAAAAAAAGGCTGATTCAATTTTTTTGTGGATGGAGCTTAACTGCCATCAGTTTAAAGAATATATTTAGCCTTTTAACCATGATAGGAAAGTATGGAAAAAACCCCCTAAAAAACGATGACCCGGGACCTGTCGTCAAAATCCCAAAAGTATGAAAAAAACCCCCCAAAAAAAACGATGACCCGGGACTTGAACTCTGGTCGTCAAAATCCCAAAAGTGTTAAATGTCAGTGCTTAGAGCACTAGGCTATAGGGGACAAGTGCAACAAAAGTTTGTTGAGTATTTGAACCTCACTGCTAAGAAAAATGAGAGGGGGGGAACAGAATCCGACGGCAAAAAAACAGCTGTCGGAATCCGTTCCCCCACCCTCATTTTGAGAGGTTTTGATGAAGTGGCTTAAAAAAAGGCTGATTCAATTTTTTTGTGGATGGAGCTTAACTGCCATCAGTTTAAAGAATATATTTTGCCTTTTAACCATGATAGGAAAGTATGAAAAAAAAAAAAAAAAACGATGACCCGGGACCTGTCGTCAAAATCCCAAAAGTATGAAAAAAAAAAAAAAAAAATGATGACCCGGGACTTGAACTCTGGTCGTCGAAATCCCAAAAGTGTTAAATGTCAGTGCTTAGACCACTAGGCTATAGGGGACAAGTGCAAAACAAAAGTTTGTTGAGTATTTGAACCTCAACTGCTAAGAAAAATGAGAGGGGGGGAACAGAATCCGACGGCAAAAAAACAGCTGTCGGAATCCGTTCCCCCACCCTCATTTTGAGAGGTTTTGATGAAGTGGCTTAAAAAAAGGCTGATTCAATTTTTTTGTGGATTGAGCTTAACTGCCACCAGTTTAAAGAATATATTTAGCCTTTTAACCATGATAGGAAAGTATAAAAAAAAAAAAAAAAAAAAAAAAAATGATGACCCGGGACTTGAACTCTGGTCGTCAAAATCCCAAAAGTGTTAAATGTTATTGCTTAGACCACTAGGCTATAGGGGACAAGTGCAAAACAAAAGTTTGTTGAGTATTTGAACCTCACTGCTAAGAAAAATGAGAGGGGGGGAACAGAATCCGACGGCAAAAAAACAGCTGTCGGAATCCGTTCCCCCACCCTCATTTTGAGAGGTTTTGATGAAGTGGCTTAAAAAAAGGCTGATTCAATTTTTTTGTGGATGGAGCTTAACTGCCATCAGTTTAAAGAATATATTTAGCCTTTTAACCATGATAGGAAAGTATGGAAAAAAAACCCAAAAAACGATGACCCGGGACCTGTCGTCAAAATCCCAAAAGTATGAAAAAACCCCCCCAAAAAAAACGATGACCCGGGACTTGAACTCTGGTCGTCAAAATCCCAAAAGTGTTAAATGTCAGTGCTTAGACCACTAGGCTATAGGGGACAAGTGCAACAAAAGTTTGTTGAGTATTTGAACCTCACTGCTAAGAAAAATGAGAGGGGGGGAACAGAATCCGACGGCAAAAAAACAGCTGTCGGAATCCGTTCCCCCACCCTCATTTTGAGAGGTTTTGATGAAGTGGCTTAAAAAAAGGCTGATTCAATTTTTTTGTGGATGGAGCTTAACTGCCATCAGTTTAAAGAATATATTTTGCCTTTTAACCATGATAGGAAAGTATGAAAAAAAAAAAAAAAAACGATGACCCGGGACCTGTCGTCAAAATCCCAAAAGTATGAAAAAAAAAAAAAAAAAATGATGACCCGGGACTTGAACTCTGGTCGTCGAAATCCCAAAAGTGTTAAATGTCAGTGCTTAGACCACTAGGCTATAGGGGACAAGTGCAAAACAAAAGTTTGTTGAGTATTTGAACCTCAACTGCTAAGAAAAATGAGAGGGGGGGAACAGAATCCGACGGCAAAAAAACAGCTGTCGGAATCCGTTCCCCCACCCTCATTTTGAGAGGTTTTGATGAAGTGGCTTAAAAAAAGGCTGATTCAATTTTTTTGTGGATTGAGCTTAACTGCCATCAGTTTAAAGAATATATTTTGCCTTTTAACCATGATAGGAAAGTATAAAAAAAAAAAAAAAAAACGATGACCCGGGACCTGTCGTCAAAATCCCAAAAGTATGAAAAAAAAAAAAAAAAAAACGATGACCCGGGACTTGAATTCTGGTCGTCAAAATCCCAAAAGTGTTAAATGGCAGTGCTTAGACCACTAGGCTATAGGGGACAAGTGCAACAAAAGTTTGTTGAGTATTTGAACCTCACTGCTAAGAAAAATGAGAGGGGGGGAACAGAATCCGACGGCAAAAAAACAGCTGTCGGAATCCGTTCCCCCACCCTCATTTTGAGAGGTTTTGATGAAGTGGCTTAAAAAAAGGCTGATTCAATTTTTTTGTGGATGGAGCTTAACTGCCATCAGTTTAAAGAATATATTTAGCCTTTTAACCATGATAGGAAAGTATGGAAAAAAACCCCAAAAAAACGATGACCCGGGACCTGTCGTCAAAATCCCAAAAGTATGAAAAAAAACCCCCCAAAAAAACGATGACCCGGGACCTGTCGTCAAAATCCCAAAAGTATGAAAAAAAAAACCCCGAAAAAACGATGACCCGGGACTTGAACTCTGGTCGTCAAAATCCCAAAAGTGTTAAATGTCAGTGCTTAGACCACTAGGCTATAGGGCACAAGTGCAACAAAAGTTTGTTGAGTATTTGAACCTCGCTGCTAAGAAAAATGAGAGGGGGGGGAACAGAATCCGACGGCAAAAAAACAGCTGTCGGAATCCGTTCCCCCACCCTCATTTTGAGAGGTTTTGATGAAGTGGCTTAAAAAAAGGCTGATTCAACTTTTTTGTGGATGGAGCTTAACTGCCATCAGTTTAAAGAATATATTTTGCCTTTTAACCATGATAGGAAAGTATGAAAAAAAAAAAAAAAAACGATGACCCGGGACCTGTCGTCAAAATCCCAAAAGTATGAAAAAAAAAAAAAAAAATGATGACCCGGGACTTGAACTCTGGTCGTCGAAATCCCAAAAGTGTTAAATGTCAGTGCTTAGACCACTAGGCTATAGGGGACAACTGGAAAACAAAAGTTTGTTGAGTATTTGAACCTCAACTGCTAAGAAAAATGAGAGGGGGGGAACAGAATCCGACGGCAAAAAAACAGCTGTCGGAATCCGTTCCCCCACCCTCATTTTGAGAGGTCTTGATGAAGTGGCTTAAAAAAAGGCTGATTCAATTTTTTTGTAGATGGAGCATAACTGCCATCAGTTTAAATAATATATTTAGCCTTTTAACCATGATAGGAAAGTATAAAAAAAAAATTAAAAAAAATGATGACCCGGGACTTGAACTCTGGTCGTCAAAATCCCAAAAGTTATAAATGTTATTGCTTAGACCACTAGGCTATAGGGGACAAGAGCAAAACAAAAGTTTGTTGAGTATTTGAACCTCAATGCTAAGAAAAATGAGAGGGGGGGAACAGAATCCGACGGCAAAAAAACAGCTGTCGGAATCCGTTCCCCCACCCTCATTTTGAGAGGTTTTGATGAAGTGGCTTAAAAAAAGGCTGATTCAATTTTTTTGTGGATGGAGCTTAACTGCCATCAGTTTAAAGAATATATTTAGCCTTTTAACCATGATAGGAAAGTATGGAAAAAAAACCCAAAAAAACGATGACCCGGGACCTGTCGTCAAAATCCCAAAAGTATGAAAAAAAACCCCCCAAAAAAACGATGACCCGGGACTTGAACTCTGGTCGTCAAAATCCCAAAAGTGTTAAATGGCAGTGCTTAGACCACTAGGCTATAGGGGACAAGTGCAACAAAAGTTTGTTGAGTATTTGAACCTCACTGCTAAGAAAAATGAGAGGGGGGGAACAGAATCCGACGGCAAAAAAACAGCTGTCGGAATCCGTTCCCCCACCCTCATTTTGAGAGGTTTTGATGAAGTGGCTTAAAAAAAGGCTGATTCAATTTTTTTGTGGATGGAGCTTAACTGCCATCAGTTTAAAGAATATATTTAGCCTTTTAACCATGATAGGAAAGTATGGAAAAAAACCCCAAAAAAACGATGACCCGGGACCTGTCGTCAAAATCCCAAAAGTATGAAAAAACCCCCCCCAAAAAAACGATGACCCGGGACTTGAACTCTGGTCGTCAAAATCCCAAAAGTGTTAAATGTCAGTGCTTAGACCACTAGGCTATAGGGCACAAGTGCAACAAAAGTTTGTTGAGTATTTGAACCTCGCTGCTAAGAAAAATGAGAGGGGGGGGAACAGAATCCGACGGCAAAAAAACAGCTGTCGGAATCCGTTCCCCCACCCTCATTTTGAGAGGTCTTGATGAAGTGGCTTAAAAAAAGGCTGATTAAATTTTTTTGTGGATGGAGCTTAACTGCCATCAGTTTAAAGAATATATTTTGCCTTTTAACCATGATAGGAAAGTATGAAAAAAAAAAAAAAAAACGATGACCCGGGACCTGTCGTCAAAATCCCAAAAGTATGAAAAAAAAAAAAAAAAAATGATGACCCGGGACTTGAACTCTGGTCGTCGAAATCCCAAAAGTGTCAAATGTCAGTGCTTAGACCACTAGGCTATAGGGGACAACTGGAAAACAAAAGTTTGTTGAGTATTTGAACCTCAACTGCTAAGAAAAATGAGAGGGGGGGAACAGAATCCGACGGCAAAAAAACAGCTGTCGGAATCCGTTCCCCCACCCTCATTTTGAGAGGTCTTGATGAAGTGGCTTAAAAAAAGGCTGATTCAATTTTTTTGTAGATGGAGCATAACTGCCATCAGTTTAAATAATATATTTAGCCTTTTAACCATGATAGGAAAGTATGAAAAAAAAAAAAAAAACGATGACCCGGGACCTGTCGTCAAAATCCCAAAAGTATAAAAAAAAAAAAAAAAAAATGATGACCCGGGACTTGAACTCTGGTCGTCAAAATCCCAAAAGTGTTAAATGGCAGTGCTTAGACCACTAGGCTATAGGGGACAAGTGCAAAACAAAAGTTTGTTGAGTATTTGAACCTCAATGCTAAGAAAAATGAGAGGGGGGGAACAGAATCCGACGGCAAAAAAACAGCTGTCGGAATCCGTTCCCCCACCCTCATTTTGAGAGGTTTTGATGAAGTGGCTTAAAAAAAGGCTGATTCAATTTTTTTGTGGATGGAGCTTAACTGCCATCAGTTTAAAGAATATATTTAGCCTTTTAACCATGATAGGAAAGTATAAAATTTTTTTTAAAAAAAATGATGACCCGGGACTTGAACTCTGGTCGTCAAAATCCCAAAAGTTATAAATGTTATTGCTTAGACCACTAGGCTATAGGGGACAAGAGCAAAACAAAAGTTTGTTGAGTATTTGAACCTCAATGCTAAGAAAAATGAGAGGGGGGGAACAGAATCCGACGGCAAAAAAACAGCTGTCGGAATCCGTTCCCCCACCCTCATTTTGAGAGGTTTTGATGAAGTGGCTTAAAAAAAGGCTGATTCAATTTTTTTGTGGATGGAGCTTAACTGCCATCAGTTTAAAGAATATATTTAGCCTTTTAACCATGATAGGAAAGTATGGAAAAAAACCCCCAAAAAACGATGACCCGGGACCTGTCGTCAAAATCCCAAAAGTATGAAAAAAACCCCCCCAAAAAAAAGATGACCCGGGACTTGAACTCTGGTCGTCAAAATCCCAAAAGTGTTAAATGGCAGTGCTTAGACCACTAGGCTATAGGGGACAAGTGCAACAAAAGTTTGTTGAGTATTTGAACCTCACTGCTAAGAAAAATGAGAGGGGGGGAACAGAATCCGACGGCAAAAAAACAGCTGTCGGAATCCGTTCCCCCACCCTCATTTTGAGAGGTTTTGATGAAGTGGCTTAAAAAAAGGCTGATTCAATTTTTTTGTGGATGGAGCTTAACTGCCATCAGTTTAAAGAATATATTTAGCCTTTTAACCATGATAGGAAAGTATGGAAAAAAAACCCAAAAAAACGATGACCCGGGACCTGTCGTCAAAATCCCAAAAGTATGAAAAAACCCCCCCCAAAAAAACGATGACCCGGGACTTGAACTCTGGTCGTCAAAATCCCAAAAGTGTTAAATGTCAGTGCTTAGACCACTAGGCTATAGGGGACAAGTGCAACAAAAGTTTGTTGAGTATTTGAACCTCACTGCTAAGAAAAATGAGAGGGGGGGAACAGAATCCGACGGCAAAAAAACAGCTGTCGGAATCCGTTCCCCCACCCTCATTTTGAGAGGTTTTGATGAAGTGGCTTAAAAAAAGGCTGATTCAATTTTTTTGTGGATGGAGCTTAACTGCCATCAGTTTAAAGAATATATTTAGCCTTTTAACCATGATAGGAAAGTATGAAAAAAAAAAAAAAAATGATGACCCGGGACTTGAACTCTGGTCGTCAAAATCCCAAAAGTTATAAATGTTATTGCTTAGACCACTAGGCTATAGGGGACAAGAGCAAAACAAAAGAGTGTTGAGTATTTGAACCTCAATGCTAAGAAAAATGAAAGGGGGGGGAACAGGATCCGACGGCAAAAAAACAGCTGTCGGAATCCGTTCCCCCACCCTCATTTTGAGAGGTTTTGATGAAGTGGCTTAAAAAAAGGCTGATTCAATTTTTTGGTGGATGGAGCTTAACTGCCATCAGTTTAAAGAATATATTTTGCCTTTTAACCATGATAGGAAAGTATGAAAAAAAAAAAAAAAAAAAAACTATAACCCGGGACCTGTCGTCAAAATCCCAAAAGTATGAAAAAAAAAAAAAAAAAAAACGATGACCCGGGACTTGAACTCTGGCCGTCAAAATCCCAAAAGTGTTAAATGTCAGTGCTTAGACCACTAGGCTATAGGGGACAAGTGCAACAAAAGTTTGTTGAGTATTTGAACCTCACTGCTAAGAAAAATGAGAGGGGGGAACAGAATCCGATGGCAAAAAAACAGCTGTCGGAATCCGTTCCCCCACCCTCATTTTGAGAGGTTTTGATGAAGTGGCTTAAAAAAAGGCTGATTCAATTTTTTGGTGGATGGAGCTTAACTGCCATCAGTTTAAAGAATATATTTAGCCTTTTAACCATGATAGGAAAGTATGAAAAAAAAAAAAAAAAAAAACGATGACCCGGGACCTGTCGTCAAAATCCCAAAAGTATGAAAAAAAAAAAAAAAAAAACGATGACCCGGGACCTGTCGTCAAAATCCCAAAAGTATAAAAAAAAAACAAAAAAAAACGATGACCCGGGACCTGTCGTCAAAATCCCAAAAGTATGAAAAAAAAAAAAAAAAAAAAACATGACCCGGGACTTGAACTCTGGTCGTCAAAATCCCAAAAGTGTTAAATGTCAGTGCTTAGACTACTAGGCTATAGGGGACAAGTGCAACAAAAGTTTGTTGAGTATTTGAACCTCACTGCTAAGAAAAATGAGAGGGGGGGAACAGAATCCGACGGCAAAAAAACAGCTGTCGGAATCCGTTCCCCCACCCTCATTATGAGAGGTTTTGATGAAGTGGCTTAAAAAAAGGCTGATTAAATTTTTTTGTGGATGGAGCTTAACTGCCATCAGTTTAAAGAATATATTTTGCCTTTTAACCATGATAGGAAAGTATGAAAAAAAAAAAAAAAAACGATGACTCGGGACCTCTCGTCAAAATCCCGAAAGTAAGAAAAAAAAAAAAAAAAAATGATGACCCGGGACTTGAACTCTGGTCGTCAAAATCCCAAAAGTTATAAATGTTATTGCTTAGACCACTAGGCTATAGGGGACAAGAGCAAAACAAAAGTTTGTTGAGTATTTGAACCTCAATGCTAAGAAAAATGAGAGGGGGGGAACAGAATCCGACGGCAAAAAAACAGCTGTCGGAATCCGTTCCCCCACCCTCATTTTGAGAGGTTTTGATGAAGTGGCTTAAAAAAAGGCTGATTCAATTTTTTTGTGGATGGAGCTTAACTGCCATCAGTTTAAAGAATATATTTAGCCTTTTAACCATGATAGGAAAGTATGGAAAAAAACCCCAAAAAAACGATGACCCGGGACCTGTCGTCAAAATCCCAAAAGTATGAAAAAAACCCCCCCAAAAAAACGATGACCCGGGACTTGAACTCTGGTCGTCAAAATCCCAAAAGTGTTAAATGGCAGTGCTTAGACCACTAGGCTATAGGGGACAAGTGCAACAAAAGTTTGTTGAGTATTTGAACCTCACTGCTAAGAAAAATGAGAGGGGGGGAACAGAATCCGACGGCAAAAAAACAGCTGTCGGAATCCGTTCCCCCACCCTCATTTTGAGAGGTTTTGATGAAGTGGCTTAAAAAAAGGCTGATTCAATTTTTTTGTGGATGGAGCTTAACTGCCATCAGTTTAAAGAATATATTTAGCCTTTTAACCATGATAGGAAAGTATGAAAAAAAAAAAAAAAATGATGACCCGGGACTTGAACTCTGGTCGTCAAAATCCCAAAAGTTATAAATGTTATTGCTTAGACCACTAGGCTATAGGGGACAAGAGCAAAACAAAAGAGTGTTGAGTATTTGAACCTCAATGCTAAGAAAAATGAAAGGGGGGGGAACAGGATCCGACGGCAAAAAAACAGCTGTCGGAATCCGTTCCCCCACCCTCATTTTGAGAGGTTTTGATGAAGTGGCTTAAAAAAAGGCTGATTCAATTTTTTGGTGGATGGAGCTTAACTGCCATCAGTTTAAAGAATATATTTTGCCTTTTAACCATGATAGGAAAGTATGAAAAAAAAAAAAAAAAAAAAACTATAACCCGGGACCTGTCGTCAAAATCCCAAAAGTATGAAAAAAAAAAAAAAAAAAACGATGACCCGGGACTTGAACTCTGGCCGTCAAAATCCCAAAAGTGTTAAATGTCAGTGCTTAGACCACTAGGCTATAGGGGACAAGTGCAACAAAAGTTTGTTGAGTATTTGAACCTCACTGCTAAGAAAAATGAGAGGGGGGAACAGAATCCGATGGCAAAAAAACAGCTGTCGGAATCCGTTCCCCCACCCTCATTTTGAGAGGTTTTGATGAAGTGGCTTAAAAAAAGGCTGATTCAATTTTTTGGTGGATGGAGCTTAACTGCCATCAGTTTAAAGAATATATTTAGCCTTTTAACCATGATAGGAAAGTATGAAAAAAAAAAAAAAAAAAAACGATGACCCGGGACCTGTCGTCAAAATCCCAAAAGTATGAAAAAAAAAAAAAAAAAAACGATGACCCGGGACCTGTCGTCAAAATCCCAAAAGTATAAAAAAAAAACAAAAAAAAACGATGACCCGGGACCTGTCGTCAAAATCCCAAAAGTATGAAAAAAAAAAAAAAAAAAAAACATGACCCGGGACTTGAACTCTGGTCGTCAAAATCCCAAAAGTGTTAAATGTCAGTGCTTAGACTACTAGGCTATAGGGGACAAGTGCAACAAAAGTTTGTTGAGTATTTGAACCTCACTGCTAAGAAAAATGAGAGGGGGGGAACAGAATCCGACGGCAAAAAAACAGCTGTCGGAATCCGTTCCCCCACCCTCATTATGAGAGGTTTTGATGAAGTGGCTTAAAAAAAGGCTGATTAAATTTTTTTGTGGATGGAGCTTAACTGCCATCAGTTTAAAGAATATATTTTGCCTTTTAACCATGATAGGAAAGTATGAAAAAAAAAAAAAAAAACGATGACTCGGGACCTCTCGTCAAAATCCCGAAAGTAAGAAAAAAAAAAAAAAAAAATGATGACCCGGGACTTGAACTCTGGTCGTCAAAATCCCAAAAGTTATAAATGTTATTGCTTAGACCACTAGGCTATAGGGGACAAGAGCAAAACAAAAGTTTGTTGAGTATTTGAACCTCAATGCTAAGAAAAATGAAAGGGGGGGGAACAGGATCCGACGGCAAAAAAACAGCTGTCGGAATCCGTTCCCCCACCCTCATTATGAGAGGTTTTGATGAAGTGGCTTAAAAAAGGCTGATTCAATTTTTTTTGCAGATGGAGCTTAACTGCCATCAGTTTAAAGAATATATTTTGCCTTTTAACCATGATAGGAAAGTATGAAAAAAAAAAAAAAAAAAACTATAACCCGGGACCTGTCGTCAAAATCCCAAAAGTATGAAAAAAAAAAAAAAAAAAACGATGACCCGGGACTTGAACTCTGGCCGTCAAAATCCCAAAAGTGTTAAATGTTATTGCTTAGACCACTAGGCTATAGGGGACAAGTGCAACAAAAGTTTGTTGAGTATTTGAACCTCACTGCTAAGAAAAATGAGAGGGGGGAACAGAATCCGACGGCAAAAAAACAGCTGTCGGAATCCGTTCCCCCACCCTCATTTTGAGAGGTTTTGATGAAGTGGCTTAAAAAAAGGCTGATTCAATTTTTTGGTGGATGGAGCTTAACTGCCATCAGTTTAAAGAATATATTTTGCCTTTTAACCATGATAGGAAAGTATGAAAAAAAAAAAAAAAAAAAACGATGACCCGGGACCTGTCGTCAAAATCCCAAAAGTATGAAAAAAAAAAAAAAAAAAAAACGATGACCCGGGACCTGTCGTCAAAATCCCAAAAGTATAAAAAAAAAACAAAAAAAACCATGACCCGGGACCTGTCGTCAAAATCCCAAAAGTATGAAAAAAAAAAAAAAAAAAAAAAACATGACCCGGGACTTGAACTCTGGTCGTCAAAATCCCAAAAGTGTTAAATGTCAGTGCTTAGACTACTAGGCTATAGGGCACAAGTGCAACACAAGTTTGTTGAGTATTTGAACCTCACTGCTAAGAAAAATGAGAGGGGGGGAACAGAATCCGACGGCAAAAAAACAGCTGTCGGAATCCGTTCCCCCACCCTCATTTTGAGAGGTTTTGATGAAGTGGCTTAAAAAAAGGCTGATTAAATTTTTTTGTGGATGGAGCTTAACTGCCATCAGTTTAAAGAATATATTTTGCCTTTTAACCATGATAGGAAAGTATGAAAAAAAAAAAAAAAAACGATGACTCGGGACCTCTCGTCAAAATCCCGAAAGTAAGAAAAAAAAAAAAAAAAAAAATGATGACCCGGGACTTGAACTCTGGTCGTCAAAATCCCAAAAGTTATAAATGTTATTGCTTAGACCACTAGGCTATAGGGGACAAGAGCAAATCAAAAGTTTGTTGAGTATTTGAACCTCAATGCTAAGAAAAATGAGAGGGGGGGAACAGAATCCGACGGCAAAAAAACAGCTGTCGGAATCCGTTCCCCCACCCTCATTATGAGAGGTTTTGATGAAGTGGCTTAAAAAAAGGCTGATTCAATTTTTTTGTGGATGGAGCTTAACTGCCATCAGTTTAAATAATATATTTAGCCTTTTAACCATGATAGGAAAGTATGAAAAAAAAAAAAAAAACGATGACCCGGGACCTGTCGTCAAAATCCCAAAAGTATGAAAAAAAAAAAAAAAAAATGATGACCCGGGACTTGAACTCTGGTCGTCAAAATCCCAAAAGTGTTAAATGTTATTGCTTAGACCACTAGGCTATAGGGAACAAGTGCAAAACAAAAGTTTGTTGAGTATTTGAACCTCACTGCTAAGAAAAATTAGAGGGGGGGGGAACAGAATCCGACGTCAAAAAAACAGCTGTCGGAATCCGTTCCCCCACCCTCATTTTGAGAGGTTTTGATGAAGTGGCTTAAAAAAAGGCTGATTCAATTTTTTTTTGATTTTTTGGAGCTTAACTGCCATCAGTTTAAAGAATATATTTAGCCTTTTAACCATGATAGGAAAGTATGAAAAAAAAACAAAAAAACAATGACCCGGGACCTGTCGTCAAAATCCCAAAAGTATGAAAAAAAAAAAAAAAAAACGATGACCCGGGACTTGAACTCTGGTCGTCAAAATCCCAAAAGTGTTAAATGTCAGTGCTTAGACCACTAGGCTATAGGGGACAAGTGCAAAATAAAGGTTTGTTGAGTATTTGAACCTCACTGCTAAGAAAAATGAGAGGGGGGGAACAGAATCCGACGGCAAAAAAACAGCTGTCGGAATCCGTTCCCCCACCCTCATTTTGAGAGGTTTTGATGAAGTGGCTTAAAAAAAGGCTGATTCAATTTTTTTGTGGATGGAGCTTAACTGCCATCAGTTTAAATAATATATTTAGCCTTTTAACCATGATAGGAAAGTATGAAAAAAAAAAAAAAAAAACGATGACCCGGGACCTGTCGTCAAAATCCCAAAAGTATGAAAAAAAAAAAAAAAAAAAATGATGACCCGGGACTTGAACTCTGGTCGTCAAAATCCCAAAAGTGTTAAATGTCAGTGCTTAGACCACTAGGCTATAGGGGACAAGTGCAAAACAGAAGTTTGTTGAGTATTTGAACCTCACTGCTAAGAAAAATGAGAGGGGGGGAACAGAATCCGACGGCAAAAAAACAGCTGTCGGAATCCGTTCCCCCACCCTCATTATGAGAGGTTTTGATGAAGTGGCTTAAAAAAAGGCTGATTCAACTTTTTTGTGGATGGAGCTTAACTGCCATCAGTTTAAAGAATATATTTAGCCTTTTAACCATGATAGGAAAGTATGAAAAAAAAAAAAAAAAACGATGACCCGGGACCTGTCGTCAAAATCCCAAAAGTATGAAAAAAAAAAAAAAAAAACGATGACCCGGGACCTGTCGTCAAAATCCCAAAAGTATAAAAAAATAAATAAAAAAAAAACATGACCCGGGACTTGAACTCTGGTCGTCAAAATCCCAAAAGTGTTAAATGTCAGTGCTTAGACCACTAGGCTATAGGGTACAAGTGCAACAAAAGTTTGTTGAGTATTTGAACCTCACTGCTAAGAAAAATGAGAGGGGGGGAACAGAATCCGACGGCAAAAAAACAGCTGTCGGAATCCGTTCCCCCACCCTCATTTTGAGAGGTCTTGATGAAGTGGCTTAAAAAAAGGCTGATTAAATTTTTTTGTGGATGGAGCTTAACTGCCATCAGTTTAAATAATATATTTAACCTTTTAACCATGATAGGAAAGTATGAAAAAAAAAAAAAAAACGATGACCCGGGACCTGTCGTCAAAATCCCAAAAGTATATAAAAAATAAAAATAAAAATGATGACCCGGGACTTGAACTCTGGTCGTCAAAATCCCAAAAGTGTTAAATGTTATTGCTTAGAGCACTAGGCTATAGGGGACAAGACCAAAACAAAAGTTTGTTGAGTATTTGAACCTCAATGCTAAGAAAAATCAGAGGGGGGGAACAGAATCCGACGGCAAAAAAACAGCTGTCGGAATCCGTTCCCCCACCCTCATTTTGAGAGGTTTTTATGAAGTGGCTTAAAAAAAGGCTGATTCAATTTTTTTGTGGATGGAGCTTAACTGCCATCAGTTTAAAGAATATATTTTGCCTTTTAACCATGATAGGAAAGTATGAAAAAAAAAAAAAAAAAACGATGACCTGTCGTCAAAATCCCAAAAGTATGAAAAAAAAAAAAAAAAAAACGATGACCCGGGACTTGAACTCTGGCCGTCAAAATCCCAAAAGTGTTAAATGGCAGTGCTTAGACCACTAGGCTATAGGGGACAAGTGCAAAAAAAAGGTTTGTTGAGTATTTGAACCTCACTGCTAAGAAAAATGAGAGGGGGGAACAGAATCCGACGGCAAAAAAACAGCTGTCGGAATCTGTTCCCCCACCCTCATTTTGAGAGGTTTTGATGAAGTGGCTTAAAAAAAGGCTGATTAAATTTTTTGGTGGATGGAGCTTAACTGCCATCAGTTTAAAGAATATCTTTTGCCTTTTAACCATGATAGGAAAGTATGAAAAAAAAAAAAAAAACGATGACTCGGGACCTCTCGTCAAAATCCCGAAAGTAAGAAAAAAAAAAAAAAAAAAAATGATGACCCGGGACTTGAACTCTGGTCGTCAAAATCCCAAAAGTTATAAATGTTATTGCTTAGACCACTAGGCTATAGGGGACAAGAGCAAATCAAAAGTTTGTTGAGTATTTGAACCTCAATGCTAAGAAAAATGAGAGGGGGGGAACAGAATCCGACGGCAAAAAAACAGCTGTCGGAATCCGTTCCCCCACCCTCATTATGAGAGGTTTTGATGAAGTGGCTTAAAAAAAGGCTGATTCAATTTTTTTGTGGATGGAGCTTAACTGCCATCAGTTTAAATAATATATTTAGCCTTTTAACCATGATAGGAAAGTATGAAAAAAAAAAAAAAAACGATGACCCGGGACCTGTCGTCAAAATCCCAAAAGTATGAAAAAAAAAAAAAAAAAATGATGACCCGGGACTTGAACTCTGGTCGTCAAAATCCCAAAAGTGTTAAATGTTATTGCTTAGACCACTAGGCTATAGGGGACAAGACCAAAACAAAAGTTTGTTGAGTATTTGAACCTCAATGCTAAGAAAAATCAGAGGGGGGGAACAGAATCCGACGGCAAAAAAACAGCTGTCGGAATCCGTTCCCCCACCCTCATTTTGAGAGGTTTTTATGAAGTGGCTTAAAAAAAGGCTGATTCAATTTTTTTGTGGATGGAGCTTAACTGCCATCAGTTTAAAGAATATATTTTGCCTTTTAACCATGATAGGAAAGTATGAAAAAAAAAAAAAAAACCGATGACCTGTCGTCAAAATCCCAAAAGTATGAAAAAAAAAAAAAAAAAAACGATGACCCGGGACTTGAACTCTGGCCGTCAAAATCCCAAAAGTGTTAAATGGCAGTGCTTAGACCACTAGGCTATAGGGGACAAGTGCAAAAAAAAGGTTTGTTGAGTATTTGAACCTCACTGCTAAGAAAAATGAGAGGGGGGAACAGAATCCGACGGCAAAAAAACAGCTGTCGGAATCTGTTCCCCCACCCTCATTTTGAGAGGTTTTGATGAAGTGGCTTAAAAAAAGGCTGATTAAATTTTTTGGTGGATGGAGCTTAACTGCCATCAGTTTAAAGAATATCTTTTGCCTTTTAACCATGATAGGAAAGTATGAAAAAAAAAAAAAAAACGATGACTCGGGACCTCTCGTCAAAATCCCGAAAGTAAGAAAAAAAAAAAAAAAAAAAATGATGACCCGGGACTTGAACTCTGGTCGTCAAAATCCCAAAAGTTATAAATGTTATTGCTTAGACCACTAGGCTATAGGGGACAAGAGCAAATCAAAAGTTTGTTGAGTATTTGAACCTCAATGCTAAGAAAAATGAGAGGGGGGGAACAGAATCCGACGGCAAAAAAACAGCTGTCGGAATCCGTTCCCCCACCCTCATTATGAGAGGTTTTGATGAAGTGGCTTAAAAAAAGGCTGATTCAATTTTTTTTTGATTTTTTGGAGCTTAACTGCCATCAGTTTAAAGAATATATTTAGCCTTTTAACCATGATAGGAAAGTATGAAAAAAAAACAAAAAAACAATGACCCGGGACCTGTCGTCAAAATCCCAAAAGTATGAAAAAAAAAAAAAAAAAACGATGACCCGGGACTTGAACTCTGGTCGTCAAAATCCCAAAAGTGTTAAATGTCAGTGCTTAGACCACTAGGCTATAGGGGACAAGTGCAAAATAAAGGTTTGTTGAGTATTTGAACCTCACTGCTAAGAAAAATGAGAGGGGGGGAACAGAATCCGACGGCAAAAAAACAGCTGTCGGAATCCGTTCCCCCACCCTCATTTTGAGAGGTTTTGATGAAGTGGCTTAAAAAAAGGCTGATTCAATTTTTTTGTGGATGGAGCTTAACTGCCATCAGTTTAAATAATATATTTAGCCTTTTAACCATGATAGGAAAGTATGAAAAAAAAAAAAAAAAAACGATGACCCGGGACCTGTCGTCAAAATCCCAAAAGTATGAAAAAAAAAAAAAAAAAAAAATGATGACCCGGGACTTGAACTCTGGTCGTCAAAATCCCAAAAGTGTTAAATGTCAGTGCTTAGACCACTAGGCTATAGGGGACAAGTGCAAAACAGAAGTTTGTTGAGTATTTGAACCTCACTGCTAAGAAAAATGAGAGGGGGGGAACAGAATCCGACGGCAAAAAAACAGCTGTCGGAATCCGTTCCCCCACCCTCATTATGAGAGGTTTTGATGAAGTGGCTTAAAAAAAGGCTGATTCAACTTTTTTGTGGATGGAGCTTAACTGCCATCAGTTTAAAGAATATATTTAGCCTTTTAACCATGATAGGAAAGTATGAAAAAAAAAAAAAAAAACGATGACCCGGGACCTGTCGTCAAAATCCCAAAAGTATGAAAAAAAAAAAAAAAAAACGATGACCCGGGACCTGTCGTCAAAATCCCAAAAGTATAAAAAAATAAATAAAAAAAAAACATGACCCGGGACTTGAACTCTGGTCGTCAAAATCCCAAAAGTGTTAAATGTCAGTGCTTAGACCACTAGGCTATAGGGTACAAGTGCAACAAAAGTTTGTTGAGTATTTGAACCTCACTGCTAAGAAAAATGAGAGGGGGGGAACAGAATCCGACGGCAAAAAAACAGCTGTCGGAATCCGTTCCCCCACCCTCATTTTGAGAGGTCTTGATGAAGTGGCTTAAAAAAAGGCTGATTCAATTTTTTTGTGGATGGAGCTTAACTGCCATCAGTTTAAATAATATATTTAACCTTTTAACCATGATAGGAAAGTATGAAAAAAAAAAAAAAAACGATGACCCGGGACCTGTCGTCAAAATCCCAAAAGTATATAAAAAATAAAAATAAAAATGATGACCCGGGACTTGAACTCTGGTCGTCAAAATCCCAAAAGTGTTAAATGTTATTGCTTAGAGCACTAGGCTATAGGGGACAAGACCAAAACAAAAGTTTGTTGAGTATTTGAACCTCAATGCTAAGAAAAATCAGAGGGGGGGAACAGAATCCGACGGCAAAAAAACAGCTGTCGGAATCCGTTCCCCCACCCTCATTTTGAGAGGTTTTTATGAAGTGGCTTAAAAAAAGGCTGATTAAATTTTTTTGTGGATGGAGCTTAACTGCCATCAGTTTAAAGAATATATTTTGCCTTTTAACCATGATAGGAAAGTATGAAAAAAAAAAAAAAAACCGATGACCTGTCGTCAAAATCCCAAAAGTATGAAAAAAAAAAAAAAAAAAACGATGACCCGGGACTTGAACTCTGGCCGTCAAAATCCCAAAAGTGTTAAATGGCAGTGCTTAGACCACTAGGCTATAGGGGACAAGTGCAAAAAAAAGGTTTGTTGAGTATTTGAACCTCACTGCTAAGAAAAATGAGAGGGGGGAACAGAATCCGACGGCAAAAAAACAGCTGTCGGAATCTGTTCCCCCACCCTCATTTTGAGAGGTTTTGATGAAGTGGCTTAAAAAAAGGCTGATTAAATTTTTTGGTGGATGGAGCTTAACTGCCATCAGTTTAAAGAATATCTTTTGCCTTTTAACCATGATAGGAAAGTATGAAAAAAAAAAAAAAAAAAAAAAAAAAACGATGACCAGGGGACCTGTCGTCAAAATCCCAAAAGTATGAAAAAAAAAAAAAAAAAAAAACGATGACCCGGGACTTGAACTCTGGTCGTCAAAATCCCAAAAGTGTTAAATGTCAGTGCTTAGACTACTAGGCTATAGGGGACAAGTGCAAAACAAAAGTTTGTTGAGTATTTGAACCTCACTGCTAAGAAAAATTAGAGGGGGGGGGGGAACAGAATCCGACGTCAAAAAAACAGCTGTCGGAATCCGTTCCCCCACCCTCATTTTGAGAGGTTTTGATGAAGTGGCTTAAAAAAAGGCTGATTCAATTTTTTTGTGGATGGAGCTTAACTGCCATCAGTTTAAAGAATATATTTTGCCTTTAAACCATGATAGGAAAGTATGAAAAAAAAAAAAAAAAACGATGACCCGGGACCTGTCGTCAAAATCCCAAAAGTATGAAAAAAAAAAAAAAAAAAAAAAAACGATGACCCGGGACTTGAACTCTGGTCGTCAAAATCCCAAAAGTGTTAAATGTTATTGCTTAGACCACTAGGCTATAGGGGACAAGTGCAAAACAAAAGTTTGTTGAGTATTTGAACCTCAATGCTAAGAAAAATGAGAGGGGGGAACAGAATCCGACGGCAAAAAAACAGCTGTCGGAATCCGTTCCCCCACCCTCATTTTGAGAGGTTTTGATGAAGTGGCTTAAAAAAAGCCTGATTCAATTTTTGTGTGGATGGAGCTTAACTGCCATCAGTTTAAAGAATATTTTTTGCCTTTTAATCATGATAGGACAGTATGAAAAAAGAAAAAAAAAAACGATGACCCGGGACCTGTCGTCAAAATCCCAAAAGTATGAAAAAAAAACCGAAAAAAAAAACGATGACCCGGGACTTGAACTCTGGTCGTCAAAATCCCAAAAGTGTTAAATGTCAGTGCTTATACCACTAGGCTATAGGGGACAACTGGAAAACAAAAGTTTGTTGAGTATTTGAACCTCACTGCTAAGAAAAATGAGAGGAGGGGAACAGAATCCGACGGCAAAAAAACAGCTGTCGGAATCCGTTCCCCCACCCTCATTTTGAGAGGTTTTGATGAAGTGGCTTAAAAAAAGGCTGATTCAATTTTTTGGTGGATGGAGCTTAACTGCCATCAGTTTAAAGAATATATTTTGCCTTTTAACCATGATAGGAAAGTATGAAAAAAAAAAAAAAAAAAAAAAAAAAACGATGACCCGGGACCTGTCGTCAAAATCCCAAAAGTATGAAAAAAAACCAAAAAAAAAACGATGCCCCGGGACTTGAACTCTGGTCGTCAAAATCCCAAAAGTGTTAAATGTCAGTGCTTAGACCACTAGGCAATAGGGGACAACTGGAAAACAAAAGTTTGTTGAGTATTTGAACCTCACTGCTAAGAAACATGAGAGGGGGGGGAACAGAATCCGACGGCAAAAAACCAGCTCTCGGAATCCGTTCCCCCACCCTCATTATGAGAGGTTTTGATGAAGTGGCTTAAAAAAAGCCTGATTCAATTTTTGTGTGGATGGAGCTTAACTGCCATCAGTTTAAAGCATATTTTTTGCCTTTTAATCATGATAGGACAGTATGGGATAAAAATAAATAAAAAAAACGATGACCCGGGACTTGAACTCTGGTCATCAAAATCCCAAAAGTGTTAAAAGTCAGAGCTTAGACCACTAGGCTATAGGGGACAAGTGGAAAACAAAAGTTTGTTGAGTATTTGAACCTCACTGCAAAGAAACATGAGAGGGGGGGGGGGACAGAATCCGACGGCAAAAAAACAGCTGTCGGAATCCGTTCCCCCACCCTCATTATGAGAGGTTTTGATGAAGTGGCTTAAAAAAAGCCTGATTCAATTTTTGTGTGGATGGAGCTTAACTGCCATCAGTTTAAAGAATATTTTTTGCCTTTTAATCATGATAGGACAGTATGGGATAATAAAAAATAAAAAAAGGTGTTAGAGCACAATCAACACCATGATGAGCAACCTCAACTGAAGGCAATACAGAGTTAACAAACAAAACAAGGATCATGTGTGTGAAATCAATGAAGCAATGAGTAACCATGACAACATTACTGCAGCCATGTTAGTATCAAATGATATTATAACCTCTTTGGACAGCAAAAAGTCATGTGCTGCTTTATTTGTTGATCTATCAAAAGCCTTTGATTCTGTAGATCATAAATTATTGTTACAGAAACTCAGGTTTATAGGCCTTAGTGAAGCAGCTTTAAATTGGTTCGAAAATTATCTTTCAGATCGCACTCAATGTGTGTCCGTGGAAAATTACAATTCACCATTCCTACAAGTAAATACCGGGGTTCCTCAAGGATCCGTTTTAGCCCCCCTTTTATTTTCTATTTATATCAACGATCTAGGTCATGGAATAGATTCCGCAAAATTACATTTGTATGCAGACGATACAATTATTTAAACAACAGCATCTTCTTTAAATCAAGCAATGAAGCAACTACAGAATGCTTTTCAAGTACTGCAGCACTCATTGTTGCAGTTAAAATTGGTTTTAAACTCAAAAAAGACAAAATACATGATTTTTAGTCGGGGTCACTCTAAAGTAACCGATATTTCAATTATAACCTCAAATGGTACACCATTAGAAAGAGCGAGTTCATACAAATATCTAGGTATATGGATGGACGAAAGATTAGCATTTGATGTACATATTGATAAATTGCTGAAGAAGCTTAGGCTAAAATTAGGTTTCTTTTATAAAAACTGTTTCCCCTATGAGGCCCGAAAGAAATTAGTAGAGAGTGCTTTTTTATCCATAATTGATTATGGTAATCTTCTATATGCATGCAACTACATCTCTACTTAGAAAACTAGATTCTGTGTATCATGCAGCTTTGCGTTTTGTTTCCGGTGCAGAGTCACGGACGCATCAATGTATTTTATATGATTCTTTATCTTGGTCATCTTTATATCAAAGGAGAAAGTTGCACATGTATCTATTTATTGCAAAAGCTCATTTAGGTAAATTACCCTTTTATATATCAAATCTTTTAATTTATCATACAAATAACTATCGCACTAGGTCCAGTTCCCATATTCGACTAAAAGTCCCAAGGGTACTGTCAGAATTTGGCAAGGGTGCATTTTCTTTTTATGCTCCTTGGGTTTGGAATGAATTGCAAAATGTTCTTAACTTAGACGCACTTCCAACCTTAAGCACTTTTAAACGTCTTTTGCAAAATATTTTACTGGATACGTGTAATTGTTTTAGCTAATTTGCTTTTATCCAGTTTTCGATTGTTGTAAATTGTGGTGTTGTCTTATTGTTATTTCTTTTGTGTGAAACTATATATGCTGCTGTCTTGACCAGGTCTCGCTGGAAGAAGAGATAGTAATATCTCAATGTGATTCTCCTGGTTAAATATAGGTTATAAACCAAGGAAACGCAGGAAATAATGGGTGACGCCATTTGTAGGGGCGTTCCAAGTGAAAGTGAACAACTGAGGCTGTGTTCCAGTCCAAAATTGTCATGCCCTTCACTTGCTAACTTCCCTCCGTCTCGTTCACTCGGATGTACGTCATTGCTTACGTTGCACGAGTGCCCACTACAGGCGGAAACTGCAATGGGCTGAAGTGGAACGTCCTAAGCCCTTGATCACTTGGAATCACCTATGGAGTTTATTTCACCTATTTATTATTTTTTTTTAATTCCCTTTTAAGAATTTGTTTAATGCAGCATCCAAATGTATAGGTGTACTTGGGTTATTTTAAATGAAAAAAAGTGTAATTGATATATCATCGAGTTTTTTGTTGTGGTGCACGACACCATTAGCCTGGGAAAACCCATAGACAGTATATAGGGAAAACCCAGACCACTTCCGGCAAATTTAGATTTGCTCTGCAATTGGGTCTGGCAAAGAGCCCATTGAAACCCATTTCCAATCCGTCGAAATCGCGGCACCAATCAGAAACGTTGGGGCAGGCTTTACACGATGACGACAGAGCAGCGACGGTGACGCAGATTTTGTACATTACAGAGATGGATGCCGCCGTGGAACATCACTCGTTCGAATCAGCTATCGCGTCTGTTTCAAGCGATTTAAAATAGTCATTTACAAAATAAACTTCCCTCGTCCACTTCACGAAGTGGAACACACTTCAAAATGGCGGCAGGGATTCCCCCGAGGGGAAGTGCTTAGGGAAGTTCGCAAGTGTGTGTCTAAAAGTGGACTGGAACGCAGCCCCTATCCCTTCAAGAAGGGCCATTCCACAAGACCGTTAGCAAAGGGAACATGCAATGGGAAGTAATTTATTTGTTTATGGTCATGTGACCCAGGGTGATCAATTCCTCATGCTTCATTTTAAATCTAGATATGGCAGGAGAGTTGAAGTAATAAACAGAATAACTGAAAAAAGTTGTTTTGTTGTGATATATTACATAAATTTTCCTCATGCAATTCATATTAATTTAAAAACATTTTTTAAATAGATAAGAAATGTGTTTAATGCTTAATTTAAGTTAATAACAGATCGGGAACATCCACACACATTAAGCATATTTTAAAAACATTCCTGTTGTCACTGCCTTGCTTTGTCGTGGTATTATTCCATGTGAAGCTTATAAGGTCTTTCATTGCTCCCTTCGCCAAGTGCGTTTCAAATGGCTCCATTGTGACACACAAATACACAAAGTCCCCACTTCAAAGACTGTCCTACGAAGTGAGTAGGGCACAGAGATACTCACTTACGACTGGAATTTGCCAAAAGAAAAAAATAAATGAAACCGATACAACAACTGAATGTGACAAATCTGCGTATTAGAATGATTTCTGAAGGATCATGTAAAACTGAAGACTGGAGTAATGAATATGTATTAAAATTGTAATAATATTTCACAATAGTACTGTTTTTACTTTATTCTTGATCAAATAAATGCAGCCTCAGTGAGCATAAGAGATTGACTACAAACAGCAATGTATAAATGTATCTATAAAATATACTAGTTTTATGAAATCGTGTGTAACACAAATGTTTTAAACTGCATGTATAATCAGATTTTATCTTAAATTCCACGTATTTCATAATTAAAAGTGATATATATATCACGGATGAATCGTGCACAATAAAGCCAGGAGCCATGCATTAAGAAGAGTGAACAGGGTCACTTCTAGGAGTGTGTTATTGTACAGTACATTCATGCACAAAGTGGGATGATATGCTTCATAAAGCAATTAAACCCCCTGAATTTAGCATTGGCCTTTTGGACGACTGGTCAGGAAGGAACAGAAATAGTGACACGTCATGTGCACGTTGCCGTTATACGTTCTTATTCTGAATGCCTGGCATTTACAGAGAAATCCCTGTAGACATGATGATTAAAATAAAGCTGCTCTTTGTGTGATATATATGAAGGCGGTTTCATTGTGCAGCAGAAGGTTTCCTCGCCCAGCACTATGTTTATCTTCTCAAACTGCCGGCTGCTTAATCAAAAACAGTGGGTTCCAAGGAATGATTAATTGGAGAAGGGGGGAATCAGAGGGAATGCCAGCTCACAGCATGGGCACTCATTATAAGAAATTAATAAGGAGAAACCAAGACAATTGGAGGATGATTAGGAGGCCATGATGGACAGAGGCCAATGGGCAATCTATCTATCTATCTATCTATCTATCTATCTATCTATCTATCTATCTATCTATCTATCTATCTATCTATCTATCTATCTATCTATCTATCTATAACCTTCAAGGCTGTACAACCTTTGAACTTTTAGGCAAGGTTTTGCCAATCTGACATCAAAGTTGGTCTTGAATTTTCTATTTTTTGTGCTTTTTATCTCTCAATAGTCTCGGCAGAATGAATTTTCTTCAAGGTTATAACAGCAAGGGTCAAAAAGGCTGAGATTTTTTGTGCACTAACAAATTGTATTACCATATGTTCTGGACATACAATATTAATCTCATAGCATTATTTGATTTACTTTTGTGCACAATAAAAAAAAAAAGGTAATTAAATCATTCAGTTGCGGTACTACTATCACTAAACTATCGCAAGATAATAAAAAATATCAGGGTTACTACTCCAAATAAACAAATGAAAGAAGATAAAGAGTAACCACCTTAAAACAACAACAAAGGTTAAAATCATACTCTTTAAAAAAATGATTGATAGATCTGCCGTGGTCTTCGACCAAATGTATCACTCCTTCATAAATGTTTTATTCTGTGTTAATGGAGATTGCCGTGAACAGTGGTGAGAGAAATAAATCAGAATGTCATCAGAAAAACTGGACTGAGAAGGAACCCGGGTTGAGCTCATTGACAATCTGAAGCATGATTTTTGAGGGACAAGGTGTAAAATGAGTTTTCTGCTTGTCGTTAAAATAGCTGCTCAGGCCTTGAAACAAGACCACAAACACTTCAACACAGTAAAACTAGACACATTTTGAAAACACTGAATCTTTTTATTGACACTTTTAACAATTTCATCTGATAATTGCATTGAATATTGCTTAGCATTTTTTATTTTTTTTATTTCAGGAAGTAGAATGAAAATAATTTAATGTATTTATCTATATGTGTATATGCTATGAATTATCCCCTTTAAATGTAAAGTTCATAATCAGGTGTGAATGACATTCTAGGTTATGACTTATCCTATAGTACAGTGTTTTTAAGCATACAAAATCAGCGTCATTGCCTTTAGTTGCTTTACGTTCACACTGTCAGTCCGTATCCGATTGGAATCAGATCTAAAATGATTTATGTTCACACTAAATCGCAACAGTTTGATCCGATTTGAGTGTCCATGCCACGCTTTCGGGTGTTTTTTTTTTTTTTCTATGGCAATGACGTTGTTGGTAGGCATACGCCCATATACATAATACATACATAGTATTTATTATGTCTATGCAAACGCCAACAACCGCAACATGGAGAGGTTTGTAAGAGATGTTGTCTTGTTTAAATTTTACAACATGGAAATGTATTGTTTATATAGCCTATATGGTAAAATCGTGTACAATAAACGACTTCCTGACCAGAGTTCTGCAGCGGTCAATGACATTTATTTTATTTTTTATTATAAATTGCCCATGAACATTATCATACACAGCACATTTTGTATACTTAGAGATACATTAGATACTAATATTAATAAATAATTTAATTTTTAACTAATAATTTTATTATACTCTATTCCAATGTTTAATAGTGTTAGTCTACAATAACAACAATGGGAAGAGCATGTCTTGTATGAAGTTTCAAAGTTTCAAAGCAATTCAAATGTTCCTTTTATTCTAAATAATGGTATACATTTGTAAATAATTTAAATCTTTTTATTTAAGTCCTAAATCCTGGCATGAATTGTTCATGTAGTCATAGATTCTGTTTGAGCACTGAATATTCATTGAACATCTCAAAGCAGCACTTCACAGGATTCTTCTGGGCATGAATGACAATCATATGAGACTAAGGAAAGGAACAGTTTAGAATCCTTTGAAGAATTAAAGGCTTGTTTCTACACATTCATGCTTTAATGGCTTGGCAAATGGATCCCGCTCACTGTGGCTCCACAGAAGCCCAGAAACTGATTTCTCTGTGCCAGAGGATGAGGGCTGCTCACCACAGCTTACATAGCACTTAGTGAGAGGCCTTCATGGGTGGAAATCACACCGTCTCCGGTTGGCATCCACTGGGGTCTGTCTTGGCAGGACAGTAGGACAGAAATCCAGAGCAGAGATGAGAGGAAAAGGGACAGGCTGCAAATGGCCAATTGTTTTATTAGTTAGAAGCAAAGTTTACCTAGCAAGTCCAATAAATTGGTGTTTCTTCTGACATTTAGTTTGATTTCTTGGTCCAAACTAGAGTTGTATTCTAACTGCCTCCATCTGCCCAGCATGTTTATATTTTAGAGCTACTTCAGAGTTAAAGTTCAAATTAGAGTTTGGTTTAAAATTAAACTACACTCATACCCTGTTTCTCAATCGCTTAACCCTCTGGAGTCTAAGGTGTTTTTGGGGTCCTTGAGATGTTTTGACATGACCTGATATTTGTATTTTTTTCAGTTGCTTATAAACATATTAATGGCAAAGGTATAATTACACTCTATTTAGCACGAACATGGCTATCATAATATGTGAGCAATATGTATGTACATGTTTGCTTTTTTGAGAGAATATTATTTATGCATGGTTATTCAAAAAACTCAATCTTAAATTGTCTGATATAAGACCACAAACGGCCAACTTCACATATTCCCACAATACTTTTGACTAATGGATGTTGTCGGCTAAAGTGTTTACTTTAAAATGATCTGAAAATCATCCGGGCTAATCGTTCACATTAAACAATAGATTGATTTAAATTTTGTAAGACACTTTTTGTTTGGAAAGGCAATATGCAGGTGGGCATGAAATTTGTGTTTTTCCTATACTTTTTGTTGACACTGACTACTTTCTATACAATAATGTCAGTTTTGTCTGTGTATCACACTGAGCTTTTTCAAAAGTAGGTAAATATTTACTGGGAAAAGTCAATACTGTAGTGTAGTACACTACACTGTAAACTTTTTTTTTTCTTCTGTATGTAGTTAAAAATATAGGCCTAATTAAAAAGTGTAATTTAAGTTGAAATGACATAAACATCCAAGTTGATTGTACTTAAATTAAGGCAGCAACTTTTTTTTTTTTTACAATGTAAAAAATGGCCAAACTCCATCGTGTGGTCCGGATAACCGTATAGTACCCAACATTGTTTTGAGAACAACAAACTAATTGTTCAGAGATCTGAACTAAGTTTTAAGAGAAAACAAATCAAATTGAGCCAATAGGCTACAATTGAGAAAAACTAGGCTCTAAAGAAGTAGGATAACTAAAAGTAGTTTAGTACATTGAAGCTGTTAAAAGGACAATTAGGCTAAGGGATAAGCATTGCCCCATATAGCCTATGATATGTCATAAACTACTTTAATGTAAAATTATAATTTGATGTAAGTCATAATGTTAAAAATGCGAAAGTAAGCTGTCCGCCGAGGGAAGAATCGTGCATACTTCTGTCAGTGCATTATTTTATATTAGTAACCTCGATCTACAGCATGTGGAGTCTTTCCACAGAGAGAGAAGACAATACCCATGTTTCAGTGTGATGTCTGAGGATAAATCGTCTCGTTTCGTTCCACGCTGCTCATCGTGGAGGTGGGAAGCTCTGGGAGCGAGACAGCGAGTGTTTGACGGAAACAGACAGCTCCGGGGGGACATGCGAGTAATTCACAGGAAGAGCAATGAGAGGATAAGGGAAGGTGTGCAAATTGGGTAGGTTTACTGCGCGAGGGCGAGGCACAGGAGCTGTTGACAGTCATCAAGCCTGTCTCAAAGGGCTGAGGGAAAACAACGTTAAAGTGCTCAGTCTCCTGTGATCGAATGCACATAAATCTCAGGCTATTTCCCTTCTTAGGTGTATAGCTATTAGATGTCAGTGTTTGTCGTGTTTAGCATAGCCTGCTATACTTAGCCTACATTATACATTACACTATCAGACATTATTCTAGGCTACAAGTTGTCTAAACTCCAAATGTAATTGAGTATAATTAAACTGATTGACATAAAAGTTTAACAAACTATTATAATAAATAATTAAAAAATAAATTGCAAAAATTGCACCAAAAAAGTATTTATTTGGATATTTAAAAATAATTTTGTGATCCACTGGAAAATATATATATTTTTGAAGCACATGATTAATATATAAAAATAAATAATAATTATAATAATATATATGTAAAAATATTATATTTTGTGGATCCTGACAGGCACTGTCACTATAAACTAATGTTGTACGAAATGTTATAAGCAAAAGAAAATAACATCTTGCCGGTTTTAAAGGACATGATTAATAAATAATAGAATTTGAATACAAATATAATTATGTGGATCCTGACAAGCTTGGCTAGCTTAAATCCCAAAGAAGTAGCATTACGCTGAATGAACAATGAATCGACTTTTAATAAACACAAAGAACGATAATAATTCACATGAACCATAAACGTTAACAAGAGACAATGCACTAAAGAAGACCGAAGAAGTCTTAAATACATGATTAATCAACAGAACAGGGAACCTATTAGAATCTATGAGATCTAATGAACGACTAGAACTCGCAACGGCAAAGACAATGAAAAGTGAAGACTAAGGGGCTGTTTACACTGCACAACACCTTTTTTAACAAAAAAACAGAAAACTTTTTATACGTTTTTTTTTAGCGTTTTGGGGGCATGAAAAAATATTTTTTTTTTGAAAATGGTACCGTTATTGTCACTGTTTAAATGACAAAAAAATTTGAAAACGGTGATGTCATGTGCATGCTTATTACGTGTTCAGTCTTTAGGCGTGTAGTTTTATTTTACAAAGTGACATTGCCAACTACTGGCCTGGCAGCATAATACAGTATTTGTAATCGTTTTCGCGGATAGTGCGAAGGGTGATCTTGACAATGTTGTCGTCTGTAGGCCTACGCAAATAACGCAAAGGAAAAACTACCAACCACCTAGTAACACCATAGCAACCAACAGAAATACCTTAGCAACCACCCTGAACACCCTAGCAACCGCCTAGAAACTCCCTAGCAACCACCCAAATACCCTAGCAACCACCCATAAAACCATAGCAATTGCCTAGCAACCACCCATAACACCCTAGCAACCACCTGAACAACATGAATAAGCCATATCTCATCACCAGAACATCGTACAGACATGGTTGTTGGCTTGTATGCAATCAATTACAACACCCTAGCAATCGAGTGGCGAGTTTTGCCACTGCAAGCACCCCTTCACATTTTCTTCAGGAAATGTACATTCTAGTTTGTATTATTATACTTCGGTTCAAAAAAGTAGGGAGGGCGAAAAACTCCATCTCATTTTCTCCTCCAACTTCAAAATCATCCTACATCTTGGTTTTAATTTATTGTTATTATTTTAATTTATTTTCGTGACCTTTCATCCCTTTGATGACGTAATACGTGGTGCGTCGCAGACCAGCACAAGATGAACAATTGTGGTTAAAAAGTATATAAATGTATATATTTTTTAGAAAATGACAATCGTTTCGCTAGATAAGACCCTTATTTCTCGACTGGGATCATGTAGAGACTTTATAGCTGCATTGAGACGGACATTTGAACCTTCTTTTGAACATTGGGATAGATGGTTGCCATTGAAGTCCATTCTGTGTAGAAAAAGCCTGGAATGTTTTCCTCAAAAACCTTATTTTCTTTTCGACTGAAGAAAGAAAGACATGGATATCGTGGATGACATCGGGGTGAGTAAATTATCAGCAAAACAATTTCTGAAAGTGAACTAATCCTTTAACTTCTGAAAAAGAGCTAAATAAATTGAATGCTGATTGCCTGGAAAATAACATCTTGCAGGTTTGGAATGAACTTTTTGGCTGAACCATTCCTTGACAGTAAATGCAGTGTAGCCGCTATGTAAAGATCGGTCTGAAGGAGAATATAATGAGGGGAGATGGTGGACAGTCCAGTTGCAGGTTGTCAGATGGTCATTCAGCGATCTGACAGCTTGTGGGAAGAAACTGCTTTATTTGGATCACTTTGACCTCAATGCTGCACTTACACTTCATTGTATTCTTATATTGATAAATCATTTTATCTCCATACATTTCGTATATAAAAAGTAGTGAACCACGATTAAATATAAACACACATACAGCATTTTGGCCCCAAACGTATAATGTAAAAACAGACCCGTGGAGGCATATGGGTGTAGTCGAACTCTGTTTTGAACTAAACAATCAAACCAAATGTGTTTGACTTGTCTATGAAGGTGTAGCATATAGTTTCACTATCTTTGGCTGAGTCTTAGCTTAGCCTAACCCATCTCAAGTCTAAACACAGCTGCACATCTGCATGAAAAAGCACAAGAGCGTGCAAAATGTTGGCTTATGCAGCTTCCCTTCAGTCACTGAGATTTGACCTTCTCACGAAACTAATTACAGGAGTGATTTTCCCAGAACTGAGAAGGGAAAAAACTTCAATCATTCATAATCACACTCTCTGTAATTAAAGTTATCGAGACACACACAGCTCCAAAAAATATACACAAGACACAAACACACACCAGGTTTTTCCCATTTCCTATTGAAGCAAGTTGTTGCCATAAGCATAAGAAGTAGCATGATTTAAAAAACAGAAAGTATTGCTAATATTATTTGACGGTTTTGTCTGTTTAGTCTGCTAAATTAATCTGCAAGAGATGGTAGGCTACAGCAAGTTACATATGCACACACAATATATACACACATACAAACTACTTTGCAAAGGGTTAGGGTTGATAAGAATTTTTTTTTAATGATTTTCTCTGAAATAATTGTAACAGTAAAAATGTTGTGAATGTAAGTTAATAATAACTTAATAGAATTTAATATGATTATTACTCGAGTCTTCAGTGTCACATGATCCTTCAGAAATCATTAATATGCTGATTTGCTGCTCAAGAAACATTTCTTATTATTATCAATGTTGAAAACAGTTATGTTGCTTCTGTGGAAGGCATGACACATCAAATTCTTTGATGCATAAAAAAAGTTTTTGCACTTTTTATCAGTTAAATGCTTCCTTGCTGAATAATTTTTTTTTAAAAGGGGTTAGTTGTGTTTTATGATTCAGATGCCAATGGGATATTCATAGTTTACTACATATTGTACATCTCATCATCACCCTTCTATTCCCTTCTTCACAAACACATACAGACACACTCAAACTGGGTGTAAATAAGGGATTGCAGGCACAGCAGAGAGAGAAGAGAAAGTGTGCTGCCAACGTCTGTTTGCCACACAGTGGCATCTCTGCTGTGCCATGTGGGCAGGAGGAAAGAAGCTGTGTGTGTGTGTGTGTGTGTGTGTGTGTGTGTGTGTGTGTGTGTGTGTGTGTGTGTGTGTGTGTGTGTGTGTGTGTGTGTGTGTGTGTGTGTGTGTGTGTGTAGGGATAAGCACCATGAATAACTCTCTGGGCCGAGCGTGTCTAGACACCATGTCATCTCAGTGGGCGTTCCTGCATGTGAAGGCGGAGTCTCTTCTGTTGGTCTGAAGATCACCTTCACAATCAGTTTCATTTGTTCGAATAATGGCTGTTAAATATATAATGCTTTGTTGTAAATAACTTTGAAGTGACATTTCTACATTACGCTTTTAGGGCTAAAATATCATGTACATTTTAATAACTATTGAACCGATTGCCGTGGTAAAAATGTATTTATTTTGCCTGGTTCCTTGGTTTCTGCCTATTCATTTTCAACATATTGCCCTCCGATTTTTGATCATTAAAATCAGACCATTGTGGTCAAAAATGGAAGTCAACCCAGTTGCATTGATGAATTTGATGCAACAACACCAATCAGGAATGATTTCATGTATTGACATTGAACTTACTTTGTATTTTTGTTGCAATACCCTGAGCGATTTTGCTTTAGCATTTGATAGGACGCCAATTAAATTAGGCTGTATCTTGGCAACACATTGGCTTACTGAAATGAACCCTAATAAATTATCATTGCCACTATGTCCTTAGAGTCATGGCCAAAAGTTTTGGCAGTGACACATTTTGTGTTTCGCAAAGTTTGCTGCATAACTTGTGGTGTTGATTCACATTGTTTAGATTATTGTGCAGAGTGATCAGGTGCATTTTAATTAAAACAAAAAAAAACTTAATTGTCCAAAAAACAATTTACTTCATCACAAAAACCCAAATTTCACAGCTTTTTGGCCCTGGCACAAAAGGACCAGCTCATCATTTCACCAATCATATCATCAGCAGATGGGAAAGTGTGAACGAATACAAGTCAGGTGAAATCACTCATTCAATCACAATCATTCTGATTGGATTAAAGGAGCAGACTAATTTATATAAAAGGAAGAAAGAAGCGCTTCCAATCATTAGCCATGTTTCCATCAAAGTTCAAAATTTAACTTGTGAGCAAAATTGGAATACCCACACAACATTTGAATAATGCAGCGTTTACATAATTTCCCGGTTAATTGGCACAAAATATCTGTATTAAAAAATGAAGTTGCGGTTATCGGGGAAGCACTCACTGTGGCTTTTTTTACCTACGCCATAAATAACTTGCGTCTCAGAGTGAGCAGGCGAAATGCAATAAACGCGGTCATGTTATCTTCTGTTCCGATGCCTGGTGTTTGGGAATACAATCATGTGAGATGCTTAATTGTATAACAACTCATTTCAAAGTGTTGAACAAACCAACCTTTGAGATGCTGTCCAATGAAATTGGTCTGCTAGTTAGTGCAGTTATCCAATCACATCCTCTGTTGAGGCAAAGTCACATGAGTTTTTTGATGCGCTTTGAGGGATTTATTCTGTAATGTTTCCATCATAATGGAATGTCTTCTTGTCAGATAAAAAATGTATCTGCCTCAATTTAGCGCATAGGTATTTTATGTGCATTTTTAGAATGTATGCGCATCTTGGCGTTTCAAAAATGGTACATAAAAATAGGTGGATGGAAAGCAAGTGTTCTTGTGTTAGCAATGGCTACCTCCAAAGAAAGACATGTCGCCAGCATTGCTTTGCATCAAAATGACCTGACATGCAAGGAAATTGCTGCAAAGATTATTGCACCTGTAAGAACACCAGAGTGTCCAGCGCCAGGACCGTCTCCTCTTGAGGAGTCGGCTATGAAATCGTGAATCTAAGCCACCAGTGCTGAGCTCGCTCAATATTGGCAGAAGGTGGCACATGTCATTCACAAGACTTTTGAACAATGGCCTGGTGTCAAGAAGGGCAGCAAAGAAGCCACTTCGAAGAAAACATAAAGGACAGACAAATACAAGGATTTGACAGAAAACTGGTGCAAAGTTATTTTCTCTAATGAAGCCCACTTTCTGGAACATCTGGAAAATTGATTATCCGGAGAAGAAAAGGTGAACTCTACCACGAGTTCAGTGTCGTGGCAACGGTGAAGCACCCCGAAACCATCCATGTGTGGAGATGCTTTTCATCTAGTCAACTCTCTAACAATTGACCCTTCGCAGATCGCAGAGAGCTTAATTGACAGGTGATCTGACCAATACTGGTGACCATATTTCGCCATCCGCCATTTTAGAGTTAGTAGATTAACATGGGAGAATTTGAACTTGAAAAACGGAGTGTACTGACGCCTTTCCGCGGTTAAAACAGCATTCCTTCTTATGTTCATTCATGTTTATTTGATGCTATAAATAAACTAGAAGGAAGAGATGATCGGTTCACAAGCAGCTTTAAGCTCTACAGCGATCTGTCAGACACATTAAAGAGCCACAAAACAGTATTTATTGTTTAAGTTTCTTTAAAAGAAATGACCAAATTTGAAAGGTGAGACTGTTTAATATTTAATATCAAAAGTAACCGAAAAGTAACCTGGTCTGTCCTGTCTGTCAGCGCGTGTCAGTGTCCTCTCTGCTCCGCGATGTATTTTTAACTGCGTGAGAACATGGTGTGTGTGAGAGCGGCGTAACTTCTCGGACATAGCGACAGTAACTAAGGGGGGCGGGTCTTTGCGAACGGTCAATTCTGCCCCAAAACACTTCCTTGAATAAAGAATGGCATCAAAATGTCCTGCAACAGCAACTTCTCCCAACAATCCAGGAGCAATTTTGTGATGATATATGCATTTTCCAGCATGATGGAGCACCATGTCACAAGGCAAGAATGATAATCAACAAGGCAACTCCCCAGATCTTATCACATAGAGAACCTGTAGTCTATATGCTCAAAAGGCGAGTGGACAAGCAGAAGCCAAAGTTGTGAACAACTCCAAGCACTAATAAGGCAAATATGGATCACCATCACACAATTTATGTCACTGCCAATAATAATGAATATAAAAATGGAATATGAAAATGTATATGGAAAAATAATTTAAATAATGTCAAAATATTGCCCTGTATTTTTCCACACTAGACCTATTTTCATTAGAACACGTGTCGCACATATATTTCTCTGATACTTTTGTAGGTGTGGGCAGTGTTGATTTTTAAGCTTAATTTTTCTGCCTTGCGAACGTTCAGTCCAAAGTAATCTTGAAGCAGCACTAACAGCCCAGACATTAAGCATCAGTCACAATCAACAGATGCCAGATTCGATCAGGCAGAAGTGAGCAGTTGAGTGACAGGCTGGCAAATGAAGCGAATCTGGACTAATTTTCCCAGCTTCCCTCCCAACCATGAGCACAAACACACATCGTCATATCAAAATTTTGTTATCGGTCTGTGAATGGAGATTTTCTATTTTCCGAGGCCTAATTCTGAGGGTCACATATGGAAGGTATAATATTATGTTATATAATTATAACAAAAAGATAGTACTGTATGTGTAATTAAATGCATCTCAAGTCGCTTTCCAGTATGAAGTTAACACTCCCAAAACACTGTCCAAATACTCTTTGGGTTCATTGCATGTCTGCATAAATTACAAATCCTGAAAGGAAAACCATTTATTTGTAATATAATTACTTCAGATTATTGTTATTGTTAAGGTAATGAGGAGAAAAAATGCATTTGACCTATTTTTGCGTAGATAAGTGAGCCGTCCTTTCTAACTTTTATCCTCCCAGCCTCTTCTTTTCCTGTCGTTTGACTTTTCCATTTTGTTGAACTTAGAGACCTACTGATGTCTTCAACTAAAAATATACACTACTGTGTTTTGTGTTGTCACACACAGCAGGTGTCATCTCACTTCCTAATTGCATCCTCCAGATCACCTACACATTTCTTTTTCCTTTCCTTGTCTGTCTGCTTTTCTCCTTTTCTTTGATTTTATGTTGCCTTCAACCCAAAGAAGAGTCCCAGCTAACAGGAAACATTCTCAGAACTTTGGCTAATGTTCTGGCAAGGTTATCTCAAAGTTATGAACAAACATTCTTTCGATAATGCTAATAGAATGTTAGTTCAATGTTATCAGGTCTTTATTACTATTCTCAAAACGTTAACACAAATAGATTACTTCTTGTTTGAGAGTGTTTTTAGAATATTCAAAAGTAACATTATGTTTGCAAATAATGTTTGCAAAATGATTAAATGGAATGTTCACATTCGTTTTGAAAAAAGTTTTTTTTTTTAAATGGACGTTTTGAACGTTCAGAGAACATTCAGAAAAGGTTTTCATAACTTAATTGGAACATTAGCAAAACGTTCTTAGAACATATTTTTGTTAGCTGGGCTGAATGAACGAATCTTGAATTCATCATTGCATTGCAATGCATTGTGGGATTCCCCTTTCCGTCAAAGATACAACAATAGAAAAGTTATCTTAAAAATGGATTCATATTGGCCTGTTTCCTTAAAATGCTGTAATTGACCAGAGTTATATGTGTGACGCATTTGTGTTAATCAATGAGGTTTAAAACGGTTTAAAACAGAGCTATGCATTTTCGGGAATTTCTTCGCTGTATTCTTGCGTTTTGCTCGCATGTTTCTAGAGCTCCCCCAGCTTCGGAATTTATATTTGACAACACTGCCGTAAAAACTCGTTGACGATTCTCAGATACCAGAGGGTAGAAAAACGACATCAAAGCAGACGGGACATTCTTTACAACGTCTTCTTCATTCGGGTTCGAACAGTAACACAATAATTTTAGCAGATCTTCTTTTTGCCGTAAATTCGTTACATCGCGAGACCTGATATCACGCGATACTTCCTGACGCTGAGGCTGGCAGCCCGCTGGCCCAAAGTTGCATGGGTGGTTTTTCCGCTCACAGGCACCAGGGGGAAGCGAGACGGCCACCATTCAACCCTAAAAAAGTCATATAACCATTTCAATGACTCCGAAGCTGTTCCGTTAAGGTAAATTAAGCTAAAAAAAAAAAAAACCTGCATAGTTCACCTTTAAGTGACAATACAAGCCAAATACAGACTCTCATAGTCATTTTCCCTCTTTGTAGTCAGTGTGTGTCCTAATTATTGCAGGTTCACCACTACATACTGGTTGAAAGAAAGGAATCTGGCTGCTGTCCCACACCTGATGTGACTAATTGACTGAAGTGTTTTAAATGTATAGTTAAAAATAACAATGTCAAATATAGAAAACATGCACAAACATGAAACATTCTGTTCAAGTGAAACATGAGCTTTATGAAATGTCACCAAGGACCGTTGAGTATGTACAGTATACTTATCTTCCTTACATTGCCACTTTTTTTGTATTGGTTTAATTACTTATGTTCTACGTAACTGCAGGAAGTTTGTGAGTTAATGAAAAGCTAACAATCAAATGATATAATGTTTAAATTTAAAATCATAATTTAAAATAAAAACAATAAAAACATTTTAAAGATTTTTTTAATTACCTGCATGTCATGTGACTATTAACCAACATCAGAAAACCATGAACATGCAAATGTTTTGTTGAATTATTGAAATATTAACTTAAAATGTCAGGGGGAGGGGACTTCAAGTAAATATTTTAGTTCAAAGGGGTTCAGCTGACAAAAAGGTTTGGGAATTCCAGATCACTATCAAAGTATGTCTAAAAGTATCAAAGTCACTATGATTTATAATAATAATAAATAATAATCAAACCAAACGAATAATATGAACACAGTTTTAGTTTTGCACCAGTCCTGCACAAGTGCAGGAATTAATCTAATTTCTTAAGCAATTCATTGTTTTGTTTTTTAATATGGTTAAACTTAGACTATTTACGCATGTTCTTCCTGCAGCATGTTACAGATTTAACTGTGTTTACCAGCTGGATGGATTTCCCTGTGTATCTGCTCATGAATAGTGCTGCAGATGGGAGACCCACCAGCGTCTGGATGCTTCCCACACTCCTGCCTGAAGACTCAATGAATGATAGCAGCACAAAACCACAGGAAGTCTTGGCTTCTGTTTCCTCTGCGCTTCCTGTATGTCAGCCTCAGACGTGTGTGTGTGTGTTTGTGTGGGTGGGTGTGGGTGTGTGTGTGTGTGTGTGTGTGTGTGGGGGGGGGGGGGGCATATGGTAATTATGGTATATGGAGATAGATGTTTGAAATTATAAATGATGGACAGCAAGAAAGAGAAACCTAATATGAAAACATCAAATATTAATAGGCTGGAAAAGATAAGTTCAAGGAATAATACAGTTTTTTTTTTTTTATTCTTCCATCATCCTCTCCCATGTCATTCCAAACCTTGTATGATTTTCTATCTTCCATGAAACATAAGATGTTAAGCAGAATGTATGAGGTTTTGTTTGTCCATATGTGAATTGAGATGTATAATATATTTGTATATTTAAAAAAGGGAAAGATTTTCGGTCTGTATGGATTCAGAAGTTTTAAAACAGTGCAAATGTCATATAAACTAGTTTTATGGTATTTTTTAAATCCTTTAAAGACAGCTTGACGGCTGCATTTCATAAAACTGTCACTATATATCATATGTTTAGTGCTATGTATTACAGTGTTTTCTAGCACATAAGCTATAGCAGTGCAGTAGTGACACATGTCTGAGTGTTCAAGGCAATTAAAGGATAATTCCGGTATTTAACACCTTGAGTCTATATTGTAGTTTGTTTTGGATGAACAAGAGTGGTGGACAACATTTTTTTGACAATGGTTCCTCTCTCGAGTTTTTGACTATAAAAGAATTGGCCATGGACCCATTTAACATTGGAGTCAATGGGCATGTCCGAAAATGTCATTAAAACAGCCAATAATGTTCGTTTACAAAACTGTTAAACTCACCGAGTGGTTAGTGGTGTTCGTTGATGATTATAAACAATATATCGTCGCAATATATGATTCCAATCCGTTTATTTTGCTATAGTGGAACTATTTTTTCAGACACTTCACAACCGTGTAACTTCCGCTCAATGACGAATAAAACACGACAGAAACTGTATTTCGCAACACTTTTTGTTTCTGGAACATCAACTAACATCACTAATCACTCGGTGATTTGCACAGTTTTGAAAACTAATGTTAAAGGTTGTTTTAATGACATTTTCAGACATGCCCATTGACTCCAATGTTAAATGGGTCCATGGCCAATTCTTATATAGTCAAAAACTCGAGAGAGGAACCATTGTCAAAAAAATGTTGTCCACCACTCTTGTTCATCCAAAACAAACTACAATATAGACTCAAGGTGTTAAATACCGGAATTATCCTTTAAGAAACAATATTGGTCGGTTTTATTCTATTAAGAAATTTAAATTGTTGGTTTTGTTCTAAGGAAGAGTAAACAATTCTCAAAAAGTATAAATGAAAATATGACCAGTTGTCAGAGCTGAAAATTCTGAAAAAAAGTTGGAACATTCTGGAAATAAGTATTAAATCCAAGAAAATGGGTAAGCAAATGACCAATGACAAAACAAGAACTGTTAAATAAGATAGCAAGACAATGGACATGAACCAATGAGATAACAGAACTGATAAGAAGACAATGAACCAATGAAAACATGACAAGAGGAAAAAACATTATATGACATGAGACTATGAACAAGACTGTGGGCGGTCTTGGCCACTTGAGAGCAAGTTAACACAACAGAAAGTACCGTAAGTGGGCAAGAATGTCCCAGCTCTGAAAAACGCCAAAGCTCAGTGCCCTTAACGCGCACAAAACCCACACTATCTCAAATACCGCGAATATCCGAGCGGAGCGGTATTAAAGGTTCATGTTCAGGAACTCACATGCCCCGATATCGTGAGATGCAGAGGAAAACATTCCACTGTACACTACATTAATTAGACATTGCATATGATTTGGTAGTAAAACAAAGTGTTGCGCATTTTATTGGTGTAATCGTGTTATACAATTCCATACAGCTTTACCTAAGATCCTTTTTTTTTCTTTCTGTACTTATTCTTTTGCTAAATAAATCCCTGCAAATAAGCTTAAATTATTCCAAGGTTCCAAGAATCTACGAGTGCTCCTCATATGCACTTTAAGAACTCCTGCATTCAATCTCAGAGCTCCAGTAGCACAAGAAAACATCAGCCCGGCATTTTCAGGCAATCTAGCAGAAGGGCTTGCTTTTTTTCATTCACTTTCCCCAGCATTGAGAGAGAGAGAGGGTGAGAGAGAGAGAGAGAGAGAGAGAGAGAGAGAGAGAGAGAGAGAGAGAGAGAGAGAGAGAGAGAGGGTGAGAGAGAGAGAGAGAGAGAGAGAGAGATACCCATTCCTGACCTCTGCTAGTAGACCTCTGCCACCTCCAACATATTTACCACCTGAGAGAGAGAAGACAGCAGCTGAGAGAGATGGAGAAAGCAAAGCAGTAAATGTCAAGAACAATTGAGAGGGTAAGACATAAAAGCGTCAGGTAAATAAGAAAGAAAGACATACAGCAATAACAAGGAGGAACACAGCATCGTGGTGTGTGTGTGTGAGAGAGAGAGAGAGAGAGAGAGAGAGAGAGAGAGAGAGAGAGAGAGAGAGAGAGAGAGAGAGAGAGAGAGAGAGAGAGAGAGAGAGAGAGAGATACCCATTCCTGACCTCTGCTAGTAGACCTCTGCCACCTGAGAGATTGGATTGCCTTCTCTCAAACTTTTCCACATACAGTTCTTCCCTCATTTTAATTCTCCTGAAGAATTTTGTCTGAATGCAAAGTAATGATCATTAGATTATTATTTGAATATTGTATGATAATCATTCTCATGCAAGTGTGATGTTACTTTAAAAAAAAAAAACTTTTATAAAACATCAGACAAGAATTCAAGTAGCCTAACACTAAATTGCCCCAGAACTTCTTTGTGTACTTTCTTACACCATGGAAAATAAACAAAGCCAATGCAGAACCATTGCAGCACCAAGCAACACATCAGTTGTGTTTTGTTTTTCAGAGTTTTTTTAAATGAACCATTTGAATTAATGATTCACTTACTGATTACTGAAGGAATCAGCAATGTAGAACGAATCATTGGAATGAATGATTCAATGACTCAATCACAGTGATAATCACTTGTTTCGTCACTCAACAAATCATTTGAATGATTCAATGACTCATTAATAGCAACACTATTTAGGTGCGACTTAAAGTGGCGCTATACACAGACCAATCTGTGTATGACTTCAAAGTACCACAGGAGTGATTAGAGAGCAGACGGCTCTGTATGCTATCGAATTGTTCTCACAGTACTTTGAATTCATACACCGATAGGTCTGCACAGTGTCACAGGTCCTGCACAGGCCTGCTAACACACGAAAACACGATTCACAATTCTAATTTACTCTAATTCTAATTAATTATATTCATTCTAACCACTAATTTACAATTCTCCCGTATTTTTGATCAAATAAATGCAGCCTTGGTGAGCATCAGAGAACATAACCCATATACAGGTATATGTGCATCACAGATGTGCATTTTATTGTCCCTCTTGCAACGTGGCGCATCCAATCAGAATTCAGAGTTTGAACTGCTATGAACTTCTTGTCTTTTAAAGATCGAATGATTAGGTACAAGAATATATCAGGACATCGTCAAATTTGCATATACTTTACTCAAATATTTCCCAGGCCCTTAGAGACGGGGGTAAAACGTCTATCTAGGCCACCATCCTGAATTATTAAGCAAGTCTTTTCCTTTAAATCTCTGGAATGCTATTTATTCTAATTCTGCCAGGTCATTCAGGCAAGAAAAACATGATTTGGCACAGTAACAACATTCTTAGGAAATCATGTGGGTATATTTTTTTTATGTTTCTTTCTAAAAAAAAAAAAAAAAAAAAAACCTGCCCAGAATTGATTGCTTGCCGGTTTAAAGTGATGGCAAGTTTCAAGAACTGGTTTCAGGGTGAGCATGTGTTAAGATTAAAATGCTAGTAGAACAATAATCTCCACGGTTGTGACTGAGGCCTCAGGGGGGGATATTGCTCCTGCTCCTCAATCTCATAAAAAATTCATCTCTGCTGTAGCACCACCTGCTCGAACCGGCTAGTGGCTAAAGCGGAAATTACCTGCCTGGATCCCAGCCACAGTGCGTAGAGCATTCCGACATAGGGAATCGTTAACGCTCAGCTTGAATCCCAAAAAATGGCACTAGCCCTTTGAGGCCGCTTCTGAAGCAACAGTCAGCTCATCCTCGTCCAGGACGTGCATCTGATTAAAATATAACACTTACCGGCTTACTGGGTTTGTGGGAAGCCGCGGCTAATTGAGGTTGATTCAAAGCTCCAAGGATGAAAAAAACAAATATAAGCTGGCCACCCCTTCCTTCTATTTTAAGCTCTTTTTATCCATCCATTCATCCATCTTGCCTTGAGTAAACCTCTCTGTAACATCACTTGTTCTGACACTATTATCATGCTCAGATTAAACCGACCCTACTCTCCTACATTCAAACAATAGGCTACTACTTCAAAAGGTTTATTTTCTCGTGTCTCCTGAATCTGATTTCTTGCTGTGTCCTGATGAGGTGAATCTCTTGACAATGTAATATTTCTTGAGGCACCAAAGCGAAATTTGACACGTTTTGTGCGAAGCACCTATAGAGAGATACTTTATTCCTGCAACACCGGAGGCTGCAGTTTCAGAACCGCAGTTTGGATCACATTTCTAGGACCCTATATTTTTTGTGACAGAGCCAGCTAGCCAATGCTACTTCAACAGAGATTCAAACTTTAAACAAACATATGCAAATACTATAGACCCATGGAAATTGAGACCTGATTCAAAGAGTGGGGATGACCATTTTAAACGAATGTGCAAAGCTTTCAGTGTCAGCAGTCTCCTGTTATTATTTAGCTGGGCAAAAACAGTTCATTGTGCTGTTAAATGTTGTAAACTGGTATTTGTAATTAACATACTAATAAACATATTAATTAGTTGCGCTATTGTTTAGGGGAGAGTGGTTGAAAATATCTCTCAAATTTTGTAACAAGGTAGCCAGATTTGTCTACGACAAATAAAACTCCCTTGGATGTGTACTACACAATTACAGATTATGTGAGTTAATGTCACATACAAATAGTTCCGTTGTTACAACCTACCCCACACCTGGGTAGGTGAGTACACTAGCTTGGGATAGATGAAGCAATGAGAGGTGATTTGCTAAAATAAGTTCAATAACTTTTATTGAAGAAAAAGAATAATCAGTTTTGTGATTGTTACACAAGTGAACAAATTAAAAGTGACAACATATATTATATTTCTTTAAGGACTTTATATTTAGCACAAAAACAACTGGAGTGTGTGTTTGTGAGTGTTCGTGTTTACTGTGTTCCTGTTACATTCAGTCACTAGCTATGTTGCCATCCATCTATTTTTATGTGAATTTTGCTATATCACAAAAAAAAAAAAACACTGGATGGAAACGCAAAGGTGTGCATAAACACTAAAAATTGAGGTTCGCTCAGGTGAGGTTAAAAATGGTTTTTATCTGATAAGAACACATGTGAATACATTTAGATGAAAACACATGTATCACATAAATCCTGTGATAAACAAACCAACAAAACTCAAGTGATTACATTAACCAGGTTGGAGATGGGAGGTGTATGATATTGATGACATCATAGACTTGTTAAACTGACAGTGTTACAGTGTTACAACACTCCCCGGTCTTCCCCTACTGCACTTTGTTAAGTGGGTCACACATCAGACGTAAAGCGCCATGCTGCGCTGCGGCTAATGAATTGAAGTCTTGCACAAACACAGAAAACTGAATTTAAAACCAAAATATAGGGCCTCATATATTGAAACAAATGGTTAGGTGTTGGTTAGGACAATATATTAATAAAATGTAGACTATACAGATAAAAAAACTTAATAAAAAGTCTTTTTATTATTATTTTAAAGCACTTACCATTTAATTTTGTTATACAGTTTATATTATTATTTTTCAGGAACTATTTAGTTTTCAATTGAATTTTAAAAGCATTTTTTGCAAACTCAGGATGATTAACTTCAAATCATAATGAAATTGTAGCCTATTTGATTAGACTAAAATTTCATTAGACCAAAAGACTAAGATTAGACTAAAAGATTAAACCTATTACTTTATCTAATGTGTCTTGAGCAAGAAAAAAAAGTAGACTACAAGTCTACCTCTAGTAAGTCTACTTGAATTTACAAGCAGCTGATTTTTATATTCATTAGATTTGCTTGATGGGATAATGTAAACACGCAGACCTAATCATTATTATTCATCAAAGTGTAAAATGTTATGGAATGCTAATGTTAACCTCACATCTTCTCATTAGTCTCATTTCTTTTTTCCCACCTAATTTAAAGAGACCTTTTCACAAAAAGGACAAACAGTAGCCTCAGCTTTGATGGTTGTATCTAGCCTGGGAAAACCCAGACCACTCTCAGTTGTAACTGAGTAAGGGTCTGGCAAAGCTCCATAGACAATTCATTTCCACAGGGGCGTCACCAACGGACGTCGGATAGATCTAAAACCAATCAGAGCGATGAATGTCATGACGTATGCAGAGCGACGGAGAAACATCTCGAGACTCTCAGCAATTCTGTTTGTGTTAACGAAAATGACAATTTTAAATCGCTTGAAACAGACGCGATAGCTGATTCGAACGAGTGATGTTGTGATGTTCCACGGCGGCATCCATCTCTGTAATGTACAAAATCTGCGTTACCGTCTCTGCTCTGTCGTCATCGTGTAAAGCCCGCCCCAACGTTTCTGATTGGTGCCGCGATTTCGATGGATTGGAAATGGGTTTCAATGGGCTCTTTGCCAGACCCACTTGCAGAGCAAATCTAAATTTGCCGAAAGTGGTCTGGGTTTTCCCAGGCTAGGTTGTATCCTCTCTGATGGACATCTCGAGTCAGAATTTAAAGGGGTCATGACATGTTTTTTTTTATTTTATTATTATGTTCCCTTAGGTGCAAATATAGTATTACTATAGTTTTTTTTACAAAAAACTTTTAAAATGTAGTGATTTATGACCTTTTCCCACCCTGTTTCTCATCCTCTGATTCAAACAGTCTGTTTTGGGGGTGTTTCCCCTTTAAGAGTTCAGTGTTAATGCCCACTGTTATGATTGGCTAACGTTAGTGCCTATGCATCAATTATTAACGCCCCCAGCCAGAACCTGTGCGGATTCAGCGTATTTAAAAAGTAGTTTAAAGTTTAAAAATACATTACTTACAGTTTGCGTCGTCGTTGTTGAGCCCAGAATAGTCGGCACAGACTTATCTTTGAGCAACAGTTTTCTGGCAAAGCCAGCATCATTTTGGGATTTGTTCTCAAAACAGTCATCCTTCAAATGGATTAACTAACGCTTAAACTAACACTGCCGTGACTGAGACGTCTGCAAAAAATAAAGTGCATCCATTTTCCCCTGACGACTGGATCTTTCGCAGCGTATTCAAAGATGTTGTTTGTCCACAGCCAGGAACAGCACATCTGTGGCATCGTAATTTCCCTGTACACAGACCCACTCGCTGTCCGTCGACTGAACACTTGTGAGGCGCGCAGCGCGCGGGCGCGACAATGATACGAAATGAGCGTAGTTGTCTTGCGCTTAAAGCGTAGTTGCCTTGTGCCTGGAGGCGGTCATATGCAAACGCTGGTACGTCACTTCGTACCGTGACGTCACTTCTTACCATGGATCCAGAACGAGCTGTATTTAGAGCTTGATTAAATAAATGATTCGTTTATAATGGGGAGGAAGTCTTAAGCTATGAAACTTGCAGGACGTTTTAATGGTACAAAGACCTCTTATATACCAAAAGATCAAGGCAAATTTGGTTTCTCATGTCATGACCCCTTTAAAGCCCTAGTTCTGATCTCCCAGTTTCATGTCAACATTTTTGACCCAGTTTATACGCTGCTCTACAGGGGGCTCTCTGGAGTTTTTTCGGGGATATATTAATGTGAAATACATAAACAGTACATTGGGGGGGAAATAGAAGACATGTTTTTAAAAGAAGACAGGTTATCTTGACATATTTGTACTACCTTAGCTGTCAGTCAGTCTTTTTGAAATGAGTCTCCTGAGGTGATGTTTGCTGTCTCCTGCTGGTAGGCTATAGATAGATGGATTGGTAAACAGATACTTTTTTTTTTTTATCCTTGAGAAGAAAATATATCAAAGAGTAAAGGAAATGCAAGGTTGGCCCAATTTGCGAATACATAAAATGTACATATGGCAATTTTATGCTTTTAGTAAAAAAAAACAATAAATAAAAAAAACAATAAAAACACACACTTACTAAAAATACTACATATTTTACAGCTTCCAACATCAGAGAACTGTGAACATGTGAATGTGTTGTTAAATTATTGAAATATTAACCTAAAAACTAAGGGGTTACTTTGAGTACATATTTTAGGTCGAACAGTTCTGCTGACAAAAAAAAAAACTGTTTATTTAAATAAAACCCACATTTTTTTAGTCAACACTGATGTAATGGTTTATGCTAATGTTACGTATTATAATGGTATTGCTTTCAAAACTCGTTTTCAAAAACTTGTACTTTGAAAACTACTTCAAAGTTTGCGTTCTCAGGCCACCAAAATGCCGTGTCATGCAAATGGGCTGGTTGAGTTTCACTTTTATGGTAAGGGCCGGGGTGTGACATTTCTGAAATATGCTAGAAGTGGTTGACCAATCACAACACACTGGTCCAGCTGATCAATCAGAGCACATTGCGCTTTTTGGAACGAGGGGCCAAAAGACCAAAACTAAACAGCGTTACTGACAGTATGGGAAGAGAGGTGCTTCAACGAAGTAAAATATGTGAAATATATATATATATATCTCTGCCAGGAAGAGGATGTGTGTTCATAGTGTCTTAATGCACAGTGAGGAGGAAAGTTTGAGTGGCCAAAGACTCTTCAAGGATTACAGATCTTGCAGATAAGAGATTACTTGAGTCTTGGGGGTCAGAAAGCCTAAAAATATATATCAAACAACCCCTACATCACCACATGTTTAGGAGGGTTTAAAAAAAAAATCCTCCTCGCTCCTCCAAAAATAAACTCAAGCATATTCAGTTGTCAGACACGACTGGAACTTCAAAAGTGACTGTTCTCACTCTTAGAAGAAAAGGTTCTTTTAAGGTTCTATAGGCGCTTCGTATTTGGAACCCCTAAAAGGTTCTATACAGAACCCAAGAAAGGGTTCTTTCTTTTCATTATAGAACCCCAATGAACCCTTTTTTTTCTAAGAGTGTAGAACCTTTTAGGGGTTCCAAATACGAAGCGCCTATAGAACCTTTTAAGGTTCTATATAGAACCTTTTCTTCTAAGATGGTCAGATGAAAAAAAAAGGCTTTTTTGGCAGCAAACCCACCAAGTGTGGTGCAAACAGGGATAAAAAATACCCCATGCCTACCGTTAAATATACTGCTGGATCTTATATGCTTCCAACAGGACAACGGTCAAAACAAACATCAAAATCAACACAAAAATGGGTAACCGAGCACAAAATAAAGCTTCTGTCATGACCGTCCCAGTTCCCTAAACTGAACTCTATAGAAAATGAGTGGGGTGAACTGAAGAGAAGAAGCGCTGTACATCTGGTTCACAATGAGAGACGAGGGCTCTTCTTTTTATGCAATTCTTCTCCCAAAATGGAAGTGAAAGTGATTAGAAATTAGCCTGTTTGTCTAAATGACAAGACCTAATGTCTGTGTCCCTCTCGGTAAGTACAAATTGGTGCAGACCAACCAACAGCCAAACTGCAGCTGCCAGCGATGGATCCTGGAACAATGCCCTGCTTTGAAGATCCAATCCAATCAGAGCTCAGAGTTCGATTGTCTCATGTACAAGATTGATTGCAAGGCAATTATAGTCAAATGAGTGTTTAATAGTTGCATTGACTGCATTATTAATTGAACAATATTAATGATGCATGAGCCAAGACTTTGGGTGGAGGCTGAATCTCTACATGCAACGGTCCATTAGCAAGGCCTTCATCTCTGTTTAGTTTTGTTTCGTTTTATTTAATGTGACCTCACTCCATATAATAGCTGTTTGTGTTTGTTTCAGCTTGGTTTCCCATTAGCACTGTTGGTTTTTGAACTATTCTCTATAAAACCTAATGAATAATTTACTAAAACAACGAAGTTAGATTAAAAATAATAAAGCCACTGTCAATTTGTCTACTTTTTTTTCTTTATCTTTTACCTTCTTATTTTGCCCATTAAACACCTCAGACTGTAAAAGTCAATGATTTAAATAATTTGAGGAAACTGATTGCCTTAAACCTTTTTTTAACAAAACAAAAATGAAAAACAATATTTATTTGCACAGTGAAATTATTTCATTTTGAGTCCATTAAAAATAATTTCTAAATATTAAGTTATAAATTTATTTTATTAAATAGCCTATAAAAGAAAATATTTGAAATTAGAACCCAAACATTAATGCAAAAAAAAAAAACATCACACTTATTTTTTTAACATTGAACTCTCCTTATAGTCAGAAGCATTAACATTCAGTTTGAGTTCTGCTTAATATAATCAGTTATTGAGTTCACGCAACTTTTTTCACTTAAAGCAATGAACTTTCAGTAACATTTGAGTGAAATGCACTTAGTTTTACTTAGTAAATTACAACAATGCACTATTCCCTTTATGTCTCGTTAATTGTCTCTCAAATTCACTGAATGTTTTATATAGGCCCATTAGTCATTTTTGTAGAAGTCCTACAAACTAAAATACATTTTACTTGTCGCTTTTTGGTTTAAAGAAAACTTAGATCTGAAAATCTTAGAAAAAGAAAAATTAGATCTGTTTTTAGACCTCTAGGCAGAAATTCTTTTAGCATCAAAAACACTGGGAAAACAGAGAGACATTCTTAGCCATCGCCTCTGAAGGGCCTGGCAATTTTTGGTTGTAGATGTTGCAGAAATAGCTAACTAACACCGCGGCTTAATGTTTTGATCCAGTTGAGCACTGAAGGCAATAAAGGCGCAGCGGAAAATAAGATATCCTGACACTGTAAATGAATTCAACCCCTTGGGGTGTCATCTAAAGTGGGTCTGAATGCAGTCTCTATTAGTGCTTAGGGGCTCGTAGAGAGCCCTTCTTGAATCATCCAGATCAATTATACTGGTAATGATCTCAAATCAGCAACAACCAAAGCACAGAGGAATAGTGCAACTCAACTCAAGCTAAAAAATATATAATTTCAACATTTCTGCAACTGGATATTTAATCAAAGCTGAAGTATGTCGTTTCTGTGCCACAAGAGTCACCTAAAGTCACTGAATAGCAATACAAATGCTTTCCACACTGGTCAAACCATCGAATAGTCCTAATATATCCCCAAACTCACCATTGGTTGAGTTGAGTCAAAGTTATGTTGTCTGGTGAATTTTTTTTTAAAGGAAACTGAAGATTCAAACTACTTGTAGATATTATAAATGTGTCAAATGTTTGTTCTCATATCCCCTACCTCAGCTGATTAAACAAAACAAATATAGGCCAACATAAATAGGGCAAATAAGTTACAGTATAGTTTTTGTATTTATAGTTTTTTAAAGCCACTGTATATGCTGTAACTAGACCATATAATACATTTGAAAGTTTTTTGTCTATTTTTATTGTTTCGCTATACATTTGATATGCCTTGGGATAGTTGCTAATGAGGTGTTTCGATTTGTGCACATTCTTTTAATGACATTAGCTAATCAGTGAAATCCTGCAGCTCTAATATTTACTTTATCTCAGGTGATTAACTAAAAAAAATAAAGTTTCCAGATCCCATTTGCAAAGATGAAAGCATGCACGTTGCATAAATCCTGCCCTATGCGCCAGCCGAGCTAGCAATCTCACAGAATGGTAAAGACTGCATCATTATTTTTCTGTCAAATATTCCCTGAGACATGTATTCTGCAGCATTTACAAGAAAAAAAACTGCCCTTCCAGTGTTTTTCTTTTTTTCTTTCTGAAAACTAACTAACTCAGTAAGCAGAGGCTCACACAGAGCTGGTTTGAATACTGTGACTTATGAAGCCAAACATCCGAGCTGAAGTATCTGCCGTTTATTCGTCTCTTGTCGCACATGCAGGGCTGTGTCCTATTTACCGAATGGCTGGATCCATTCTCAGAGACGCTGCGGTTAATAAAGGTCACTGAAGAGGTGTGCGTGTGCGTGTGCGTGTGTGTGTGTGTGTGTTTGATAGAGAAGGCGCAATAGGACACATTCAGTACAACTGAGATGGCAATATTTAAAGATTTAAAGCAGCACGAGGATTTCTGGGCATTTGAGAATTCTAACAAGCCAGAGAGAGAACCACAGTACAGTACTATTGCTTATTAATAACATGGTGGAATAGAATATAAATAAAACAAGTCTAACATAATTTAACTTTTATGGTTTAGAACAGGGTTTAGCTTTATGGGTTAACAACATTACATTAAACTGTCAATGGTTTTGACATTGGCTGTCATGAGGCCATTATAACTGTGTCATGAATGTTTTTCTTGACCTCACCTAGTGGTACAAATTGAATTTGTCATTAAAATGTCATTTTAATGACAAATTCAATCCATAAAGCTAATTAGTTTGATAATGAATATGCGATACATGTTTATGACATATTTATGACAGGTTATGTTGTCTTGGTAATGTCAAGCTGTCATGACAAAGACACTGACAGGTTATGATGTATTGGTTTATGTCAAGTTGTCATGACAAAGACATCTCAATCAATGTCATATTTGCATTAAAAATGTCATAATTGAGCGAATGACACTTAGGGCCCTATCTTGCACACAGCGCAATTGACTTTGTACACCGACGCATGTATCCTTCCTATTTTGCTTTTGACTTTTCCCTCCACAGACGCACGTCGGTAAATTAGAGAATGAACTTCAGCGAACGCAGTTCAGCGAAAAGAGGAGGTGTGTTCCGCACAAACGTTCCCTGGTGCTATTTAGCAGTTTTAGAAAACAATTCCGAAAACAAAAACCTAGTCTAAAGTCAGTGGCGCGTTGCGCGTTAGTCATATGCTATTTTAAGGGCGCATGCTTGGCCATTATGTAGCGTTTGAACAACGCACATACACTTTGATTCTCTAATCTAAACAGACGCAGCAGTTTTCTTTTGCAAATCATACATTACTACAAGGAAAAATATGAACACACGAGGGAAATCATTGTTGTGTCCATGAAGATGTGAAAAAAATAGGCATAAATCTAGCTTACACATTTACCCAAATTATTATACGCCTGTTTAACCAATGCTTATTTGGGTGGGTTTCTCCCATCCCCATACAATGTCACTTCTCTGTCTTTTACGGCCCTGACGAGAACATCGGTCTCCTCAGCTGTGAAACGCTCCTGGCGTGCGCTGGCAAATCCGCTGTTATAATAGCAATCCGCCATGGAACAAGCGCGCCTGCTCTTAAAGGGAATGTGAGAGGACACTCTGATTGGTTTATTTCACGTTACGCCCAAACCACACCTATAAATAATGAAGTTACTTCAGACCAACCCATTTTAGATTTGCGTCGGGCGCAAGAGTAATTTATCCCGCCAGTATAATAGAAACTCAAAACAAGAACATTGACTTGAAACATTCAATCCAAAGACATAGGGCAAACACGAAGGCTTAAATACACAAGACTAACGACAAGGGACACCTGTGAACAATTAAACAATCAACCAATGACCACATGACACAACAGACAAGGGAACACAAGGCAGGATCACATGACAGACCAGAACAAGGAACAAGAAACAAAACCCAAACCGTGACAAATATCACATAGATATTCATTTTCTATAACTATTTGTCATACATGTTTCATTTGTGATAAACGTATTTTTCTTCCACTCGGACAACTGAACTTTAATTGCTTTAATTAAAAACAAGTTTATTGATTTGTGTCGTGACTTGTGTACATTACATTATGTCATGATACACTGAACTAAATTATTCTGACAGGATGGGCAGTGTAGGCGTATATCATGGGCGAAGTTAATGCATCAGAAATGAGCTTCACTGCTGTGGTTATGAAATATATAATATTAGAAAGAGATGATCTGTCCGTCTCTATCTATCCATCTATCTATCTATCTATCTATCTATCTATCTATCTATCTATCTATCTATCTATCTATCTATCTATCTATCTATCTATCTATCTATCTATCTATCTATCTGTCTGTCTGTCTGTCATGACCAGAATAAAACCCTGTCCATGTGAGTATGTACATGTGACTCAATCAATTGTGTGGGTAAATGTACAGGGGTGCCAAAAAGCATTTGAACACTTTACAAATGTTTGAATATCATTACATAGACAATTAAAGGGATAGTTCACTTTGAAATTAATTTTTGATATGTGTTAGCTTACCTCAAGGGCATCCAAGATGTAGGTGTCTTTGTTTCCACAGTATCTTTAAAGCTGCAGTCCGGCACTTTTTTGGGTTTAAAAATATCAAAAAAGACATTTTTGAAAAAAAACGTAACCAGCCAGTGTTCAAAACGATCTGCTTGCCTTACCTCGATTCAAAACGGTAAGCTTGTAATAATGATTTTAATTCCAGTGGTACCGGTGGATTTCCGCGGGAATTTCGAGCATGTCTTTGCGTCATTACGTCACTTCTGTACACATAGAGAAGGAGTCCCCGGCTAGCGTGTGTGGATGATGGAGGTGGAGATTTAGCTTAGCACTTGGTATGGCGGATCCCGAAAGTTTAAAGCGACAATCACCAATGACAACTGGAGATTCACCAGTTGTAAAACCCAAAGACTTCGGACTTCAGAGTGGCTACAGAAAAAATATATTTTTCACGTTTTGACGTGATATAAGCAATCGTTAGATTTAATCAGCATGATATAGCTACTGTAATGCTTCCCCCCACCCCCCGAATTTGGTCAGAACAAAAGTGAATGTTACTTACTTGTTCAGATGACATTTTCCGATGAAAATTCTAATGTTGACACTTTCAAAAAGTATACTCTGAGATTGCTGATGACAGTAACGTTACAGTATCCACAGCGACGCGGCAGCCTCAATACATTGTGTTCATCCGCGCTGTTTCATGCCGATTTACTACCCACGCACAGTTAATAATTCCGCGAATAACTGCAATTGCAGATTTCTAACAGAGATGGCGACAAAGAGGAAAAACGACGGACTGCAGCTTTAATTTTGATATTTTTAGGTCAAACCGTTGTTATCTGTCAGTCATATAATGCAGGTTTATGGGGTCCACCTCAACCCTTGGACAGAGAAGTCCAAATTAAACATGACTTAATGACTCGTAAATGTAAGTACACATTGATGGCCTAAGACACGAAACGAGCGGTTTGTGTGAGAAAACGAACAGTATTTATATCGTTTTTACCTCTTGTATGACGTGTGCGCAGACTGGTGCATAGATGTATACACTAGATTTCGCCTTGGCTACAGCAGTTCATGGGAACGAATGTCTTTAATGCGACATCTAGTGTATATATATCTATGCACCAGTCTGCGTACACGTCACACAGAAGGAAGCGCCCGCGCCCTCAGAGTACTTGGACGTGACTGTGATTACAAGAGGTAAACGACATACATACTGTTCGTTTTCTCACACAAACCGCTTGTTTCGTGTCTTAGGGCATCAATGTGTACTTACATTTACGAGTCATTAAGTCATGTTTAATTTGGACTTCTCTGTGCATGCTCTTAATGTGGACCCCATAGACCTGCATGATATCACTGTCAGACAACAACGGTTTGACCTAAAAATATCAAAATTGAAAATACTGTGGAAACAAAGACACCTACATCTTGGATGCCCTTGAGGTAAGCTAAAACATATCAAAAATTAATTTCAAAGTGAACTATCCCTTTAAATATCCAACTAAGTGACATTTCTTTAAAATATTTCTTTCACAAAAATGGTTTTAACCAAACAGCAAAAAAGAAGTAATCACAGTTCAAACCATCATGTATTCTGCTGTCCAAAGGGGTCAGTGGGATTTTGATTTCTGAAGGATCATGTGACACTGAAGACAGCGAGTAATGGGTGCTGAGAATTCAGCCTTGCATCACAAAAATAAATGACGTAAAATATTGAGCAGAACTGGAAAAGCTCAGATAAGATACGGCCATGTTTACATTGCTGCAGCTTTCAGGTGCAGGGGCTTCACAGCATGGGCAATTCCTAAACAATACCAAGTGTGCTGTTTTTCTTCTCTGACCTCGGTCCCCTTGCAGTTTTCTGAGAGGAATTTGTGGCTAAGGGCATAAGAGAGTTAGTTTTTTTCATACCTGTATTAAATGTGGAACTGGATGTTTTGAACAGTCCTGCATGATCACAACAACAACAAAACAAAGCCAGACACATTCACAAGTCTGACTCATGTCCACTGGCGACATGTGGCGCATTGTGATTTTATTCCCCAGGCTGCCCTCTATCCAATTTTAGACCTTACATTAGCATTTCTTTTTAGCATATATTAGTATTTCTTATTCATTCGGATTTAATAGAGGCATGACATGTACTGTACAGTTGCACTGTAAGGGCTGCCCAATCTGTCCAACAACAGTTTCCGATAAGCGGATGAAGGTTTACTGGGTGTTACTGTCTTTTCCGTGGCAAAGTAATTTTATTCCAATTCAACTTTTATCCGACTCCATTTTATCACAAACTCGAATTTAGGTTAGATTGTCAATTGATTATTGGTCATTTATATACAGTAATAGTTTAGCAGATCATTTGATTATTCTATTTAACTCTTTACTTTATATTTTACTCGTTCATTAGGGATATCGCTTAGAGAGTCTCGTGCCGGCCGTTCTTTTACGCAGATCTCACGATCACAAACTCGTCAGTCTGATCGATAACCAGAGGTTATGGCTAAAGCAGTTTAACAATGCTGCCACACACAGTTGCTGTTGTTACAGTAAAAAAGTACCCATGTAGCCCCCTACAGTCGCCAATATAACAACATAGTTAAAGCCCAGACAATAACCGGAGGTTATGGCTAATACATTCAGAAAATGCCACTCCAAACGCTACTATTACCTCAATAATATTTTTATCTAGCCCCCTATTTTCGACTGCATACAACTTAGTTAAAGTCAAGCAGTTAGTCAGGAATCTAGAATCACACCAGATGTGCCCCACGCTCTATCTAAACTGGGATCTAGTAGGCCTATGTACTTAACCCTGGACGCAGATTTGCAGAAGCATAAGACTTCACTTAATCTACTTGAGAAAATAGTTTCAGAGCAAATCAGAATAAAATCAAATGTAACAATGTATTGGTGATGTCAAATGTATCATGTCAATTCCATAATCATTTCAAAGATAATCAATACAATAACATCACATGCTCAGAGATAAAGAGTAAAAGATGTACCTGACTCAAGAAAGAAAAGAGTGTCTGAAAGACACTCAGCATTATGGGCCGATCTCATTACAAAACACCCTGCCTCTTGTGCTCTTTCTTTAAATACACAGACCCATATAGAAACTACTTTCACATGTAAAGATTTGCATTCAGAATTTACACCTTTTGAGAGCAGGGTGCCATTTGCCTGGAAGAAACACCCTCTTCTGTAAGCAAGTATCTTTAAACTCTTAAAAACCTTATTACCTTTTGGTTTACTTCTGTGGGGATGAGACCTTTGCACCAGTTGCACTGAGACATTTCAAATGCATGATACCAGACATGTAAAGGGTTGTATGATAATTGTTCATATTAAACCATATAGATTTTTGGGTGAACTTTGGAGATCTCAGCATGAGAGAGAGAAGAAATGGGGGAAGAGGGAAAGAGATGTAGATTAGGATGATACATTGTGAGACTTGCATCTCAAATGGTGATGGTAACTTCACAAGAGAGAGTTCAAATGTTAATTTTCTTTGTATTCTCAGAGAGTTGCCCTCTCTTCCAGTTCTTACAGTTCTTCTAGTCTTACAGTACGGCACAAAGACAGCCAGAGTCCCAAATAAGACAGCATCGACCTACAATTCTGCAATGTAAGCTCTGTGATGTTCTTGGTCACTGCTAATGTGGTTACAGTGACCTGAGCAGTTTCTCATGTACTATGTGGCACTGCCAAAAAAAAGCTTGATTGTTCAGCAGTAACCAAAATGTCTTCCTCGGTTGTTTATGCATGTGGCTATAGTGACCTGACCTCCAACAATTATTTCTGACGATCTCCACTGAGATTGTAAGGTCAAGTGTGTTTAAGCGCTCCTGCTGGTAGATGTAATGTACATAATGTAGACCTCTGCCATCAATTAGAAATGCTGACTCAACTAATTCAAAAGTAAAGGGGAAACTTGAGTATAAATAAAGCAATAAAAAGTCGTCAAAGCTCTCTATGCAGTTAACTAGAGAGGACTGTAGTTGCACAGTATGTACTTAAATCAATGATTTGAACTTAGAGGGCCCTATTATACCGATCTGAAACGCAAGTATCAAACGTGAAATGCAAGTAACTTTGTGACACAAATCTAAAATGGGATGGTCTGAAGTAGCTACATTACTCATAGGTGTGGTTTGACCGTAACGTGTAATGAACCAATCAGAGCGTCATCTCACATTCCCTTTAAGAGCAGGCGCGCTTGTTCCATGGCGGATTACTATTATAACGGCGGATTTGCCAGGCACACGCAACTTACATGATGGTAAAGGTGATTTCGCAGTCTTCAGAATTTAGTTTCCAGGTTCTTGACGGACAACCCACTTTGTCAGATGTCCTTATACCTGTCTTGCCACTATTGATCAAACAGGTTTGATCCGTCATTACTACAATTAGCCTGAATAATTTGGGTAAATGGGTAAGCTAGATTTATGCCTATTTTTTCACATCTTCATGGACACAACAATGATTTCCCTCGTGTGGTAATATTTTTCCTTGTAAGTTTGCAAAAATATGAACTGCTGCGTCTGTGTAGATGAGAGAAGCAAAGTGTATGTGCGTTGTGCACACGCTACATTATGGCCAAGCATGCACCCTTAAAATAGCATCTGAATAACGCGCCACTGACTTTAGACTATGTTTTTCCTGGTCTGTGGTGCAATTGTTTTCTCAAACTGTAAAATAGCACCAGGGAACATTTGCGCTGGAACACGTCTCCTCTTTTCGCTGAAAGTGCGTCTGTGGAGGGAAATGTCCGCTGTGCGTCGGCGGCAAAATAGGAATGATACATGCGTCGGCGTACAAAGTCATTTGCGCTGGGTGCAAGATAGGGCCCAGAGTGTGCAATACACGCCAATGTTCAAATTTCTAAAAACACTTATTTGACGTAGAAGCCACGTCAGGGTCTAAGCAGACGTATGCACTATTCCTTGTGGCATGACAGTCGGAGTACTGCAGGTATTTGGAAACCGAAGGAATTTTTGCCACTCGCCATTTTCAAGTAAAGGATTTGGATGTTGACTGGTGCTCTTTTATATATTTATGACATTAATTAGGGGGCGTTTACAAGGTAGAGATCATTGGAAACGATTCGACTGCACAATTTTGGATGGATGGATGGATGGATGGAAACTAAAATAGGGGAATAAGACTAAATAAAGTACATGAAACCTCGCTGAAGGGTGAGCTGCTAATATGAGGCTTATTTGGCACAATTACTGGAGGAACCTGATATGTTTTCTCTCTGTGTGTGTGAACACATTTCCAGACAGGGATATATTGGCTTGTTACTTGATTTTAATATCTCTGTCATCTTTCACCCACAGGGCCACATTAGATTATAACTCATGAAAGAATAACGAGGTGTAACCACAATCAACACAAAATCAAATGAGACACTAAACACTGAGGTGATGCAATGCATTCACGCTGCAGAGAGCATGTACAAGCTCTAATATTGGATTCAAACCCTTCAATTCTCTTCACTGTCACAGCTCATAATGACCCTTCGGCGTTTGAGCACATTTTAAATGGAGAAAATACACACCAAACACCTTTCAAATTTATTTACGAAAGCAGCAAAACAATAATAGAACAAATTCCTGTGGGCCACATCCACATTTTCAGTGTTATTGTTATTCAGTGAATGAATTGTGCAATGCATCTGAAACAACAATTGACAAGATCATTAAGTTAGCCTAGCGCAAATATTGGCTCAGTCCCAAACTGTACACTATCCATCATATTCACAAATAATGTTCAAAATTAGAAAAAAAATTCTTCTTTTGTAGAGAAATGCAACTTACTCACATCCCTACCCTTAATGTCTCAACACAGATAGATGTGCAATATCCCTCCTAAACCTGTGGAAAGATTTAGATACAGACCTGACACTGAAAAAGCTACCGTTTCCTTTTCAGCAATAAAACCCCAAGAAACACTCCACAGCAGAACCCCCTTCACACATATCCTGATTTTCTTATATTAAACCACTGAGAAAATAGGAAAACAAACAATAAAAAAAAAAAAAAAAGAGATGCTCTACCATCAAAAGAACAGGTGCAACCAAACATCTAAAATTCAAAACAGTAAAATCATAAGTATGACAAATGCCAAATCATTTCCATTATTTCATTATTTGACACCCTCAACTTTCAACCTGTCAATCATGACAGATGTTTTCATCAGTAGAAAGTTTCTATGACATTGAATTAGAATCACGTCACATACAATGTATCGTCACATTCAGGTTGATTTAAAAATGTTGCTTTTCGTAATAAAGTGCCTGCATTCTTGTTTATATTCGACCTTGCCTTTACTGGCTTGCACGTATAGGATTTGGTGCCTGACTGAAGTTTCCTGCTCATGGGACGACTACAATAACTCAACCACATAAATATAGAAACACTAGGGAGCCGGTTTACTGCTTATGGCACTAAATTAACTTGAGTAAATTTGAGCTTGAGCTACCTATAATGCATGTACGCTACTCTTTTTCTTGCCTTCATTGTTTCATGTTCTTTCTTCTCCTATTTTAATGACTACATCAAGTGACTTTACTCTTTCGAATGACCTCTTCATTTGATTGTGTGCGTCTCATCGCTCAATAAGAAGGATGATAGTATTTGGGTCAGCAGAACAACCCTGATGTGCTTATGCTGTATTGCAATCATGTATCATTGATGCCTTGATTAAATGCCCTTGTAATAGTTAATAAATCAGACAAACATGTACTAAGACATGGCAGCATTCTTTAAGGAAGGGATAGTTTTGCACATATCATAAATAATCACATTAACAATAATTTTAGACAGTTATCAGGGGGTGGAGCACTAGAGGCCTCATTTATAAAATGTGAATAAATTCAATGGATTTCATCCTAAAGGAACTTATAAAGACAAAAATGGACATTAAAATGCACTATATAAGTGTGTATAAGTGTTAAGTGATCAACCACGTTTTGTTTTGATTGTATGTGTTGCTTACGAGATTCTACCACAATAATATGCAGAAAATTTGTTTGTAACAATCATGCAGCAATATCCATGAAAAACACTGTAAAAATAGTTTAAATGTTTGTAATCAAAATGTATGCCTGCACAAAAGTAATAAGCACGATTTCTCCGGAAAAGAAAGGAATGCTTTTTATTATCTTGTAGCGTTTATGCCTCGGACTTTTGGTCCGTATGAATTAACTCAAATGATCTATAGGGAATTTTAATAACTAATCATGAATATGATTAATATTTGCATATTACAGTTACATTAAACTATCGAAATTGAAAATGTATAGATTATACGAATATATGAATAATCGATCACAACGTCTTATAATTCCTCATTCATATCTCAATAATCTTATTTAATTTCGATCATGGGATAACCTTTTAAGGGAAATTCATGTAGTGATCAAATAGGTGTTTGTCCCGCAAAAACCATCAAAGATCAATCCATCAATCTCTCAATCAAGTTATCCCTTATAAACTCCAAGAAATATCAACTTTCTGGTCGTGAACGTTAATTTTCCTGTGTTTATAAAATTAAACTACCTTAATGTAGTGCATAATAAGCGCGGTAGCTCTTAGTTCGTAAACCTCATTGACTCGTATTTTTACAAGCAATTTCACAGAAACAGTTGAATATATTGTTTTAATAAATGCAAACTACAGAATATAACGGAATACACATACTGATTATATGTTTTATACGTCTATGTACAGTTACTTACATTAAACAGACAAGACAAAAACGGGTAACAGCTGATGAGAGAAGGAGAGTTATAGAGAGTTGGGGAGGGGCGCGCGCCGTAGCACGCGCTGAGATTGTAGAGAGATAGAGAAAGAGAGAATGGTCACGTGTGACCATAGAACAGCAAACATCACAGACCTTTGAGAGAGACATCAATCAAAACAAACCTTAAAACATTAACACTCGTCAGAGTTTGATACTTGCAAAAAAGGTTCGTTTGTGTGTGATGAGCTGTGTCCAGCATGCGCGTGTTCTCGTGTCTGAGGCGCGTTCTCCCGTGTCGTTTCGGAGCCGGGCGCGTGCTCGTTGCCAGAGCACGTTTCCGCGGGAGCTTTGAAAGCTGGTTGAAAGTGAAGTTGCTGAAGGAATTCAGGCTCCGTTCGTTCGACTCGTAGGTGGAAACGAACAAAGTGGAATTTGGAAATTAAACAAAAGAAACTTTATAAAGAAAATAAAAGCAGGGAACTCCGTGAGGGAGTTTAGATCGGAGACGTCACATGATGAGCAGTGATGAAGGCAGGGAGCGCAGAGCAAGAGAGAGATTTTTGGGGGAGCTGTGGCCTTTAAAGAATGTATAGCTCCACCTTTGTTTGGCACAAGTAGCCTATCACCTTCAGTGATCTGAGAGCGGGTAATTTCCTCATAATCACTAGCATAGGGATTATTTCAGATGCTTCAGACATTATCTTGACCAATTATACACACAAAAATATATATCAAAAACATTGCTATTGGATCATATGTGGACATTTCAGTTTAAGGGTCCATGAGTGTGTGTGTGTGTGTGCATACATTCCAGAGTATGATAGAGCCACAGAGTTCCTTCTGTTTTATGGCCTGTGAGTGTCCGGTTACATGCTCATGCATGCGTTTGGACAGGAAGTTTGGGGGCTGGGTTCTATGGAGAGCCACCAAAACTCTTTTCTGTTCAGACAGTGAATGAAGTGTTTGGAGAAAACGATTAGCTAATTTGATAAGCACCTGTCCGGATGTCATTGTTGCTACAATCTTGTTAAAAAAAGGTTTTTCTCTTCTTTTCTGCACTTCACTTCTGCTCCAGCTTGTGTGCTAATTTATCTTAAACTTAAAGTCAGCATAGTGTGGTGCAAATATTGTAAGTCTTATGATAAAATGCTGATGACAATGCTGCTCAAGTCACTTTGTATAAAAGCAGCTGCTAAAAAAAAAAGTAGTTTACTTACTGCTAAGTGCTTCAAACAAAACTCTTTCAAAAGACTTGATGGCATAGCCTTGCAAAATTGGGCAGATTTGTTCGTCCTCAGTGCTCACTGTATCATCCTGTTACCATCTTAGCACAACTTTGTTCCCAGCTGGCAATCAGATTGAAACCGGTGATTTCAGCCAGTGACGTTCAGTTGACGTTTTTGTGTGAAATGTGCATCAAACTGTCAGTGTGCGGTCAGACCTGCATGCTGCCATCTATGCTCATATGCCCTCAGTTTGGACAAGGATTTTTAGCCAAGTGTGAGCCAATGACCTGAGTCATAAGTGCCATGTGACTTATCACAGGAAAATTACATCAGGACAAAGCTGATTGGCGGATGGCATCAAAATCCAAAACCAATCCATGTTATTATCATTAACTAAAACTAAATATCAAACTAATAAAAATTAGTTTTAGTTGTTGTTTCCGTTTCATTTTCAATGACTTTTAGTTTGTCTTCATTATTTCCTGTGTTTCTTTTGTTGTTATGGTTGCTGAGGATGTTTTTATTCGTTACTATGGTTATTCATTGGTTCATTGATTATCTCACACCTGTTTTATATTCAATTCATTGTCTTGTATATTGCCCTTGGTGCCTTCAGTTCGTTGTCTAGTGTTGTTTGTGTTCACGGACAAATCATTATTATGTTTTATTTAATAAATGTTAATGCTGCTAAAGATCTGCTTTAAAACTTAAAAGAAAATCCCTGAAAATGAGAAATGTTGTTCAAATGCTAACTGAGTTCAAATAAGTAGTTCACCTGCCCATTTAGGCTTAAAGGTTAATAGTAAACTAACTTGGCTTGCTGTACTTGGAGGAGGCCCGGCTTGAGCTCTGAGTTAACCCACTTTTCGGATGCACTTATTTTCTGAATGGAAAAGCTCTGTTCAGTAACATTTATTCAAACATTGTGCCTTTTTGCTGCTTTAATGTGAAGCATTTTTAGATGACTGAGGTGTTAAAGGCAACCGTCACAGATTAACCCTTTTTGTAAGTGATGTTTATTTTATTTTCTCTTCTTTTGCTGCAGTTACTCATTTCCTGTGTTGTTTGTTTTTTCACTCAATTCCTCAGTAGCCACGCTGATTCATCTAACAGCATGACGTCATCCAGAAATCTGGAACATCTTGTCTTTTTGTAACACAAAACACTATGGAAATGCTTTTCGATTTGCAAAAGCCCTCCTGAGTGCATCCATTTGACATCAAAAACGTGACCATTCACCAGTAATTATTTGTTAAACAGGATGGATGCATGGAGTCAAAGTTTTTTTAGTTTGGACTTTTAGTTTGTTTATCACATGTATCCTGTCTCCATGGTCACGCATCATTATGAGTTAGTTGTGGTCAGTTGTGTTTGATTAGCTCCTCGTTGTCTGGCCTGTCTGATGTTCATTGTCTGGTCTTGCGTTTGGTTGTGTCTGCACTAGCTAGCTGTCTATAATACAGGAATATTATTAAATTATCTTGGAAGCCTTTCATCTACGTCTTCGTGCCTTTATCGACTGAGCAACCATTATACATGGCACACGATTATTTTTCATTGTGGCCTTTATCAGTGAACTTTGGACAATTACACTTAACGTGACAACCAACTAGTGAGTACATTTGATTTAATCTGTCCCTTTTTTGATGGTCTCTTAGGCTACATTGAACCTATAGGTGTGTCCCAATTCGCGTAAGCACTATTCTATGCTGTTTTGTAGTATAAACAGTGCGAGAAGTGTGTGAACTGAAAACTCCAAATAGAAAAAGTACTCTTTAAATACCTACTTAATTAACTGAAAATAAAAATGTTGGACACTTCATGCACTCGACTGTTGCGCTTTTAATTACGTAGCGAAGGGGAAGGGGCTACTCTGATGTTGAATGACAAAATAACCTTAAATTCTGTATAAAAACCTATATAAAAATAGTGTGTGTAATAATAGAGGCCAGCTAGTAAAAAGCTGTGCAGGCAAACCTCACTCTCCTGGCTGTGACATTAGAGGCTGTGGTATTTAGCGTCCTTGTTAGCACGCTCACCTTCCATTTCAGAGACGCTGGTCCAAATTCTGCTCGTAGCGGGTCGGTTACAAATGCATAGGGCCCTATTTTAACGATCTAAGTGCATGGTCTAAACTAAAGCACAGGGCACAAGTGCACTTAGTCCAAATCCACTTTTTCTAGTTTTATGACGAAAAATGGTTGGTGTGCGAGGCGGTCTAAAAGGATTGTCCCTATTCTCTTAATGAGTAATGGGTATGTTTTGAGCATAACGTGAAATAAGTCTCCATTCCCTTTAAAAGCCAGTTGCGCTCGCGCCATGGCGGGTTGCTATAGCATATAGTTCCAGCAGGCTTTTGAAACATGCATAAAAATTTGTAAACAAATAAATATTGTGTTAATTCCAATATAATGGCACCACTATAAGATTAGACCACTTACATTTAATACTCTATCTCAGTCGCGCACTGTCGAGCGCGCTCTCGGACAACGGTACTCTCGGCACACAGACTGATTAGGCAAGGCTACGTTTGTAGTGACAAGGCACACTATTTTATTATCTGCTTACCTTGATTGTCATCCAAACTTTCAAACGCGCATCAGTGGCTCCGACTCCAAACCTATGCTCCGAACTCTCTCTGAACTTCTCACACGCAACTGACCTATCACGTGCAAAGGTTTTCAGCGAATCAACGATCAGCAAATACTGCAGTGAGAACGTTGTTGGCAGATGTTACAGCTGTGGGCTCAGCTAAACTCCTCCCCTGTCATTAATACACTGTGGCCTAGTCATTATAGTCATCAATAGAAAATTAACGGATTGAGAGGGGAGAAAAATGGATTTTGGCGTGACATTTCTTGCCTGTGCGTGAGACCGTGAGATTGATGCTGAAAGCGTGAGTATCACGCCAGATGCGTGAGAGTTGGCAACCCTGAATTTATTTTGCCTAGAGACTCAAATGTCAGAGGTCAACACATGCAGAACACAGGTTCAATCCATTTTTCATGAATTATTTGTACTGAGAACTGTATGTAAGAATGAGGGATTTATTTTTTCTCCTCGAATGTAATATTACCCCAGACAGCAACATAGTGTCGGCCCAGATCCTGGCCACATCCACATGTACCAGATGGGCCGACGCTATGTTGTTGTCTGGGACATCTGTTTTTATGAAATTTTGTTTTTAGCATTTTTATAAACTGTATAGATATTACATTTGAGAAAGCAGCAGGAGAAACATTAGGATTTACATTTAGAGTAATGTATTTGACAGACACTCAGCAACTTACAGTACTTTGCATTGAGGATATGCATAATAATACAAAGTTCTGTAATGAACTCTAGATGGTGCAAGCTGATAGGTCCTTACCATCTGCTTGCAATCACATCGTTCTCTATAGAGATTGGTTCCTGTGGTATCAGCAGTCAATGAACTTGCTGCTCAACTTTCCTGAACTTGCTGTGCAGAAGCAATAATCAACAGCAGGAGCAATAACTGCAGCAGCGAATACCAGATCTATTCCACCAATGCCAAAACATATTACCATTGTAATATCCATTAACGTGCTAAAAACTCCAAGTGCTGTCATGACAGAAAATCAGTTCACGCATTTCCATAGAATCAAACCATGATTTACAATTTATTGTATTTTCAAGGTATAGTTTGTCAAATCTGTGATTGCTCTTTCACTCAATTCAGTCAATTGCATTTATAATAAATAATAAAAATACAATACAAATATGTCCAATTTTTGATACTCTGACATGTAACATGACAGTCCATCAAGGAAAAAGTGACTCTCATAATGCATATTAAAAACCATCTTTGAATTACTTACATTTTTATGGATACTGACAAAACAGTATAAACCATGACTGTTCAGACCTTTTTTGCAAATGATATTTAGGAGCTTTAATTGAATACCCCTGATCTACAGAAGGCTGTACGAGCTCCTGAGGAGCAGATCTGACTGCATCTCATTACACCTGTACGGTCAAAGGCCAGAAACATTAGCGGTGTTATAGAGGCAGCTTTAATTTAGCTGCCATATCCACTTTGTTTAAATGAGAATTTGGCCAAGGTAATTAGGCGACTAAGCTGAATTATTCTATATATTCATTATTCATATCATAACCAAGAAAAGCCTGTGCTATCACTGGGCAAATTAATCATTCAATGCAGTGGCACAGATACCAGTTGATTATTTGTAATAAAGTATCCACTTATATAATGACCCAACCACTGAATAATAGGAGTGATTTTTGATTTGTTGATTTGCAAGTCATTGTGTATCCAATCTTAAATTAACGGTTAGTTTATTGATCAAATAAATTACAGATTTACTGTAATGTGCATTTAAAGTCACCATTAAATCAAGACTGATTTATTGTATTTTCTATTTTCCCCATTTATTTTCATAATAAACATTTATTTTCTTAATACTGTTCATGATCTGTGTATGTTATTCAAAACAATAATACAATTGATAGTCTTTGTAATCCTTTATCAAAATGCAATAGCTTGCTTCACTTTTGAAATGTTTAAAAAATAAAAAAGCAAAAAATATTGCTAAAAGAATCGTTAATATAATTGGAACCAGAAACATTATATTTCTTACCCGCCATCCCTATCACAATCTCCAACTCGCTTCACCTTAAACCTGCCATTTTGTTCTTTTCCAAACCTTTTAGAAATAAACTATTATAATTGGGCTGCTGGAAATAAGGACAATTGCTTTAGCTGGAAACGTTTTTGTTCATAATTGAACGGCATGTCAGAGTTGTACAGTCACTTTGTACTTGGTCAAGACCTTTCCAGCAAGAACCAGCAGCAGTAGCAACAGCAACGATGTAATGAATTTGAGAGCCGGGCTGTGTCTGACACGGTCAGTGCTTTAGCATGTGATGAATCTGTCCAGCAGTGATAAGGATTTATATACTGTAATATGTCAGTCCCAGAGATACGCTTCAGTGGGATTGTAAATGGATATATTGATATGAATAAAGTATGGCTTAGTCGGAAACAACGAACAGAGAAGGGTGTCATAACCTTGCGAACCACGGAACCCTCTTTGCAGAGTCAGAATAGCTTGAATCTCATAAAAAGTGTATTATTCACACAATCAAATCCATTATTTATCTTTCATTTCTTTCTTTTGAAATATCAACTGGATGTGTTCTTGTCAGGTTTTATTTTTTATTCAGGTTTTATTTTTATTGAGACATTATTTCAGATTTAGTTAGATTTGGAAGAGATTCTTAAGTTCCGTTTATAATATAATTTGTTTACTATTGTCATATTTGTGTGAGCTGTTGGCCAATTAAAACCATGTAACTGATGCTCTCATTTGGTGCTATGATCTTAAATTGGTCTTTTGTCTTTTTATATCCAGGAACTACTGAAATCTTAGAAATCTTATAGAAAGCAGTTGTTCACAGGTTACATTTTATTCAAAAGCAGGAATATATCACTGAATAAAAGCTGAATCATGTTGAACAAGGGACCGAAGCAAAAGCGCTTGTTTTTCGGCTGTTTGTCATGTGGCATTAGTTTCTTCGATACACAGATTCAGTCTGCTAGATTGCTTGCGTCTCCGTTTCGCAGCTGCTGTTTCTGACAAGATGCTTTTGTTATGCTTGAGAAAACAGTCTCTGCTTAGCTGTGCAGTTCTCGTCTGCTATCAGACAGAAAAAAAATACAACGCAGGCATCCAATCTGCTGGATCGTCCAGTGCTGAAACATCAATTTACACTTGTGTTACTTTGAACTGCAATTTTTCTTTTTTCTTTTAAGATTTGCCTTGCCTTACCAGATTTTTTTGAAACCAGGACTAAAGGAATGGTGAAGCCAAAGATGAAATTCTCTCATCATTTACAAATGCACCCTTATGTTTTCTTGCTTCTGTGGAACATAAATTATTAATTTTTGAAGAATGTTCCCATCGTTCTATTCCAAATAATGAAATCGAAAGGGTACTGTGTCTGTCAAGCACAATAAAACCAACATAAAAGCAACAATATGTATGAAACTAGGCTATACATTATGGGATTGCCGAGGGATACATGTACGTGCAATTCACCTTTGCATTTATGATGCCTCAAAATGATGAGTGTTTGACGAAGTATTTTATTTACATTTGTGTTACTGGCCTTGAAATCTAGAAAGCTGAACTTGAAATCAAGTATCACCCATCCTAATAAACAGAACTTACAGACCTTGCTGTACTTTGCACTTTCAGGAAAGCCATGGAAATCAATGTCCTTAAAATTCTAACATTTCTTCCATATGTGTCCCTCATTACTGAGTCCCTCTGAAAAGTGTTTTCTAGTCTCAGTGGGTTCTGGCACTCTAGTTAAGATCTGCTCTTGATAATGTCCCCAGTGCCAGGTCAGTGCCAGCTACACACACCAGCCTGTGCCAAATTCCTTATAAGCTCCACTCAGCAGGCCAGAATACAGCATGGGGGAGATATCACGCTGACAGAACCTGAGAGCAGCTGCAGTAGTCATACTCATACTGTACTTAAAGTAAACATGACATCAAATGTGTCCCAATTGACTTTTATGTGTTTTATTATGTCCTCATTTCATTGCGAATTATTCATTAAAATTGACTATACTTATTTTTAATGGACTATTATAATGTTCATTATAAAAGATTTATCAATGCACACCAGTAGTTTTTTTTTTTTTTTCATGTGCCCTCATAATCTTTAATCAAAATAACTTCCCCTCCCACTTGCAGTGACATATATTCTCTGATGATGCTACTGGCGTGAGGTCGGGACAACCTGTCACTCAAATGAGATCCACTAATAGCAAAACCCAACCATCCATCAATTCCATTGGACAAAATCAAGCCCCACCCTACTTATTTCTTGTTTGAGAAGCCATTTCACTTGGACATATGTCACGGTATAGGGAAGACAAGACTATCGCAACTTTAATAAACTTCATTACATGTAACTTGCACGGCTTCTGAAACAACTTTGCTTTACATTCTTTTAGGTTACAGTTATATGTAATGCACCTTTTTAAAACGCTGCCAAAAACATTAAAATAACTAAGGATGGATGTGTACTACATATTACTAAACATGTACTACATATTCAAATAAAGTTTAGAACAATTTTTTTAATTTCACCTGGTTAATACCAGCTCACCTGGTGTTGCAACAGAGCCTACGAATGCAAGTTTGATCCAATGAGTGTTTAAGAAGCTTTTCACACCTAGAAAATTTCGAGATTTCTGTTGCCTCAACATTCCTGTGTAAATACCATCATTATACTTTCCATATTTGGATACCTGTCATAGTCTGGTTTCAGAGAGCATACCCAGAGGAATAGAGAGATACAGTATAAATATGAATAATGAGAATAAAACATACAAAGAAATAGATCGATGCACATTCAACAGTCTGAACAGTAAGAGATTTATTAGAATATGACTCCAGTTACACTTGATTCACACAATATGTTTTAAACCTGAAAATATTTACAGGGTTCTACAGCGTGCTACTACACACAGTTCCTGTGTTGAAGGCGAGATCACCGGACATTCAGCCAATCAAAGAAAAGGTCACATTCAAATGCCCTAATTACTGATCAGGTCAATTAAAGGAATAGTTCACCCAAAAGTGACAGTTCAAGTAATTATTTACTCTCCATCATGCTATTCCAAACCCATATGCTGTTATTTTTTCCTGCAACACAAAACGTCTTGGTTACTGATATAACCCTTGTTACTGAGACATTGTTGAAGACTGACAAATGGGGTCTCACTTGGGATCCCCAATCACCTCTGAGTTTTAGAAAAATGGCCAATGGAATTGGCGAGTGTAATTTGCATGCTGAGCCACTCCCCCATACACACAGGAATCTAAGATTGTGGCATGCATCCACTCATTCAAGTTTATACTGAGGAGCCGAGAGGGGGTCCCAGTCATTCAGCGGAGGTTCAGGGTTGTGGCAGGAGAGACATAACGTATCCGTTCCCTCAATCAGGGAACAAGGGTTACATCTGCCCAGGGAAAGACACGGGTTTACCGACAATGAAACTGCATAGTGGAACAATACACATGTTGAATTACCAAGGTGGAATCACAACATATGTGGGGCATCTAGCCCAGTCCAAGTGCTGACAGACCAGGCATGCATCTCGAAAACCGGGCCTGGCGTTGGACGCCTCCGCCGTATCTGACTGCCAAAGGAGGCACGGAGGAAACTCATCCCAGGGTTTACCAAGTGGGGAACTTACCTGGAGAGCAAAGAAGGTGCTAGACGAGCTCCTCAGAGCTTCTGAAGCTCTGTGTGCGGTCCATGTAAATATGCAGGGTGTGGACGGGACACAGCGACGCAAGGGCTGGGTCTGCCTCCTCCGGGGGCAGCATTTGCAAGTTCACCACCTGGTCCCGGAAGGGAGTAGTGGGAACTTTGGGCACGTATCCGGGCCTTGGTCTCAGGATCACATGAGGCCGGCCTGAACTCAAAGCACAACTTGCTGACCGAAAATGCCTGCAGGCCCCCCACCCTCTTGATGGAAGTGAGTGCGATCAGGTGCGCTGTTTTTAGGGACAGGATCTTAAGCTCAACTGATTCCAGCAGCATAAAGGGATGGTTTGGGAGGATTTAACCTTCTGGCACCTCTCAGGAACCTGATGACCAGGTCGTGCTTTCCTAGTGACTCACCGTCAACTGATGTGCCACAATGGCGGCAACATACCGAAAGCCATTCAGGCATCTCCGGAGGTCTTCCTGGTGGGAAGAGCACCACTCAGTGAACAGAATCCACTTCAAAGCACTCCACTTCCTCTGGCTTGAGGGATAGTGTCTACCACTGCTGGTGCTAGGCCACTTAAATCCAGGGGCTGTCACGAGGGACATCAGGTCTGAAAACCAGGAGCGGATGGGCCAGAAAGGAACAACCATCAAGACCTGCTCCTCGTCCTCCCTGAACTTGCACAGTGTCTGAGTATTTGCATAGGCCCTAGGGTCAGCTGTGTGCCAGCGTGTCTGTGCCTTCAACTGTCTGGGTTGTGTCTGTCAAAGGGCACAACAGATAGGTAACAGATCGGTGTGATGGTCACATTGAGTGTGCCCATCTTGGGACTGGGCTGTGTAGTCAATGATGCAGCGGTCTCAAATGCACCAATCCAAGCGGTGTGACTGCAACTGCGGATGCCATATGTCCCAGGAGCCTCTGAATCTGTTTCAGTGGAACCGCTGTTTTCCCCCTGAATGTATTCATGTAGTTCAGCACTGACAGCACAGACTGTGCGCGCATAGCACTAGCCAGGCTTCCAGGCTCTGTGCAAGCGGCACCAGAGGGACAACTCACATAGGGGCAGTGAGGAGGAGCGCTGGGACCCCAACCAGGTAGCGTAGTGTCGCGAAGTTGAGGAAAAAGCATCGGTGCCGAAAGTGTCTGTGAACTGAGCACCGCACCTAGAAAACAATCATCTAACTGCGAATGCTCAGGATAGGGTGGACGGTTCCACTCAAGTCCAATGTCCGCGGCAGCCCGGGCAAGCAGCTCTGAATCCGACTCGGCATGAGAAATCACCAAGGGGGTAATCCATCCGCCGGAAACTGAAGCCTCCGCGGGAGCCGCCATTGTAGCAGAACTTCACCTGCTGTTAGCATTCCATTGACTCCCATTCATTTTTGCGTCACTTTGACAGCGAATAACTTTACATCTGAAGCGTCCAAAGACTCCATTTGTCCATTATTTATTTCTAAAGAAACACGACAATGTATAAAAGGCTCCATTACTTTGTATCTTACGTTATGACTTCGTAGAAGCCGTTTTTGTAAAAATAGGCTAACAATTGCGTCATACCCACGCGACTCTCTGTCGCACTGTAGAGAAATTACCGTATAGACCGGCAGAGAAGCTCGCAAGCAATCGGGGGGACGTGGAGGTATAAAGTCAAGGGAGAAGCCCATAGAGATTCATAAAGTTGATCCTGCTGCTAGCTCATTGACAACTAATAATCATGCTCTCAGTCTCTGCGACATTCGGAAGGGATTCAGATTTCTCTCGGCACAGCTACTAGAAGACCCACGTCACATCTACGTCGTCAAGCTCAGTTTGAGTCTGCGCAGTTCGCCTGGCGATCAGGAAGTGAGTGCTTCAAATGGGCTTCACTTTTCTCCGTTGAAATCTATGGGGTCGCTGTGTCCATCTTATATACTGTCTATGGAAATCACCCCCGAAGGTGAAAGCTCAGCCTTATCTTCCTCTCCAGAGGACAATAGCCCGCTCTCCGATGCAGACTCTTTTAGGGAAACTGCTCTTTATGCTGATGTGCCCAGGGGGAATCGCTACACTTATCAGTGCAAACCGCTAACGAAACACCACAAAATACGCCATAGACCACCAGCAAGAATGCTTCCTTATAGTAGAGGCGACAGGAAGAGAAATCATTCAGTAGAATAACTACTCGGCTCCGAAGCAAAAATCACAATACACAATCACAATGTGCCGCCATCTCATATATACCTGTATGTACGGGGGAGTGGCTTGGCTTGCAAATTCCATTCGCTAATTCCATTGGCCTATTTTCTAAAACTCAGAGGCTCCAAAGTGAGACCTCATTTGTCAGTCTTCAACATAACGTCGGACGTGACTGACAGATAGAGATGAAGAGATTTTGATGCTGATCATTTGTGATTCAGTGATTTTTCAGTTCTCCCTACACAATGCTGTCATATCACTTCAGAATTACAATATCGGCACATGGGTTTAGATTTATATGAGGTGAGTAAATAATTGACAGGAGCATCATTATTTTGTGAATTACCCATATAAGTCTCTGAGTATAACATTGCAAAACTACAGTGGTAATAGGGATATGAATGTGTATATTTTAAAATGTATTCATTGTCAAAAACAATGCTGTTGCAGAACTCCCAAGAACAATTGTAAGATTAAAAGTAGTTGTTGTAAATTCTCACATTTAGAATGTATCATTAAAGATGAAGTGTGTAATTTCTATGGCACTAGTGGTACCAAACAGGTTTCCCAAACACTCCAACGAACCCTTGTGCACTCTTCAGTGCTGTCAATCTACAAATTGTTTACTTCTGGTTCTGCTTAATACAGGTTAAAAGTATAGCAACATTGGGGGGAAAAATACACACTCCACCTTTAAATTTCAAGGAACCTTTTTGCTGTGATACAACAGACCATAAAGACACCGTTATGCTAATCAGCATAGAGAGGTCATAGAGCACTGACGTTATGTCTTTTTTGTGTGCCAACCCAGAAGTTTGCATCTTACACATGTTGTTCAAGATAAACTTCAAATTAACACAACTTTTAGGAATTTCGAAGCCTAAATACAATCGGCAGAAGTAAAAAGCTTAACATAGGCCATAAACAAACTACACCACGGTCGCAAGACTTTAACGTTACCACCATTAAGCTTCCAACAACTCTTCCAATCTTAAAAATTGGAAAGTTGGAAAGTTTGAGTTAGAAGAGTTTGCAAGAGTGTGATTATAAATGAGGCTGTAAGAGTGGACTAGTGAGTAGATGAGATTACCTGTTTGGCGTGATGATGTTTAATCACCCCGGCAACCTCTATAGTCCCATACCTCTTACAATCAACCACCCTTTTCAAGACACAAAAAAAAGCTTTAAAAAGCACAAGTGGGGTATTAGATATGTATTTTATATCATAGAATAAAATGTGAAAATATATTGAGCTTGTGTTAACCACAAACCTTATTTCAGGCATTTAACCCCCATTAAAAAAACCTATTGACTTAAGGACGATGGAACCGGAAGTGCAAAAATTGCAAACTCATTTTCGGGTTTTAGGACTCATTCCTGCAGCACTCTATCCCTATGACATTCTCAGATTTGTGATAAAAAAAAACTGCACATATCAGTTGGAACAATATTTTTCTGTTTTTGCTCAGGCTTTGTTCCAAACCCTAGTGTGCTGATTACACATACATTTACAGATGCTCTAGATCAGTCACTAAGTTTCTATTTAAGTTAGGATGCTGCCTTAGAAGGTAGCTGCCTGTAGGCGGTAGACAAGCAAGGCAGCTCATTAGCTTTGGAACAGCGCCTAAGTGTAACAGCAGAAATATTGTTTTTGACTAGTAGGCGGTTTTCACTCATGGTCCTACAGCTTGACTTCTCAGAAATGTCACCCCTACGAGTGTACAAAGTGTCAAAAGTGAACATCATTAAGGGAAGTTCACAGTTTTCGTTGTCAGGTCCAAACATTCGACTTTTAGAGAAAAACAGCAAGTTGAAAGTGATTTGGCAATTCAAGTATCTTACGATTAGTTAAGATATGACATATACTGTATCAAATAGAAAGCAGCTATGTGATATTGTTGATTTTGAAGTGCTGTATTGGCACAATGATACAGAACAAATCCAAAGGAAATAGTCACGTGTCACGGTTCAAACAATATGAATAAACATCATTAATAGAGTCATTTTACTGTTCTCACATACAATCAAAACCCCTCACATTAAGGAATAATTCACCAAATACTTTTAATTCTGTAACTATTTAAAATAATTTTAAAGGGATAGTTCACTTTAAAATGAAAATTATGTCATCATACGTATATTCACCCTCAAGTTGTTTCAAACCTGTATGAATTTCTTTCTTCTGCTGAACACAAAGGAAGATAGTATAATGTCGGTAACCAAACAGTTAACTGGTCCAATTGACTTCCATAGTAGGAAAAAATATTACTATAGTCAATGGGACCAGTTAACTGTTTGGTTACCGATATTCTTTAAAATATCTTCCTTTGTGTTCAGCAGAAGAACGAAATTCATACAGGTTTAAAACAACTTGATGGTGAGTATATGATGACAGAATTTTCATTTTAAAGTGAACTATTCCTTTAAGCAAAAAAAATGTTTTCCCATGAAATATGGGTAGTCTGGACTCTATGCATATTTGAGCTTATTAGTGCTTATTCCATGAAAATGTTGTATTAACAATATAATTAACACGTCATATGGAATACTTTTATTGTGTTTTTTTGAGAATACGGTCATTAAATGGAAAAGAGCACAACATTTCTCAAAAAAAAAATTATAAAAAAAAATTCCCAGAGAGGCACACATTTGAGAACAACATAAAGGTGGGTATATAATGATCGAATTTAAATTTTTGGGTGAACTATTCAGTTCAAACGTGTTCTCATTGAATTCCCACATGAATTATATTTGAGCTATCTGAATATACAGTATATATATTCCTTATAAAAAGGCATTGCACAAGCCCAAACGTTCCAGTCATTTCCAAAGATAAATCTACCTCATTCTTTAAAACATTCTGTCGGTGTATTCATTGAAAAATAACTCTTGTTAAAATTCTCATAATCATACTAAAGTAAAAAATAGAATGCGCTTAAACTTAAAGCTTTCCCTTTAGTTTCTATTGCAATACCAGGAAAAAAAAACATACTGTACATAAAACGTGTCGGTACATTATATTTTGGGACTATAAAACAAGGGTGCATCTCTGAGCCTTTCAGCAAGGCCATCTACTGCATAACAAATAATTTATTCAAGTTATAAATATTGACTACTGTAAATAAAAAAGACAAACGTCAAATTGCAATCCTTAATTCTTTGTTGTGATCTATTTCGATTGACATTCCAAGAAAGTCTAAGGCCGGTGGCTAAAATCAGACATAATATTACAGACCTCCACAAATTAAGTCCCATGTTTGTCCTAGCGTCTGTGCAACGCCAGTAAAGAATACAGTGATACAAACACCATCTGACAGAAAAACTGATAGAAACCTCAAGACTTCATGGTGCAAATGGGCACTACGATGACCAGTATCACAGTGCAGGCGGCCGCAGCGATCAGCGCGCCAATTTTACACGCCTTTGCTCTGCGAAACTCCGCCTCCTTGCGCTTGAGCAGCGAATCGTAGCCCGGCGTGTAGATGTCCTCCATCCAGTACTCCAGGTTGTTGGGGTTGAGTGAATCCTGGACCTGCAAGGGAACAGAAAAGGTGAGAGGTTCTGCAAAGGAAAGCGTCTGTGTGGAGCAGACCGTGATTGTACCAGGTCTCGGCTGTGAAATAAAGGCCGTGGAAGATGAATGGAGCTCTTGTCCACTCGTCACACTAACTGCAGACAGATTCCTGAAGCAACACATTCTGTCGAGATGGAATTTTTCATCAAATTGCCATTTTAATTGAATATATGGTGAGCGAGTGAGGGGGAAATGAGAAAGAGGAAAGGGTGATATGGTACACGGTTCAGGATGAGATGTTCAGGCATGACAGCAAGGAAAAAAAAGGAACAGTCAGACAAAAATAGCCAAAGAAGCTGAAGGGGACAGAACAACATTTGAACTTTTTCTGAAGAAAACATGAGTGTTGCTTGTCTGTGCATAACTCATGTCCCATCATGATGCTAGGGTGTTTTTGGGTGGCTGTCATTACGTTACTATGTTGTTGCTAAGTTGTTCTGATTCAATTTTAGCGTGTTATGTAGTTGCTATCGTGTTCTGGTAAGTTGTGTTGCTAGCAAGGTTGTATGCCATCAAGAGTTAAACTGAGGTAGTAAACAGGATCCAGAATTGCAATTCAAATTTGATTAACAAAAAGTCATATAACTGTCATTTTTTTATTTAAAAACAATGTTTGTAAAAAAAAAAAATTAGGTTCCAAAGTTTAGACAGCTAGATAGAATTATCAACCGACATAGGATAGATAGACAGATAGATAGAATAATCAACAGACAGACAGACAGATAGATAGATAGATAGATAGATAGATAGATAGATAGATAGATAGATAGATAGATAGATAGATAGATAGATAGATAGATAGATAGATAGATAGATAGATAGATAGATAGATAGATAGATACTGTAAATATACAGTAATTTCAGGGATCAATAGATACATTTCCATCAATGTTTTCATCTGTTTTTCAGCAACAGCTTTTCAGCAGCAGTTAGAAGCTCTATAAAACAATTAAGCTGTAAAAAAATCATATAAATAAATAAATATGAAGAAAAATGTTAATGTATATAATAAAAACAATATAAATATGATATACATTCATAAAATAAATAAAAACCTGTAATGTTATTTAGAAAAATGTAAATAAATATAATATCAACTATTATATACATTTATTGATTTCTTCAAGTATTTATAAAAAAATAATATGGGACATGGCCATGCAGGGAAAAAAGAAAGACAAAAGAAGAAAATACCAATAAAAATCTCCCTGCTCGACCAGGCGGCTGGTTGGAACAACCAGCTAAGACCAGCTTAAGCAGAGACCGAAACATTAGTCTAATCAATCTAGCATTATAAGACATCCATCTAATGTCAAGAGTGCATAATCTTCAACGGCTGTGACGATGATGCCATCTTCAATACCCCTAATAACTGTCCTCCAGAGACCTTTTGCACCCAAAGTGTTCAATGTCTCCATTTTCACACATGGATTGCTTCTGAATATCAGATGTCATTAATTTCAGCAATGACTAGCAGCAGGACGCTGTCACTGATGACACTTTCCTCCACTACACTGAGCACGTAACTTCACACACACTAGGTATCAGCCGTCTCTGTCTCCAATAAACTCAGAGTAATCTTATATCAATACCAGCAAAGTGTGTTCAATGTTGCCATTTTTTTCACACGTGGATTGCTTCTGAATATCAGATGGCAGTAATTTCAGCAATGACTAGCAGCAGGACGCTGTCACTGATGACACTTTCCTCCATTACAATGAGCAAGTACACAACTTCACGCGGGTATTAGCCGTTTCTGTCTCCAATAAACTCAGAGTAATCTTATATCAATACCAGCTGTAAACGAGAAAGATAATCCCATTTTCTCTCGCGAAAAAAAACCTTCACAATTTCATAGTGAAGGGAAATACCAATCATGTGCTTTAAAGGTGACAAAATTTGTTTTTGTTTCTTGTAGTCGACTGCTAATGTGCAATAGGCCCTATGCACAGCTGCACTACTTCCTGAACTTGTGCAGGCTCCTTTGTTTCCTGTCTGCCAGGATTGGCCAAACTGATTAATCCAGGTGTGTCTGACCAACAACAATAATCAGACACACCTGGATTAATCAGTTTGGCCAATCCTGGCAGACAGGAAACAAAGGAGCCTGCACAAGTTCAGGAAGTAGTGCAACTGTGCATAGGGCCTATTGCTACCTGATCATTTCCTAAAAAGCATTTCAGTTCCATTTTTGATATTAAAACATTACAGGCAGAAAAAAATACTTATTAAAATATAATGACATTATAGAGATAATAAATTCAACATTAAAAGTACCATTAAATATTAATGATAAATGTTAATCAAGTTAACATAGTCTAATTTCTCGAAACACAATCAGTTATCTGGAGACTAATTACACCGTAAGCTGGCTTGTAAAGTTACAGGGAATAAACACTAATGTTAGTTTGGAATAAATAATGAATTTTTGGAGATGAACACTCAACAGTACACAACTCTCCTGTGAGAAACACATGATTAATTGTCTAATAAATCTCCCTCTCAGTAATTGCTATGACAACAGAATTTCTACTTTAAGTCACCTAATGGAGCGTTCACAGGACGCTTTCTTCTGTTCACTCTGCACTGGCTTCCACTGCAGCTCATAAATAAAGGAAGCAGAACGCAAAGAAGAAAGGGTACGACAGTTGTTTCGACTGCCTGGACCGAACAGTGCGTCTCATGAAAGCAGCAACGGTTTACCCATTGCTTGTTGACAACAACCACAGGAGAAGGTGGCAAAATGCATAGAATTTGTTTTCTAAGGTTGAGCAGACTCAGGACATAATGGCACTTGCATCTATCTGTACAAATGCACTGCATATGTTTTAGCTTGGAGTGAGAATTAAGGATGGGGTGATTGGAATCATAAGCTAGCTTCTGATTCAATTCTGCAACAATTTTGCAAACAAATTGAAGATAGGTAAAGATACAGTGGAACCTGTCAGCTTGCATAATTATTAAAGGTTAAAATTAATAACTCATTCTTATACAATTAGGTCTTATAATTATTATATAATATTTTTAAAGATATAAGACTAAAAATATAATAAATACAAATATAGTGCATATATTTAGCAAAATGCTCCTCTCTAGAGTTAATTTTTCTAGCTAACTAACATGCTAACATGTGATCATTGAGTTTTAGATGACATATTGTTCACAAGGCTTTATTTACTTGTTTCTGCGGTTGAAACACACATTGAATGATTACATGAGAGATGTGATACATTTCAGTAAGCTGCACTATATCTTTCAACATAGAACACCATGCCATCTATGCCGAGGCTTATAGGATAGCCTCTACACCTTCTGATGTTCATTCATGTTTATTTGGTGCCATTTGGTGAACTGAGGTGCTATAGTGCCCACTTGAGTTCGGAAAAACCGCGCTCACATCATCCAAACAAACTGAACTCTGACATCAATTGAACCCGGGTGCGCACCAAAAGTTATAGTGTGAAAGCACCCTAATAGGTCAAATAAATTTGCAGATCAGATTCAAATCCAATTTAAAAAAAAAAAATCTTTTGATATTTGATAAATGAGAGAGAGAGAGAGAGAAATGACTGATTGAAAATGCATTTTAATCACCTCACCGATATATTTTTAGTACAATTTCATCCTTGCTGCACAAATCCAAAAAAACTCTTTGCTTTGTCAAGGTTTGAATGTGCTGTGCTGGGTCACTAGGAATCACTGGTACGTAGCATTGCTCGAGCTGTGTTTTGTCTTTTTGACATTCTTCGTCTGTTTTCTGCTCCTCTCATGCTGTGGTTGAGTAAGCGAGGCCTTCAGAAAACCTACAACTCTTCCAAATGGGCAAAGGGAGAGAGACACCACCCCTGGATCTAGCCAGTTGTCTGTGCACTGGGGTGAACATGTAACACAGATTTGATGCAAAGATGTAGGACACATTTCACATCCTGCTGCAGACATTGCACAAGCCTCTGAAGAAGTCAACAATTTACTTTTCTGTTCCATCTTTTTTATTTTGTTCTCACACGCACAGAACAAGAACAGCTAGTTTTAAAGCCATCATTTCCTTTTATCCATTCAAAATCAATATCCATCTGGAGAGAGTAAATAAAATAGAGCATAGATTATGGTATTGAATGAAAGAAACTTGCTTTTCTCCTACACTAAAGCCTTTTTATTGTGAGCCCTCCTCTATCAATAGAATGCGATTATGTCTGGAGATAGTGAAGACAGATAAACATCGTCTGAAACAGACAACCATAAGCCTTAATCTAAAACAAGTGCACAACAGAAGGTTTTAAAATCAACATGAATAAAAATGGACCCTTTTTACTTTCTTAATCCATATTCCTGGTCTTTGCAACAAAAAAACAACAAAAAATTTAATAAAAAGCCACTTACTTTTTCAACTTTTAAGCACTTGTTCTTGTTTGTTCCAGTATGTAACTTTTTACTTTTATGGGAACTATGATAAATTTTTCTGAATATTTTGTCCATGTCAACCAACTGATTTCTAAAACAATTCAGTGATTATTTTTTTACGTCTCATAATGGCATATTACATGCCTCTCATTCTCTCTAAAACGTTCCAAGTTGTATGTATGCAAATTATTTGCTTTTCTTAAGTTATATTAATAAGAATTCTTATTGCCATTTCTTATGCCACAATTTTAATTTGTTGTAGCAATGAATCTTCATAAAGTTAATAAAAAATGCTTAGTTTTCAGTCACATGACCTGGAGGGCAAAACATCCATAAACCTGCAGCACAGGCCGGTCAATTTTCCATATTAAAAGAAGAAAAACTAAAATATTTACACAAATTGCAAGTTTTGGGCATATGTGATCCAACCCACGCACCTGCTGCAGTATTTTACTCACTAAAACAGCAGGACATTCTACAATGCTTAATGTGAAAAACACTCAAAGTGCCTTAATTTATGAAGCTGCGTCTGAAATCAAATACTTCCCTACTACATACAGTACTATGCGAAAAACAGTATGCCAAAAGATTAGATTCGAAAAGATGACTTACTACTACTACCGGTGAGATTGTGAAGTGTGTATTCGATGGACACAGAAGGGGATTTATGAATGGAAGTGAAGCAACACAACTGATGCTGGCAGGTCACGTGACAGTGACAACATGGCGGGACACGAGAATGAACCTCATTGGTTCTTGCTGAAGCTCAAACGTGATGCGTAACACGAGAAAGAACCTCATTGGTTCTCGCACTTCAGGTGATCATGCTTGAGCTTCTGTTTACCACAACTGATGTGTGAGTTGATGAATGTTTATATGCGTGAATAAAAGCCTAGATTCAATCTGTTCATCGTATAAAAGTATTATGTATCTTCAGAAAATTTTGGACTAAACCGCTCAATTCATATGGATTAGTTTTACAATCTCTTTTGTCAAAGTGCATATGGAGGGACAGAAAGCTCTCAGATTTCATCAAAAAGATCTCCATTTGTGTTGAAAGATGAACGAAAGTCTTACGGGTTTGGAACGACTTGAGTACATTTTTGGGTAAACTATCCCTTTAATAAAATATCTTTATTGTAAATTCTTGTCATTTTGTTGCAGCCACGAATCCGCTCATAAACCATCTTATTTGAATATGCATAATTTAATCTCCATTATTTGTTTGTTTGTTTGTTTTAATCAAACAAATAAAATTATTCTTTCTTTCTTTTCAAAAGTGGTGAACAAATGACCTTATTTCCAAATTAAACGCTTCACGGATTCGAGAAGTTGTTGACTCAAGATCCAATCATAAACATCATAATCAAATTGTTCAGTCTGGTTTGTTAAGAAATTATCCAAGTTGTATAAACTGGATCAACTGATTCATTGAAATAATTCAAATCAAAAGAATGGCCGTCCTACTGAACACCTCACGCAGAACTAGGCTACGTTAGAATCCATAATTTGGATGTGAACAACAGCATTTTGACGTTGGCCTTGAAATGAACCCAAGGAAATGCGTTAATTGCATTGTGTCCCTGACTGTCAACAGTGAGTGATTTAAATAAGGATCATAAATATTTCACAGCGCACGAGGTCACCTACTGCACTGATGACCTTAAGACACACACCGGCGGCATTTGGCAGAGAAGCATTGATCGAGGAAAAATCGAAGCCTCCATTCCCATGCGCCCCAGCCTTAAAAGCTAATCCCACAGATCGCCACACACAGCACACATCAAAGCCTCAAAAAACTGTGAAAAATCAACAATATTGGCACAGTTGCAATCACAATGCAAAGCCCCTGAGGTCGCCTCTCACCTGCAGGTCCACGGCGCTGAGCTTGTTCTTGTCTCCTGAGTTGCGTTTGTACTCTTCAATGGTCCAGGAGGGCTGGGAACGCTTGGCGTCGGCGAGGCCGGTCAGCCGTAGGTCCGTATAGAGAGGACTGCCCTTCACGTGAGACTTGACCGCGGGAGGGAAGTGGTGTGGGCTGAACACCTGCTCCACCAGGTAGGAGTCCTTGGGCGGCTTTGAGGAGCGGTGGGCCTGGTGGGCCTCATACTGTCGATCTGTCTGTAGGGGAGAAATGGGAGGAAAGGTCACGGAGGAGGGATTTTGTTTGTCTTGTTTTCCAGTACAAAATATCTAAACATATCAAGACATATTTACTTGAGAAGCAATATGACTAAAGATATTAAATCTAAAATATATCACAATTAAGTGAGTTTTTTCTTAAAACAAGAAAAAAATATCTGCCAATAAGGTATAAGATCAATTAATTAATTCATTTTATTTTTATTTCCCCAGTGGCAGATATTATTTCTTGCTTTAAGCTTAAACTCGCTTATTTTTTATAAGATATTAAGTCTTATTTTCTGAAAAACCTAAGTCATTTGGCTTCTGAAGTAAATGTATCTTGATTTAAGAATGCTTAGATATTTGTGCAGTGTTATCTCTTCTGCTGATCTGATAAGGATGTTAGATGCATATTAAGACAGATCTGAACACATAAAACAAACAAAGAGGAGCATTTTTTTAACCCTCTCTTGCTTCTCATGAGGAATACTGCTCACTTAAATGTTCTTCTATGATACAAATGTGACAAAAAAGGCTGGTGATTCTGTGCTAATCAAAACTACATGCATTTAAAAATGTCTGATTATAAAATTCACCCACATTCATTTTTTGATATTGATGTTTGCAAAGGCAAGCAACACTATTATTATTGAACAAACCTAAAGGAGTAAATTTTTATATGCACACTATCGTTCAAAATATTGTTCAGACGTTATTTTTTTTATGTTTATGAAAGAAGTCGTCTATGCTCACCAAAGATGCATTTATTTGATAAAAAAATACAGTAAAAAAGTAATATTGTGAAAAGGTTGTGCTGCCTAATATTTTTGTGGAAACTGTTATACGTTCTCAGAATTCTTTGATAAATAGAAAGTTCAAAAGAACAACATTAATTAGAATGTTTTTGCAACAATGTAAAGTATTACTGTCACTTTTGATCAATTTAATGCATCCTTTCTGTCTCTCTATATAAAAATGATCTTACTGACCCTAATTTTTTTTAACATACACTGCAACTGTTAGTGCTGCAAAAAGAAATGAAACCTCAAATCATAAAACTTGTTGAGAAGAGGTGTGATATTTATTTTCTGAGCAGTTGGGACCATTTTCACCTGGAAAATCATAACTTTGAAGAAGGGAGTTGAGTAGAGGCCACAATCATTGAGATTTTGGGGCCACCTAGCAACTGCATAGCAACATTCTAACAACTTATTAGGACACTTAGCAACCGCTCAGCAAGGCAGTCACCAATAACACCATAACATCATGGTGGTGACTTTTGCAAAGACAAACACAGTTTTGTGGTAGAAAAGTCCTTTCTTAGCAATTCAGAGTTACTGAAACCCTGCATCAGCTACTGTAACTCTCAAGAAAAAAAGCATGCTGGCACTGCATGAGTCTAACTAGCTATATATATATATATACGGTGCAAGCGGGAACCATTGCGCTTACAGGAATGAATGCGGTCTTGTTTGCAGAACTGGAAATGTGTGATTGTCTCAGTCTTTATTATAAAGAATTATATCTGAGTCAGGAGCTTATTCTTGTCCAGAGGGAAACCAAATGGCTGCAGCTTACAACATGAAACATTTGATTATCATGAACTGGGTCATTCTGCAAAACGGGGACCAGTAGTGTGTAAAAAAAAAAAAAAACTTTAATAACCAGCTGATGCAGCATTTAATAATATATAGCTACAAGTAATTTTAGTAACTTTTTGTTTTCTTTTTAAGCAATTTTTTCTAAGAATGTTGTTTTATGGCCTCTCCACATTCTTTGTTGTATTAGTAAATAAACATAGAAACACCTGGTTCCCAAATATTTACCCATTTTAAAGTAATGAACAATCCCATAAAGTAAAGTCAAAAAATATATATATATATATTATTATTCAATTATATTATAATGACATTGTCATCCTTTCAAAAAGTAAATGCCAACTTGTACCATTAACTTATAATTGAAAAGGGGGGATATATATATATATATATATATATATATATATATATATATATTCAACTCCGCGACCCACTTTTGGGTTGCGACCCGCCAGTTGATCTATATATTTCAATGTAATTGCAGCATTTCTATTCTGCCCTGTCATTTTTGTTTCCCTGTCTCTGTACATTTTGTAAAAAAAAAACACCCACCCACTTAAATGTTCTTCTCTTTTAGGCAAGGTGTTGTTCTGTCTGGCCTGAGCTAAGGTGAAAATTAAAAAAAGCCACAGGAGTGAGCGCAGAGAAGAGTGTTGATCCACCTCCTGCTTCCAGCAAGGAGAGACTGATCAAACAACCACAGATGCAAATGAGGGACGGCCAACTGAGAGGAGGAAAAATATTGTCTTTCTGATATTCATAGGTATAGGTTATTCCTCGCCAAGAAAACAGCAGCAGTGAAATAATACGTACTGTAGGTCAGACTCAATGTCATACTGTGACTCATTGAATATCATAAGGATTCTGTATTTATTTCTCCTTACTGTAATATAACCATTGAACTTACAAGTTATAAAACAATGTACCATGGCAATCTTTACTGCTGCTGTAAATTCATTAAGTGTAATCTCACAATCATTAGTGTTGTTGCTAAGCAATAATCTTTTTTACAATTGCTTACTTGAGGTTAGTGATTTGAACAATTCCCTAAATAACTATTAAACTTTGGCACATTCTGTAACCGATGAAAAAGACGTATGATTCCTCATATCATGTGTGGAAGAGGTGCGCATGCGCTATAACCACCATAACCACCATATCAACAACCACCTAATAACTAAAACAAGCTAAACCAGTGGTAATTAAAATAAAAATGATATAAAATAAATTAAAGCTAAATAGAAGTATTAAAGAACTAATAAACATAATACAATTAGTCAAACAAGCTCAAATTAAAAAGAAAGAAAAAAGAAAAAGAAGCTAAAACTGAAATAAAAAAAGCTAAATATTTGAATAAAATATATAATAAAATATACATTTGAATAAAAATAAAAATAAATAAAAATAGTATAGTAGTATAGTATATGATATAGTAGTATATTAAATAAATAATAAAATAGTATATAAATAATAATAAAATAACACTGCGCTAAACCACTCAGAAAGTCTTATTGCCAACCAATTATCAACATCCTGGCAACCAAAACAACCTAGTATTGTGCTGGTGAGACTTGCACAGGAAAGTAAAATATATAGTCCTTATTTTGTCATCTAAATCCATCAGCCTATTCAGGGCACTTCTCTTTAGTATAGGCTATACTTTGTCCAGCACAATTTTAAGTTGAATGGACACACACACAGACATTATTAAAACCTAATTGAAGATAGCCTTCAAATGAAGCGACTAAAAGCATTGGTTGTTTATATTCTGCAAGCCAAATATTTTAAGTGTGCTTCTAGCTTGACCACTACTGACACGAGCTTATCGCTTGGCTAGCTGGCGTTTTTGTTTGGGCTAGAAGAGAAAGGGTTTGCATTGCCCTTTATCAAGGGCACTTTGTGAGAAGGAACGGATGTTGTGCTAAGTGCCTGTCTGAAAATGACAGTTCTCTCGTATCTTCTCCTCCACTGTACCGAGCTGCTGGGTTCGTTGGCTGCGTTCTCTCATAAAGAAGTCGTGCTAAAAGGCTGGCGTAACAACTTCATGTCAATTAAAGACAGGATGATGTAGACAGAAAGAAAATAAAAGAGGGTGACAGGATGCACACTATAAGACTCTCATTAACCCAGAAAAAACATTTACCAAAACATTCACAGCTGAATAGATGTTTGGCAGACAAGCTGTTTCTTGAAACCCCATTGACAGCACTGGTTTCAATACATGAAAGCATTGCTTTTAAATGAAAGATTAAAAAGACAAACTTGTACACTGAAAAAGTAAGAACATCCAGTTGTTACCTTCAATGTGAAGAGTGTAGTTTCTGCTGCACTAGTGTCATGAAACAGAATTGCATGCAATTCCCATCTGCTATTGGACAGACAGACACATAGCTCCGCCCCAAACACACACCATTGGTCATTGAGTCAGTGTTGCTGTCAGGCTGTTCAGGAAGCTCTAACTAAGAGATACATGTTTGATTGTGGCACAGAACAAAAGATGTTTCCACTTTTCAGGAAAATAAAAATAGCTTATTTAGTGGTCAACTCTTTATATTAAAGTCATACAAGGAGAAAATAATTGAATAAATGACACACTTCATCTTTGAATAAAGGAGAACTCAAAAGGCAGAATGGCCACAGAATGGTGAAATGCACAAGGTTGTTATGTGTTCTCATTAATGTGAATGAGGTTTAATTAACCACCAGTTCCCTATGCGACCATTCACTAAAATTAACTACAGCTTGGATCGTTCCAAAGAGGCAGGGACTTTTGGCACTCACAAGTTCCCCAAAAAGATCAGAAGGGACGATACAGGAACTGGCAGGCGTCTAACCAGAGCAATAAGCCAAGAAGACTCGCGCGAGAGGCAGAGGAGGAAAACTAAGACAACATGAAATTATTCCCAAGACTAAAGAAGGGTAAGTGTTGCATACAGTAGGAAGAGAAGAGAAGAGAAGAGAAGAGAAGAGAAGAGAAGAGAAGAGAAGAGAAGAGAAGAGAAGAGAAGAGAAGAGAAGAGAAGAGAAGAGAAGAGAAGAGAAGAGAAGAGAAGAGAAGAGAAGAGAAGAGAGGCACAATAGAATAGAATCAGAACAGAAAATAATAGAATACAATACTATAGAAAATATATAAACAAAAAACAACAGAATATAATAGAATAGAATAGAACAGAATAGAATATAATAGAATTATACTGTAAAACAGAACAGAATATAGAACAGGGCAGAATAGAATGGAATAGAATAGAATATGAAAAAAGAAGAAAACTTAATGGAACAGAAAAGAATGGAATAAATATAATAAAAAGAACATACAGGCAATTATACTGCAAAATAGAACTGAATGGAATAGAATAGAATAAACACAACAAAACATAGAATAGAGAACAGAATAAATTAATTATCAAAGAATAGAACAGAACAGAATAAACAGCACAAAACAATTCAAATAAAATAGAACAAGACAGAACTAATAACTTACCATAAAAAATAGCACAAAAAAAACAGAACAAATAAAGGAGACAAAAATGAAAGAGAATCATACCATAACATGACAAATTACATAAGACATTACAATTCGCCACCTTGGAATTATAAGGTTCTATCTGCATTCTGACTGGTTTTGAGATATTGAGCTTTAAAGTTTTTGCATACCATTCGACTGTGTAGAAAGAACATTTTTATTTTCTAAATAAAAAGTTCCAAAATGTACAAAACTTAAAAAACAACATCACATAATGTAAAGAAGTGTGAATAACTACATTTTTACAAAAATGTCAGATAGAACCTTATAATTCCAAGGGGATGAATACACAACACAACACAACACAACACAACACAACACAACAAAACATAACATAACATAACATAACATAACATAACATAACATAACATAACATAACAAAACATAACATAACATAACATAACCCAGTTCATACTGATAAACCTGTAAAAACACAGTTTTCCAGCTGCATGTGATCAGCAATGGAAGCCCATACTCTATTACCCACAGAGAGCAGAGTAGACTGCATCCAACTTGGCTACTAACGACTTCGGCCCAGAAACTGATTTTTTGTTTGCTTGTTTACCTCAAGTACTTTTACATTCTTAAAGCGGTATACAAAGTGAGGTTTTGATCAAACTTTTTCATCTTCCTTGCAGTATTCATGGAATCCTTGAACTTGTTTACCTTAAGACGTTTAAATGCTGCAGAGTACTGAAGCTTCAGCTCAGATGTGTCAACATATTATCTCGGGAGCTGGTAAATACTTTACAGGACTAATTTGCCATGAAATCCTTGTTCCTCTGAGGGGATTGAATTAAAATTATTTGTCTGATTCTCTACGGTGTCCTGCGCTCAGTCTGTGCCCCTGCAAAAATACAGCTAGATGTAGGATAGAATGGGGAAATTGTGTGATAATTGCACTGCAAGAGACCACGGCTGTACTGTTAGAGATATGATATTAAAGCTAGCTTGCTTCCAGAACAAAATGTCTGGATGTATTTTGGAAAGTGATGGAGTGTAATTGAGCATAACTACCTAGGGGTGTAAACCAAGGCAAAAGCATGCAAGAGTGTAGGAACGGTCTGACAGCCTTATCTGTCTGGCTCATTAATATTAATTAGTTGACGTAACATTCTTCCAGTAGTCATGACTGATTTGTATAAAACCAGGTAAGTGGGTACCTGGGATCCCTTACAGAATTCAATTGACTCAATCCCAATGCTGGTTACAATTTTTGTCTTTGCACAATAACCAAGCTATACAATATAATGACTAATTGTAAATATATAACAGTTGCTACATCTCAGTTATCAACTAATATAATGGTATTTGCTCAAATATGTCACACAGCACATTATATGACAGACTAAATCTTACACAATTTAGTTTTTGCAATAGTGGGAACCAAACCCTGATTTTACCATTAGAACAAAGTATGGACTGATCTGATTCTCATAGCCTTACAAATTTGCATTTGAACTCAAGTCATTTTAAGGCACTATACACAATACTTTTCAAAGCACCTTCTTCAGAAAATGTTAAAAAACCACATGCAATGCAGTAACCGTTCTGAGCCCATTTCAATTCAAGTCAACATGAGCAAGCGGGTCATCTCAGTTGATTCAATGATGAAGTAAGTTGTCTGACCAATTCTGATTTAGACTGATGACTCTCAAGATCTCATTAATCTGTTTTGCATATCAGTTTGACTAATAATTAAAAAAGAGATGCACCAATAAAGTGATTCAGCAGGCCAACACAATAGCAAATGCAACACAGAATCTGGGTTACAACACTCACATCAGCAAATTCAACACACAGTAAAGACAAAAATGTTAAGTATTCAAGGTTATTACCTCTCTTGGTTTCCTATGTCTGTCCTTGCCTTCACAATGCCGGTCTCTTTCTTTCCCTTCTTCCCCCGTGTGACTGGAGTAAGAAACAGTCCTCCAGTCTCGAGGTGAGTTGGTGATGCTGGCCACTTTGGACTCAGTGGCGCTGTTCTCCTCAGTTTGCGACCTGGACGACCTGCGTGTGAATACGCTTTTCTTTAAAGCTTTTACCCTCATGCTTTCGCTCCCATCATCCTCCGGACAGCACCATTCTGGACTTTTTTCCACCTTCATGTTGTGTCCAGTGGTGTGACACTGAAAAACGTGAGGTGAGAGGTTCGCGTCAGTCTTAATCTGCTCCACCATACCATTATCACTTGATTTCCCATTAGCCTCCGGTTCTTGAATCTTCTCATCCAGCTTAGTAAGCTTTGAGAGGACCTGAGATATCTCCCCTCGCACCCCTGAAAGAGACTCAAGCTTCTTCTCAATCTCACCAATCCTGAGTACCAGTTTGCAGACGCTCTCTTTGAGCTCATCATCAGAGTTCTCCAATGACTGGAAGAGGCGGTCTAGTTTGATGCTGGTTTTGCCCAGCTTGACAGTGTTGCGTTCAGGTGAGCTGTCCCCGTCTGATTTCGTCACCTGAGACAGTGAGCCGTTGCTGTTGTAGCACGAGGACTGCACAACTCCAAGAGAGTCACACACGCTCATGTCATCCAGGAAGCGAAAGATATCGCTGATATCATCGCTGACAATTTCAGAGTCTTCATCTGAATGTTTAAATGGCGGCCTCTCTCCATATTTGTTGTGACCGGGGTAATCTTTCACTTTCCTAGGTTGGGATTGTTCCGTCTGGGTCCCAACACTCATGCCATTGTCCACATTACTTGACTGAAACGATGAACAGTTGATGCTCTTCTCCTTGTACCTTTTCCCGTACTCTCTTTTCTCAACACTCGGTCCGCAAGCCACAGAAGCCATGTCTTTTGTTTTGGTTACATTTGACTTCTTGGAGAAACCTGAGGGAGAGGCAGTGGGCTTGTCTTTTGTACACTGAAAGTGTTGGTCATTTTCCATGTTATGACGATGATTGTCCTTTGCCACTTTGCCGTTCAAGAAGGACCTCTCAAAGTCAGGAACTTCTTCGGTATTGAGGCTCAAGCTCTTGACAGGCCAGGCTGGCTGTTTGCCATGCTTGCTAGAAGTCCTTCTGCTGCTCACGCATTCAGAAACCGTTGTAGGTCCAAAGTAGGTGGATGCTTGCAAGTCGTCCAGGCTCTCATGCTTCACCCGCCCTTTGTTCTGGATGGGTGAGCTGACGGGTTCAAAGTAAGGGTTGCTGTACGGCAGCTCAAAACTGTGATTGAAGAAAGTGGGAGGCTTGTTCAGCTCCCTCCTGTGGTGGTAATCACCACCAGCTTTGGAATTCGCTCTGCACTCCTTGGTGATCACGTTGGGCGAAAAGGCAACAAGGTTGTGGAAATCCTCTTTGAAGATATTCCGCTTTTGCACGCATGAGTGCACGGTAAAAGGCTCTCCGCTGGACACAAAAGTATCCTTGATCCCTGGGTTGATATGAAGAGATTCCTGGTCCGTTGTAGACTCGCTGTCGATGTCCATGGGGAAGTAAGTGCTCTGCATCTCGCACGGAGGAGGACTGACGCTGGCGTACTGTGGCAGATGCTGTAGTTTATCCAGAGATGCTGCCCTACATTTCAGATCCTTGGTGACTCCCAAGAGGAAGTTGGGGTCTGAGGTTGGTATAAACTGCTGGCAGTTGTTGCAGTCAGACTTCGGGCAGGGTGACTTACGTGAGATGTGATGACCCCTGGTGTCCAAGAGGTTGTACGCCCTGTCATTGTCATTGAATTTATACACATCCGTGTCAGATCGACAGGACTCAAATGATTGGTTCTTGTGAAACCTGGGTCTGGAACCCATTGGCAGCTTGTCCTTGGCCATTCCTCCATTCATCTGGATGAGATTAAACATGGTGACAATGTCTGCTGCTACCATGAGCTTCTTGGACTGTTGGTCCTCCACCGAGCACCTCATTTTGTCTTTGAATAACGTTGCGGGGAATGCTGGATCCAAACATGCTGTGTAGAATAACAGACTCCTCAGCTTAGCCAAATGGACCAAGTCAAACCTGGCACACAAGGATTTACAAAGGTCTTGGTAAGAAACAGTACTGTACTTGGTATCCAACTCCTCCAAAATCCTCACAAGAAAGAGGGAATACTCTGGCATGGCATCCATTGCTGTTTTTATTCTTGATTTTGTGAAGACAGGACAGCCTGCAGGGGACAGATGAATGATTAGTGACTGAAGAAATGTGAGCCATCTGCCAAACTACCATAAAAATCAAATCAGGATGCAGGACCATAACCATCACATAGTCAGAATTCTGATTGATCAATAAAGGGGGTTCAATTACCAATTTTCAAACTTTTACAGTATGTTCAAAAAGTCTGAGACCACATTCAAAATAAAGGACTCAAAAGTCTTTTAAAAAAATTGACAAAATTAATGTGAAATAAGATTCAAAACAATTTCTAGTTCACTAATCAAATATGTACATTTGTGAAAAGATTATGCAACTCCCTTATGCAAAAGATCAGATTTCCATGCTTCAATTAAAACACCTCAAATCATGCTGCATAACCATATAGAGTCTATGCCAGCTCATCCTGTCATTTAAACAATTCTGAATATATATATATATATATGCATATGTAATGTTCAATTTACTTACTGAAATAGCATTTTATAGAGTTTGTGGTTAAAAAGCATAATAATATAAGCAACATAATATGGTAGCACGAATTTGATGAGAAACATTTGAATTGCTATGAGATTCACAGACTACAGACTTTGGTCAAATTAGCTAATTCGAGCACAGTTTTAGTTATTGTTGAGATCTGTCCTGAAACTCAGAAGACACATGATTACTTTTCACAGGAGAACATTTTTACGTTGTTAAAGCAAATGTCTCAATTTGCTCTGCATTTGACCTCATTGCTGTCAAAAATAAACAACTGAGCTATGAAATAAATCACATTTTACTTATGGATTTGTGCCCCACTGTGCATTTGGTCCCTCCAGTCTTGAATATAAAATAAAAGAAAGGAAACAGGTCATTTATTTTCAAAGGCAATATTATAAAGAAGCTGAACAACTGAATTAAATGCATTATCCAGTACATAAAGAAACTATTATTTTACACGTGCACTTATGCAGTTTCAGTTGCATAATAGGACTGTAAATCAATTTGCAGTGCAAGTATGCATGCATAAAAAACCCTCCTCCAAGCCTCGTTAAAAAAAATCGATGGTAAAAAAAAAAAGCAGTATAAATGAACACATGGACATTCACAATCACAAGACTATGCTGAAAGATAGGGATTTAAAATCATCCTATAAAAATGTGAAAATGTAATATTTTAGACCCATAATAAATTACCAAGAAGAATAAAATAACACACACCTATTCAACGGTCCCATCTGCTGTCCTCTGTATCGACAGTGGGGGGGGGAAACTGGACAGGAATGTTTTAACTTAGAAGTGCATTATTAATCCACAGGCATTTCTTTGCAGTTGCACGGCACATCATCAGCATCATATATCCCCGCGTCCTCCTGACCATTGGGAATGCTATGGAATGGCCTCTCTTCATCTGTATCCTATCCGGATTGCAGGGAGAGTTTGGCGAGGGAGCTGCTCTCTCTCCATCTGATGAAGCTCAGAGAGCTCAACTCGTCTTTGTTTCCCACCTAGAATGACGTAATTTCACCTTAAGACCATTCGCGCGCGCGTGGAGACAGGTTGAGGTTCGACGACGGGAATTAAATCACAATATGCATTTAATAGAACACGCAGAGTGACGCGTCAGTGGCTCATCCATGCGGGAAACGCGTTTGGCAGATCGCATGCACTGCATTAGTATAACGCTACTCTCTCGCGCTCTTCTGATAGACATGCATGTTCAATTCGTGGTGATGATGACTGAGGACACATACATGTTTAAATGGAAAAGAAAACTAATGTAAAGTGAAGAAGTTGAGAAGCGCATCCTCGGTGCCTCGACCAGCCAAATAAAATAGGGGAGAACGGCGCTATAGTTATCATTTCGTTGAAACACACTGTGGGGTAAGATGTCACAGTGGAAATCTGACAACAAATCGAATTAAAACAATGTATGAAACAGCATGCATGCATAAATAAATAAACCTGGCACACAAGAATTTACAAACAAACAAATAAATAAATAAAAAATTTAAAGTAAAATATCGACGACCATTAATTAAACTGAATTAGCTGTTGATGTTTTGGGTGCTAGACTCAATAAAATACAATTATTGGTAAACCATTTATATATATATTTTAAAAAAATAACTAATTAGGTAGAAAACGGTGAATTAAAAATAAATGTACTTACTGGATGCATATTAATATATGGAAATTAATGGTATAGAAGACTGAATTACAAATACATTTACAAACTGCATGCCATAATATATAAATAAATGACATATTTTGGTAGACCCATTTATAAAAAAACGCATTATGTAGATACACATAATATATCAATAAATGGAAATTATTGGTAGAACCAATATTAAAAACAATAAGAATTTTAATTTATTTATTTAAATGATTCACTTTCAAATAAAAATGTCCTGATAATTTACTCACCCCCATGTCATCCAAGATGTCCACGTCTTTCTTCAGTCAAAAAGAAATTAAGTTTTTTGAGGAAAACATTCCAGGATTTTTCTCCATATAATGGACCTCAATGGCAACCATCCATTCAAATGTTTAAAGAAGGTTCAAATGTCCGCCTCAATGCAGCTTTAAAGTCTCAACACGATCCCAGCCGAGAAATAAGGGGCAACTTCAAAATCGTCCGACATCTTTGTTTTAATTAATTAATTTTATTTTATTTATTTTTTCGTGACCTTTCCAACGTGATGACGTAATGCGTGGCGCATCTCAGCAATGGTACAAGACGGACATTTGTGGTTAAAAAGTATATAATTGTTTTTTTTTTGAAAATGGCCGATTGTTTCGCTAGATAAGACTCGTATTTCTTGGCTGGGATCATGTAGAGCCTTTAAAGCTGCATCGCGACTGACATTTGGACCTTCTTTGAACATTTGGTCCAGAAAAATCCTGGAATGTTTTCCTCAAAAACATTAATTTCTTTTCGACTGAAGAAAGAAAGACATGAACATCTTGGATGACATGGGGGTGAGTCAATTATCAGGACATTTTTATGTGAAAGTGAACTAATCCTTTAAAGGATCTGCATAATATTGGCCTACATATAAATTACAATAATTTATACATATCTATATTCTGAATAATGCATATAACCATACTGATGTTGCCTATGGCTTTTCTGTGGTAGTTGCTGTGGTGCTTACTATTTTTTAATAAAACATACCACAGTTTGATTCATAGTAACCATTGACACTTGGCCATAAAAATAGACAAGGTAGCTGGTAAATTAGAGTGTGTCTCTAAGACAACATGAATTCATAAACATCAGATGCTATGCATATCATGCATAACAGATTCTGATAATAGCATTAATATGGTAATCCTGCCTGGGCTGAAATATTTTCATTAGATTGTTAGTTGACACTTGCATGAACCTTCGGGGAACTCTGGCCATTCGTTTATATTTGCACCACTAACATCAATGTCAGACGCAACTCTTGCCACCTAGTGAAGTCAATACCATTGCTCCTGACAAATCAATATTGTATTACTGCATGTTCACTCAGCATTGCTCTATACTCTTGTTAGAATTTGGCTGGTGTGGCTTTTTTTTGCCGACTGTCACAAATGTGGGGGACTTCAGAGTGCATTCATACACAAAATAGCATGCACACGAATGACTGAAAATGGCAGTGATAAGAAGGGTATTATTGCGCTATGACATCACTTCATTGTGTAATGTGATCGTTAATGTGAATTACATGTTTTAGACCTCTGCATTCTGCAGATGAGAGGAGAGAGTCTAGTAATAGCCTATGACAGTCTGTTCTCAACTGCTTTTGGTTCAGGTTTATGTTCAGGTAAATGAAAAAAGAAAACATTGAAATGTACATTGGAATACCAGCAGCCATATCATCCTGTAGCCCGAGACTGGTTGCCCACTGAAGCTAAGCAGGGTTGAGCCTGGTCATGGGAGAAATCCAGGTTGCTGCTGGAAGAGGTGTTAGTGAGGCCAGTAGGGGGCGCTCACCCTGTGGTCTGTGCGGGTCCTAACGCCCCAGTGTAGTGATGGGGACACTATCCTGTCAACGAGCACCGTCCCTCGGATGAGACGTTAAACTGAGGTCCTGACTCTCTGTGGTCACAAAAAATCCCAAATTTGCCCAGTGGCCTCTGTCCATCATGGCCACCTAATCATCCCCCTGTCTCCTCTCCACCAGTAAGATGGTGTGTGGTGGGCGTTCTTGCGCAATATGGCTGCCGTCGCATCATCCAGGTGGTGCTGCACATTGGTGGTGGTTGAGGAGATTCCCCCTTCTATGTAAAGCGCTTTGAGTGCCGAGAAAAGCCTAAAGTGTAATTAATTATTATTATAATTATTACTAAAGATACGAGCGAGCATTTCTCCCCCCTCTTAAAGTTAATTATTTGCTATCCTAACTATGATTTACTGTATTTTAGTAATTGCATTTTAATATTTTTCCTGACTTTTCCATTGTAACTATCAGATAACGTGGCTTGTTTATTTAATTAATATATTAATTTCTACCAGAAAGACTCGGGAGATAAAATTATGTAACAAAAGCATATATTTATTAACAACCCAGCAAGCAAATATTTATAAAGTTCTTTGGCGTAGGCCCCGTCCGTAGGGTGCAATCCGAGGGTACGGAATCTGCATCATGCGTGAAGACGCAGGCAGGGGCGCAGCGACCCCCCGGGAGGTATGGGCAGGGACCATCCTGGTGGTGGTGGGCATGATGGAGGAATTGTTTGCGTCAGCATCTGCAAACTCAGACACGTGACGTGTCTTTTATACTGCAAGTATTAGAACAAGATTGGTTAGATGTGAAGGTAATAAGTGACGTAATGATTGAGTCTTCCTGGCAGAACTTACGCTAAAGCTTTCTTTTATTTGTGGTGACCCACAATTTGGGAACCTCTAAAGCTTTAGCTGAAGAGTATAATTAGCATCACTAAATGGAAATGCAAATATTACTTTTCAAATAGGTTTCTCGAACACTCCCCGTCTCCTATTGATCAGCTAAAGAGATAGTCCCGCCCTACACATGCCATTGGTTGAGGCAGTGTTACTGTGTTGTGCTGGTTAGTTTCGAATCAACATACATGACTTGAATGGTAAAATTGCATGCTTCATCTTAAAATATTACATGACATTAATGAAATAACTGAGATCACTTTGCTTTGAAAGACACACACAAGTGCTTTCATTTGGAGTGAATGTATGAAAGTGGAAACTGGCCATCAGAAGTGCAGCTCAACTCCAACAACCTCTAAAGTCTCTGAACAATATTCTGAACAATATTCTTAATTTTCCAGCTGGCTAAACAGTCTTAAAAGAGGCCAGACTCAACGCATGTTACCTCATTCCAAGGGGAAGCCTATCAAAGTGCCAGAAGATTCAAGCATGAAACGTTGGGCTTTTGAAACTCTGAACAAGTATAATTGGATCTTCTCAATATCAGGGACAGTAGGGGGCTGTCTTGTTCTTATCGGACGGGCATCCGCATTGCACAACCACGCTTACAGATGAAAGGACAACACACTCTGGGAATATTATTCTTTAATAATTCTATAATTCCTTGACAATTGTGAGTGTATATCACATCAGAAATGTGAGATTAAAAAGTTGCAATTACCTTTTTCATTTTTTTTTTTAATTATTATTTCATGGCAGGAACAAGCATCTATAGTAAGATTTAGCAGTTTGATAACATTTCAAAAATATAGTATGATAATATGAAAAATTTAACATGATTGTCTTGCTCTGTGTGTTTCTATGAAATCTGTGCTGGAACAAATATCGCACCAACATTTGCTCTCAAATTTCATTATTAATACATTAGTGTGTCTCTGAGGGGCAAGGACAGAGACGCCTTCATTATTATGTAATGAATATCGCTCTTGTGAAATAATACGCCAAAGGCTGAGAAATGTATGCACACACACACACACACACACACACACACCAACACACGCATGCACTAATCACCTGTGACCTTGAATTTCCTTGAACCTCTTCATCCACCTCCAGCATGCCTCAAAGTCTGTCTTAACCCAGTGTATACTTTAGTGGTCCTGTTAGCTCTGTTCCAAATCACTGGCTTCTAAGGGAGCATCTCGAATGATACCTCATAAGCGACTGGTTTGTAGCAACAAACTTCCCTTTCAACTCTCACTATTTATGAATCTGACATTGTTGACATATATATTATGTATATGACACATATTAAATGTAGTAACCATTTTATTTTTCATTTTCCAATTTATGCATTTTATTTATTTAGTGCATAATTACACAGAACACAAGACAGATTTATATCGTGTCTTTCTGTGTAAATGTATAGAGATTAGGAGGAAACTGCTGCTTTACCGCTGAGCTGTGGTATAAACTAAACGCTATTGGCTATTTTAAAAAGGGGGAGGAGCTGTTTGAATATGTCCCGCCCTGTCTTCCTGTTTTAGTGAGAATTACGTCAACACATTGAATAATGCTTTTTTGTTTTCTCTGATCCTTTTTTAAAGTTAAAATGTTTTCAATTTTTCAAAACTAAATGGCAGGAGGAGAAACTGCAATACTTGTTTTCTCTCATATCTCAAGAATCAGGATAAGGTAATGGGATTGGCAAATTTTGATCATATCTGACACTAACCCAATTGTTGTGTTCGGAGGCAATGCTGGAAAACGAATCTTTGGTAAATCTCAAGTTTTGCATTGGAGCTCAGGTGCTTTGGTGGCCCATTTAAATGCACCTTTAATTGATTATGATTTGCCACTAGTGAAGTAATTGAAATGCCAAGTGCTGATACCGTCAGCATGCAGGAACACTCAGGTAATCAGCTCAATTTAGGAGCTATTCATTTGAAATGTATGAAGGCTGCATGAATGAGTCACACAATCTGTTACAAAAATGTGTGTAACTTTCAGGTAGAAGAGAAGACGTTTTCTTCAACCTTCTGCTCTCACACCTGACCAGCCATTGTTTCCTTTAAGAGAAATGTCTCATTCAGTCTGCAGCTTTTACAATCAATAGAGAAAACCTTGATGTGCTGCTTTTGAATTCATTAAAGAATAGATTAATTTTCATCAAAATTTGATGAATGCGGTTTGAATTTTTTTGTTGTGCGATTACTTGAAGTTGAAGCATTTCAACTTTTCGTCTGGCGGATGACCAAACAGAGACAATGAAGATCAGAATATCATACAATTATGAGAATATACATTAGGTTTATAAGGATTCTAACACATGTGTTATATACATTTGCATAGACAAATGTCATTATTTACATATTAAAAATATCTACATAGTAGTATATTTTTCACATCATCACTGTACATTTATCCTATTACTTTTTCTTGAGAAATAGTTAGAGTAAGAAATTCAAAAATATCTATATAAAAATTATTCTGTTCATTTAAAACAAATAAATTACATTGTGGGATTTGTTTTCTCTCATATCTCAAGAAGCAGATTGCTAAATTGTGATAACTTCTGACACTAAACCTTATTGTTGATTTCAAGATTTTTATACTTCTAAACTTGTGCGAATACTTTGTTTTAGATGCTTTCAATACATCCATCTAGCATATTATGTTATAGAATATATAAATAATACATTAATATATAATAACAGATCATGAAATCAGGCCATGTACATTCAAATAATATTTTATTTATTTATTTGTTGAACATACTGTAATGTTTATTTAAAAGTGTTACCTGTTCTGGAAATATTTCTCTGATGCATTATATATTTTTAAAAAAAACATGAACAAAGCAGCTCTGAGATGAACCTCATTTTAACAACAAAAGGTAATAGAATGTGTACTTAAAATCTTTATCTCTATTGAGAAAATGAAACGGATTTTTAAATCCAAAATCACTGCAGCGCTTCAGCAAATTGTAAATCTTTAAGGTCACATATACGGTAAGCTCTCTGTTTAATTCTGAGTGGGGTGAGGAAAGACCAGAAGAGAGAAGGGATAAAATATGTAATTAATCTTTCTTAATGAAATGCAAAAAGACAACAAGGTCAAATTATATGGAAGTAAAATAATGGCAAATGTTTTTTAAACATTTGAAAAGCCATATGGACCGAAAATTGCCTGTTGAATATTATAGGTTGTATTTTTAAACAGTTTGAATATTTTGGAAGTGAAAAATAAAAAGGGGAATATGGATTATTGAATTTTTATTAATGAAAATGTGTTTTGAAATATTTTGAATTGAAATATTCACAGCTTAAAATAACCATAAAAATACAAGCCCTAAAAATACACTGCATTAAAATGCAAGCATGGTTAATGCAATGCATATTTTTTCAAGTAGTGCAATTCAACAGGCTTTTTTATTTCAAAAACATTTGGCATTCTTTTACTTCCATAAAATGATCTATTCACCACAGCAACAGTGTGAACCTTAACAAACACACGCACGCACACACACGCACGCACACACACGCACGCACGCACGCGCGCACACACACACACACACACACACACACACACACACACACACACACACACACTCACACTCACACTGGGTTTTCCTGATTTATTGGGACATTCCATCCACATAATAATTTTTATACTGTACAAACTTTCTATCCCCTAACCCTAAATCTACATCATATAAAGCTTTCTGCATTTTTGCATTTTCAAAAAACATCACTTATATGATTTATAAGCTGTTTTCCTTGTGGGGACCAAAAAATGGACAAGGATTTCGAAATATTGAAATTGACATACTTTATATACTGAAGAAAAGAATCAGTTTAACCGAGAAAGGAACCCAGGCCTCAGGAGTGAGGACATCTCACCCTAGCCACAAGAACACAGGCGGGAAGCCAAGTAAATATTCAGCAAAAAGAGCTTTACAACATGTTTACTTTCTAGCCCTGTAGCCAATCTGATACGGCCGTGAGTCACTGCGCTGATTAAACTGGAACAAAGATAAAAGCCTCTGAGTTTTAATACCTCTCTATCTGACTCCTCAGAGTTTAGAAGAACACTTATCTTCTCATTAGTCCCTGATGAGGAATTTCAGAAGTTATTCAGGATGAATCAATTAGTGCCAGCCACACCAGAAGTATGAAAGGACATTTTCATGCCCCTACTTTAAATATAACGAAAACATACCTATGTGTATGTCATAGTTTAGAATATTTTCACACACACAAATTTATTTTATTTTTTGTCAACTCATACGTTTTTTAAAACCAACCTTTTTACATTCACAGTGCATCTTCATCCCTTCACAGACAATATCCCATTTTTGATGGGATGGAACATTTAAAATCAACATGGCAGCTGCTGTCACTGTCATCAAGGTTGTGACCTCAGTCAGCATTGTTTAAGAGTCAATAAACAGACTTTTCTAAATAGAAGGAACAAATAATAAATAAAGGCTATTTTTATATGGATTATTTTAACTGATATTTATTTATGCTTTTTATGTTTACCATTGAGGTGGACATGCTTGAGAAATCCTGTCAAGGATAATGCAGGGAAAACTATGGCTTAATCCGAAATCTAAATCTAAACCCTTGTTCACTATTCGCTACGTTAGTGTATCAGTTTTATGGTGTATCAGTTTTATTGTAGGCCTACTACTAGATGCTGTGCGCTTCGTATTGTTTTTTATATGTTTAAATATCATGACCCTGCTCATTAAATAAAAAACGAAACAGTAAACACACTAAGGATGTATCTCTGCAAGAGGCAAAATAAACATGCATTTTCTGAACAGTTTAAGTCCTGTTACTCAACTATAACTTGTGGGAGGGGGACTTTTGTCAGAATAATTAGAAGATTGAGCTTATAAAGCACTGCTCTCTCCCCCTCTCTGTTGGTTGCAGGGAAAGGTCAACCTATTCAGAGTCTGATACTCATAAACTAAGTATTCATGGCCTGTCGCTGAAATGCTACATTTATACATGCTTGAGCAGTGACACAATTAATAAAGAGGGCTTTGATAGGCATATGCGATTGCTGCTCAAGAGCATCTGTCATTAAGAGGATATGAAGAGCAGAATGAAGATGAGGCGTATGTTCTTTATTAATGACACAAGGCAGATGATGTATGGCATATATAACTTAAAGCCAAATTAATCTGAATTGGCTTTAGCTTGGTGTAGGGCACAAATGAGCTAAAGACTCCCCTTAAAGAATTAGGTTATTTTTCTGATTCACTTTCAATATTATTTAATCATCTTTGGCCATTTCTATGTTTAAAGTCGGCATGAAACAGAAGTTGTGATAGACTTTTCTTCCCTATTGTAATGTATATCCGAGTGAAAAGGCTTTTCAAACTGGAAAAAATGTAGAGTGTGACTTGATTTTGTCCATGGGGAATTGATTGGATTGTTGTGGGTTTGCTATTGGTGGATCCCATTTGAGTGACAGGTTGCCCCGCCCTCACACCAGTAAACGCATCATTAGAGAAGAGAAGAGATGTCGCTGTAAGAGGGAGGGGAAGTTATTTGGATTAAAGATTATGAAGGCACATGAATAAAAATAAAAAGTCATGGTGACTAACAATTTCACAACCTTTCAAACATTTTTTGGTCCTCTATTATTTTGCTTTTACTGCAGTGTGTAATATTTCAGAACTGTAAAAAAAGCCAAACCCTGCAAAAATATTGCTTTCTAATTAAAAAATAATAAATTGCTCTATACAGCCTGCATATTCCTCTGCCAGACATAACAGTGTTTATTGTGCTGTTTTGGTCACAGACTTCTTTTCTGAAAACCACAAATTACAAAAGTAGATTTGATAAATAAGGATTTTGTCTCAGAATATTCATGACAGGGATTCTCATCCTTAAATCTGCAACAAAATTACTGTTAGATAAAAAAAAAAATCAGATCTGCTTTTCCATTTGTCTTTGAAATTAAATCATATTTCCATGTATTATGCAATTGCAACTGCCTTTGAAATGTAATATTTAGCAATGTTATGCCATGTTCAACCATCCACTATACTGTCAAAGCATTTTGTGGCTGCTGTGGCTTTTGACATTTTGAAGATTGCTTTGCTATAGGCTAAAATAATAAAATATTCAGTGTCACCATTGCTGCCTTGACATGTAATAAATAATACATTAGGCTATATCTATGATGGTCCTTCCAGGCAATTGGTGCTTTAATCCCTGAAAGAAAACATGATATGAAAGCCAATAATTCAAACATAGAAGAAGTAATAACCCAAAACATGCCTGTCAGAAACATGCAGTAACCAATTCAGGATATGAGCAGCGAGTGCGTTTCCGCTTGACTTCTGAAGAGCTACAGTATAGTTAAAGGACGTCTGCTGCAAAGGTTGTTTTTCTTTTTAATGTCTGAATGAAATGCTGTGCATGCAGCGTCGCCCATGTGTCTGAGAGAGCTGATATGAGTCCGAGCTGGATGGATTTAAAGCACAGCTCTGTCTCAATTGCTTTTCACAGCTCATTAGATGTGCTGTTTAACTGTGGTGGAAGCTGGCGCCTTTCACTCGACATACAGGAGTGTAAATGTGAATGCGTGTGTGTGTGTGTGTCCTGAGGGAACAAAGTCAGCAGAACACCTGAAGAAATGAACAGGACTGCAGCAAGAAATCCAATATTGCACTACAACACAGCATGACACTAACAGTATTCAGCGCACACGCACACACACACACACACACACACACACACACTGCATTCCACAGTTCATTACAGTGTCAATTCACAGAGACATTCATCTAATAAGGAGAGGAAAAGCTATAGTTTTCTTAGCACGTATAGTATATACAGTCCTCAAGAATAAGAGACAAATAAAGAAGCTTTATATTTTACACTTATATGTTTTAATATGAGTGTGTGGAACTGGAATATATTAGTAACAACATGCCTTGCCATGCCAGTATTTTTTACTCCAAATCTAAAAACATCCACAAATCCTTCATTAACAACAAACAAAACCTTTAATATTCAACATAATACAATGTCACAGATCACTTTTTTTCCAGTGACAAAATTAAAATCAATTAATCTAATAAATGGTTTGCCTGACTAAATCTGGATATTAATGTGAGATGGCAAAATTAAGAAAAGGTTACACATTTATTAAATGTGCTGAGATGAGACTTTGTGTCATCTATGGTGAAGAGAAAAGGAATAGTCGCCACTTCCAGAAAACATGAGAGGAAATGCAGAAACAAAGCCGAGGACGAATCCTCGCATGACAATGTTTGTGTATAATATCATATTCACTTTGGCATAAAGTTCATCAAAAACAGCTTTAAATTAGTGCTGTGAGTCTGTTGGTGTTAAAGGTCACTGCAAATATCAGGGTGATTCAGTCACGAGTCGAGCCTTGCTGAGATGAATAATCTATGAATGTTATCAGAGTAAGAGCAACAGAAACAGTGTGTTCAGGTCAGCACACCCCAGCCGTTCTCCAGATTCCTGTGTGCTCTTCACAATACAGAGGAGAAAGAGAGAGAAGTGTACAAGCAAGATCTGACTATTTCATTCATATGAATTAATATTCTATAGAATCTGGGAATGTACAGTCCCCCTGTAGTCAATAATTTTTAAATTAAACCAATGCAATGTGCTCGACTTGACCTTCTATTGACTGTTTGTTGTAATTCTTAATTTTTTTGCATATAGTGATTGATATGCTGTAATATCTACTGTATAGTGTCTACTGTATAGCTTTGACAGAAAGGGAGGTTCCTCTGTGAGGGTTGACAGGGAAGCAGAGAGTGCAGTATTGACTGGACTGAGATCACATGAGTGTCTGGGAGGAAGAGATTGAGAATGAGAGGCGCTGTCGCTGTGACATTTGTCAGTCTATTTAGGCATAATGTGTTCTCCATGTATGACCCACGGGTGCCCAGCCCGCCACAGTCAGCGTGAAACTGGGATTAAAGCTGCAAGCGTCTTTTACACCAATGACCACATCCACTGGGAACATGCAATCAGAATTTTACATTTATGCAGTTAGACAAATACTTTAAAGGGGTGGTAAAATGCCTTTTTCACAAGATGTAAAATAAATCTCTGATGTCCCCAGAGTGAGTGTGTGTGTGAAGTTTTAGCACAAAATACCCCACAGATATTTTTATATAGCATGTTAAAGTTGTCATTTTTTGAGGATTTGCAAAAACGCACCGTTTTGTGCCTGGCCCTTTAAATGCAAATGAGCTGCTGCAGAGGGCGGGGTTTTAAGAGCTCTCGTGTGTTAGCAGCTGCGATTACCTCACGCAGACACACTAAAATTACAGAAACTGTTCTACCTTTAATGTTAAAACGGAGTCAGACAAAGATGGAGAGACTCAAGAAGAAGTGACAATGTAGAATGCAGCAGGACGTCTCTGAAAGGTTAGTTGATGAATTTATGTTGCTGATGTGGAGTTAACTATCTGCAATTAGGATATTCTGTCATGGTAATCTATAAATCGCTCGTATAGGAACTGTTGTGAGATGCACACAGAGTGACTTTCGATTGCATGTGAAAAGATGGATGCTAAAGTTTGAGCTGACTCACAAATGTACTCTTATACAACAACTCTTCCTCTTCTCAACATGGACTGCATGTTCCCGGGGGCGGGGTTTATGCACATTTTAGGCTTGCTGATGTCACTAAACCCTGAGGAATGTCTGGTCCATACCAGCCGTTTGTTGTAGTCCTTTTCTTTAAAAGCAAATATCTTCCTTTGAACTCTAAGCGTTGTAACTTTGCAGATGTTGTTTGTGTTCAAACAGCAACATTACACACTAACTAAAGTTAGAAAAGTGAAATCATACACCCCTTTAAAGAGGAACTAAGCCCTTTTTCTTGGTCTTGATTTTGTTTTTGGAGTCTACTAGAATAGGTTTTCATGCTTGAATGTTCAAAAAACACATTCGATTTTACATTGTTGAAGCACATATCTTCTCAGTCTGTCAAGTAATCAGTCTGTTTATTTTTGGTCTCTATGAAGCCCCTCCTTCCGGAAATAGCAATATGTTTTGATTGGTCGGCTGGACAAGTGTGCGGTGATTTGTTGACCACGTCCAGCATTTTCAGGAAATGTCACGCCGCTTACCATAACACACTACTAACACAACTCACACAACCCTTCAGTGGAAATTATTTAAATTATGATGTGTATGTTCCTGCAAGATAAAATCAAGAAATTAATGTGTTTCAGGGAGTTCAGAAACTAAGTGTGACTTTGTGCTTTGTAACTTTGGATACCTTTTTCATGCTCAAACAGCAACATTAAACACTAAAGAAAGTTGAAAAAAAAAAGAAAAAAAAAAAGTCCTCTTTAACTTTACATTTATGCATTTGGCACTTTAACACTTTAATCCAAAATGACTTACATTGCATTCAAGGTACATTTCATAACTGTTATCATGTTCATTCATAACTGACAAATTGAACTGCCATGTTTTGGTATGAGAAACATTCATGTGTTCCAAAATTAATATAGGCCTACCTATTAAACATGTACATTGAGAAATGTATGTGAAACGCTTCATCACATTTACATTCATTTTAGTCTAAGAATAATATTGAGTTTAATGAGACACTATTACTTCATTGCACAAAATATTGTTTTATTTTTTACTATATGGTCGGCAACGAAAAAGATTTTAGAACAGAGCAATGGAGAAAGCATTAGCACATTTTTTCAATTATATTATTTTCACAAGAACAAATCCAGTGCACTTCTCTGCATAACAGGAGGGCTTCGCAATGTTTTGTTCACAGTAGATCTTGCCAAAGCTGGTGGAATTTTTAATAAGATATTCCAGCTTGCATAAATGCATAAAACATGACATGATACAAATGAAAGTTCTCAGACGAAACCCCAATACACTTAAATGAGGGAGAACAGTGTATCAGTCATACTTATTTATATTTTATCAGTCATTTTTATGCAAGATCGTTTCAAGAAAGGCTCAGCCAGCATCCATAGACCTTAACATCACTCCAATGAACCTCATTTATATGAATTTTTAACAGCAATATTGTTCAAATTATTTCATGCATTGCTACAAACAGCTGTTGCAAAAAAAAGAAGTATATATTTAAGGGAGCAATTGTACCCCTATTATGCTATAATACAAGAACAAAGGCTGCAATCCTTGAAGCTTATGCTGTTTCCAAAGATATGGTTATTATATCCACATCTTTTCTCTAGCTACCCCATTTAATGGATAGTTCACCTCATCATTTACTCACCCTCAAGTTGTTCCAAACCTGTATGAGTTTCTTTCTTCTACTGAACACAAAATATGATATTTTAAATAATGTTGGCAATAAAACAGTTGACGGTAGCCATTGACTTCCATAGTAGTAGTACCAACTTGAGGGCAAGTAAGTGATGACACAAATGTGGGTGAACTATCCTTTTAATGTCCATAAATGTGTCCTACTACACTAACACTTATTTTTACTATGTCTAAGTACATTCCAGTGGAGGTCTCGCATTTAAAATCATTATTTGTTATACAGCCATGAAAATAATGATGTCAGTTTTTCAGCTGGCTAAATAGTTGATCTGTGTTATTATACTCAGAAAAACAAATTTATATTATGTTTTTATTTTTTGAATAAAACACTAGTGAATCTTGCATGTGCAAAATGCATCATGATGATTCCAAGACAATAATTGTGGCCATTTGGTCAAATTGTATTATCGTGTCGCACATTTTTTGTTCTCAAATAATGCTGAGTTAAATATTTAAAAGTTGAATATTCAGTAAATATGGTGTAAAATAATATTTTTCAATGCATATGCAAAACCCAACATGAACTTCCTCATAATTCAAAGCTTGCCTTTTCCTCACCTAATTCTCATCAAAATCAATCAATCAATCAATCAATCAAATGTTCTTTTTCGAGGGAACTCGCGATGCGTTGATGACGCTTTGGGAACGCTCCTGCGTGATTGAGTCTGAAGCACTTGTGTCAACTAGTCCAATGGCGAGAGTGGGCGTCACGGGCGGGTGACGTTACGACCAGACAAGGATAAAGGACATCCGGTTTAGAACCGCGCTAGCTTTTGTGCCTCAGCAAGCGCTCTGTGTTATACTGTCTGTCTTATTTATTGTTGTCTGTCACTATTTCAGTCTCAAGCATAGATATTATGGCGAACAAAACAATCTTAGATTGTGTGTTCCTCTCTGCCCTCTTTCTTTACGGGTAGGGATACACACGATGTATGTGCTGTTTGTTTGGAACAGAGCATGTTCTGTCAGCACTCGAGGGTGCAGACTACGAGCATTGCGAGTTACTATTGTACTCCGTTCCCACTTGTCTCGCGGAGGGGTTAGAGACGGGCGCCGCCTTTTCCCGGGGGATCCAGCGCTCTCTCTCTGGGATCGGAAGCCCGCGCCGCAGCTTCTTCCGTCCTGGTTAGAGAGCCCGTGTTTCAGCAGTCTATCTCTGAGGAGGTAGAGGTGCTGAGCATCGATGCATGTCCACAACCACAACAAGCATATAATATATATCTAGACAGGAGTATGGGGAGCAAACAGTTTTGGATCGTGTGTTCCTCCCTGCCATCGCTTCATTACGAGTGGGGACACACACGATTCATGTGTTGTTTGTTTGGGAGTGGAGTGCACGGTCAGCTCTAGTAAAAGGGGACTGACAGTGTTCATTCATAAATTCCCGACGTGTAACATTTGCACTATCGAGAGTTTAGCTCTGCTCCTGATGGCTTTCTTCTCGAGGGAAGAAAGTCAATAAAGATTCTTTGGCTCGGATCTTGCGTTTGCTGAGGCAGCGCGTAGATTACAGTTCTGCAATAAAGATTCTGTTACTCAATCTCGTAGATTGCGAGGTCTGCAATAAGAATAATAGTGGACGGGCTACGTTCAATCAGCAATCAATCAATCAATCAATCAATCAATCAATCAATCAATCAATCAATCAATCAATCAATCAATCAATCAATCAATCAATCAATCCTTTATTTATAGAGCACATTTAAGACACAACCTAGGTTGACCAAAGTGCTTTATAAAGTATAAAAGACACGTTTAAGCATGCATTTATAAATACAAACAAAACAAAGTAATCAAAGTAAAAATAAATATAAATAGCAGAGGGTAGCTATATAGGGTTAAAAGCCAAAGAGAATAAATAAGTCTTAAGCTGAGTTTTAAAAGTGCAGATAGACAGGGCATGCCTGATTCATGAGCATTACATTCATGAACATTACCGACGTGTGTTCACTATCAGGAGTTTCCCCATGCTACTGTTTATTTAAAAAAAGACTGCATTAAGAATCCAGTGGCTATGCAAATGCAATGCATTGATTATTTTTATATATAAGCTATATAAATATATATTCAGCCTTTCATCCAGACTATATTAACTTGTCTGGTTGATTTTTTTTTATACGGTATATTCACATACATATTTTATACTGTCATATTCCAGGACAGGAGTATGGCGGCTTAGAAGCCTTATTATATATGTAGATATCCCTGTAGGATGTGGTGTGCGGCAGGCTGGTCCTCTCCGCTCACATTCGTAAGGTTTGGCAACTTCGACCTGGGCGCTTCCCCAGGTTCTCAAATGCTCTTGTCTTAGGCCTCATCCACACTACTGCGTTTTAGTTTAGAAACAGAGAATTAAAACGAATACGATCTCCGTCCGTCCACACCAGCATTTTAGCTGGGTATTAGAATTGATCTCCGTCCACATTAAAACGACTAAAAACGCAGATCACGTGACCATTCACCAACACTGGGCATGCGCGTGCCGGTGTAAACAGGCGCATGTAGGCAGTTATAGCATTGTAAAATGCAGAATTTACTTGCACAGCAGCTGCTAGCAAAGACATCAACATCAGTAACGCTTGTAATTCGTTATCCATGTTGCAGTCACTAACGTTACGTAGTCCAGGCTGTTTTTATGTTTTCTTTGCGGGGACGGGTCATGTGACCGGTGTCTGACAAATCAGGGAAGGATACGCCATGACTGATGACACCCAATCATAGAGTCAAGCGTTAGCCTCTGCGTCATCGTTTGTAAAGTCCTCCGTTTTGACCGTCTTCACTAAAACGCCCTCCGGAGATTCAAAACGCAAAACGGAGTCGGAGCGTTTCTAAACTTGTGCGTCACTTTGCCATTCTTCCTACATCCTTGTGATCGACTTGCTTCGGCCCTTTTCGAAAGCTAGCGCGGTTCTAAACCGGATGTCCTTTATCCTTTCCTGGTCGTCATGTCACCCGCCCGTGACGCCCACTCTCGCTATTGGACTAGTTGACACAAGTGCTTCCGACGCAATCACGCAGGAGCGTTCCCAAAGCGTCATCAACCTGAGACGTTTTCCTTTTAATCCCACAGGAGTTGAATAAAAAAATTTGATCTTTATTTTTAATAGTTTATATACTGCAATACGGATTTTATAACCCACAATTGTTTATACCTCAGAATTCTGGGCAAAAAAGTTAGAATTGCGATTTGACCCAAAATATGTATAGCATCTGTAGGATAGAAATGTTAGTATGTTTTGCTAGAATACACTGAATGTTGACCCTTATGTCAGTTAGTGTTCTTCTATGATGAGTTGATATTCCTCACTGAGCATAAACATTTAGCAGCCCACATTGTGCATTGTTATTTCAGAGACAGATTACATCCTCATTTTCACATTGTGATAGACAGATGACCCACGGCTGCACTCAACATTCAGTTATTTGTTATTCTGGCCACAGACATGTACATTATACTGATTAAAAACACAATTTTGTACCTGACAGCTGCGATGGCAACTGTTAATGGGATAATGGATCAGTTTATAGGTAACTAATTGGAGCTGTCTGGACAAAACGAGAAGCAACTAAATGGTGCCGCAATAAAACAAACTTTTCTTTTTTTCCTGTGGGATAAATGTCAAGCTGTGTTTCACTCTATCCTATAATGACTCGGCAGGTGTAGTGTTTTTATTTCTCTGATTAACACGTGCTGAGGAACATGCATGGAGAAAGTGATATCAAGCTGTATTTAATGACTATGTCGCCCGGTTCATCTGTAATATGCTGAGCCCCTGCGCTACAGACGATACGTTTTCATGAAACCTGTGCTGAGTGAAGAAGAACACTAAACATGTTTCCTGCACAACCACTGCTGAATATACAGCTTTACAACTAGATTAATAACATTTTACCCAAATCCGCTGTCCTGTGTTTTCTATTGATTTGTCCTCGCGGGCCACATGCAACAAATCCAGCGTAGTCTGATTCATGAACAAATGACTCAGTGAACGGTTTAATTCTTTTGTAAATATAAAATAAACGGCACAACCAGTGCAGTCATAATCACAATAGTCCTTCACGTTTATTGCGACCTCAAAATTCTGGCCTGTTGATAATAACTAGAAAATCAGTTTAAATCTATTAAAGTCGCCATGAAACGGAAGTTGCGATTGTCCTTTTTTCCCCGTTGTGACGTATCTCAGAGTGAAACGGCTTCTGAAATGAGGGGAAAAAAGGCGGGGCTTGATTTCAGCCATTGGTAAAAGATTGGAGGCCGATCTGAATGCCAGTTTGCACTCAGTTGTGGAGGATTTCTCTCCACGGGACTCACCACCAGCACCCTCCATTGTAGGATTTTTTATTGATGAGCTCGAAGACAATGAGGACGATCAACTGCAGCTAAATTTTACGGTCAGAATCAGCCTTATTTATTTGAACCACAACTTCCCGCGAACCGAGACAGGGACCAAGATGAGGCGGCTAATGGTTAAATTCACCCTCGAGAGCATCTCGACGTGTCCGAATGGTAAACTGTATTTTCTAAATGTAGTTATTGACCTGCCATAACAACTGTCATAACAATAACCGGCATTCATCAACACAAAGCGGCATTTCAGAACATCCATCTAAAAACGTTACACGATTCTTTCTAGTAAGCAAGTTAATTAGTTTTACTAACCTTCACATTCGTTGATGTCCCAACTGTGTACACAGATGGGACAGCCTTGTCTGTCAAATGAAGGACTTGGACTAAACCCAACAGGAATGAATGTTAGCAGAGACTATGGCTACTTTCAGACTGTCAGTCCAAATCCGATTATTTTTGTTGGGATCTGATTTTATTGACCAAATCACACTGTGATTAAAATTATTGATATCCACACGGTGTATCGCAACTGTTCAGATTTGTGTTTCCATGCCGCTCTTTCGTTTTCCGGAATATCTGCATTGGTTTCTATGGCAATGACGTTGAATAGTCATACGCCAAAAACAACAACAACAAAAACCACAACATGGACGGGTTTTGCAATCTTATTTACATTTTAAAACATGTTTAGCCGTGCGCTGGACTACTGCTGGACTACGGATATGCACAAAAATTGGATTTGGACTGACAGTCTGAATGTAGCATTATATTAGTATATTGCTTAACGTGCATAATACACCTTTTGTATTCACACACACTGCATTGTTCAGGTCACTTGCATTTGCACCGTGAGTAGCCCACAATGCAATTATACTTGCAATAGAGCCTCTTACAGGCCAAATAAATCAATTTTCCAGACACATTTTTGTGATTGAAGCTATTTTTTTCTGTTAATAATCAGCTTGCAATGCAGACTTGACAGGATTATCTAAATACATACCGCATGCTATTACGAGTAGCACAATGAAAGGGCTGCATAATTGATTATGTCTATTAAATCAGACATTAGGTTTATTAAAATTACCAGTACATTACCAGTCCAGTTGTGAAATTACAGTCATCTGCGATCAGGTGGCAGCGAGAAGCCTTAAAAATATTTTATTGCCCCTCCACTTTCAGTCACTCACTTTACATATACCTCATGGACCTGCACAATACAGAGCCACATGATCAGAAAGATAAAGGACTGCACACTTATGAATAATTCAAAAGCAAAGTAGAAGGCTGCATTTAAAAAAAAGACACTTTGTTATTCATATGCAGCCAAATAAAAATAATATATTAATTTGTACCCATAAAGTGCTGACAAACTCAGGTCAGAGTGTTGTATATTTTATTAACTGAAATAAAGTTAATATACCAACGTACTAGAATCTGCCTTTTCTTCTGTTTGTGTAAGGAAAATTACTGTTAACCAATTACCAGGTTTTTACAATTGGATTTTTATTGTCTTGTACAGTGCAGTTCATATTTTTTATTTTACAAATTCAGAAAAAAATGTTATACAAGCTATTAGATTTTTCTAAAACATCTAACTTTTATATAACAACTGTCACCTGTTTGCTACAAACATGAATGCTACCTCGAGTTATGGCATGTTTTCTGAGCAATTTAACTATTTTCGTCAGTCAAGGAACAAACTATTTTTAAAAATTCCACAGACAAAGTTCATTTAAGGCACGTAAAGGGCCAAAATCATCAAAAGTGTCTGTCAAATGCATGGCAATTTTAAAAGCAAATAACATCAAAAAGCAGATTGGCTCTTGCAACTGGACTTCCATGATTCCTGCATTTGCAAATGTATTGTGATCAACAGTTATTTTGCCCATGTATCATTTACAAAGCCAATAAATCCACAGTCCAAGTATTTTCAATGGATAAAATGTTGAGAAAGTAATTAAAATACATCATAATCAGACCCAGTGGGCTTGTGGTTCTGAGTTATGCGTCATTAAGAATCAATCATGTCTCGCCTCTGCGGTTCTCCACATAATATCTTAATTATACCTGACGAACAACAGAAAGAAATCACCAGATGAATGGCTGATGGTTTGTGTGCCTGCGCGTGTGTGTAAAAACTCTCTTCAGAATTGATTCACTCTTGTGTGTTGGAGTGCCATCTGTAGACAGGTCCTGTAATTGGGTTGGGTGTTCACTGGGAGATTAAGACTAATTGCTCTGCTCAAATGGCTGTGCAAGCATAACTCAAAGTACACTAGAGTCTAATTCTCAACCAAACGGAAACCGAACAAACGGTCAACTGCCCGCAGTCTGTTTGTGGAGAACATTCCCACTGCTAATGCAATGCTCAATATATATGTGTGGTGTTCACCTTATACCTTTTTACAATCAGCACAACTGCTTTCAACATGGATAATAAGACATATTTGAACAGCAAATCAGCCTATGAGAATGATTTCCGAAGTATGTAAATATTAACATCTGTCACAAACAGTATAGCACACACAATGAATATCAAAAGTCTTTAAAGAAAAATCCACATGAGTCACTCAGAGGCAGGCAGCATAACAACCATACATAGACGGGACCAGACAAACACAAATGAAACACGAGGACTTTAATACAAGGAACAAACAAAGGGAACTAATAAGGACACAGCTGAACAGAATGACTAATCAAATTAGTAACCAAGGAGACAAACTAGTGGCGGGAAACTGAGAACAAAGGAGACAGGAAAACTGAGTACAAACTAAAAGTCCATGAAAATGAAACTAACTGAACATAAATGTGACAATATCACAATTAGAATATTTGCAAATATGTGCAGAAATAATTGTTACAATTGTTATATATTTGCAATATGATTTATTAACATGTATTCGCTTCCAGACAGGAAGTTTTCCTGTTCAGTGGCACATGTTGAAATATTAATTGGTTAGTGAGATAAATGAGAAACTTCTGGTCTCTATTTTGTTGTTAACAGTAAAAATATGACATAACAATCACATAACAGCTGTTTGTGAGCAAAATTGAACAAAAAAAAACAAGAATTGTGTCTAATTTTATGGCAATGATTTATCTCTATGAGGTAATGAATGCTAACAATAACATCTGTTCTAGCTATTAATATCGTGTTTGTGTTGTGCAGCACTATTCTTCATGTCACGCTGCCTCATCTGAGCTGAACGCAAAACAAAAAATCTCAGTGCTATTATTGCAGGTGTATCACAAGAAAGGTTCAGATCATGAATCGGCAGAGGCCATCTATCATCCGAACTTCACATCAGCACAAACATACAAACACTTAATACTGCAGCGCGTTTCACCGGCTTTGCCATAGCAACAGTACCGCTGTATTTATCAGCCGTTCATTGGTGAAATTAAAGTGGACTGGCAGCAGTCCAGCTAAATACGTCCATGTTTGAGAATAAAACCCTGAACAGCAGCTGACAGACTCAGGAATCATTGAGGTGAGAGTCCTTGATAAGACCTTCTGAGGACTGTCCAGTTGTCCAAAGCAAGTCAGAGGCCATATCTTGGTCATACCCGTAGTAGGTAATTATTTCTGTTCAAGTACAGTTACTTTTATTTTAATAGGGGAATTATGAAATATCTACAACAGTTTTTCAAGCTTTGTTGATTTGGTGAACATAAATAGCCAGTTCTGTATAGCTTGAATCAGCTAAATGCACATTTTCATGGCAAAAATTATCCTCTTAAGAGAGACTCCTTTATTTATACTGTGAAAAATACTTTCTTTTTTTCCCCACGAACACTTAGAGTGCTGTTAGATAAATTGTATTTTAAAGAAATTCATATTTTTATTCAGCAAGGATGCATTAAGTTGATCAGAAGTGAATGTAAAGGCTTTTATAATGTTACAAAAGATTTAAGCTTAAAATAAACTTTCAATTCATCAAAGAATTGTTTCTACAGAAATATTAAGCAGCACACATATTCAACATTGATAATAATAAGAAATGTTTCAAATCAGCATACTGTATTAGAATGAAGAATCACGTGACAGTAAATACTGGAGTAATGATGCTGAAAGTTCAGCTTTTCCCCAAACTTTTGAATTGTACTGTATATTTAATTGAATACTGAAAAATATTTAATAAATGGTGCATAAAAAGTGAATGGGCCTCCACAATAAAAAGATGGTTCTCTGTCATTCTATGTCGTGCGCTGTAATGGATCGCTCATATGTGCCCGGTGGCCTGGGCTGAATGAGCACAAAGGCCTGGGTCGGTATAGTTACAGTAAAGTCTCCTCCAAAAGGTCATGCAGTCTGTGACAAACTCGCTGGAGGGTGAATAAAGATAAAACTGAATGTGAATACGACATAAAGTCAGTTCTATTAGCCATCTATCACTCAAAAGTTTCAGTTAAAGTTTCTGAGGAACTTGTGATCAGAACTGCCTCATACAACTCCTATTTAATGCAAATTAAATTACATTTAATGCAATTTATTCTTCTTTAAAAATGTTTCTTACTGTCCCCTAACTTTTATACAGTAGCGTATACATAGTTGTTGCAAAACTTACATTGTATTATAATTGTGAATTGTGAATTATAAATTATAAAAATGTATACCAATGCATTTCTTTCAAAAATATAAATATGCCTTGGTGATCGCACCTCTTCCACACTCATCCTGAATACAGGCGTACCGAAGGGTGTGAGCTCAGTCCAGTCCTGTTCACCCTCTTCTATCTCCATAGTACAGTTTGCTGATGATACCACCATAGCGGGCCTAATTTCGAAAAAAATTAACAAACTTCTTACAGGGAGGAGGTACAACATCTAATTCAGTGGTATACAGACCATCATTTAGTCCCGAACACCAAAAAACACGAAGAGATTATCGTAGACTTCAGGAGGTCTAAAGACCACCCACTCCCCCTTGTGTATCAATGGAGAGGAAGTGGAGAGTGTAAATTACATTAGTTTCATGGAGTCTAAATAACAAGATTTCTCTTGGTCTATCAATACCTCTCATCTGGTGAAGAAAACAACACGAAGGCTGTTCTTCCTGTGAAAAATGAAGCAGGCCAGGCTGCCTACACATCTACCTAGTGAATATCATTTTACTATACAGAGCATACTTGCCTATGGGATTATGGTTTGGTATACTTCACTGTGGAAAACCACAGAGAACTGTGTAGTTAGAACAGAACAGCGGATCATATACACTGAGCTCCCGAACTTGGATACAGTGTATGCCAGTCGGTTACACAACGCCAGCTGCATTTTTATGGTTCCCACACATCCAGGATGCAGAATGATTGTCCCTTTACCGTCTGGGAAGAGGTACAGGGCCATTAAGTCCAGGACAAATAGCAGTTTCTTTGACAAAGCTGTAGCTGCTCTAAAACCTCCCACTTCCGCTTCATTTTCTACAGTAACTCTCTAATTCTTTATAACTATTTAGGACAAAGGACTGTTTTTTAACATTGAAGGACATACAGTACAAGACATGCACTACAACATTATTTTATAAAATGTGCAATAGGCCTATGCCTTCAGGGGCTTTTATGTAATTTAATGTGTATGCTTATATTTTGTACAATGGCAATATAGTATCTTACTTACTATGCAAATTGTTGCATTGAATTACATTCAACAATCTACATAAATTTGAGGAAAACAGTTTCTGCAAATAATTTATAAAACATTTAAGGCCCACTGTTCCCTTTCGAGAGCAAGTGTGGGTATCTGCAGGTTGGAATAATGGGCGTGATGAAAGGTTGGGTCGTGGAGAAAGGTCAGGTCTTTATCATTGGTCTCGAAAGCTGTCTCTCAGGGTGTGGGGAATGGTTGGGGATAGTTTCTGTTGTAGCAATTCAGCTTTCAGCACACCTCCTTTTGGTACGCCAATTACTCTGACCTGCAGCTATCCCGGTCTCTTCGAGGGAACTTCTATGCTGCATCAGCTGCTGACGCTATGGGGATGTAAGGCGGGTGCCAGCAAGTCTGGGCTACCCCTCGAGAAAGCAAAAGGCTCTCCTTAGAATTAACATTTGAACTCTCTCTTGCATATGTAACAGCAACATCCGAGCGCACCACTCAGTGCATCTCACACCTCACTTTTACAGTCTCATCATCTCCCCCTGCTCCCCCTCTTCTCCTCCTCACCTAAAACTCACTAAAAACCTATGCAATGCTATGTACAATAAGTAACTATACATGTTTGTTATTATTTCATCTCATTGGTCTCATTCTCCCAGCCATAATACAAAGCTCCAAGAAGTTCTAGAATATGAGAAATATTATGTGCCCCTTAAAAGGTGTGCCCTCCCTCAGATCCTCCATTCCAACTACCGCCTGTATGTAAATAAGTATTCTCTTCCATAGGCAACAAGAACCCATTCAATCACAAATTCTGATCCCACAGTTGTGAACCAAAATCTAATTATAAAGACAAACACTACAGTTTGGTAAGCATATTGAATTATCTGGGTTTATAAGGAAAATTGGAGTCTGTAGGTAGACTTCCTATACGATCTGTGTGTAGTTTTCGTTGCCGCAGGTAAATATTTCTACAATTCCTCGATTTCTGAATTGTTGTTATTATATATGAATGACCAATTTTATTCTAAGAATTGGATTTTGAATGATTGTTTTATTACCTGGTCAATAAATTGTAAACATTTGATTTTATTCTGATTGACTCTGAAATTGACCGTTCGCAAAACCCCACCCTCGAACGGTTCTCGTCCAATCCTAGCTCAGCAACTGTAACTAAGGAGAAGGACCTCCGTCAAACATTCCGATTTCAGCAAGATAGTGCAACGATGCGCCTATGGCAGTGAGGTCTGCATGGGCTTAAAACTTGCTGTATTTTATGATTGCTTGCAACTATTATTAAAAAATAGGCTACATGTACAAACACCGTTTCACTACGGCACTGCGTCCCCCTCATCAGTCAGCAAACAAGAGAAAAAAAAGAGAAAAAGCACGGACTTACTAATTACGAAACTTTGATGTGGTTGAACAGGAACACAGTCACAAATTCCTCTGGAAAAACAGAGATTCTAATTATTGGACAAAAAACTTCCACACGTAATAACCTAGAGTACTGTCTAACACTTGATGGCTGCTCTGTTAAGTCTTCGTCGTCGGTTAGGAACCTGGGTGTGCTCTTTGATACCAATCTTTCATTTGAAAGTCATGTGTCTAGTATCTGTAAAACCGCTTTCTTCCATCTTAAAAATATATCTAAATTACGTCATATGCTCTCAATGAATAATGCAGAACAATTAGTTCATGCGTTTATAACCTCAAGGCTAGATTATTGTAATGCTCTACTGGGTGGCTGCCCTGCACGCTTAATAAACAAACTACAGCTAGTTCAAAACGCAGCAGCTCGAGTTCTTACTAGAACCAGGAAGTATGACCATATTAGCCCCGTTCTGTCAACACTGCATTGGCTGCCTATTAAACATCGTATCAATTTTAAAATATTGCTGATCACTTACAAAGCACTAAATGGTTTAGCTCCGCAGTACTTGAGCGAGCTCTTAACGCATTAGAGTCCTTCACGTCTACTGCAATCTCAAAATTCCGGCCAGTTAATAATACCTAGAATATCAAAATCGACTGCTGGCGGTAGATCCTTTTCCTACTTAGCAACAAAACTTTGAAACAGTCTTCCTACCATTGTCCGGGAAGCAGACACACTCTGTCAGTTCAAATCTAGACTAAAAACACATCTCTTCGGCCTAGCATACACATAACACATTATAGACTTTTATAATTAGGCTGCATAGTTTAGAACAGCCGGGACCGGGAACACTTCCCGTAATCCTGATGTACTTGGTACATCATAAGAAGGATAGCGTCTACGCTAATATTAGTCTCTCTGTCTATCCCAAAGTTTACCGCTGTCCACCGGAACCAGGCCGTATCCAGATCTGATGAAGGACCAGCGCCAGGACACGACGACGACGCCGCTGACCTAAAGTGTCAACCAGTCTCTCCTCCTCTCCACTCCGACTTCAACCAACCGGAACTGGACAAATACTCTGATTCATTCTGTACTTCATACACTGTTCACTCATTGGCCAGAGGAGAACTGGCCCCCGACTGAGCCTGGGTTCTCCCAAGGTTTTTTTCTCCATTCTGTCACCTGATGGAGTTTTGGTTCCTTGCCGCTGTTGCCTTACCTTCTGGCTTGCTTAGTTGGGGACATTTAATATTCAACAATATTATAGATCTGCCTTAAAGGTGGACGATGATGAAATAGTTTTTTGTATTATTTTCATGTTATCACTGTGAAGCTGCTTTGATACAATCTGTATTGTAAAAACCGCTATATAAATAAAGGTGACTTGACTTGGAACTCAAACATTAAACTTCAAAACAAAGTTTGCGCAGTTGCACAACTATTTACACAAATATATCCTTCTCAGTCGGCTACAAGTTATGAATGAAGAGAACAGAGAGTTGATGGTTTCAGCGCGTCCTCTGATTGCAGTGTTGTGACTGAAATAGCGCGCGCGGGAGCACATGCGCAAAACAGTTTTGTAAAATGATATATGATCAAATAAAAACGATTGATATATAATTTTACAAAACTGTTTTGTGCATGTGCACCCGTGTGCTATTCTGTCTATACTTTCTGTCGTGCCCTGGAGGATATGTCTGCTGCATTACTCCAAAACCAATCACTTAATGTATGGATCTCAACCCAGCCATGGCTATGGTTCTCAATTGTTTGACGGGCATAGTAACAATAACTAAGGGGCGTGGCTTTTGCGAACGGTCAATTGTTTTCCCAGGTAGATTGAACGGATTTGTATGTTACCGCAAGTCTGCATCAGATTAGTGATGACTAATATTTGGCACTAATTCAAGTGTACTTGGTTTGCAAAGACAAGGAGTGAATTTCCGTTTAGGACAGCAAAAATGCTGCTTGACCAATCTAAATTTGGGTGTGTCTTACCTCTGTTTTAACTTAATGTTACTTTAGATATGTGTACGTAACCACGGCTTGGCCAATCCAAAGAGAAGTAATGTTGGTCGACTTATATCTGTAGTAGTGGCCATACCTCTGCCTGAAGTAAACGTTACTTTAAATTTAAGTGTATGCAAAAAGCACAGGGGCTATACAAAAGTATCTTTGATTGTGTAAGCGTGAATGTGACCATCTCAGGTATATAGCCTAGCCAATTACCTCTGTTTAGTGACCGAAAACTGACGAGCTTGTGATCGCGAGACCCGCGTTAAACAGAAGGCGTGAGGACCTCAAAGCGACATAGATTCCTAATATGAATGGGTAAAATATAAGTAAAGAGTTAAAAAGAATAATCAAACATTCGCTCACATTTAATGATGCTCAGATATCATTTAAACCTTTTTCATTTATGGAGTCAGATGAAATAACGAGGTAATACATATACATATGAGAAAATGCATTTCATTTACTCTTGTTGTGTTGCGTAAAAGGAAAGACAGCAACACACAGTAACCTTCACCTGTTCTATCGGATACCGCCATTGGACCGATTTAGATGGGCTTACAGGGACGTGCCCTCGCGGAACCCGGACCGCATCAGCTGTCATTAGCTTCTTTGTCTTCAGGAAGCCGCTTGTATGAGTACTGTGTGAAGATAGCAGTGTGTGAAGAAAGGACAGAAGATAAGCAGAATAATGACGAGCAGACATTTTAAGAGCTATGTTCCTCCGTGCCAGCGTTTCTTAACGCCTGGCGATGGTCACAAGTTGTGTTATTTATCTGGGAGCGAATTGTGGGAATCTCAGGTGTCTTTGTGCCAAAATTCAAATGTAAAGGCGCTGAGCGAGTAGGGTTATTGATGGATGCCTTGGGTGGAAATGAATTTCCATCCATAGCACCAGAAGCTGATGCATTGTAGAAGTAGAAGTTCCCTTGAAAAGGAACGTCTAGAGTTACGCATGTAACCCGTCGTTTTCTATGTGTTGGCGCACATTTAAGTTGTTTTGCACGCGTGTTTCGGGCGTGCTGTTTCCTTGTGGCTTAAAATAATAAAATACGGTACAAATAATAAACTTTCAAAAATCTGAAATTAAAGTCGGATATACCAATCCATTTATTAACATAACAAAAAATGAAACCTTTCTTCAAACATAAACTTAACTCAAGTCAGTCTCCATGATTACACGCCGTGCCTCACGGTCAAAAACCATGCACCTCGCTGTGCGCCACACCTGCACTAATTAACCCCTGTCTTAAGTAGACAGAATGGCTCCAACACTATGCTTTGGGCATGCCGGCACATCTTCCTTCAGACAATACAAATCTGATGACATGTTCTCAGGCACCCTTCTTACACCCTACCACTGCGCTGGCCATATTATGCCGTGTTCATACACGTACCTCAGACGCTGGGTTCTGTGAGGGTGCATTCCCATAGTCATCAGCTGACGCAGCATCTCGTTCCCTTTCTCAGGGAACCGGGGTTACATTTGATGTTTGTATTTATTGTCTTTTTGAGTAATATCCTGATACAAAAAGGAGCAACATATTCATGTAACCAACATATTGTCTGAAAACATGAAGCTGTTACCTTTACATCCATGCCTTCCCTCATCTAAGGAGTTTTGAAGACAATCTGGACATCTACTCCAGGGTTATTCAGTGTTGAGTAAATGTCACCTCACCTCTGTCTGAAGGGCATTATCACAGCGATCTTCTCCCTCCAACTTCATTCAGAGCCGATAACAGCTGACGTGTGGCTCGCTGCTTAGTTATTCTGGCTGTGTGAGGACAGAGAGAGCTGAAGGAATCCAGAGGGAGAAAATCATCAGAAATGACTGAAGTCTTGTAGATAGCGGCACCTCAACCTGTGCTAGAGGGCATCTCCAACAATCCTTCGTCAAATGCATCTATTTATTTAGAGTGAACTACACAACAGTTCAATATTTTGGGGTCGGTACGATATTTTAAGCAAAGCTGAATTATCAGCATCATTAATCCACCGTCACATGATCCTTCGGAAATCATTCTAATATGCTGATTTGCTGCTCAAGAAACATTTCTGATTATCATCAATGAGAAACCGTTGTGTTGCTTGATATTTTTGTGGAAAATGTGTTAAATTTTTTCAGGATTCTTTGATGAATAGAACGTTTTTTAAAAAGCATTTATTGGAAATAGAAATCTTCCATAACATTATAAATGTCTTTCTGTCACTTTGTTCACTATAATGGATCCTTGCTGAATAACAGTATTAATCATTTCTTTACTGACCCCAAACTTTTGAGAAATAGCATCTCTCTTTAAATAATCAACATGAGAAGCACAGAAGTGAACTATGGGTCTTCGATAATTCACAAAAACAGTCCTTAAGATTCGCTGGTTTTGAAAAGAAAACATCACAATTGAATAACAAAGTGTCTCGAGACTCATCTCTTCACCTCATAAATGTGTATTATCCATCATAACATCAGTCTGAGACAAAAGCTGGTGAGAGGTCCAGTGATGTCAGCGGAGTGTTGTGGCTGATTCCTGCCGGACTCACTGGGAGGTCTTCATCACGGCGCCGCTGAACAGGACAAGATGAACAGAGGAACAAAGACGACCAGCTGGGCTGTGATGTGACAAACACCTTCCAATCGAGGAGAAGAACATGATTGAGCCTTTGAACATATAACAGTGTCCTGCTGTGAATATGACAGGGATAGACACTTATGCTCTCATTCTGATTTTTTAAGCAGCTCATGTGGATTTCCTGACAATGTTGTTGTAGTTGAAGCATCCTCTCATTTCCTGTTTTGGTGTTAGATCTGAAGGTATGTAATAGTGGAATGAATCAGAAGATATTCTATATCTATTATCTTTAAAAAAAAAAAATCACATATTGCATTAGATTAAACTGGGAAGGGTCATAGCACTCGCATATTGTTGTCCTATTGTAAGTTTAGCGTCTTCTATCGTTCTCATTCGTAAGTCACTTTGGATAAAAGCGTCTGCTAAATAAATAAATGTAAATGTAAAATAAATGTAAGAACACACTTTAGAGATGTTCTAGTAGATTCTATGAAGAGCAGCTTCTGAACAATATAGTAACGCAGAGGAACAGCTGATGACCAGCATATGGAGTTCAGCCCCAAAATGGAAGTCTTGAAGAAATAATTCTTCCAAAAATGAAAATGATGTGAGTATTTGCTCGCATGGCCTCATTTCGTTTTTAGTCTTTCATGAAACAGCAAATGAGATTCTTGACAGAACTGCATTTAAGGTGGTTTTACATAGATTAATAATGAATTAAGTTATACAAATTATTTTAATTAAAATTATAAAAACATATAATACACATTAAACACTAAAAATATTAAATATTTTTTCATTTACTTTGTTTGTCATGTGACCATGTGACATCAAAAACCATAATCATAATCTTGGCTTTTGCCAAATACCTTGCTGGTGTTATTCTGTCCTTTGTTGGAACTTGCTTTTCCTTATTTAAAACAGAAATTCAAACCTTCTATCATCTCATTTTGTGTTTCACAGACATTAGAAAGTTATACCAGGTTGGAATGACATGACGGTGAGTAAAGGATATCCTTTAATTAAATAAATGGTAACACTTTACAATAGGGTCCATTAGTAAACGTTAGTTAATGCATTAACTAACAATTACATTTGATGCCGTATTTATTATGTATTCAGTATTTATTTGTTAAAAATTATGTAATAAAAATACAACTGTTAGTTCAAGTTGGCAAAGATCCACTATATAACATTAACAGATACAACTTTTGCTGTTAATGTAGTAAATGTTTAAATTAAGATCAACTAAGATTAATAAATGCTTTAGAAGTTTTTTTTATTTTTATTATTATGTTAACTATGTAGTTAACTAATGTAAGCAAATAGAACCTTCTTGAAAAATGTTACCAATTAAACCATCAAGACTTCATTTATCAAACAGCTTCACCAACTAAGCTGAACATCTTGGCTGTGCTGGTCTTTTCAGGAGAAACCTTCATGATTTAGAACAATAATACATTAAATATCAATTATTAAATCCATGTCAAACCTGCAGCCAGACAGATGGTGGTAAAAAGTCTCCTGAAATGTCCACTGAACATCTGTGGCTGCAATGAAACCAAAACAGAACAAATGTTGGAGATGTTTCACCCCAGAGTGTCCACATCATTCATCCAAAGAGTTTGAGCATATTAAGGAGCGAGCGGCAGCTTTCTGCAGAGGCTCCCGCCATAGTCTGCAAACAGAGGAGCTGTTGAGTAAATTGAGGAAAAAGTTGCTCATGAAACTTCACTGCATAATACGTGAATAAAACGTTTGTGCTGAAATTTCAGATTGAGATCTGCATGAGGTCATGTGCTGAAAACGCTTAAACGATCTGCTCTCACGCACCGACAGATGCAGAGATGCACGTCACGTATTCTGGAGAGGTTCACTGGCTGCTACGAAGGTATCCAAGTCTTCCTGGCTGAAAAAGATTTCCCTGAACTTAAGGACGAGATGCTCAATCTGCTTGGTGAGGACCCGTCCTAATCTTCCCCATGCCCGTTACGACACCCCTGGAGATGTCAGCTGAAAAAGACAATAGTTTCAGAGGCACATTATTACATCTTGAGGAGATTATGAAAACAACATTTTTAATTCCATGCACCTATGACTGTTTCACTTCATTGTTTAAACAGTCTATTTTGTGTAATGGTGTGAATGTCAGAACACCCACCGTAACGCAGAGTCTCCAGCATACAGAGGATTTGAGATGAGCACTTCAACGTGGCGGTGACCTTCTCCTCGCGTCCTTCACAGCTACGCCGGTGTCATTACACTGACAGCGGCAGATTTACGGGTGAGAACAGCAGGCCGTGCAGCCGTTCGTCATGCATGCGCTCACGGATCCTCTCAACGTAATATATTCACAGTGTTACAGTCGACAAACGTTAGAATCAGCAAAATGAAAACGCAAACAACTGCTGAAGAACGAGCCGGGGAACTTCACAAGGTTCTGAACAAAACCAAGAGCTCTCTTCTGGTTAAACATCATGTAGGAAACCAGATTACAATAATTAAAAACTCATATTGTTATTTGCAGCATGATAAAAAAGTATATGAAAACCTGGACAAAGAAAAACCAAACGTCTTTAATAGGGGCTGAGTGTGTAAATGATAGTACAATATAAAACTACTATTGATTATAAGCATAAAATATCATTTAAAATTGATGCACACACACACAAAAGCATAATACAGGATATACATTTATTATTATTATATGTTTTTGAACAGTCTGAAATGTTCAAATTAGCACCATCAAAAGTGGAAGTTTAAGTACCAATCACATGTGCAACTATTGACATACAGTACTGGAATACACAAGCAATATTCCCTATACCTGGAACATGAAGCTGTTGCACCCAATAGTTCTGACAAAAGCAGGTAGATACATTATGTATTAAATAATCCTAACAAACATTAAAAAACACGTTTCATTTAAATACATACAAAAGTACAAGAACAAAACGTGAAAAAAACAACAACAAAAAAACTGCTGAATTTCACAGTAGTGAAATTTGTCTAGCACCTGTTGTGACCTTGTGCAACCTGGTAGATCGGAGCCAAGGTCTCAAACACACACGTACGCTCTGTTCCAAAAACTAGCGAGCATTTCAAGGTCAATTTGTATGCTATGCATTTCATCCTTATTGGAGTAGCATACAACTCAACGAGTTGTTGTAACTAGTGAGGTTTCATTCAGTTAGGATGCTATCTTAGAAGGCAGCTCCCCATGTAGGCAGTAGGCAGCTCAGTATGGTTTGAGTCTCTCATGCATATGCAGTGTCACTCTCGGCCATGGGGTTATTTTATGAAATACAAACTTTATATGTTACATTTTCTGACCACATCCTAACTGTAAAAGTACAGTACCTTGTAAACTCTATAAATTGTATCCAGATTTTAATTATGAGATTTGGACTGTGATGTTTGTTACAAAATTTCTTCTTCTTATTCCTAAATTCTGTGAAATAAAAAGGGCCTGTCTATGGGGTATGTTTGCATAATGCCTCTATTGCACAATATGAAAACTACAATAATTAAAAAAATTACAATTTTAAACAAAATAATTAATATCTCATACTGATAACAAGTGAATAAGATAAACAAGCACAGAGGCTCAAGAGTAGTATGTTTGAGTGTGACAACTGTGGCACTGCAGCACCATCAGACAGGAAATAAACAAGGTCTAAAGAAGTTTTTCTTTAAAGTTCAACTTTTAAAAAAAACGCGTCTCTAGACCTTGTTTTTTTCCCACTTCACTGACCTGCGTCTGGTCGTTTTTTAAACACAAAAATAGTGTGAACTGTGTGAAGGATCCTTAAAATATGATTAGACACATACATACAATTTCCTGTACCCTGATTTGACTACACTTTAAAGGAACCGTGCACCCCAAAACTACAAATTCTCTTGTCATTTTTTTATCCTCATGTTTTTAGGATTCTTTGATGATGCGAATGTTCAAAAGAACAGAATTTATTTGAAATAGTAAAGACATTTATAATGTTAAAGATTTCTATTCTGTCACTTTTGATTGATTTAATGCATCCTTGCTGAATAGTAATTATTATTATTTTTAAAGCAGTTGTTTGACTATTTTTGATTTATTCTGAAGTCATAAGACACCCTCTGTGCAATTTAAGTAGGAATTAGTGTTCAAAAGAATAAATGAGAGCATACTGGTTCCGAATTACATGAGCTTGAGTAAAATAATGACATTTTCATTTTGGGGTGAACTAACGATGCACCAAAGGCAACAGACCAATGGAGACTCACTAGTTTACACTGCAGAAGAGATCATGTACTGTTAAAATATATGAAACAACACAGCAAATATCTAAAACACGCAGAGAGTGTGGTAAATAATGCACAAAAAAAAACCTAGATGACAAAAAGAAAGTGGCCACATTCTGAGAGAGCCACAAATTCGCCTAGTTTTATAAACCCTAAAGAGAAAAATTACTCAAATGGGTCACTTAATATCAACTTGGCTGCATTGAGATGGCTATTTATGAATTAAATAACACACGCTACTTCAGCTCTTTTCCAAAACCTAGTGAGCTGCCTATGTAGGCAGTATTTTAAGACTCTCAGTGTGAAGGCTGTTCAAAAAGGTAGGCAGAATGACTGATTATACAACCTTTATGTCTTCTTTTGATGCAGATGGAGAGAATGAGAACTACAATAATGCATTGCATAATCTAAGCCTATTATTCTATGCACGCATAATGCAAGGATATGGCTTAAACAGTAGAGTATGGCACTAGCAAAGCCAAGATCACGGGGTTCGCATTATGCACGGTAAATGCATTGCAACAAGCTCAGAAAAAAGAAGCTGATTGATGAAACAAACATCATAAAAATGATTAAAAATATATATAATCCTTTCAATACCTAAATATATCAGCAAAAATAGTTCAGCTTAATAAACAATGGACTATTTTATCCAATATTTATGTTTTTTAAATGTCTATCAGTATTGCATTGTTAGATTAGCAACAGGTTCATTTTAAACTCTAGCTATGAGCTAGGCAGATCACTAGGTTTTGGTTACAGAGCCAACAGACAAGTTATTATTATTCTAAGAAATAAAAGCAAAAACAAGATAAAAGATAATTGATCCGAGTCTGAAAATAAAGTCCATCAGTTATTGGCCAACCAGTGGCCTTAAGAAAGCAACCGCAGCTGGTAGTCTGGAGAAATGAGCCAGTACGCTGAAGAAGTCACTTCCAGGGAACTAAAAGGGTGGATTACAGCAAAACACGACAAAACAAGAAACCTTCAAGTCCAAAAACAAGAAACAAGCGTAATGCAAGTACGCAAACGCTTGGCGAACACACTGCAAGTACATACTTTGGTGGTAACTAACCTCAGTGCCTTCAAAAGTTTGCATAGTGTGTTCTGCTTGAAAATATCTGTCCCACTGCTTTCAGGCTGCTTTTATTTTCACATAATAACATTTTCAAATATAAAACATATTATTCTTGACAGTACAAATGGGAAAGGCAAAAATAAACCTCTGTGTGTTGTTCTCAAGTCTTGGGGGGCATTTTGCTGGTGTAAAAGTCTCTGCAGGTCTGGCAGCAGCGTTGGTACCAGCGCATGTCCTGGCACAGGTTCTTATCTCGGATCACCCTGCAGTAAACCGCCCACTGATCCCCCGTGCACTTGTACGTCAATGCAGCTGCCAGGAATGACAGAAGGACAGGACACGACATTTCATAGATTCAATTATATCACATGATCCCTGACACAACATGCATACATCAGTCCAGACATGGACATTTGTGCAGTTCACCTAGAAGACAACCTTCGCAATGCTCAATGTTGCTGTCATACACTGTTTTATTTACAAATTCGAAAAATCTTTTTTTACAAAGATCACTGGAGTATATGTTTTACAAAGAAAATACTATTTTTGCCTCTCTATAAATAAGGTCTATTAAAATAAGGTTTTCTTAGTTAATATTAGTTAAGTACATTTTTGACGTAAGTGTGTTTCCTCAGTACAGTAACACAAAAGTGTTGTTTGCACTTTCCCCACGATGCAGTCAGGACTGAAGTTTGACTCCCAACACATGGAAAATATGAATGTAACAATATTTAATATGCAACAACACGTGGGGCTCGTATGAGAGCGGTTTCTGCAAAGAACGCAGGGATGAGACCGTGAGTACATATCTGGACTGTGTTTTGAGTTTTTATGGGCATATTTCATATACTCGAGCTCTAAACATGAACAAGCAACATGTATTCGCACATATTTTATCACGTCTTCTTCAAATTAAATTATATATATATATGCAAATAAAGACAATGATACAGTGGTGCGTCTGATCATGAACACATTGACAAAATATCTAAGAAGAAAGGACAAAAAAGTAACTAACTATGCCTTTATTCTTTCTGTTAAACTGATGCGTGTCAGTTGTTCAGTGATTGTAGTGCTCATAAATGTAATGAAAACATTATTAGACCTTTTAAATGTTCTTCCTTATTTTAAAATACAGACCGATAGCTCTGCAAAGTCATAATGCTGATTTGTTGATATTTCTAAGAATAATTTATCAGAATGTATTTGATTTGATCGTGATGGTTGTTAGTAGTCCCTAATGATAAACTTTTTGTGGGTTCGTTGTCATAAGACCTATTGCGAGGGTAATTATTTCTCATGGAGACATAAGGTATTTTCAACATTTACAGGGGCTAGTCGGTATGCAATACAATTTTATTTGTATTACAATGTATTATATACAATTATATATTGTACATTAAAAATAATAACCTAATAGCTTTATGTTTACATCTTGTAAATAGGAGGCAGCATTAAAGGGTAACTATCGCCAAAATTAAACCTAAGCTCTTTTTGTTAATCTACCCGAGTCAAACTTTCGTGTAAAAGCATAATTAGAATGGAAACGCCACTTTTAAGATTGACCATATTTCGTTTTAGCTCAGAATGCCTTTTGAATGGGAGTGCTATGGGCACTTCTATGATAGCATTAAAATCGCTATTTTTAAAACACTAAGAAGGCTCGACACAACATGAAACTGTGCTTGAAGTATCACCAGGGGCTCTACACATGAACTGGAGCATTGACTACATTGTTTGTGTACACAAAGTTTACTAAAAAGAAAGGTTTTGTACGACTCACTTTATCAGTTAGTGTTTCCGGTGGCTGGAATTTTGTCAGTCAAAAGTAGTCGATCTCTGTATGCAACGTAATGAACTGACTATATGAGAAAATGTCATAAACTTGTAATTCCAATAAAAAGCATGATAACTTAGACACTTAAAATTTATATGGAAACACGCTTTAGGAGCTTTCCCTCTTTACTCTCCTCATTTTACGTTGCATTCAGAGATTGACTACTTTTGACTGACAAAATTCCAGACAAAAAGAGCCTAGGTTAAATTTTGGTTACCCTTTAACTTATTTCTGCTCATTTCCACTTTTTTTTTCTTTCATCCATCATTTCGAGAGATACAATGCAAGACAGAAAACCATTCCAACTTGTGCGTCTATTTTCCTATTTTTTTAACAGATTTAAATCATCAAATAATAAATAGGATATTTATAGGATATTAAATAGGATTATTCAGAGCATATAACATTTTATTTACAGCAGACAATCATGCAACTGACCACGTGAGCAGCGCGTTCCCGGGTTTGTAGGATCACAAAACTCGCTCCACCATCATGAATAAATCACCATCCGAATGCATGAGTTTTAGCACTGAGGTGCCATGCAAATTTGATTTTACAGACATCCACATGAGAAACAATTACCCTCCGAATAGGACTAAAGGGTTATATTTTTAAAATATATCAAGGTGCCCCCAACTCTGTTGTTTGTTTTTCTTTCTCCGCTCATATTTTAATATTCCTTTCTCTGTTTTTCGGTTTCATGACACTTTAACATGAACAATGAACAATACTTCTACAGCCTTTAATCAAAGTTAATTTCAACATTTACTAAAACTTTTTTAAAAACAAGAGTATTTGTTAACATTACTTAATGCACTGAGAACTAACATGAACTATGAAATATATGTTTTACTTACTAACAATAACAAAGATTACAAAACACTCAATACATTGTTCATTGTCAGTTTATGTTAGCTAATGTGAACACGAGACCTTATTGTAAAGTGTTTCTGCAAGTCTTTGAAACATTGTTCACTCAGAAATTGCTAGTACAAATAATTACAGAGTAAATCCTATAACTTTTTTTTTTTCAGTGTAGAAGGACATTCGGCATATAAACGTTTAGAGAGTATGTAAATCTGTTCTTATTTAGATGGTTTTTTTAGATTATTTGAACGTGATGCTTTCCAGATGATGCTTCTTTTAACAGATGTCTTGGCAATGAAATGTTTATGCAGTACAATGAAATGTGTATTGCTTAAAGCTAAGAAAGGCTCTATTCCAAAACCTAGTGAGCTGTTTACTGCCCACAGTACAATTAAGGCAGCATCCTAACTGAAATGGAAATGGACTAATTTGGATCACTCGACATAGGCAGGTTTAAGTCAATTTAAAATATAATGAGGAACTGGAATTGCCTTTGCATCAGAAGTGCATTTGATGTCTAAATGTGCAGCATGCTATTATTTGGAACACGGAAGCATTTTTTTTAGTTTTTATGTATATACATTGAAAACTCTTTGTCCTAAAGGTCTCAATAATTTTTTACAGAATGTTTATTTGTTCATTATTTAATCTATTTTTTTATTATAATTTTTTTTTCTATCTTTGTTAAAAAAATCTTTACATTTTTTATATTTCATTTTTTTAAATTTTCTGTTTTAATTTAAATTTTAGTCATTTTTGTTGGGTGTTTCGTAATTTTAATCAGTTTTTTCTTCAAAGACTGTAAGTTTTAGTTTTAGTTTCTTTGTGTTTAGTTATTTTAGTACTTAAACTAAATGAAAATGAGAAATATTGCCTTGTCAACTACGTGAAATAAAATAAGCAAGTTTTATTTACATTTTATTTTATTTCAGTTAATATTTATTTACCGGTAGTTAGTTTGAAGTAATACAAAATGTTATGGTTATAGTTTTGGTTTAGTTGTAGTTTTAACTGATAAAGTCTACATATCATAAAGCTTATCTTTAAACCCAAATGACAAATAATTCTAGATGATGCTATAATTAAACCAATATCCAGTAATGTAACTTTTTGTAATGCATCATAAAATGAGTTGAAAATGGATTGTTTTTTTTGTGTGTGACATTTCTGGTTGAAACGAGAATAAATAATGAACAGCGGGATATGAGTTTATAAAAGCCCGGGGCCACGAGGGAGCAAAAGGGGGCATTGTCCACTAAGATCTGATTTGTTTCCATTTGTAACCCCTGCAACGCGATTTTTAGTGAGGGGGACCCAACATCTGAAATGTCATGCCCCTCCTCAAGAATTATGAAGTTCACATGTCCTATCAACAGCTCTGAAATCAGGATACACAAACATCTTTAACGGTAAAGTCTTACCCAGTCTAGGGGAGGTGATGGTGTTCACATTGACTTTCACGTTACACGCCCCCTGATGACACTGCCTGTACGCGGGGGGCTTCAGGACTACTGGGCAGTTGCTGCCATGCCGACCGGTCACTTTGTGCATGCATTGGACCACTCTGGATTGCAAGCCCCGCCCACAGGATGATGAGCACTGCAATGAATCAATGATGACATCACAATAGATTAAAAAAATACAATAAATCACATCATAACCTGCTCTGACAGACCTCATTTTACTCACAAAAATGCATAATCAATATTTCCAAACTGTCAATATCATGTTTAAATAATAGATTATCGGATAATCAGATTATGTTGATAACCAGGAATAAAATTTGGTAGCAGTGGTATCATATTATGATTTTTTAGCTCAAATCACGCCAAAAACTAAATTTTTCAGCCTGGTCAATCTAATTCACATGCATATTCAAGAGTAACAAAGGTAATATTGTCCATTTTAACTGTAAATCAGGTGGGACTATTATTGAGTGTTACTGTATGATTTCTCAAAAAGATTATTACACTTGGGCCCTTTCCTATGCTTACAATGTGACAAAATAAAATGACAAACAATTTTAAAAAAAGAATAAAAAATAAAAATATATATATATATATATATAAATAAATATAGCTGCAAGCAGCGATTACGGGCCCAAGCCGGTGGCACCGCCACCCCGGTGCCTTTAGTTGCACTAAAGGCACCAGGGTGGCGGTGCCACCGGCTTGGGCCCTCCATCGCTGCTTGCAGCTATATTTATTTATATATATATATATATATATATATATATATAAAACCGCCACCCCGGTGCCTTTAGGGTTCCTGTGCACAATGGGCAATAACGTAACTCCGCTTTGATTGTCCAGAAGAAGTCTGCTTTAGAGCTTGCATCAGTGTGGGTTCTGCAAAAGTGCGCATCGAGGGCACATATCAACCACAAAGTATGCGTGAGCACCCTTCTGAAACCTAAAATGAAAAATTAGACACCCTACAGTCTCATGGACTTAACGGACACATGAAATCAGCAGCCATTGTAAGTACACAACACCAAAAATTCATATGAAGTGTGGTATATATATATATATATTACCTTTTTTAAGGGACAAGACAAAGAATTTGACTTGCCTGACCTGATTAGAACAGTGAAAAAAATAAAAAATAAAAATAATCACTAAAACGAGAATTGTTCTGATTTTATTATGATACTCAAAATATTCCACAACAAATCCTTTAAATGTATTGATATTCAGAACAGAACAAGAATTAAAAAAATAACAATAAAATATAATTTATTTATTTCGATTTTGTATTTTTATTTAATGACTATTATTTATTTAGAGCAGGTACAGCTAGTGTGCGATGCTTTTGCTATTTCAGAGGAAAAAAACACATTTTATTTAAAAAATGCTTTTCAATTAAATCAGATGTTCAAGCTTTGTTTTCGTTTTATTATTTTGTTTGTTTTAAACTTTGTTCAATTTATATTGTTAATCATTTGACACTAACCAAATGCATAAAGTATCATTTTAACTTTTAAAAAACTATTAACATTTGTTCATAGTACATTGTCTGTCTTTTGTTAATAGGACAAAACATTGTTATTATATTTTATAATATTTTATATATATATATATATATATATATATATATATATATTAAATAAACATTTGTAATGAAATCGTTCAAAAAAAAAAAATATCAGCATTGTTTTAAACTTTGAAACACAGAAGTAGCGCAATGTCTGGCCACGCCCACTTCTGGCATCAGACTTTTAGGCTGGCGCTGTCGTGATCACACTGATATGACGTATGGTTCTGGGGTTCTGCAGTTGGTTACTATTGGGGCTCCCGCGCCGCCTCCTTTTCACAACCTGAGGGAACCGTCTCCGGAATATTAACCTCACTCCCAGAAGTCCAATTCCCATCATTCATGCCTCTTACCTGGGACTGATTGCACGCACGCACACGCACACACACACACACACACACACACACACACACACACACACCCGCGCACACACGCACACGTACACTGTTTAAAAACAAGAAATATTTATCCAACCTCGTTTAAAACAGTCTGTCGGTGCCATCTTTTGGACATTCATCATATTGCATTGGTTTTAATTTCTAGTCCTCAAACAGAGCAGTAGCCTAATCCGTTTATTTTTAAGTTATTGATTAAAAAAGAAACATCAAATGCATTTTTAGTCATAGTATTATTTTATACAGAAATACATTATTTGTAATTCAGATGAGAATAATTTTAAGGAAAACAAATATATTGATCTGAAATATAGCACGTGTTTTTGTAAAATAAATTCAAGCAATAGTCTACCCGCCCCCGAAATGGCGCTAATTTTAAAATTAAACTAAAAAAGCTCACGGCTGCACAGGCATTCATAACGGTGCGCGTCCAACGCGAGGAGTGAGCAGAACAGAGCGAACGTTTTTTAGTTAATTTCTACTTTCATAGGAATTCATTCGAGCGCACTGCAAGCGCCACCATAATCATACTTACTTTCACTTTTATATTAGCGATTTAAAAGCCCTCGCTGGTGTCACACGTTGGTTAACCGGTGGGAAAAATATACAGATATTCAAATATACAGATATATTAAATATATCATCGCGCTCCACCGTCGATTTGATGTGTGTGTGTGTGTTAAAATAATTTAGTTCAGTTAGAGAACGGGCACTAACCTACAATTAAAACCTGAACGTGTCCGCTTAATAAATCGTGAGCTGAATGAGAGTCGCAGCAAAGATCAGCACAAGGAGTCCAATTTCATTAATCATGGGTGGACAGCTGACTGAAAAGATGATGACGGAATATTGAACACGCAATTCAAGCAATCCCACCCCCGAAATGGCGCTATGTTTAAAATGAAACTAAATGCTCACGGCTACACGGGTAATAACGCGTTCACGGCGAGGAACGAGCAGAACCATTTTTTTACAGTCTATGAGCAGAACAGAGTGAATGTGTTTTAGTTCATTCCTACTGGACGTCCAGTAGGCTACTACTTTGGCTTTTAAGTTAGCGATTTAAAAGCCCCCGCTTTAATCACACATCCATTAACCCGTAGGAAAATATTCTCACAGTCACTAATATATTTATATATAAATACAATATACAATGGGCCTACCTGATTTCGAACACAAGAGGGCAGTATTGCCCTATGTATGACTTATTTTTTTACTAAATAGCGCATTCTGGCTGTTTTTTAACTTATACATAATTCTTAAATTGAAAAAAAGAACAAAATGGGTTTAGTTCTGATATTTGTATACTTTTATATAGAAATAAATGGTGTATAATAAAAATTTTAGAAGATATGAGGCTTTTAGTGTTTCCTTTCTGGACATTACTTTAATCCCTCGCCACAGCAAAACCGTTTGAGATATTTAATATCCGTTCATAATTTAGCATCTTTAATGTATTTTCATCATGTTGAAAAAGTTTGGTGTGAATAAAATCAACCACCGCTAAAAACTCGGAGTCTAAAATATATCAATATATCACATTCAAACCAAAATATCTGACTTCCTGTTGGTCGGAGCTAATGACTGTAAATTAGAAAGTTGTCCGGCTCGAAGAGAAGAATATACGTACCGAGTTTGGTTACTGTAGATAAAACTAATACCCCATTTTTGACTAAAGGTGGCGCTACTGAGCCCCTTACCACGCCCGTTTCTGAAACTTCGCACATGTCTATTACACAATAAATGTGATATGCATGTTGAGTTTCATGCAATTTGAAGCATGTTAAGAGCCTCAAATGCATCCAAAAAGAATATAAAAGTTTAAAGCGTTGCCATGGCGACAGTATTAAAGATATCAATAATCCTTTCACAGGTCTACATCTGTCGTGTGTTTACATTATACAGATGAAGTTTGAAGCAAATCGGGTAAAAATAAGAGGGTGAATTCAAAGCATTTCGAAAGTGACACACTTCCTGCTGCCAGTTGGTGGCGCTATAACTTTGACTCACAATAGTCACATCCATGTGATCGGCCTCTTACAACGAACACACTGCTGAAGTTTCATCCAGATCAATTAATGTATGAGGATGTTATAACACACTTCCTGTTTCCAATATTCGCCATAAATTCGTTTCCTCGCCACGGCCAAACCGTTCGAGATATCAAAAATCCCCTCGCAATTTATCATCCTCCATGTCTTGACTTCATGCACACCGAGTTTCGTGGTCATCCGATGAATTCTCTAGGACAAGTGTTTCAAATGCCAGAACATGCGTTTCCATACAGCCCATAATAACCGACTTCCTGTTGGACTGGCGTAAAACTTAGAGCACGAAAGTTGTTCGGCCCGATGAGATCTATACGTGTACCGAGTTTCATATTATTACATGCAAGCGTGTTTGAGATATGGACATGTTTTTGAATCCCATTCCAGGGGGCGCTGTCGAGCCCCCCTGCCACGCCCGGGTCCCAGCTTCAGTCGGGCCCTAATGGCCGCGGGTTCTGACATTTGTGCAAAGTTTCAAGAGTTTTTGAGCACGTTAAGGCCCCCAAAAGTGCCCAAAAGGTAGTAATATAATAATAAATATATATATATAAATAAATATAGCTGCAAGCAGCGATTACGGGCCCAAGCCGGTGGCACCGCCACCCTGGTGCCTTTAGTTACACTAAAGGCACCGGGCTGGCGCTGCCACCGGCTTGGGCCCTCCATCGCTGCTTGCAGCTATATTTATTTATATATATATATACATATATATATATATATATATATATATATATATATATATATATATAAAGCCGCCACCCCGTTGCCTTTCGGGTTCCTGTGCACGACGGGCAATAACGTAACCCCGCTTTGACTGTCGAGAAGAATTCTGCTTTAGAGCTTGTATCAGTGTGAGTCTTTCTGCTCCCCTCCAAACACACACAGAAAAGGGGGGGGGGGGGGCTGTCTGTGTGTGTGCCCCCCCCCTCCCCCCCCCCTCCCCCCCACACACACAGAGAGAATGGCAGGGGGAACTCTGTCAGAGAGAGACAAAACCACATTCAAACCAAAATATCTGACTTCCTGTTGGTCGGAGCTTATGACTGTAAAAGAGAAAGTTGTCCGGATCGATAAGCATAATATACAGACCGAGTTTTGTGACTTTAGGTAAAAATAACCCCCCCATTTTAGTCAAAAGTATCTTGAAAGTAACACACTTCCTGCTGCCAGTTGGTGGCGCTATAACTTTGACTCACAATAGTCACATCCATGTGATAGCCCTCTTACAACAAACACAATGCTGAAGTTTCATCAAGATCAATAAATGTATGAAGACGTTATAACACATTGTGTTTTTCTTTTCTCGCCATAACTTCGTTTCCTCGCCACGGCCAAACCGTTCGAGATATCAAAAATCCGTCCGCAATTTAGCGTCCTCAATGTCTTGACTTCATGCTGACCGAGTTTGGTGAAGATCAAATTAAATTTCTTGGAGGAGTATATAAAATTCCAGGGGCGTGCGTTTTTATACAACCCATAATAGCCGACTTCCTGTTGGGCTGGCGTAAAACTTAGAGCACGAAAGTTGTTCGGCCCGATGAGATCTATATGTGTACCGAGTTTCATACTAATTCATGCAATATTCAGTTTGATATATGGACCAAGTTTTCGGACCCCGTTAAAGGGGGCGCTGTTGAGCCCCCCTGCCACGCCCGGGTACCAGCTTCAGCCCGGCCCTGATGGCCGCAGGTTCTGACCTGTGTGCAAAGTTTCAAGAGTTTTCGAGCACGTTAAGGGCCCCAAAAGTGCCCGAGAAGTCCCACACAGCAGAGAAAGGGTTAAAATAAAGCCCCCCCTCCTCTCTCACACACACAGACACTGAGAGAGACTGGCAAAATTCCCATCAAATCACATTCAAACCAAAATATCTGACTTCCTGTTGGTCGGAGCTAATGACTGTAAATTAGAAAGTTGTCCGGCTCGGGGAGATAAATATAAATACCGATTTTTGTTACTGTAGGTAAAACTAATACCCCATTTTTGACTAAAGGTGGCGCTACTGAGCCCCTTACCACGCCCGTTTCTGAAACTTTGCACAAGTGTACTAGGCAATAAATGTAAAGTGTCTGTCGAGTTTCATGCAATTTCAAGCATGCTAAGAGTCTCAAAAACTTTAAAAAAGAATATTAAAGTTTGCTGCGTTGCCATGGCAACAGTATTTAAGATATCAATAATCCTTTCACAGGTCTACATCTGCCGTGTGTTTACATTATACACATAAAGTTTGAAGCAAATCGGGTAAAAATAAGAGGGTGATTTTAAAGCATTTTGAAAGTGACACACTTCCTGCTGCCAGTTGGTGGCGCTATAACTTTGACTCACAATAGTCACATCCATGTGATCGGCCTCTTACAGCGAACACACTGCTGAAGTTTCATCAAGATCAATTAATGTATGAGGATGTTATAACACACTTCCTGTTTCCAATATTCGCCATAAATTCGTTTCCTCGCCACGGCCAAACCGTTCGAGATATCAAAAATCCCCTGGCAATTTTTCATCCTCCATGTCTTCACTTCATGCACACCGAGTTTCGTGGTGATTGGTTGAATTTTCTGGGAGGAGTATTTTAAATTCCATTGCATGTGTTTTTTAAACTACGCCAAATAGCCGACTTCCTGTTGGGCTGGGGTAAAAAGTCAGAGCACGAAGGATATATGAACCGATGAGATCTATAAGTGTACCGAGTTTCATATTATTACACGCAAGCGTGTTTGATTTATGGACCAAGTTTTCGGACCGCGTTCCAGGGGGCGCTGTCGAGCCCCCCTGCCACGCCCGGGTCCCAGCTTCAGTCCGGCTCTAATGGCCGCGGGTTCTGACATTTGTGCAAAGTTTCAAGAGTTTTTGAGCACGTTAAGAGACCCAAAAGTGCCCGAATAGTCGTAAGAAAAATAATAATAATAATAATAATAATAATAATAATAATAATAATAATAATAATAATAATAATCCGGAGGAAAACAATAGGGCCTTCGCCTTTTCAAGGCTTGGGCCCTAATAAAGAAGAAGAATAAATAATAATCCCATGGAAAACAATAGGGCCTTCGCCTTTTCAAGGCTTGGGCCCTAATAAAATATTGATGTGAAGGATAAAAACGTTTGAACACTACAAAAAAAGTAACTAAATATGATAACAGCAGCAGCTGAATAAACCAGCAAACAAATTTACTTGTCAGACAATTCAATGATTTCATATTTTGGTGAATGTTATAATAAATGTTAAAGTTATGGTTTATTTGTGCTCTATTATTCCAGAATTCGTTTTAACAAAAAAGTATTTGTCATGTTAAGTTGTGTTGAAGTTGATTTAACTCATAATTTTAAGGGAACCGTGTAAACTTTTTAGTTAATTGTTACAACAAACTATATGTAGTTAAGATTAAGTTGAGTGAACTTAAAATTGTTTGTTCATATAGTATTAAATTAAGTTGAGTGAACTTAAATTTGTAAGAAAACTTAATCCATTTGATTGCTTGAATAAGTTGATACAATATTTAATCTAAAAAGTTATGACAACAAAACAATGTTAAGTTAAAACATAATATTTGATACAAATAACAAAATAATAGTTGAAACAAAATCACTTGTTGTAAAAACTCACACTTTTGGTTTCAATTAACTCAAAATTTTAAGGCAACCAGGTAACTTTGAGTCAAACTAACAAATCATTTTTTACAGTGAATGATGTGAAGGATAAAAACCTTTGAACACTACAAGAAAAGTAACTAAATATGATAACAGCAGCAGCTGAATAAACCAGTAAACAGTGCAAAAATGCATCCAGAAAACTAAAACAATAACCAAACAATAATTAAGGGGGGAAAAGGAAAATATAAAGCATTTGTATACAGAGTCAAAGGGACAGCTGAGTCTCTGTCTTTGGACCAATGCTAGTCTCTGTATTTCATTTTCATGGTACCCTAATGAGCAGTGCTGTCTCCAGGCAAAACCAAAGTTTCCTCTTTTCTGTTCAGAAACAATAACGATTCATAAGCCTGACCTAATTTACATAGTGTGCTGTAAGTGCTCGAAAACTCTCAAACATCTCTGCTCATGAGGAGTTTATAATTACGCTGTTTTCAAGCAAACCACATGCTGTTCAGTATCTACAGATTCAGACATTTTCACAGGCCTCCACATTATTGATAAACTGCATCCTAATTAAATATTGTTTAGTAGAGTTTTATAAATGGATTGGGATTGTGTGAGCCACACTGCAAGAGTGTTACAGGTTCAAAACAACTCAAGCTGTATCAACAATATCTGTGGTGTGAGGTTGATCACCAAAAACCCTAAATTGCACATTCAAATTGGCCAAAATATGTAATATACAAACGCATACCAGATTCAATGTGAATCTGCTCATTGCAAATTGACTGAATTATATGTCCAGAGGAAGACAACAGGTGGAAAGCTTTCTTCAGTAATGTACTGTTCTGATTCCAGTGAGACAAGCAGGAGTCATAATGTCAGCCGATCGTCACGCTCACGCAGTTAAGACCCAAAGGAAGCTTTATTTCTCCAATAACACGCCGGCAAAATTAAATCAACGTATCTCTGTGACAATCTAATACATTTTAATAGACTTATAGTTCAACAGGGCAGGAACAAATTCAGTTAGTTCATCACTGGCTGAGTAGAGCTGGGAGCAGACAGCATGAAGAAATATTAAACACAAAATACATTGACCTGATTATGGCACAGACAACATCATTGACATCAATAGTCCTCAGTACAATGCAGTCAAAATACAGTCTAGATCAGGGAACTAAACTAAATATATATATATATATATATATTGAGTGGTGGATTTTCAGCCTGGCCTACAATAACATGCATTTATATAAATTGTATTCAAAAGTTTGAGGTTGGTAATTTTTTGTTTTGTTTTTTAAAATTACAGTAATATTGTGAAATATCAAAATGTAAAAAAAAAAATATATATATTGTAATATATTTTAAAATGTTAATTATTCCTGTGACGCTAAGCTGAATTTTTGTCAATACTCCAGTCTTCAGAGTCACATGACCCTTCAGAAATCATTCTAATGTGCTGATTTGTTGCTTTGATTTGATTATTATCAATATTTAAAAAAAAAGATGTGCTGCTTAATATTTTTGTAGAAGCCGTGTTACATTTTTTTTCCCTAGGTTTTTCTGATGAGTAGAAAGTGCAAAGAGCAGCATTTATTTGAAAAATAATCTTTTGTAACACCATAATTGTCTTTTCTGTCACTTTTGATCAATTTAATGTACGGTAACCTTTCTAATTAAAAGTATTAAAAAAAAATCTTACTGACCGCAAACTTTTGAATGGTAGTGTAATTTGCATTAAAATTATTATATACATTTATTTTGTTTACTATATTCCAATGTGGAAAAGAGATTAAGCCAGACTTTAACTTTGGTAAACTTTTTTGTAACACTTTCATTTCACAGAAATTAGGCACACTGTGATGTCGCCACGGACCCCCGTTGAAGACCCCTGGACTATAGAATATGAGCTGTCGGCTGCCATGGCTACAGAGGACACACACAAAAATTGTTTTCCGAAGTGGCAAAAGGTGCATGAAAGCAATAAATTTCTCTGCCTCTGAGGGAACCCCAAATCCTTTCAACAGCGCACAATATTTCACGTTTTACAAGAAATGAAGGGCTATTGAAAATGAAATCAGCATGAAAGTTTAGCATTGATCTCAGTGTTGCCTGTCGCTAGAGTCTAGTAAATAACTGCAGTTAGGGAAAATGTGAGTGGAGTGATATCAGAACGACTCGTCGTTCCCAATACCACATACAATGAATGAGAAGAGGAATCGAATTAATGCTTTGTTATAAATTACGAACGTGGCATCTGAGGACTATTTCTCATTTTTCTCAGTTATTTTTAAGATAAGGATTTAATGAGAGCTGTCTTACCAACCACACTTTGCGATGCTGTTTGCAAATGTTCGTTGGAACTATGCTTTCGGGAAACACGACATGTTGATCTTTGCTGATAACCACGGAACTTGCAACTATAGTTGGCTAATGGTGCTTCTGGAAATGCACCCCTGAATAGGAGTGTTCAACCAGTGAGAAGGGATGCAAAGCTCAGGCAAAAAGACGCTCCTCACCAGGACCAGAGATGGGTTTCCTGGGGAGTCACCCAAGACTGTGATCCCCATTAAAATAGGCTAGAATGAGGGACAATAAATGACGTCTAATGTACCCTTTTACACTCAAGGTCACATCTACAGTATGTCACATTGTATTGCCAATGTGTGAACAGCTTAAAAACGAGACCTTCCCCGACTTCCTAGGTTGTCAATGAAATGTGATGTCTATGGATGTGACTGATATGCACGCTCCCAAAAACCTCTCTTCCATTCAATTACACATGAAACGTACGCTTGTACAATCCTTAGGATAATTCCAAAATAGCCATTCTTCTGAACTTTAATTTTAATGTGTCATGCAAAGAAAAATGATTAATTTAACTATATTCTCACATAGCCAGATCTATATAGTCTAGTCTCAAATATACTTTATAATCTAACTATCATAACTGTGTGATTTTAATTACCTTGATTTACCACTGAAAATCAGTGGGGTCCAATGTTGTTCACACATTTTGATGAAAGTATGTAGAAAATATAGATTTTTCCATTTGGAGTAACATTTTAATTTCATGTTTCCTGAATTCTATTATCTGGATGCCCATTGGCATTAGAAAAATATAGCTGACATGATGCAGACACAAAATGCAGCAATATTAACACAACTGAAGAGCACTCCAAACACAGACTGATCCTACCTTGTTACAATCTCTCATCCCATTCAGAAATAAAATAGGTAATTGTGTCATTTTTGTGCCAAAACACACAATGTGTTCCACATAATTGAAAAGGGATGACATTCACAGCCTGGATAAGAGCACAGCAGCCAAAACACTGAAAAAGAGCATGATTTCCCTGCTCGAAATAGGCAATTTCTATTCAGCAGAGGCCTTTCAGTCAAGCCGTGTCAGTCATACGAATAAATGCTCATGTGTTAATCAGTGTCTACCGGCTGTAATATTTTGCCAGCAGTCATTTCTTTTTGTGACTTCCCATCATATACTGCAACTGTTCTATGTAACAGCAAAAACACGTTCTGTGTGAACTAGCCATAAGGAATATTCGTAAAAAACAAGTCACAATGTATTGTGTTAATATGAAGGAATTTTCTGTATTGTTTTTTTTTTCCACAGGAATTTTACCTGTATTTTGAATGAGTAATTTCATTGTGTTTTGTTTTAGTGTTGAAGGAAATGCCTGTGAATGCCAGTTAACGGACTGGTACATGTCATTTTCTGCCGGGACATTATATGGATTTTCTTTCTTACTGTGTGTTAAAAATAGTTTTCGTTGTGTGAAAAAATCTGAAATAAAATATAATTATTAGATGAAGATCTTAAAACTTACAAAACATACTATAAACAAAAAGAACTATAGAAATGTTGTCTTGGCAAGCAAATTGAAACAAAATTATTAATTAAAATAAATGATTATTTAAACTAAAAAACAAAACGGAAATATAAATAAATTATAGCTAAACAGAAATATATTTTTTTTAAATTACAAAAGCACATAATATAACAAAATGACTAAAACTAAAATGAAAACATGAAAAAAAAGGGCTAATTCAAAATATTAATAATAAAATCTTAATTTTAAATACTAAAATAACCCCCGCTGCAGTGCATTCTGGGAATTCCACACACCAGCACAATACTTAAGATCCCACAGTTCATCTATAAATACAGTATACAAGAGATTGCTGTACTACAGCACATACAGTACACATACAACATCACAGTCACGTCCTGTTACCTGTGAGGTCAAAGTAGGGCAGTCCTGGCTAGCGAGTCTGACTGGTAATCCAAAGGTTGCTGGTTCGATTCCAGTACCGGCAGGAAATGACTGAGGTGCCCTTGAGCAAGGCACATGACCCCTAATCGCTCCCCGGGCGCCACAGCATAATGGCTGCCCACTGCTCCGGGAGTGTATCACGGTTTGCAGTGTGTGCTCACTACTAACTACTCCTAATGTGTGTGCACTAACTTGGATGGGTTAAATGCAGAGGACAAATTCCGAGTATGGGTTACCATACTTGGCCTTCACGCCACTTTCACAGAATACGCTCGTGGTAGTAATAAATTATAGAGCTACTACTGTAGAAATTACTGAAGTAGTATGCAGTATATTCACACTATGTTTTCCAGTGTAGTTCAGTTTCTGGTGTGATAGTAGCTCGTCTTTCACTGAGAAAGCTGCAGATCACTGAAATGAAAAGGAAGTGGTCTACAGAGGGAACATCTGCTCTTTACATAAATACATGACACATGCAGAAATATCAGATGCTTTCTGCACCAACATCTCACTAATGAGAGAATCTATTTTCCTCTCATTCTGCCCCCAAAACGCTACGGCCGGCTTCACAAACAATTATTGCAGAGCCTTGTATAGTGAATACTGAGAGCCTCTGGACACACGTAAAATAAGCAGTAAACCACAACAGGCCATGCAATGATTTAATCATATTTTTTTAGGCATTGATAAAATGCTAAAGAAACATTTAATGCAAACTTAATCTTAGGCGTGAAGTTGAGATCAGACACTCGCGCCTTCACCAAAAATCAATCCCACCATTCGGCCCAACCGCAGACGCTCAGTCTGAAACATAATCCTTATGAGGCACAACCTTCAAACGTCTCAGCAAGCCTCCATCTCAAACAATTTCAACATCTGTGGCCTCTGATGGGGGGCGATGGTAAGGTGAAGCTCAGAGGGAAACATAAACCCCAAATAGGAACTTCCAACACATCCTGATACTCCAATTTGTTGTTGAGTCTTGAAAGTCATCCAGGGCAATGTAATATTGCTACAAAAATGAACACAGAGCATGCATCTAAAATGAAACTTTAGTTAGCACGAAATGGAAATTACAACTGACTTTACTACCATAATGTGCCATATTTCTGAGTGAAATGGCTAATTGAACATGACATGGAACTTGATTTCAGTCCTCGGTTGTTAATTGGCTTGTGAAAAGTGAGCGTTGGATACTAGAATAGAGGAAGAACTGAATACAATTGACCGTAGTACTGCTTCGCATACACTACCATTTAAGTATGCGGTCAGTACCACTTTTTTTAAAAGAAATTAATATTTTTAAGCAGTAAGGATGTATTAAATTGATCAAAATTGACAGTAAAGACATTATATTTGAAATATCACATTATAATTGTTCTTTTGAACTTTCTTTTCAAAGAATCCTAAAAAAGATATATCTGTGTCCACAAAAATGTTAAGCAGCAAAACAACACTTTTCAGCATTAGCCAATATTCCACCGTCGGGCCAATTGTTCTTAGAACGGTAAGGAACGGTTACGGTAATTTCCACTTGAGCTTGGTTCGGCACGATTACAAACCATTCTCAGCCCGGAAGTGTGCTGGTAGAATGCGTGTAGTAACGTCGCCACTCAGGATTGGTCACTTGATTGATGCCTGGCTACCAGTTTGTCTGAAGCTGGCCAAGCGCACTATTCGAGAGAAGTTTACACAATATAATAATAAACAACCATAAAGCGGTCACTATTTACATCTCACATCGTCTGTAAACTCTTGCGTTACCAAGGCAACGACTGACGCATTTGTATTACATTCCAAAGAGCTCCGTTATCAACCCCACAGTGGAAAATTAAACCATATCCGTACCGGCTGGGCCAGTTCGGCACGGGATAGAACGGTTAAGCAATGAGAACCGATGGTTTGGTTCGATGGTGAAAAAGCAGCTTTTGATAATAAGCAATGATCTTGAGCAGCAAATCAGCATATTAGAATGATTTCTGAAGGATCATGTGACACTGAAGACTGGAGTAATGATGCTGAAAAAATTCAGCTTTACCACCACAGGAATAAATAATTTTTTCAATTACAAAAGTTATTTTAAACTAAAATAATATTTATGTAACAATATCACTGTTTTTATTGCAGATTGCATGTAATGTACGCCATTGGCATCGTGTGTGCATATCAGAGGAATAGCAAGTTATGACATTTTTAATTAAATAGGTATAAGGAAAAACGCATATAAAAATGTACAAGTGTGTAAACTTTATAATACTACTATGATGTAGATTTAGCTTCTTGTTTTTTGTAGTTTATAATATATCAAGTTCAGTTATATTACCGGTCTGCCATTTTGAATGATATCAGAAACAGTTTATTTGCTATTCTCCTTCACCTAAACTTGAATGTCCAAAGATAATTTAATTCCCTATTCTCCAATAAACAACATAAATGATGATGGCTTAGCTTTGATGTTGCATCTTGTCAATGCTTTACATCATAAAAACATGCATACAATGGAATCCATGGTCCCCAGTGCCTACAATTGATCAAAAATCTGTAAAGTCAAATAAAAACAAAACACTTGCTGCCATTCCAGTGCTTGCTTGAAGCAATAACATTTCTTGTTTTTATTTTATTTTATAAAATGCATAAATTCGCACCTGGAATCTGATTGATCAATTTTCAGCAATTCTAGCCATGCTAAAATACAGGACACAAAACACCCGTGCACTCATAGCAGACTATAACTATTACCCTTAGTTTACATTTCAGTAACTACTGTACATCTTCTAGTGTAAACAGCGTTATATTGACCATCGACGACCCTACTGTATCAACATTTGCTAAGGAAAAATACAAATTGGATGAGCATTATTACCAAATGTCCTACGACAAAAGTTGACTTCCACCCTGTGCACTTGAGCCATAAGCAGCAGCACTATGATAATGGTGTGTCTGCACTGAGATGGCGAGAGCTCATTACTGAGGAACGCCAACCTCAGGAGAAAGAGGGAACGAGACAGATGCTGCTTTATAGGCATGATGCCGACCCTGGGCCGCAGCAGTCAGCTCCACTGGGGCTGACGCAAGGTAACCAGTGACAGCCCAAATGCATCACATGTGACAATGCAACAAACACTGATTCAGCTGAAGATCTCTGGACACATGCAAAACACGTTATGAAGAGGAATAGTTCGGGTTCAGCACAAGTTAAGCTCAACTGACAGCGTTTGTAGACAAATGCTGATTACCATTAGCCTGGGTTTCCCCATACTGCCTTTGCGCAGCGCTGTTTTATTCACGCTGAAAGGCAGTCTGGATACCATGGACCAGATTTTCGCCTCATCTAGGGAACCAATCACAGAACGTGGAGGGAGCAGCAAGACGATGACGACATCTATGCGACACAACTAAGCAGTTTGTTTATATCCATATATATCTTCGACCCTCATGTTTATCTTGCACAAACGGCAATAATCGCTGAACGTCATTGTTTACAAAAAAATATCTTACCCATCGTCTTCTTCCTTGTCTAATTTCTGTCGCTCTACATACATCATCTGGTATAATGGAAACGATTGGCTATGAGCTACGTACAGGCGCATTTGATAGACATTCTTAGCACCCAATAAACGGCGCCGGGCATTCGTAAACCACGCCTCAAATACGAGAAAATGAACATGTGGTTCCCAGACCCAAGTCTCAACGAGAGTTGGGTCTGGCGTTAGCCAGGCTAGATTACCATATAACTTATCCCTCATTTTTGTTTTGTTTTTAAAAAAAGCAATGATGTGCTTATAATGGACGTTTTTGGAGGATTTAATCGCATAAAATTGGAAGCTTATGTTTCTAGAAGTCTCTGCTAAATCGTGTGCATTATTTGAGCTTTGTTGTTAATGTAAAAACAAATGTAAATTGTTTTAATATTTTTTTAAGTGTACTAGGTTTCATGGCGTTGTTTTGTCATGGCGACGACGTTGTTAATTTGGATACATCTTTACACAGAAGTGGCTATTAAGTGATTTTTTGTGACAGCAAAGCTGAATTGTTAGCATCATTGCTCCAGTCTTCAGTGTCACATGACATCCTTTGTGAAATCATTTTAATATGTGGATTTGCTACTCAAGAAACATTTCTTATTATTATCAACATTAAAAACAGTTGTGCTGCTTAATGATTTTGTGGAAATCATGATGTGCTTTTTCAGGATTTTTTGATTAATAGAAAGTTTTTAAGTTAGAGATATTTAGTAAAATTATACATGTTTTTACTGTCAAAAAACTCTTACTGACCCAGACTTTCCAAATTTCATTTCTATATTGACTTCTGACAGTTTGTTCACCCTACCTTAGACCATTCACCGGTTTTCCACTCGTAACACTTGGAGTGATCCTCACACATCTCCTCCTCTGTGGGACGAGACACGGGATCACAGAGACCCTGAGGATTGGTGCAGGTCACGGTCCGCTTTCTGCTGCCGCGACCACATTCAGAGGAACACTGGAATAAACGAAGACAAGAAGAATTCAGCGAGTCAGAGTATAACATGAGGAAAATAAGTGAGCAATTGGGTGCAAAGAAGGATGGAGAGATAAATTAAGACATAAGCAAGAGATGGGAAGAGTGCTGGTCATTAAAACAGACATCCTGTGGAGTCTCGCTAACGCTTCTCTCCACTGACTGAATCCACTCTAATGAAGTGCTTACAATATCAACATGAAGATCTGAAATGAAATGCAGAGGCTGAAAAACGACCACAGTGCCCTCCATGGGCCAGGACAAAGCCCCACAGACACAAGCACATTTCAGGTGACCCTAACATTTAAGTCCAATGGTACATGATGTGTCTCATGAAAGGGGCTTTATATGTGCTCATTCTAACATCATGAGGAGCCATTCATACAGAATGTGTTTCTGAATTCTATTGCACAGCTTTACTATTGTTATACTAAGTAAACATGTGCTAGACGGACGTTTTTGACCATTGTGTTCCTGCCTCACATCTTTAGCAGCATTCTAAAAACGCAGCACACAAATGCTGAAAGAAACCAATAGCCAACAATGAATCCGGGTGATTCCTTTAAAGGGTTAGTTCACCCAAAAAGGAAAATTCTGTCAGTAATTACTCACCCTTATACTGTTCCAAACCCGTAAGACTTTCGTTCATCTTCGGAACACATATTAGGATATTTTTGATTAAATCTGAGAGCTGTCTCACTCCTCCATAGGCTTCTATTGTAATTTAAACTTGCCAGCCCAGAAAGTTAGTAAAGACAGTGTTTTAAAATAGTCCAAGTGACTACAGTGGCTCAACCATACGTTTATCAAGTGATGAGAATACTTTTTGTGCATTTCTCAATGTTTATGGTTAAAAAAATTCTAAACATAAATTCATATAGTATTTATACTGACATACTTGCTTGAATAATTGATCAGATTTTTTTTACAGTGAATGAAAAAAACATTAAAACAGCTCTTCCTTTTTCTAAGCAACATTTACACTACTTCAACACATAAAAATTATTTAAGCAATTTCAACTTTCTTTAATAAGTTATATGAGGTTTTAATAAAAAAAATTGAGAACTTAATTTTTTTAAAGTCAGTTTTAATATAATTTAAGTTGAAATTACTTATACCGCCAATCTGATTATACTTAATTTAAAGCAGCAACAGAACTTAATTTTGAGGACATTTTTTGTGGAAAGTTGTTGTTCGCGGTTTTGAAACTTTGAACTTGAAACTGTGCTGAGTTATATTTTTCTTGGTAATTTGGTGTGTAGTTTTCATACTTTATGCGTTGCCCACCCGGTTTTATAAAGGGCCACCCACATTTCTGAACATTTCACCCACTTAAACATTTCAAGTAAAAGGGCCTCTTAAAATATGTTTAAACGGTAGATCAAATGTATTTCACAAAAGCAAGAGCACAATCCTGTTGTCCATGATGTGGTATTTAAATAATTTCTGCTGACTTAAGCTCAAACCTTGGACCATTCGGAGGCCTCCCACACGGTGAGGCAGTGGCGTCCCTCGCAGTGCTGTACGCCAGCTGGTTTGGAGCTGAGACAGTACAGGTCTCTGGTGGGAATGTATGTGCCATTTTGCAGCTGATACACGCAGCCAACTTCCCTCTGCTGCAAGCCTTTACCGCAAGTTACTGAACACTGCGTCCAAGCTCCAGTGACCCACCTGAGAGGGACAGAAGAGGTAGAGAAGACACTGATACACTGTCACTGATACAAGTACTTAAAGTCAATGTGTGAAGCCATTTACACACTACTTCTGTAATGTGACGATTGACGAATAATACCACCAACACCATACGCTACAGTTGACCAAATCCTTTAATCAGGAAACAATAAAATATAGATGTCTTAAGCATCAGTTTGCAGTATGACTGAATATAACAGATGCTTATCTTTATTGTCACATAAGTGGTCATGAAATGAACTTGTGATTTATGTGCAGAAAATCTCAACAGATGAAAAAGAAAATAAAAACAGAGCTGTCTTAAATTATAAACTGCTTAAACGACACGATGAAAGATGACAGCGAGACATCTGGAAACCTACAGAAAGCTGTTCTGTCCAACACTCAATTAGATCTAATTCATACAAGCACCAAAACCAATTTTGCAGTTATAGACAGAAAAAGGAGGTGTGCAATTACTTTTCTAAGTGACACCTACATCTGGTGGACAATAAAAAAGGAGTGGGGTAAGAACGCCGCATGTGCCATATCTAGAGATCAGAATGGACAAATAAGCATCCACCTAGCAACCACTGAGAATTTTATTTATTTATTTTTTCTCAGAAGATGCAAAAATCCAGCTGACAGTTTTTAATATATTTTTACATGATTTAAATACTGAATTAAGATCTATTTACATCAAGAGCGATAACTATAACCATAACCCATAACTCGCGGTCCACAACAAAACTGTAACGATAGCGGCATAGAGGAACAATATTGTTGGAATCACTTTTTTCCAGCTCGTAAACAATACAAATATTGAAATGTATACCATGACGCATGAGCTTAGAATAAACACAACATTATCGAACGTTGGTGTGGATGCTTTTATAGTTATCGTTATATTTATCATTCTCGGTGTGAACAGGTCTGTACTGTTAGATCAAGAAAAAATGACAAATGAAGTTATAATTCAGTAAGCATGATATGTATCTCCTGTTCACTCAAGTGAACCAGCATTTTCTGAATTGAATTAACAACTTCACATCAATAGTTTTCATCACATCACCTCTAAAGTGTGTAATGTGAGACATATTTGCACCTTGAAAAGCTACAGATAAAGGAAACAGCTTTTTCGAATCAGAGCAATCTGATTTTATCACACATTATACAGTACATATTTCTATTAAATTTTCACATTACTGCAAGCTAGCATGATCTAAAGTATGGGTAAAACAACAATAATCTGCAACTGACATTTAAAAGATTCAATTACATCAAAAGAAAAGGTCAAACTTTTAATAAACTGACCGGCGAGAGAGAGAGAAAGTAAAATATTGATTCTTGAGTTTAATGAGAGGATACGTATTCCCGGGACAAATGTATATCATTTGAAAAGCAGAACCGCTAATTGCCAAGAATCATTTCTCAGATGCATGTTCTTCCTCAAGGATCATTACTCAAGTTTTGTCACGGCTTTCATCTGTATAGAGATGACGGCAACAGAATAGGTTTCGTATTATGTTTGGATGTCTTTTGTCCTGTGTGGATTTGTTGGGAACATTATCCACAATTTGTTTGTTGAATCCAGAAAAAAAAGGGGAGACCCGGGCTCTGCTCCAAAACTCAGGCTCTTGTTTTGTGTAAGCTGACAGCACAAAAATGCACAGCTCACACACACATCAGGTAAAATGCTCTATTTTGGTGTAGCTGGTACCTGTACTGGCAGGGGTGGATGTTGCACGAGCGGATTTGAGGTGAAGGTCTGTTCTGCACCTGACAGTAGCTGTCGTTTACTTGAGTCATGGTCTTGTTAACGATTTTCATGCACGACACCACAGTCCTTCTCTCTCCTGAAACAAAACAACAACATTTTCTTAGACAAATGAAAAGAAAAAAACTCACTCAGGGTTCACAATACAATTGTAAATTAATTTGCAAAATTTGTAAACTTATTTTTATTATTCATGTCTTGAAAATTAAAGAAATTTGATACAAGAGGCAATGTGTCTGTCATGCCTTGATCACGGTAAAATATAATAAAAACATCAATTATTTTTAACAATAACTCACTGTAAATAGCTAATGTACCCCACACTTATGACTGTACGTTCTACATTAATGCAACATTCAATTATAGTTCTAATAAAAACACTAATGTTTAATAAATAATTCGATTTAATAAAAAAATATATATATAAATAGTACTTAATATTATTAATAATATTTTAATAATATCACTGTAAACTAGCTTTAATACATCATTTAAAATAATGTTTAACAAATAAATGTATATAATTAAAACATTTGCAATAAAATTAATAATAATATCTTTAATAATAACTTTAATAACACGTTTACATTATTGGATTTTGCAGACACTTTTATATTTTTTTGTTTTTAATGTTTTTAGTTAAGCCCATGACCTTGGCTTTGCTGGTGTAATGCTCTACTGTTTGAACTACAGGAATGTGATTTGTCACGATTGACTTAATCCAAAAGACAAGAATGATGCATGATGCAGAATGAACGTTAGATACTTTTAATAAACACCAAGAATAACCAAACACACTACACATTAACATTGACGACACCGAACCATGAACAGAAATGACCGAGGATCAGAAACCAAGACAACAAACTATTTGATTAATTATTGTTTAACTAATAACTAATTATAACTAATAACTTAATAAATAATTGTACAAAAAATAATAAATAATGCTTAATAAACAATTACATAAAAATAAAAATAGTATGCACTAATAATATTTTTAATAATATTATACACTGTAAACTAGATCACATTCTACATTAATACTGCATCCAATCAGATTTTAGAGCCAGAACTGTCTATAGCAGTTGATTTAGATGTCATAAGCAACTGCTCAAACTTTCCTAAAAGAAAAAAAAGCATGGTTATATAATAATAATTGTCTTTATGGCCACTTTGAGACGCCTGCACGAGTTTACAAACAATCCACTAAGGATGTTAATGTTTGGATTGCGTCGAGGGCTCTGGCAAGCACTGCAGTAACTCTGTACTGGGGGTGTTTAACCACAACAGGAGAAACCGTGTTTTCTCTGGCACGTGTGAGCGCAGCGCCTTCATACCATCTGATGCTGTCTGGTCCACTTTGACCTCCCAACCAGCCATGTCTGATTTCAGGTATTTGCAGAACAAAACATTTATAATTAGAGATAACAATACGAGGTTATTTCTAGAGGTCATCTATGGAGTCGGGGGTGTTTGGTCAAGACCAAATTAGCAGCTGGGGGAAGCACCAACTTGGCACTAAATTTGCTCGGGACCTTTAATTTGCTGTGAATTCTTAATGTTGTTGTTGTTGCTTCAGAGGGTGGCGGCATGCCAGACTGTAGGATTAGCCATGTCATTAATTTTGTGGTGTTCTACGTTTGCCAAGAAAAACCACGAGCAGTCAGAAACATTAATTCCTCAGAGCAGCGAGCGGAGAAGGGCAGCCTAAGAGAAAGGGAGACTAGCTCTGTTCCAAAAAGTGTGCTGCCTAGTACCTAGTCAGCATTTTAGGCATCATATGGGTGTCCCAGATGCGAAGCCTGTTCCTGTTGTAAGGCAGCATCACCTGTCATGTATCATTCATGGATAAGTCAATCCTACAATGCACTGCAATGAGCTCACTGCAAAAATAGTCATTGTGGAATGTCTTTTAAAGGGTAACTAAACCCCTGGTCAGAGCCTAACTCCACCCACTGGCAATATTTGAAAAATTCTGGAAAGGGGCAGAGCCCAGAGCGGAGACAGGGGGGATGAACAGAGGGCAAAAAAAAAAAAAATGGGTTTATCGTTTACAATTACAGTCTTATATTCAGTCATTTTTAAGATTTTAAAATGTTTATAAATAATGTTAGAGACACGAATATTCTCACAAAGCAAAGAATCTCCCCCCTCTGCAGCGCAAGCTCGTGCTAGGGGCGTGGTTAGTGAGCCGTAGGCAGAGTCATCATACGTCACACGGCACCACAACTTCCAATAGGAAAATTCAACTGCAGTAGCCACCGTTCAACCTGTAGAGGGCAGCACTCCGACATTTTTACACATTATATTGTAGTATTAAAACACTTTATACCCAAATGTCAAAACATTTACTCGAATCAATAAACAGCACTAATAAAGCCCCAGTCTTACAGATCATTAACTAAAAAAAAAAGATGTTTCAGGGTTTAGTTACCCTTTAACAATGACCAATGCTTGGCTTAGCAACATGCCAACCAAACGCTACTGAAAGATGTCGAGTGGAATATTGACTACAAATATACTAACATTATACCATTCAAAAGTTTGGAGTCAATACAAATTTTTTTTTTATTCAAATTTTTATTAAGCAAGAATGCATTCAATTGGTCAATCACATTTTGAGTTTGGTCATGTTTAGAGTTTGCTTTTGATCTCCTTTTCTGTTCTGTTCATGTCTGTACATGTTTGTTTTCTTGCTCTGTTAATTAGCCCTGTCATCCTCCGGTTCCCTGGCTGTTAGTCTCCAAGGTTACAAATGGTTCATTTAGTAGTCACAGGTGTTTCAAATTTCTTTGATTGGATTGTTCTGTCTATTTAAGCCCTGTGTGTCGTTCAGGTCTATGTTTTGTTAAGATGTTTGTTCTGTTCCTGATCTTGTTCCTGTTCCTGAGATTCTGTTTCGTCTCTTCAGGAACCAACGCTGACAACAGTAAAGCCATTAATGTTACAAAATATTTCCATTTCAAATAAATACTGTTCTTTTGAACTTTATATTCATAAAAGAATTCTGAAAAGTATCACAGTTTCAACAAAAATATTAAGCTGCACAACTGCTTTTAATAATAAGAAATTATTCTTGTGTGGAAATTCAGCATATTAGAATGATTTCTGAAGAATCATGTGACACTGAAGACTGTGATGATGCTTAAAATTCAGCTTTGTGTCACATACATTTTTTAAATATATTAAAATAGAAAACAGTTTATATTTCACAATATTACTGTTTTTACTGTATTTTTGATCAAATAAATGCAGCCTTGGTGAGCGTACAATACTTCTTTCAAAAGCATTAAAAAACCAACCCCAAACTTGAGCATTAGTATATTATTTATTATTTAATTTAATACTAAAATTATTAAATTTAATTAAAAATTTACTATTTTACATAGTGTGTGTGCTATGCATTTATAGCACCGTCAGCAACATGCAAATATAAAACTTGCACTTAGAAGGCAGTAAACAGCTAAGAATCTCACTAGGTTATAGAACAGCACAGGGCTTAAAACAAACAAACAAACAAATCAATCAATCGGTTTACTCCAAGCAGATTCAGTATTTTAACATTTCTGTTCTTGTGTTCCCTCAGTTAGAATAGAAAAAATACTGGTTATTAACATTATTTTTGTTACTCCCACTGCCCCAGAGCCATATAGAGAGAGAGTTGCGACAACTCCATTCACTCCAATGGAACGTTTTTTTTCCAGCAATGGCGGCTCGTGGAGCCTCTCAATAGTTCCCGGAAGTAGCGGCCGCGCCGTATAGTTCCAGCAGAACAGACCGTTTGTGATGCCCTTTTAAAAGGTAAGACGTTTAAAGAACAAGATTGTATATTATCAGTACATCGGAATCAATTTAACTTGTGTATTAAAGCATGCTAGTTGATTATTGCTATCTAAATTAGTAGTTTTAGGGGACGTTATCGGATAAATGATAGGTCATTGGATAAAATTAGTAGCACATAACAAACCCACGAACAGCCTATTAATGTTAAACCCGTTATATTAATGTAGTTTTATCCTTTGTTGTGTGTAATAAGAGGGAAACGCTTTCAAACAGAGGCTAAATATAACATTGGGAGTGTGATAGTCATTAATGGAAGTGGTAATAAGAATATCCGTTTAATTTCGTATTAAATGTGCAATAACAGAATAAAATCCTTATTTTAGATTGCATATTTGAGTAAACAAAAACGTATGGGTGGAGTTTTTTAGGCATTGTGTTTCTGTTGACTATTATCTGTCTATATTACGGTTTCAGCCCAGCTGATTTTGTATATAATTTGTCTCGTTTTTGTCTCCTTTATCTCTTTAAACCCAAGAAGCATAAGCGGATTCAGAGGATCCTGAAGACTCCTGCACTGACGCTGTACCCTCACCTTCAGTCTCAGCTCCTTGGATTTGCAAAACTTTTCTTGCTCCTTATTTTAAATTCAACTTGCCAGTGTTGGTCTTTGTGAAAAACTGCAGATACACCTAAGTAGCCTACTGTATGATCAACGCTCAATTTAACAAAAGTTGTTAAATGATCTCAACATCTTTAAAACGAAAGGTTTATATGAAAGGTTTTAAACATAAAATGATGCCATATAATTTCGTTTTCAATTTTTTATTCTTAAGACAATAGTTTATTTATTTTAAATGGTTTATTTGTGCGGACAGTTGCACAACCTGACATTTTGGGGGTTTAAGATAACAAAACATAAAATATGTATTATTTAAATGTATTAAAAATGAATTTAAACTAAATAGGTTTTATAGATTAAAGTGATTTATGTCATGAATTTATCAAATTATGTTAAAAGGAAATAATGCACTTGGACACACAATGCAATTGGACACTTGGAAATAATGTGTGTGTGTGTGTATATATAATCATGTTTTGTTTTTAGAACTGAATATATTATGTATTAATTGATATAGTAATACGTGCATGGGTTGCATAAGCATGGTAAACATTAAGATTATTTGAAAATTCACTTAATTACATTTTACATTAAGACAATCACCTGTTAGCAAGTCTCCTGTCCTTGTGAAACCATAGCACATTAGGCTACGTGATACTCTTAAATAACATACAAGTTTAAGAACACAAAAATACTTCAAAACAATTGCAACACGGTCTTTTACCAAGGTAACGTTAGCTAGAAATATGTTAACAAAGGCAGGCAACGCAAGTTGAGCACACTAATCATTAAATATTATCAGATTTTTATTTTATTTTAAAAACAACATTGATGTAACTACATACACATACTACATTCACATGTCAGTGTATTATATACATATTGTAAATCAATGCATTTATTGACTACAAATGACCAAAAATCACAGTTCTGCTCTCTAACTCCATTGATTTGAATTGGCGCCGAAGCACTTCCTGGAACTATCCGCCGTCTACGCGAATCACGTGACGAAGGACCATTTCGAACTTCCGTTGTCGCAACTCTCTCTCTATATGGCTCTGCACTGCCCTGCAGAGTTTATTTCCAACCCTAATCAAACACACCTGAACCCGCTAATCAGAGTCTTCAGAGTTACTAGACAATTGCAGATAGGTGAGAAGTCAAACAGTGATTTGAGGAACCCTGCCTTATACAAAAGCTTGAATAGAACGTCATCCTAAAAAGAACTTGTGACTAAACTTCGTAACTCCAGTGGATCCTCAAACTGATCCCCAAAAACTCATACAGTAGCTCCACCCGCCTCCATTTAGAATGAAGTGCTGCACACATTTTGGAAACGGTCTCTGGTTCTTTGCAGTCCAAGGGTAAATAAAGAACTGGTTGTTTGAATAAGTAAAGTGTTTTCTTTACTAAAAAAAAACGTTTGTAAAGGCTAGCGTTTTATGTATTTGAGTAGAAAAGACAGTCTTAGTCTGGTATTTGCCATCATAGCCAATACAGCCTGGGAATAGCACTTTTTGGCCAAATGCAAACGACAGGAAAAACTGAACGCCTACATAGCTACAAAAAAACATTGTAACCTGTAAGTTGATGAAAACATGATGCAATGCACTTACTGCCTCCGATGCGGCCATTCTAATGTCTGACAAATCTCTGACATTCTCTGGTGATAAAACTTAATTTGAGATCGATTTTGGTCAATTGTTAATACTAATATAATGACACCTGCAAGTGTGTGACCAGACATAAAGCTACAATACTAACTTTGACAACCACTTTACCTCCAAAAATCAGAGGGGGCTCATTAGTTTGAATGGGCATGACACTTCTGGTCTCACTCCTATATACAGCCCCTTAACAACGGTTTCCAGGGCAACACACTTTCACCCCAGTACAGTAGTGTGTCCTTAGCGTCTCCCATCTGTCTGTAAATTGGCCTCCTCTGAAAGAAAAGCTCACTAAACACTTTCAGATGAGACAAACCTTTGACATGCGTTATTGAAGAGTTGTGATTTTCTGCATGAAAAGCATACGCGGGTAGATAATCATTGGCTATTTACTTATTGCCCTATATTTAGATATATACATATATATATACACACACACACACACAAAATACCTTTATCCCTTTCCAGTTGAGAAATTCTCTTGTGGATCCTTTAAGACTTTGCTAATCAGGACTAAAACTGCAGGACAAGACGACATCTAGTTATAAGTTATGAAGAGAGTTTTACCTCCTATTATTAAGGAACGATGTTGACCACAAAGGAATGACTATTTCATAAACGTGTCTAGAAGTTTCCAAAAACAGACACAGCAAATCTCTAGTCAGCTTTTTCAGGCCAGAATCTGATTTTCAGCTTGTGTTGAAAACCTTAAACTTTTCTATTCGTCACAGAGAACGAAATTCCCTTAAAAAACCCAAAGCAGCACACATTATTTAAAAGCAATAGCACATAAAAATTGCTTTAGAAACAGATTATCTCATTTGTTATTGTGTGCAAATATACATGCTGATACAACACTTCTCGCAGACAATGATACTTCTCCTTCAGCCCTTAGTAAGTAATAACCACATAAAAGAAAGACTGCATGCCGGTCTGTTGTAGATAAATGTTCGTCTGCTATCAGTTTCGTGAATATAACCAGCAAAACTGTCACGCTCAGACAGGCTTAGAAAATGAGACAGGCAGGTTATTTTATGCGTACAGAAGACATGTTTAGTCTCAAGTGAATAACGCTTCCACCACACTGACAACGTCTCTACAATGACTCTTTCTGCAAGTTTCATTCCTTTGCGAGTCAATTAGCACTGATATAATTCGTTTGAGATCTCCCTCGTTCTCTTTTCATAGCAGTAATTATTATTTTTGGGGCTTTAACCTGCTAGATATAATCACACAGCTGTGCTGACCATAACAGTCACACGGTATCGCAGAAAGACAGCTGGGCAGCAGGCGTATACGTTAACAGCTTAAGGCCAAGGCTGAAATGGAATTTAATGAAACCTTTAAGAGAATTGGAAACTTTCCTGATCAGCTTCTAATACTCATGAGAATAACTGAAAAGAGTAATAAGAAATGAACCCCCCAGAGGGATTGTGGGTAACACAGCACTGACCTCCTCCGCAGTGCACACTGCAGTCCTCCCAGCTGCTGTGAGTCCACAGGTGCATGTGCTCTGGCTCCTTTACCGAATCGCTGCTGTTCTCCTGCGAATGGTTCAGGGCAACCGTGTACTCATAGTGGATGCCGTACGTTTGATCGTGGAACAGCAGAACCTGGGAGAAAAATGAGAGCATTCAGGCTGTTTACGTTCAGTTTGGTCCAAGATAATACTTTTAATCAGCAAAGATGCTTTAAGTTAATGAAGAAAAAAAAGTGATAGAAAAGACTTTTATAATGTTACAAAAGGTTTCCGTTTCAAATAAATGTTGTTGAACTTTCTATTCATCAAATAAATCTGAAAAACAAAATGTATCAGTTACCACAAAGAATTAGGCAGCAAAACGTCTTTCTTCAGCAGCAAATCAGCATATTAGAATGACCTTTGAAGGATCATGTGACTGAAGACTAGAGTAATGATGCTGAAAATTCAGCTGTGCATCACAGGAATTTTAACCCTAAAAAGGTTTTTGTATCCTGGGGATACAAAACTTTTGAGAGGCTGTGGGGAGAGGCAGTGAACGTGTAGGTCTCATTTCTTGGTTTCATGTTGAAAGTATGTGTGTTGTGAATATTTAGATCAGGTGACTTTGCATTGCACTGATTTCACATTGATGTAAGGCTTGGATGCAGCTGCTCGGCCATGGAAACCCATTCCATGATGCTCTCTACGCACTGTTCTTGAGCTAAACTGAAGGCCACACGAACCAGCTATTGACTCTGCAGAAAGTTGGCGACATGTGCGCACTGTGCGCCTCAGCATTCGCTGATCCCGCTCTGTGATTTTACGTGGCCTACCACTTCGTGGCTGAGTTACTGTTGTTCCCAATTGCTTCCACTTTGTTATAATACCATATTACTGGTTACTACCATAATATTGCACAGATGGCAACCTATCACGGTATCACGCTTTAATTCACTGATCTCCTGAGAGCGACCCATTCTTTCACAAATGTTTGCAGAAGCAGTCTGCAAAGAGAGACGAGGGAGCCGGATTTAAATGCTAATGTTAACACTTTTGCCTTTATTTATTTAATTTGCTTGCTGTGGTTCTGTGTTCAATTGTTCAATTAAAGTTTTATTCAAATGTTAAATAATCATAACGGTGTATTTTTTGTAACAAAAAAAAATACGGATTTTATGAAAACACTAAATAAATAAAAAAATCGCTTACCAACACAAATCATTCACAATTGCTAAATTGGGCTAAAATAGAAAGCTCAGAGTGATACTAAATGAAGAGCCTCTTCTTTAAAAAGAGCCGGACTTCACATCACTAATGCTTAGGTGCTTGATTTCATACAACTGTGGCCATGGAAGTGATTGTATGTGGCCGGTTGCATAAACCTCTTAGACTAGTCTTACAAGGTTGTCAAATTTTTTCTTCGAGACTGGTTAAATTCAGTTAAATAAAATAAAAAGGTAGATTGGTCTAATTTGAATCTGAAAAGTAAGACTGATTATCCCTTGGTTAACTGCAAGTTGGTCCGACTAGTTATTATGACAAAATCTTAAAGGAATAGTTCACTTAAAAATGAACTCTCTCATCATCTACTCACCCTCAAGTTGTTTTAAACCATTTTTAAGTGAACTATTCAATTAACAGTTTATGCAATTGGCCCATAAACCCCACAAACCACCTTTAGGATCAACTGGAAAAACAACTGCTGTTAATTAAAAGCATTAAAAGGTGTCTGCATACTCTTGGCCAAATAGTACATCTCCAGAGGCCTGTGAACAAGCGCAAGGTCTGATTTTAAATGGCTACCAAAATGCCATGAGGAAAGAAAGATCACTTCCATTCATTCCCATAATCATTTCCAGGGACAAGACTAGACACTGGCCTCCAGCACACCCTTTACTTTATCACAAGATCCATCTCATGGCCATTTTCCTCACTTACTGTGCAGACAGTGGAGGTTAACAGCCTCTCAAAAAGAGCCGTCTTCCTATCAGCCTGTGGCTAATGACATCAATGGAACTACACACAAAAGAACACATCCAAACAGGTAGAAGTACATTTAAAACACCCAACAAGCCCATCAACAGCAGATGCCCACAATATACAGTGAGTAAATCTCATGAAAACATGTCCAAGTCACATTTCACCCCACAATCACAAGTAAAATTATTTAAAAAAATAGGGCCATTCATAAAAATTAAACTTTTTCTGTAATGTGTCCATTATTTAAATCAGCATACAACAAATACATATTCAAAATTTACTGGGTCAAAAATGCCCCAAAAAATATATCATTCTTTCTTTTCTCCAGTCAAATTGAGTACATATGACTTTGACATGTTTTGTGAGATTCAACTTCAAATCACTCCATTAAACAGTAAAAAGAAAGGAATTATGTTTTTGCACCACATGCCACTCAAACGTCATTGTGAGGTCAGTAAGTGAATATTCACACTCAGTTCAAGATTGGCCCAAAGGCCTAAATGCTCATATGGTTTATCCGGCCCTGTGCACACTACAGATTTTTCTCACCTAATTTGGAGTATTTCACATCTATTTAGTTATTCAAGGTCAGACAAAAAGCCTCGATCAGAAGCTCCAAAGCTGACCAGAGGCACATTAGAAATTTAGCTCAAATATACTAAATGGGTCTGAAAACACTCTGACCGTTTGAAGTGTAGCATCTGTGTGCCAGAGGACGTCTATGAGGAAAGCATCTTCTAAAGCTTCGCTGCTTCATTATACTAATTAGAGATCTCTCTCAAGACACATTCTAGCTCTCCGGACTAAACAAACCTTTTTGCTTTAAACTCTTGGTGACTGTGAGGGAATGGAGATTACAAGTATATTCTCTTCATCATAAAGAGCTTCGAGGAGATATTAACTGAACCAACGTGCTTGAATTAGAGGATTAGAGGACTGGGTTTCATTCGATAATGAGCAGTAATATGCTAATCTATAAATATAGCTGCAAGCAGCAATAATTGGGGTCCAAGCATAAATGGCCCATGTGGATGATAGTTTGGATTTGATGAAGCAAGTTGGCAATACATGCTGGTGTCAAAAGGGACAAGTGAGGAAATCACTTATTTCAGCCTGCAAAAATGATTTTAATAATTTTATATATTTCTGTCTGTTGGATGGACTCCCGATCGGTTTGAAGAATAGATGGATGAATTGATGGATATAACAAATAAAATGGTCTTCATTTTAAGTTGAAAACAATATAATTAATCATGTCTGTTTACTTGACATATATTTTCAACATTGTTAGGATATATAAATGGCACGGGTCAGTGACAGAAGACAGAAGACAGAGAGGAAAATATGATGCTTAAAAATGCAGCAGGTTTTCTTTTACTCAACATTTTTTTTAAAAATCTCTGGCAAAAAATTAGGCACTAAACTAGTCACAGGTGAAACTAATCAATTTACTAATCATGCTGACAAACAAGGGCATACTCTACAACCAAGTAAACATGAACTTCGCACAGGGGAAAGTAGGAACAAAAACAAAGATTAATCTTGACAAAAAAAAGTTAATTTAACATTGAATGATCTATAAGCATTACACGTTTTTTGGTTTTTTTTTTTTTTTTGCAAGCTGGTTATATTATTATGGAATTTAGCAGCATTATTTATAATATTATTTTAACTAGAAGTCAATCTATTGAACCATTTACATGGACTTTAAACTATGAGATCTAAAAATATTTGTTATCCTGTGGCTCCCTTTGGTCGACAATATTAGTATAACGGCCTTCATCTCTGAATCCCATTGATATAAATAGCCAATATTTAAAATAAAACAAATCTGTTAGTGCCCGAAGCATCAGAAGTTCATAAAACTGCATGTTGTCCATGAGTATGAAGTTCTGTATGATTTAGATTCATACATTCAAACTGATGGAAAAAAAATTGATGTCTTATTCCGTGGCTCATGTTGTAGTCCGTCGGCCATTTTGAGTCGGCAAAAATTTATTTTTCTAAATAATTGATGCAAAATTATAGATATTAAAGATATTATGTCTTGTTTTCTGGGGGGTGGGGGAGCATAAAAATAAGAAATTCGTTTTCCTTTTTAATTTATGTTTAAGTTTATTTTTCTGGTCCCATGGCAGATATTTTTTAATCTCGACTTTTGCTTAGTCATTTTGCCTTTCAAGTAAGAGTATCCTGATTTAAGAATGTTTAGATATTTGTAATGGAAAACGAATAAAAATATATTTTTGCAGTGTACCTTGAATCCAATGCAAGTTGCTTTGGATAAAAGCGTCTTCCAACTGTACAAATGTAAATGTGTACAATATGAGTAGTGGATACATAAAGTTATTGTTTGGGTGAGATTAAAATGGAAAAGTAATTACTAAAATACTCACTAAATTAATAAATAAAATAATTACTAATGATTACTATTAACATTTTGAATTACTTTATAATAATTACAAAAAAGAAAAATACAAAATTAGAAGTGTAAAAAGGCTGTATTAATTGTTTTGAGAGCATGGACCTTAATTTGGAGAAATGTGTAAAATTGCTAGAAATGTGTCTCAAGATAAACACTAGAAGACCCAGAGTTTTTTACCCCTCTTTTAGCCAAGTGGATGCTAACTGGCCAGTCTTTTGGCTATCATTAGCATCAATTCATGTGTAAATGTGGTCATTAGCTGAGCAATCTGCAGGTGGGTTGGGGGGGGGGGGGGGGGGGGTGAATGGTTGCTGGTGGCATGTTTGTATGTGTGGGAGAGGGAGGGCTGCTAAAAGCAGAGAACTTGATTGACCATGTCTCACATTGGCATGTAGGGTCTTGCCCAGGTGTAAACAGGTATGAATTAGCACATCTAATTGCATGCAGCTTGCTCTCAAATGAGAGGTAATTCCTTTTGTGCTGAGGTGGATAAAATCTCACTGCACATAGCCTACTACTTCAGTGCCTTCAAGAATTCTGTGGTGTACAAACCTCCTCTCCAAGAAAAGAAAATGCAGAGAAGATTCACCACTCGGCAGGAAGAGGAAATGATCCTGAGTGAAGTAAACCCTTATGACTCAGATGGAGAATACATAGAACTTCAGTCGCATTCGGACTCAGAGCTGTCTGATCTGTCTTCAGGTTAAGTTTCATTTCATATTATTTCATATTATTTCCTATTTCATTTCAAACCAGTAAGTGGAAAACACCAAAAAGTGCGGGATGGTGCGGGAGTACACTGTCCGCACAGGGACACGGCACTGGCCAGTTGCCGTGTTCTATAACATGATTGACATGGCAGCACTGAATGCACATGTGCTGTATCAAGCATGCACCGGAAGGCAGGAAAGACGGGTGGACTTCCTGCTGGAGCTTGCAAGAGAGTTGGCTAACTCTCATATGTGTGCGAAGAAGGCAAGAAAAGAACAATTGCTTCGGACACAACCCTCCAAACCTAGCCCTGGAAAAAGAGCCATGTGTCAGGTCAAACACCAATGCAAGAACAATCATGCCACTGTGCGATGTGTTCACTGCTACAGATACACATGTGGTAAATGCAGACGGAAGATACCATGGCAGTGCCAGGATTGTGAGTGATTGCTGGAATGTACTCACTCACTTTTTAATATTATTTGTAAATATGTGTACAAATGGTTGGTTTCTATTTTATTTTCTACTGTTTTTATCAATAAATCTCAGCAACAAAGGGAAAAAAAACAAGTGTGTTGATTTCTCTCTAAGATGGCAAAGTGAAACACAAGTTTCCTTGAAGTGGCTAAGCATGGCCCCACATTGTTTGCATAACAAAAGCAACGGTTCACAGCTGATTAAGGATATTAGCCTAAAGCCTTCCAGCCCATCGGCTGTCCTGCGGGTTTTATAGGTAAAAAAGCCAAATGGCTGCTCTCTGGGACTTCTAGTGTAAATGGGTTTTCTGTATTTCTTTCCGCTGTGGTGCATCGAGCTGTTTTCGCGTTGTGATGATGAAATCATTGCATGTCTGTGTAGACACATGGTGTGGAAAAGCAGCTCTAGACACGAGGGTGAAGACTTCAGGTTTAGCAGTGGCTCCATTCCAAAAACATCTGCATTATTGCTTTCAAAACATTTTGCGTGATGTTTTCCATTCAATTTATGTATTTGCATTAGCAGGCTGCCATGCTTTCCAAATATAAAATCACATGTTGTGCTAATCATGAAGTCGTTGATGAAGACAAATATGCTATAATTATATTTTAAATCAACTAGAAACATGGAGGACATGGCAGTTATAGTCAGCATGAAATCAAAATTGCCCCCATTTATTTTCTTAAAGTGACAATTCAGCCAAAAATGAAAAATTCTGTCATTATTTACTCACCCTCATGTTGTTCCAAACCCATATGCTGTTATTTTTTCCATGGAACACAAAAGGGGAATTTTTTTATGAAACTTCACGCAGCTCTTTCCATATAGAGATCATAGTGACCATCTGTGACACTCAAAAAAAAAAAAATTCTTTAAAGTAGTTTCTATGACATTCCAAGTCTTCTGAAACCATGAAAATATACCAGAAATAGATCAAAATTGTATTCATAATTCACTTCTCATGTTTCTCATGTCTGAATGGATGACCTTCATATTTCTCCATTTGTGTTCTATGGAAAAAACTAAGTGCACTTCAGTATACTTTAAAAAAAATCTAAATAATATTTTAAAAGAATATAGAGTGTTTTCTGAATGTAAAGTTTTCGGAAATTGAATTGCATGCTAACTGAATTTAAATGATTGCAATTAAATTATACAATGAAATAAAAAATATATTATAGTTTACATTTAAATTACCGGTAAATGCAAATCTGAACTTTAAAGTGCTTTGTTGACCCGCTCAATTACATCTTTATACATAGTTTCACAATTGCTTCTAAAATTAAAACAATGATTTAATATGTACTTAAAACTTTAAGGCCTGGTTTCACAGACAGGGTTTAGATTAAGCCAGGATTAGCCCTTAGTTCAATTAGGACATTAAGTAGCTTTTTTAAACGTGCCTTAGAAAAAACATTACTGGTATGCATCTTGAGACAAAACAATGGCACTGACATTTTAAGAGATGTCACTGCAAGTTGCTTTCAGTTAAAACAGCTCAAACGTGCATTTTAGTCTGGGACTAGCATAAGCCTCGTCTGTGAAACCGGGGATTAATTTGACATACAAAGTGTACTTAAGTGTCTTAAACATACATCTGCAGTTTCAGTTTTTTTTTTTAAAGCAATTATTTTTCGTAAGTGAACATAGGGGCGAGTATACAAAATGTTCATTCAATGTTCATGATTCAATCAATTTCCTGATAAAACCATGTCCCGTCCTACAGTGTTATTAATCACAGTCTATTAATCCAACAGTCTTAATAATCATGTGATTACAGAAATATAATGAGTAGTGAATGGAATTTTACACTGAGTTTAAAAGCACACTGCATCACGAAACGTGTGAAAGACGGTAAAGAGCGAAGAAAGAGAAAGGTGGATGTAATGACCTAATGTGTTTACCATGAGATGGAGTGGAGTCTTAGTGGGTCCCTTGGCAGACATCTTTTCCCACAGTCCTCTCCTCACATAGCGGACTGTGGTGCCAGCAAGCTCAAACTCCCCTGGCAGCTCGATTTTCCAGTCATTGTTTATGGATCGCTTGCTGGAGTCCTTCAGAGCTGCACCAGACAAACAGGAACTATTACATCTAATTCACATTACACAAGCATCATTCCATCAAATCGCTCTCTTTTATCAAATATAACAAAATAATTGTGTACATAATGACATGTGGTAGACCTGAGTGAGTAGCTAATTTCAAAAAGAATATATTCCTAAAATGCATGTGAATCTTTTCTGTGTATAGTACCATATTCATTTAAGTATTTACTACATACTGTATGATGCTTATATTGCATATAAGTCATTAGAAAAAATATTATTGATGTACAGGTTGGCTCTGTTCTGTTCTGTTAACCCCAAGGGGGGTTATTGCTGCTCTCAATGCTAGGCTGCATGGATGCGCAGGGAGTTCTCGCCTAGAACGGAACCATACCGCCAATCCAAACTCTATGCTAATTGTCAATCATATTTGACGATAGTGGTCCTGACAGAAACTGAGGACTACTTCACTGTATTGGTTCCCTGTCGTTCTGCCTGTTTGATTCATTGTGGGTTCCCTCTATGTCATACTCCAGGGTTCCCTTACGCATTAATGCACGTGCACTCTTCAAAAATGGTGCTGATCATTGACACGCTAAAATATATAGCACGCTAATATATATTAAAATGGGATGAAAGATATAAAATGTACTGAATGTTAGCTTGCTTATTATGCCCAAGTGCAGCATCTGAGTCCATGCGTCATCTTAACAAGAAAATATGCTTCTGCACAGCCTGAGAGTTGTAGTTCCAACCACACAAGTTTGCGACGCTGTTTGTGAATGTTCGTTGGAGCTATGGTTTCGGGCTTCGGCCTTTACACAGTCCAGAATCATGTTCAGTTCATGCATTTGAGTCGAATGAGCTACTGCATATAATTCTTCCATCATTACCTCACATTCATCCTATTTTTATACACATAGACGACTATTGTTTCTAAGCAGTAGAAACTGAAGACATGTGATTGCCTACAGTCTGCTGCAATGAAAGCATAGCCTGGTTTGTTTTGGAGAGCATATGCGCTGAGCTCAATGGGAGGGGTTCACTTTCATGTCAATTCAAGCTTTTGGCTGGAATAAAAAAAAAACTATTCTGTTCTCTTACAAAAGATGGCAAACCAGACCCAAACTAGACACATGTTTACATCTCCCTGCGTATGAATTACAGAATGAATCCTGCCAGTTCAACGTTAGCTGAAAGGCTTTATATAACAAAATGCATGCAATGCTGCTTAAACATTTAACCGAAATAAGGCATCTTATAGTAAGTCTAAAATGTATAATGTTATGAAACTTAGTCTATAAGATCTGAGACTCTGGGCATTTTTAATAACTTCCAACGCAGGAAGTCATGTGATCCTGACCTTTGGGAATATGTATGTTTATTTGAGAATATGAAGAGTGAAGCGTTATTATAATCTGTCAGCATTATGTCTGTGAAATTGGACGACAAGACACATTAATTCTGAAAGTTGAAGGCGTCTTTTCAAAAACCTCTGACTCATTAAAATAATTTAAATTACAATGAATATGCTCATCAATTGTGGGCCAGCTGGACAAATAAAGTCTTAATTAAGTTTCATAAGATTTATAACATTCTCTCAAGTGCGTTACACTAAAAACAAGGGTGAATCTCACAAAAGTTAAGAAAATGTCTGGCATATTTCACCTAAAATAAAAAGAAAGAAAGAAAAAATTAAAGCCTGTCAATAGACAATTATGATTAAGTCCTATCACTGTAATGTGGGATAAAATAAAAATATATATAATCAACATTGTATTGCAGAAATAATGAGAAGTCTAAGGTGAAATATATACATCAATATACAAATACATTGCCATCCTTTATATATCTATATATAAAATTAAAATATTATTAGATAAAATTTATTTGGCACATAAATGTGCTTAATTGTCATGAAACTATGATCAGAAATTACCCAGACATTGTTTTCTATGACATTCACTCACAAAAGTGAATATTTTGTGGGCTAAAAAAAAGTGTTTACTTGGTATTGCAGGTTTAGAGCAGAATAAAGCAAAATTATGTAAAACGTCCTTATTGTGAGTTTTATCCTAATGTGACAAGCAGCTTGTCAGCATCGAAGCATCATTTGTCATAACGTAGAACAAGAGACACCACCTGGCATAGTTCCTATCTACAGCCATTATCGAGTTGGTCCCATCTCAGTGTGATCCATTGTGTGGCCATTTGGAAGACCGTTGTTATGGTAACAGGTTGAGTAATTACCCAGAAAGCTATGGGACGGCTTGTCTTCCACAACTTTGATTCGTCGAGCTCCCACCGGAATGACAGCTGCCTCAATGTAACCTTTGGGAGAGAGAGAAATAAGGGGAGAAACCGGAGAAAGAAGAGTGGAAAAAAATTTAAAAAGACAAGCAAGATTTCAAACTGGTGCACAGGTGGGCAGGCACAGGTGCATGTTTCTATGAACATGTATGGAAATATGACGCGCGTGTGCATGTGTATGTCACTAAAGATAGACTTTCATGGCCAATCAAAGCAGACCATTCACAAAGATTACGATAAGTCTCAATCAATACATCACTACACTGCGTAAAAGGAAAGGACCCTGAAAGAAAGGAGATAACAGCACACAAATGGCTGATGCTCATGCGTATACGAGTAATTGCCATCAGTTCAGCTCATTTAAGAAGAGACCTTTGACGCTGAGGTCTCACAGACACAGGCAGCTTCGTGAAACATGTTTGACAGGGTGAGATTAGTGTGACCCTGACTGGGATGATTTGACCTGCAGTTTGGATGACAGTATGAAATGATTATTGACAAGTGTTGGTTTCATTTACAGGCCCACACTTTGCACCAAACCTGTTTTAGGCCACATTCAAACAGCAGCAGAATACAACAGTCAACAGAAGTCAACAGTCAGTCCTGTATTTGAGTCCTTAATATGGTTACGTTCACGTTCACACACAGTTCAGTTAGTAGGAGTGATAACTGCATTCTATAACCTAACAAAATTTTCAGGATTCACAACCGCATTCTCGTAAAACCTGTGCTGTGTGAACTGAACTGGACTGGACATATAGTTGTCTGTCACATCATACAGTCCGAGAGAGCCGCTCTTGCACTGCTCAAATGCGTGTCTACCATGTATCTGTAGCTTATAGCGGCGGAGATATGAGCTGTATGTCATCTGAAGGTTTTAGATCCAGTCACTGTCCACCACCGAAGCGGCTCCTATAAGTTTTGTGTGCTACGTACAGTATGACTCAATTGCTAAAAGCTGCTGACGGTTAATGAAGATTTGATTTGGATGAACTCGCGGCTCGATTGGACTCAAATTGTTCGATTGTCATGTCAAAAGTGATAATACTTTTCAGTTTTATGGACGTTGCCATCTTTGATATTACTTTGGTCACTGTCGCTATGGTTACTGGTAAGAGAATACGGGCTTGACGCCAGTTGCACGTTCATACAGAAAGTTGCTGTGTGAATGGGACATTTTGAGACTCACATCTGTAAGTAAATACGTTTGTCAATCCTAAAAACTGACGGTGTGAACGTAGCCTTAAACTCACCGTATTCCTCCTGGCATGATCACAAACATGCGGTTATCACTCCACATAGAAAAGACCACCACCCCCTGTTAAACACCCAACACCACATGACCATCCACCTGATTAGCATAAAACACATCAAACCAGATCAAAAACACACACTCATCCACATCCCACCACATCTGGAGGACCTGAAATAATGTCAGACTTACAGGATTGAGTTTCTATTTGGTTTTGTTATGGAAAGTAATTAATCTCAAATAATGAAAGTTAAGGATATAGATGTAGGACTTTCCAATAAACATTTTCTGCCAAATGTTTATTGGCCTCTCCTGGAAGACGGAGTAACATTTGTAAGGAAACACTACTGTACCAGTGATGTCTGGCTATTAAAAAAAGGAATAGTTCACCCAAAGACAAAGATTGTGTATAATTGTATGTCCTCTGTGAAATGCTCTTAAAAAAAATTATATGAACTACTATTTTATTGTGCATTTATGACATTTTGTGTAATTTTAGGGAGCTTTGCAGTATAAATCATCATCCACTTTCATTCACAACAAAAGCTCTTGGATTCTAACCTGACATCCATTTTTCGGTTTCACTGTAAAAAAAAAAAAGAAGAAGAAAAGAAAAGAAAAGGAAGTCATGTGTGTTTGGAACAACATAAAGGGTGAGGACAGTACTTTCAACTCTGGGTGAATTATTCCTTTAAAGCCTCAGTAAAGACATTGGGGTCATTGTTCAGTAAGTATCTAACAACAGTGAGGGACTTAATTTTGCTTAAATTTTACACATTATATCCAAATGAGGGTGATGCATACTGAGCATACACTACCTTTCAGAAGTTTGAGATTTAAAAAAAAATATATATACTTTTATTGAGCAATGATGCGTTACATTGATATTGCTACAAAATAATTATATTTCAAATAAAAAAATTAATGTTTTTTTTTAAACATTCTTTTATGTTCATCAAATAATCCTGAAAAAAAACAACGAAATATTACAAAAATATTAAGCAGCACAACTGTTTTCAACATTGATAACGTCTTTAATGTAACATCCATTCCCTGAAGGAGGGTATGGAAACGTTACGTCAGAACAACTAACGAATTGGGGATCTCGCCTGTGAGCCCAATCATCTTTGAGTGAAAACAAAACAAGCCAATGGACATTGGTGAGTGAGATTTGCATGGCAAACCACATCCCGCGAATCGAGTTTGAATGGAAGCGTGCTGAACTCAGCCATTCAAGATTTGCGGTGGGGAGCCGAGATGGTGTCAAGGCCATTGCAGTGGTGATGCAGCAATTGTGGCAATGGGACGTAACGTCTTCGTTCTCTCCTTCAGGGAACGGAGTTACATGGTAATAGTGTTGTCAAAAATATCGATATTTCGATAAATATCGATACTGAAATATCTGAACGGTACCAATACTAATTTCCCGAAGTATCGATACTAGCCGAGCGGTCACTTTCACTTCTCTCCTAAGGCGAGTTGACAAACACCACACGTGACGCACTCGTCTCATTCGCTCTGGTTAAATAGCAAAAGTGAAGTGAATGGAAAGATGGCGAGGGCGGCGCCCCCGTGACCGGCTTTGGTTGATTGATAAAGAACACTGCGAGCGGGCATGTCGGAGAATAGCGCGGACACGCGTAAAAACACACCGCGAGCGGGCATGTCGGAGTCGGAGAATAGAGTGGACACGCGCTACACACCGCGAGCGGGCATGTCGGAGTCGGAGAATAGCGCGGATACGCGCTTCACACTGCGAGTGGGTATGTCAGAGAATAGCGCGGACACGCGCTTCACACTGCGAGCGGGCTGCGGGCACCCAAAAGATTGTTTGACAATCAATAATCCCTCACATCACTCATTTTTAAAAATTATTTTATAGGTGAAAACAGACTTAAGGAACAGGCTCCAGGGGTACCATTAAGCAAGCATAGGCTACGCTCAGCATCAGGGGTGTTTGTTGTTTGGACAGACCTTTCCCCACTGCTAAAAAAATCCTAAAGGAAACACTGAAACTCTTCTCATTTTAACTTTTCTGAAACATTAACCAAGATGGCCTAGTATTGTTGTTGATATGAGTCTGTGTTGTCTCGTTTTTTCACCGTAATTCTTAAAGTTAACATAATCTGACTGAGGAATCTTAGACAAGTAAATATTTTAACTGTGGTCAAATGTAAATTAACTTGTGCCTATTAAACTTTATTCAGAAAATTATTATTTAATTCTGCAATTTGCCTTCATTAGCGATTATCATCAATTTGATTACACAGATATTAATTAAACTAAACAGCTAGACAATGGCATCTCTGAATTTAATAATGAAATGCCTTTAACTGAAAATTGAATGTTTAATCTTATTATTATACATTACTGACACTATCCTCCAATTTGATAGTGTTAAGTGCTTTTTTGTTACTTACAGTAGGCTATATTTTAATCATTGATAACAGTAGGTTATACAAATACAACGGGTCATGTTACCCCTGGTCCAATTAAAAAATATTAACAGATAGAACTGTAAAATATACCTCATTGTCATGTTCTAGACTTGTTATATTTAGCTTTAAATAAAAAAAATACCCCCTTAATATTGTGGCAGTTTTTTTCTCTGTGGTATCGAAAATGGTATCGAATATCGATATTTTTCAAGGTATCGTATCGAAGTTAGAAATTCTAGTATCGTGACAACACTACATGGTAACCTAGCTGTTCCCAGACGTTACGTCTGAACAACTGATGAATTGGGATCCCTACCAAAACGCTGCAGTTGCTGCCCTTTTAAAGAGCCCCACATAATCACCCCGCATCTACAGAGAAAGGACAGGGCTTTAATGCACTGCTTTTCCCTCTTACCCAGACAGTGAGACTATTTGGATAACACTGGGAAAGGGTGACTATTCCATATTGAAAGGAACGCTATGGAGACCACATCCTGCCCATAGGGAGGTAACGTGGAGTTACACATATGGACTGACCGTTAGGGAAGTGCTACATATGGAAGGTCTCTGTAGTAGATCCAGCCTTGCTAGGGTGAACTCGGGCAGAGATGGCAGGCCGGGCTCAGCCAAGGGAAAGACACAGGCTTGCCGACAGGGAAGCGGTAGTGTGGAAGAATACACATGTGGGTTCACCCGAAGGGGAATCAATACACATGGGCACCTAGTCTAGTTTCTCAGCATGCTTATTGCGATTGTGGCCATCATGCGATCGTGGCCATCAGATGAGGACAGGAAACGACCACATCCAGAAACGCATGGATGGAGAGCCTTCTTCTATAAAGCGCTCGCCCTCCGCTTGATCTTTTAGGGAAAAAGCTTAGCGTTGAAGCACACAGGGACAGTCACTGGTTCTGGACCCATTTGAAGACCCAATTCAAGCAGTCTGAACTGCAATCCCCAATTCGTCAATCGTTCTGACATAACGTCGAACGTGACTGACTGACAGGGAACTACTGATACTGATAAAACTGATTACTGTTTTTACTGTATTTTTTTTTATTTTATTTTATGGAGCATTGGTGAGCATAAGAGACTCATTTCATAAAATCTTACTGACCCTACATTTTTAACCATATTGTTTAAACTAAACATCTGCTTTTTTTCAGATGATTTTACCAAGCTGAGGCATTGAGAGAGACTCATAAAAACACTCTGAAAGTACAGGACACATTGTGTCTGTAACGTTTCAATACAGACTTATCATGAGCTCTGAAGTTAAGTGATTAATTGTGATTCTTCAGAAGCCATAAGTCAGTCAAATTCATTTTTAAATTAAGTAACTGTCACCATGGGAACTGTGGCTAATGAGTATGAGCAGCGACATCACACTCCCATGGAAATTGATGCAACTGAATAAGTTTCCAAACTCAAACTTACAATAAATTAATTAATTAATTAAATATATTTCTATTTTAATAAACATTGCAAGTCTCTTATTTTCATTAAGCTTGCATTTATCAGAAATATAAAAATATATATTTTACAAATTAAAAAATAAAACATATAATTTAAAGTGCAATTTATTCTTGTGATGGTAAAGCTGAATTTTCAGCATCATTGCTACAATCTTCAGTGTGACAAGATCCTTCTAATATGCTGATTTCCTGCTCAAGAAAAAAATCTTATTACTATCAATGTTGAAAAATGTTGGAAATTGTGAAAAAAAAAAAACAGGATTCTTGATGAACAGGAATAATTAATTTCTTTCAAAAAACTGACCTCAAAATTTTGAACAGTAGTGTACATCATGGAATGAGAATGGGAAAAATACTTCCAGTAGAAAGACTGCTAAGAATGTGGTTAAATGTGAACGTGTAAGAAGACTGAGCCAGATATCTCTATAGGAGTAAAATCCACTCATGACTGCTCTTGAAGATCCACTAAAACACACCTTCACACAGTGAGAACTGGTTTCAGAAGCCCAAAAGATTCATTTAAAGAAAAGAAAAAAACATTAAAATTAGGATTCTTTTTTTTTTTTGTGGCCCTTGCCAATGAAAGAAGTTGGTCAATTCTGGGCTCCAGAAATGTCTGAAACTGTATGATTGTTTTTTTGTATTTTCTTTTCTTTGCTTGTCAGATTACATGCGATCTTTAGTAAAAGCAGACTGTACAAAATCCACTGTCTTTCATGTCAGACTGTACGATACACACGTTAGCTAAGTCAAGACTAACAGCACTGACGGGTCATTTTACTCCATCAATCCGTGTCACATACTGTACATCCACATGCACAAAGCCAAAAAAGCATTTGTGAAAAGGGGGAATTTGTGGACTGTGAATTTTAGTTGATTTCAATATGATCAAAATATGATGGGAATGCTAAATAACAAGACTTCTGATTTAGTCTCTTGAATTTGTCTTAGACAGAAATAATTGTACAGTGTGCATGCAGCTTTAGACAAAGCAGAGTCTTTATTTGGCTCAGCAACAAATCCTGGCAAAGTATAAAGTCCTTAATTTTGTCCTGACTCGTTCCCTGTAGGGTTGGGCATATATACATATTCCCACATTCAGCAGTGGACAGGATGATGATGGCCTGAAGCTAGAACAGCGGAAGACCATAGGGACATTCGGTATTAAAGCAGTTTTTGGAGGCACACAGTGACCTTGGAGTCCAGTGAATAACATATAACCCATGAGCAAGAGTCCTTACTCAGCTGATGAGGGAGAGCAAAAGATTTTCAAATGAAAACAAAGTTTTAACCTCATTAAGAGTGTTAAATCCTTCACAGAGACAGACCTTGTGGAGCATGACAGTTAAATGAAAATGTCATATTAAACAGAAAATGTAAGTTTCACGTGACAAACTTTGAATTTTATTCTCTGGTTAGAGGTTTTGAAAAACAATATGAGAAAATGTTAACTTGACAAGCCAATACAATTATACACACTGTTCATAAGTTTGGGAAAACTACAATTTAGAAATTCTTATTTCGTTAGGATGCATAAAATTGATCAAAAGTGACAGTAAAAAATTTATAATGTTTCTATTTTAAATAAATGCTGTTCTTTTGATCTTGCTATTCATCAAAGAATTATGTTTTCAACATTCAATTGTTTTCAAATAAGTTTCTTGAGCACTAAATCAGCATATTATAATGATTTCTAAAGGATCATGTGACACCGAAGAATTCAGCTGGAAATTCAGCTTTGCCGTCATAGGAATGAATTATGTTTTATTTTTATGTAGTCATTTTAATTCTGATTATCTTTCAATTTTTAGATGTATTTTTGATCAAATTAATGAATTAAATAAATTTTTGTTGTCATATTTATTAGATTTTTTATATATATATTTACATTTAGCTGTAATTTGATCTTATTTTAGTTTTTGTTATTTTAGTACTTCAGTTAGTTAAACGTTATTTTAGTTAGATGCCAAGGCAACATTTTAAAGTTTTATAATCTAATTTTACTTAAGGTACACTGTGTAACTTTTTTTTTTGTTAAAAATAACAACACTAAAAAGAATCTTCTTTCATAAATATAATAAAAATCGTACTGATCACAAACTTTTGAAGAGTAGCGTATAGTATTGAAATTAATCAGGACATCAACTCTCATAGCATAAAGGTGTGTTTAATATAATTATTAAAGAGCAGTTAGGTGTTAATCCTATAGAATAGTCTGTATCAAAACCTGATAGACGACACACACACACACACACACACGTCAAACCATGCATCTTACATGAGAAACACTTGAGAACAGCTCTGGGTTTCGACATCACACACGTAGAAACCTTCTTACAAAGGCTATGAGGGACTGAGAGACACAAAACCAACATGGTCAATGGAAGAGAATAATCGCTGTGGTTCTTTGTTAACTTCAATAAGCTCCAAACTGAAGACAACTACAAAGAAACTGCAGTGGTGGCCCATCAGAAGAGGTAAGAGAGGCTGAGCCTCTTGTATAATTTAGTCTACAAGACCTGTTGTGTTGAGCACCAGCAGGCCTGTTGACGCACTACAGCAAGACTGAGAACTGCTTCAAGTTTGTGTTAACGTCGGAACACAAATGATTCTATTATCCTCCTCTGACTCACCCATCCCTTTGGAGTGGTTGAAGTCTCCTTTGATGATCCTGCAGGATTTGCCATCACCATTGCAGATGCCACACCGATCTTCTTTCGCAAATGAACCAATGATGCCGTCACAGCCGATTTTCTAAAGGAGGCAGAGTATAAAAAGAAAAGAAAAAACACTTCTGTAAATGTAAATGACTGATTCATGAATGGACTCTTGTCTTTATCTTATTAAGATATATATTATTAGGGACCTAATATGTTTTTTTACATTTTCAACTTCCTTTAGAATGTAATGTTGCTGTTTGAGCATGAAAAAGGTCTGGGAAGTTACAAAGCACAAAGTCACACCTAAAGGGAGTTATTCTCTATATCAGTAAGCTTTGTTTTTGAACTCCCTGAAACGCCTCCATTGTGGTCTCGAGTTTTCTTCCGGGAATGAACATGAGGAACGGTTGAGTTCTGTTCGTGACATTTATGAAACACACTCAAAACGGTTGACTGACGTGGTCACTATCAAGTGTCATTGTATGAAAAGAAGCTGTGAAAAGATTCTAAAAAAAAAACTGTGCTCTACAAGAAAGAAAACAGTATGTAAAGGGTCGAAATATCTTTCAGGTTTTTTTTTTTACAGTTTATTTCTCCACTCAGTAAATCCATCTATTGAGCTAAAAGAACATGCAAAGGCTAGTGTTGATAACACATCAGTGTTGAACCACAATATACTTTTGATTTCTTTGCCACAACATCAAGTCACATAGTTTCGTTTTGATTTTGTGTGTAAATAATGTCCTGCTTTCGTGAAATCCAGGTAATCTCTGTCAGTGATTTTGTTCTTAATAGGCTTGCTTAAAAGTCTGAACGAAGTAGAATCGAATGAACAAACAGGAAAAGGTCACTAAAATCGTATTTTCACTGGAGGATTCTGGCGCTGATCATCCGTTCACTCCCTTTAGATGACACAAGAGCTGCATTCAGACCGTGAATATGAGCGCTATCCCCAAAACAGCAATTCTGGGATTGTGGTCAGCAAAAACCAGGCCAGGAACTGACCCCAAATCTGCTCAGGCCAAGCATTGTTTATATTATAGCATGAAGGGATGTAGTCAATGTTCAGGCCTGATGAATCCCTCCGCTCACTTACAGTAACCACACTGTGTGTGTGTGTGTGTGTGTGTGTGTGTGTGTGTGTGTGTGTGTGTGTGTGTGTGTGTGTGTGTGTGTGTGTGTGTGTGTGTGTGTGTGTGTGTGTGTGTGTGTGTGTGTGTGTGTATTAAAGTGCACACAGTAAAATCACTTCCAGACACTTTGACCTGTTTTTTTTTTTTTCAGTCCTGCTTTCTATTAGTCGAGGCGGCTTGCAGACTGTGACCTCCTTTCACTCTTGTGCTCTTACTAGTGGCCATTGAGCAACAGTGTGGTTGACTGTAGAAACAGCGGTAACAAATAAGCTGTGTGACTAAACTATGAGCACAGAAAAAGTACATACTTTTGAGTGTGTAGCAGAGGAGTAGGCAAGCTTTGGGACATACTACATGGTATTAATTGTGTCTTTAAGGCCACATTTATATTACATGGTTCAAGTGACCCAATTTTGATTCTTTCCTCCCATGTGGTACAGATCGGATATGACCCACAAACGTGCAAGCAGGAAAAAAGCACATGGATTACATTCTTCTCAGATCATTCATATGTGGAAATAAATCTGATATTAATGCCTGTATTCAAAACTGTAATAACTGACAGATTTGATATTCCCCTGTCAATGCGAGTCGTACATCATTGAAAAAAGCAACGATGGCAAATTACGTCAACTCAGGTTGACACCAACCGTGATCATGGTTGGCGATGACTTTCATGATTTTCAATGGCACAATGGAGCATGAAGGCTCAACCCAATGTTTTGCTGACCTTTAAAAGGGCACAACCACCCTATAATGATAAAAATCCAGCAAGTACTTTTTTTTTTTAATCCCCATAAATCATAAGCAGCGTCTCAGAACAAGCCGTTTTCAGATTCTGGACAAGAATCAGTCTTGCTCCGCCCTCTATGCCGGCAGCAGCAGCTCATTTGCATTTAAAGGGGCGCGTTTTTCTCAGCCCCAAAAAGCTGTAAACATACTGTAAAAAATGATCTGTTGGGTATTTTGAGCTAAAACTTCACATACACACTCTGGGGCAGGGGCGTAGAATTTAGTAGGGACGCTAGGGACGTGTCCCTACCAATATCCAGTGACATTGATATATATCCCTAGCAATAATTTCGATCAAAACTATATAATGATGTCCCCGTCCCCACCAATATCAAAATCAAACCTATGCCACTGCTCTGGGGACATCAGAGACTTATTTTACATCTTGTGAAAAGGGGCATAATTATTATTTCGCCTGCGTCCATTGCAAATCGTGCCGTTTTTACTTTCTTTTCAGCTTAAGCTTTTCTGGGTCAGTACGTCATTTAAACTTAATATTTTATTACTGTCTATACTGTTTTTTTGTATTTTAATAAATGCAACCTTGGTAAGCATAAGAGATTTATTTCAAAAGCCTTCAAAAATCGTGTGAATACACACCTGACATTTTCCGCTCACACACAGGTCGCTCTCATATGGTCCACATGGCGTCCCGTCCTGCACACGCTCTGCCACTAGTACTGGTGCATCACTGCCAATGGGTGTACAGTATAGAGCGCATGGCTTTTCTGGGAAATAAAAGCATATACACACATAAATAAATGCAGTAAACTGAGCTTTCAAGCTAAAGGAGGCATACGTTTTTATACTTTCAGCTAAAACGCATGAAGTGCACTCACGGTATTATTTGCTGCACATGTTCTGAGGAGTCTACTTAAGAAGATCACAAGCCTGTTTCTGAGTGACGTGTTGTGATTTAAGAGCTACAGTGATCACAATGATCAAAGTTTGGAGAGCCTTTGTTTGTACCATTGAGAGAGAAAATAGAAAAAGCACTCTTGAGTGCTGCTGCTTTATTGCTTTTGACAGATCTGTCTGTCTGTCTGTCGATCTATCTATCAATCTATATTGAACGACTTTTATACTGTAGATAGGATGACAGAAAGAAAGAAAGAAAGAAAGAAAGAAAGAAAGAAAGAAAGAAAGAAAGAAAGAAAGAAAGAAAGAAAGAAAGAAAGAAAGAAAGAAAGAAAGAAAGAAAGAAAGAAAGAAAGAAAGAAAGAAAGAAAGAAATCTGACATTTGGTGGACAGCTGTTACAATTCCAACATGGGACAGACAATTACATCAGTGCCTGATCAAGCTTACCAAAACAAATATGGGTGAAGCATAATGCATAATTTAAAAAATCAGCATATACTGTATATTGCCTTGAACCAAGCTTAGGCTAATTAGTGTCATTAGTGACACAGGAAAAAATAAACAATCTGCCGGGATGACAGGACTGTTGGGATGATTAGGAGTGACAGCGAGAGCACTAAAACAACAAGAAGATTGGGTCAAAATACTTTCAGAGATGAATTTGGATCCTAACAAGGCATAACATTCACCCTCTTGCTCATAAACTGCCCGGTAAACAACAAGTGAACGTGTCCTTGACAAGAGCTCACAGTGTGAAATCACACAGATGCTGTTTTTAATCGAGATCAGACAGATTGGACACTTTCTCAGTTCTCACTCTTATCTCCTGGTACTGAGGCCTCTACAAACAAACCAAAAATGGATATACCGGTATGCTAAATGAATTAATGTAAATGTATATAATTATATGTTTATGTATTTCTACCATAAAAAGAGGCTAGTATAGTAGTAAGAGATAAAGAGGCATGAGACCAAGAGGATGTTTAAAAGAACATCTAGGCATTGTTGTGGTCTTAGACTTCATGACTTTATCTGTGTAGTTATAATCAGTAAACAGTAAATACTCTACTAGAGGTATGTTTTTAGTCTTACCATCATCGATCACAGCTGACCACATCTGGCTTTTCTTCTTACTGGCCTGCCGGTCATGAGACTGACACTGCTGATCTCTAAACGTGGGCAGACCCTTGGAACACGGCGGCCCCTCGCACACTTTATGCTCCACGCTGGCCTTCTGACAGTGCCTCCCTCCTGGACCGGGCCTGGAGAACACGAACCACAAGAAATACAGTTATACATAGAATTCATGTTCTATGACCTAAACATGAATTTTAACCTGAAAATACAAAATATGAAGATCATTATCAGAGCTGTAGGGCGATGACTGAGAAGAAGAGATGTGTGACGAGGCAGTCACTCCATGACAGAGGTCAGTCAAAAAATGACTGAGGGAAGGTTTTTCCTTTTACTAGTAGATTTTACCCATAAACCTTCATCAGAGCATGTTTCACTGCCTTAAATGATGACAGCTGACAACATAACAGTCTAAAACCTGTCCAGTAACATGTATCCTCACGTTTTCACAGTCTCCATCATGTTCCCTCATTCAATCTGTCTCATTTCTTCTGTGAGTCTCTCCAAAATGTCTCTTATGTTAATGAGTTTGCCCGGCAGAACTGTACCGACATCTCTCAATAATTCTATTTAGACTTTGTTTTAAAGCTTTAACCTGAATTATTAAACTTCTAGAACATTTACACCACCATTCAAAAGTTTGGGATCAAAAATATTTTTGTGTTTTTGAAAGACTCTTAAGCTCATTAATGCTGCATTTATTTGATCAAAATAATAGTAAAACAGTAATATTGTGAAATATTTGTACATTTTAAAATAACTGTTTCTATTTGAATATACAGTATAATGTAATTTATTTCTGTTGTCAAAGCAGAATTTTTAGCATCATTGCTCCAGTTTTCAGTGTCACATGATCCTTCAGAAATCATTCAATAATGCTGATTTGTTGCTCAAGAAACATTTCTTATTATTATCAATGATGTATCCAAAAAAAATATGCCAAAACAGCAATTTGGATAATGGTTAACATAATAGAATAGCCTGCATGTTCAAAATGATAGTAGCAGAAAAGGACAGGTGTTTCTGAGGTGGAGCAAGTTGTTATATTTTGATGAAAGATTACAAAAGAAAGTTTTTTTTCTTTGAATAAGACCAGTAATATATATATATGATTTCATGTTGTCTAGGTTCAAGATTAAACATCATCACTCACTGAATAACACGGATACAGAGTTCAGCATTCAATATATAGTGTCCTATCATACACCCGTGCAAGTGTTTTTTGCTAATTTCAGCCTGACACAGCTATCATTTTCACGTCCTGCGCAACATGGTTTAAATAGCAAATGCATTTGCGCCCATCTGTGCGCCCATGGGCGTGCTGGTCTGAAAACGAGGTGTGTTCAGGCGCATTGTTGGCGCGTTGCTATTTTGAGGCAACTGAAATAGACTGCGCCATTGACCAACTGACACCTGGGCTAAAGTCAATGCCGCAATATTTTTTTTGTTATTTAAAAAACGTGTTAGTAATGTGCGGCTATAGGCGGGTCACAACGCACGTACACTTTGTCCTGTAGATGGCGGTCTGCTCGCACGCTTTAACCTTGCACACGAGCAGATCCGTTTCCTCACTAGAAAAGCGTTCAGTTTTACCGCTTGCAAATTCCGTCATGTAAATAGCAAACCCGTCATGGCGCGAGCGCAACTGACTTTTAAAGGGAATGGGAGATGAGACTCTGATTGGTTTATTGCACGTTACGCCCAAAACACTGCCATTACTCATTAAGAGAATCGGGACAACCCTTTTAAACCATGCGCGCCGACCATTTTTCCCGTCGTTAAACTAGCAAAAGTGGATTCGGACACGCCCTAAGTGCGCTTTAGACCATGCGTTAAAAATCATTAGATCATCAAATGGTTAGACCAGATCATTAAAATAGGGCCCACAATATGTACCAATAAGTAGACTATTACTAACAGAAATTATATAATATAATAATATTAATATATTAACATTTGCACACAACCAAAAACCTACAACCTAAACTTTCCTAAAACCTTAACACTATTCTTGCAAGAGCTGCTAATTTCTTTCAATAAATGCAGATCTAGTTCATTCCTCACAATCTTTCTTTCCCCTTTTCTGCTACTTTAAAACAGAACGTGACTTGGACGTCAGCCTTATTTTTCTTCCTTTATGCTCTTCGGTTTGCTTGACGCAGCTCCAAGTGTTTTACGATCCAAGGTGGACAAATGCGCAAAAGAGCGATTACCTCACAAACACGGCACGAGACGTTACAAGCGTCCAAAACAAAAACGCTCGCCTTGCGTCTTGGACCATCGTTCACAGATTGCATGCTGTTCTACGCAGGAAATAACTGGAAAACTTTGAATTATTACATCATGTTTTAAACACACATATACACACACAAAACTTTATAACAAGCTCTCTGGCGGGCTGTCAGGAATTGAGAATTGACACTCTGAGAGAAACAGCATCATTAGATGAAGGAGGAGAGTGAGAGAAAAGCTTGTTCCTGCAAAAACACAACCAGGATTATTGTGTTGCATTGTGGTTTGCACGGAGTCAAATCATCTCCTGACCGGGGCAAGATTAGGTTACAGCCTGTTTGTTAATAAGAGTTTTGCACGACTAGTTAGTTTTGTATAGTAAACAGCAACGGACACGAGCAGTAGTGGCCAAAAGTGATGCCCGGCCTAGGAAAATTAACATATTCACCCTACAACCAAGGTAATATTAATAACTCAGCACTGACTTGCTGACTACTTTCCTGCATAACTAGTCGACTAGTAAAAATGTGTAATCTTGCAAGCCCTAAAGAGAGAAAGAGAGTGATGTAAAGGCTTACGGGGGGTTGTCACATTTCCTCTGTCTGAAGCGTGCTCCTGTGCCACATGTTCGGCTGCACATGCTCCATGTGCTCCATGGACTCCAGTCTCCATCCACATGCTGCGGGATGGGTGTCTTACTGACACACTCACCGGCCCTGCACCACTGATACACACACACACACACACACACACACACACACACGTTAATCCAGCTAAATGAGAACATACCAGAGATTCATATTGTTTATAAAAAAGTTCATTACAAGCAGTGCTGTGTTGATGCTCCACAAACATTACATACGGTTTGTTCTAAACTTCTAATCTCATTTAATAAACTAATGCAATGATGGATTTGACATGTTTTAAGAAATACAAGATGAAAATCTCCCTTTGATTTACACTACTGTTCGAAAGGTTGCGATCGTTTCGTTTTTTGAAAGTCTCTTATGCTCACCAAGGTTTCATTTGTTTGATTAAAAATACAGTAAAGCGGTAATATTGTGAAATATTTTTACAGTTTAAAATAACTCAAGTCATTTTCATTTTCAAATGACTTTTCGCCAATTGACCCTTTAGTTACTGTTGCTATGTCCAACAAGCCACTCCTCTCTCAGGCCACACCATGTTCTCACGCAGTGTAAAACACATCGCAGAGCAGAGAGGAGACTGACAACGCACTGACAGACAGGAGAGACCAGGTTACTTTTAATATGAAACAAAGTCTCAACTTTCATATTTGGTCATTTTTTTTTCAAATTGAAACAATAAATACCGTTTTGTGGCTCTTTAATGTGTCTGACGGATTGCTGTAGAGCCTCAGTTAAAGCTGCTCGTGAACCGATCATCTCTTACTTCTAGTTCATTTATAGCATCAAATAAACATGAATGAACATAAGAAGGAATGCTGTTTTAACCGCGGAAAGACGTCAGTACGCTCCATTTTTCAAGTTAAAATCCTCCCATGTTAATCTGCTAACTCTCCTGACTGCTTTGTCGAACAAAAATGGCGGATTCTGTGAATGGCGGATTATGATTGGTCAGATCGCCTGTCAATCAAACTCCCTGCGAAGGGTCAATTATTTTAGGAAGGTGACGATATTTTTTGTGTAAAGCATAATAAAAATATGTCAGGATTCTTTGATGAAAAGAAAGTACGAAAATAACTCAGACACATTTTTTTTTATATATATAAATATCTTTACTGTGACTTTAAATCAATTTAATGCATCCTTGCTGAATACATTTATTAATTATATTATTATTATAATCTTATTGACCCTAAACTTTTGAATGGTAGTGTACATTGATAGATGGCTGTTCAAAATCAACGTCAGCTCAGCATCAATGCTGTTTGCATACTGGAATACAAATCGTCATCTATCTTACATTTATTTTGCTTTTTAACACCCTGTAAATTTCTCTCATTATAATAAATGAAACGGTATATACGTCTGTTTGTCTGACATTTTTGACCTGCTACTTCAGCCACTCTATTCCCCATATGTCAAAATGTTTTTACCCATAGTATTGACTGTTTTTCAGCTTAAAAGTAAATCATTTTTATATTGACCATTATAATAATATCAAAGATAAAAAGGTTACCTTGTCGGCTCCACATTCTGTGCCGTCCAGCGGTGGATCTAGTTTGGTCTTGCATGACGTGTCTCCCTCCACCAAACACCAGAGACCCGCACACATCAAATGCTGAAACAGACACAGTTTAGACTCGTGTAGACAGTGTCACGTTTTGGGTTTTGTTTCTTGTTCTTGTCATTGTCATGTTTCTGTGTCTTGTCATGTGATTCCCTGTTTGTCATGTGATCCTGCCATGTGTCTTGTCATTGGTTAATCGTCTGATCATTGTTCACAGGTGTTCCTTGACTTGTAATTAGCCTGTGTATTTAAGCCCTCATGTTTGCCCTGTGTCTTTGGTGAGTATTGATTGTTTCATGTAATGTTGTGTAAGTTTATGTTCTTGTTTTGAGTTACATGCCTCTGTTTTATGTTTGATCACGTTTGGAATAAATTGCACCTTTAATAAATTGATGGTCTTTTGTTTAATTTTTATTTTATAAAATTTTTGTATAAAACTGTATCAAATGAAAACCATATGAAATGCATCAAATGATACAAATAAAGGTTTCAGATGAAAAATTATTCAATATTTTTTGGATATAAAAATGTCTTTGCTACACGCTCCACAATTAACTGAAACATTAATTTGAATAAAAATATTATAAAAAACGCGTATACCTCACAGAAAAAATATTTTTTTTATATATTTCATTCTCAATAGACATAATTCCCTCCCACCTGAAATAATCAGAACAAAACATTAAACTGATGCTTAAATATTTTGCTTTTTTCCAAAAATATTTACCGGTACATGTTACATAAGTTATTATGCCACAATAATTATAATGCCAGATAATATTAAATGTTGTTTAATATTGTGATTACATTACGAAGACCAGATGGCTTTATTTACAATTTAATTAAACTTCTATATTTTATATCTTAATTTATATTTCAATAAAAATATACATTATTTTATTAATTTAATTAATGTTTTTTGTTTTTCCAATTTATACATTTTCATTTCTTTTATAAATAAATGTATTTATTTAATGTTTTTATGCATGTAAATGAATGCCCGCACATGTCCTTTCTTCAAACAAATTGACTTTATTACCCAACAGCCCTTAAGATGGACAGTATTTTCTATGTCAGTCTAACAACTTCGTATATTTACTTCAGCCAGGCACGGTCCTTTACCTCAAGCACTCAATCACATTTTCCAATCTCCCAGTGAGAAACATTTTTAAAGGTGGCAGGACGGTCATTAAACTGCCTTATTTATACTTTTTTATACTGTTTGTCTAAAACCTTTTTGTTTTAGATGTCTCTTTTATGCCAACTGCTCTCTGCTTTTCACAGACGGACTATTCATTATCTTAATGCATGCTTTATGTGATTCCACACAGTTAGATATTTGCTGTAGAACTTCACAGATGGTATACGTGGCATATAGATGGTATACAGTCATGATGGACAGGCAGCAAGTGGAAATGTTTAAAGCGATGATTTGAACGGTTACAGCTGATGATTACATGCTCAGGAAAGCACAAACTGACTTTGAACGTATCAGATCAAGCCTGATACGCCAACACCTGCCATCCGCTCTGATGTTTTCACTATGGCAATTTCTGAGCTGAAACTTCCAGCTGGAAATCTCCAGAGCTCTAGGAGGAGGCTTTGTGTGGATAAACATGATTTATGATTATGTACGAAAACCCTTTTAAGTTATCACCTGCTGCAAATGTAGCATGGATAATTTTCTATTTCCACCAGCTACATATGGGAATGATCGCAGGGCGTAGCCATCAAAAAAAGTAACTGTAACGTGATTCTGTTACATACTGTACATTATTTGCCAAAAAATTATGTTGGGCCTAGCAAAATTGACATTGAAAAATTTGTAAAAGATTTTGTTTGCATATTGAATAGTTGCATAGCGCTTGGAGTCAATTGTTTCATTTGTGATAATGAAATGTGCCAAATTGAGCGGACATAATTTTTGGCCAGGCTGTCATACAGAGAGATTATGAACACATTTAAAAACAAGAACCAATTAAATATTATTAACTGATTATGTTGTAGTCAATGTAAGCTTTTTCCTGTGAGCTTTTTGTTTTTAAATGCATTTTTGCATAATAAAATAAAACTTTCAACTGTAGGTTTCCTTTTTTGACAAATAGTTTTATCAGATATTTAAGTTAATTCAAATTAAGTGTTTTGTTTTTCTCTCATATTTAAAATATTGACATATATATACATATATACACACAATATGTCCCTCATATTTTGATGGTTTAATCAAACTTGTAGGTTCATTAAAAACAAATATCGCCTCCAGACATCACTTTTGGCCACTACTGTATATCTGGAATCTTATTTCCACAACAGAATAAAAGTTTACATCTCACAATTCAAAAGTCAGAATTATAAGATATAAACTTGCTATTGTTTGAAAAAAAGTTACAAAAATGTGAGAAAGTCACAATCACCTTTTCTATTTTTGTTTTTTAGAGTCAAAAACGGGGGGGGGAAAAAGATGTAAACTACGAATTCAGCAAAATAAATTAGAATTGCAAGATGTAAACGCAATTATGAGGAAAAATGTCAGAGTTGCGTGATGTAAACTCAATTATTGTAGACAAATTGATGTAAACAATTGATGTAAACAAAATTATGAGTTTATAATGTGCAATTGCAAGTAAAAATTATCAGAATTGTGAGATAAAAGTTGCTATTAACTTTTCCATTTATTTTCTGTGGTGGAAAAAAGCTTTCATACATACATGTATATGAGGTTGTTTAGGTCAAAAAGATTTGGTTGCTTGCAATATCTACAATCTACTGAGATTTTTTTCTACTGCCGATGTTTATTTGTGTGTATGTACATGCATTATGTCAGTTTACGGTACGGAAACATGTAGTACATGAGTGCAGTATGATATCAGTGCATTCCCAGCTGAAAGACACACACCTCCATATCAGTGCAGAAAGTTGCGTTCGTGCCGAATAAAATCTGGCACTGTTCATCAGCGCTGTAGTGCATCCCGGGAAGTTTGGCTGGCAGACGGACGAGGTAGCGGTTACGTGGGTCAGTATGCAGCAAACAGGCACTTGCCTTGGATCTGGAAGACAGTACGTGTTAGAGAAATCAACAGGATGTACAAAACATCTTCACACACATCTGGAAAAATGGCAAGCTTTCCTATAAAATAAATTAGGAATTGCTGTGCTTCTAACAGTGGTTTTCCATTGCTAATTAATTTGTTCAAAGTAAAACCGTCCTTTCTCCAAGTCCAATCTCTTATCTTCCTATAACTGTAAAATTAGAAAAACACAGACAGCTGTAACACGGCAGATGTCTGCAAAACCAAAAGCGGTTTCCAAACTCTTATTTAAAGAGGGCAAATGAGAAATATTTTGAAAGGGTTGACGTTGATGCCTTAAAGCTTAATGAGCGCATACACTTCGGGATTTCCAAGCACGTCTGCTCTCTGTAAATATTTAATATTTCAGCTCATCCTAAAATAATCAGGAAGACAAGGCCTGTTTGAGAGACCTGGAGTTTTAAAAAAACAAAACCAAAACAATGTGCTATGATACTGTATGTTATGTAAAATGTGAATAAATTGACTGTAAAATATTCAAAAGAAAACTGTCAAAGCAGTTTTGAATTTATGTGAATAAAATCCTGTGGACAGGAATTCAATTGAAAGAGAGTAAACAAAAGTCGGCACACTGCCACTGCTGCTTCCAAGGAATCAATTTATTGGACTGAACAATGTTTCGACCCGAAGGTCTTCGTCAGGCAGAGACAAATGGATTGGGAGCAGCCTAAGTCTGCAAGTTTTTTTATCATTCTGCCTGGAATGCCTGTATTAAAGGCAGAGCTTGAGTCTGCAGAATGAAGAGCAGTAATGAAAGCATCTTCTTTAGACCTATTTGCTGTGTAAGCGAACTGGAATGGATAAAAGGTAGGTTGGAGACTGGCTTTGATATGTTGTAGGACCAGCTTCTCAAAGGGCTGTTTCTATTTTTTCCCCTATTTCAATGTATTTTATTTGTATGTTCTTGTAAAGCGCTTTGCAATGCAACTTTTAAAGGCGCTATATATAAAATAAAGTTTATTATAATAAAACAATTCATAATGACCAGTGTAAGTGCGACTGGGCGATTATAGTTGAAGCTACTGATGACTGTCTTTTTTGGCAGTGGAATAATTGTGACAGAATTCAGGCAAGATGGAATAGAAGAAGTAAAGAGAGACTAGTTGAAGATCCTTGAGAAAAGCATAGACAACTGGTCTGAGCATTACTTCAACACCCTTCCTGTCACACCATCAGGGCCGGCCTCTTTCTTTAGGTCCACTGCCCTAAGCATGTGAGAGTGTGGCTGTTGGAGGCTGGTGGAGGTGTCCTGGTTGTTCCTACTGCTTTTGATTCATACCATGCAAAGAAACAATTAAGTTCCTCTGCCAGAGACGTCGCTGTCAGCGGTCTTTCGGTTGCTGGACTTATAATTGGTGAGATGCTGAATGCCCGGCCACACCTGCCGTGGGTCCTTGTTATTGAGTTGGTCATCAATCTTCCTCTTGTAGGCTATTTTTGCTTCCTTGGTGCCTCTCTTCAGGTTGGCTCTCTCAATGCTGTAACGGGCTCTATCGCCAGACCTGGAGATGATGTTACGAATATGATCCTTAAAAGGATAGTTCACCCAAAAATGAAAATTATGTCATGAAAATTACTCACCCTCATGTTGTTTCAAACCCATAAGACATCTCAGTTAAAGGGTAACTATCGCCAAAATTGAACCTAAACTCTTTTTGTTAATCTACCCGAGTCAAACTTTCGCGTAAAAGCATAATTAGAATGGAAATGCCACTTTTAAGATTGACCATATTTTCGTTTTAGCTCAAAATGCCTTTTCAATGGGAGTGCTAGGGGCACTTCTATGATAGCATTAAAATCGCTATTTTTAAAACACTAAGGAGGCTTGACACAACATAAAACTGAGCTTGAAGTATCACCAGGGGCTCTACACATGAACTCGAGCATTGACTACATTGTTTGTGTACACAAAGTTTACTTAAAAGAAAGGTTTTGTACGACTCACTTTATCAGTTAGTGTTTCCGGTGGCTGGAATTTTGTCAGTCAAAAGTAGTCGATCTCCGAATGCAACGTAACATGAGGAGAGTAAAGATGGAAACCTCCTAAAGCTTGTTTCCATATAAATTCTAAGTGTCTAAGTAATCATGCTTTTCATTGGAATTAAAAGTTCATGACATTTCCTCATATGGAGTCAGTTCATTACAGCAACAACCTAACGACAGTTACCCTTTGATATCAAAATGCAACAGTTTATGAGTTTATTCACAGAGATTTGTAGATTAAATTCGTCCATTTTGTTGTTGATAGATATGGCGTTAGTAAGGAAAATGCTGGGCAGCGGTGGTTTGTGTGGTTGTCTCCTTAGTCTCGCAAGTACGCCAGACCGCATCCGTGATTTTGCTTCCTATGTTTCCTTAGTTGTGGTCTGCTCCAATTGTAGTCCTATGATCAAAAGATCTTGACGGCTGTATGTAAGATTTTCACCACTAAATGTTACACTAACAATCAAACATACAAACAAAAACACACATAAAGGCCCAATCCCAATTCTACCCCTTTCCCCTTCGTCTACCCCTAACCCTTCGCCTTCCCCTTCCCCTTGACCCTTGAAACAGAGTGGCAAGGCATAGGGGTGAAAATATTCCCCTAAGAAATGGGACACCACTACTACACCGTTACACGTCATTATACGTCGTCGCCTACGTCACAGGAGATGCGCCGATGTTTATCACAAACTTCCAAGATGCACAGGACTTGTTTTCTGTGGTGTTGTATTAACACGTTGGAGGTACAGACCTATGTTTGTCCTATTTATTTATTTACTGTGTTAAACTGTGTGAAATACGACATTGTGTGGCGTTCATGTGCGTTCAACTCATAAATACGATCTTTACGAGATGACTTGAACGCACCAGTAGCTTGTGTGCTTTGTTCGGGGGAGAGGAGATTTTTTTACAAACGTTTCTTTGAAGGAACTGACCATAAATATGAACACAAGATTGAATGTAACATAAAGCAAATCATTATTTGTTGTTAAAATACTTATTAAAGTCAACAATTCTTACATTTATGGTCTAATTTTTTGCTTGGGCAGCCATTTTGCGTCTGTAGCCGGTGTATGCAGTGACATTTCTCATACCCCTTCGTTTGAAGTGTGGTCCCGAAAAATCTTCGTTTGAAGGGCTATCTGGCCCTTCCCCTTAGCCCTCCCCCTCCAACCAAAAGAGAATCGAGACAGCCCTACCCCTTCACATGCACGAGCAAAACAGAGGGGAAGGGGTAAGTGAAGGGGTAAGGGGTAGAATTGGGATTGGCCCAAAGGGAAGTCGTGAAGCCGCTGCGTGCGTAGCTGTGAGGCCTTGTCCGTTACACCCCTAATCTAAATGTACCTAACTAAAAAAAGTCAAGGTCAATTCAATTCAATTCACATTTAATTGTATAGCGCTTTTCACCGTTTCAAAGCAGCTTTACAGAAAATGTATGTGTCTACATTTCAATTAAGAGTGACAGAAGTGACTGTGTATAAGTTATGTACAGGTGAAACTCGAAAAACGTGAATATCGTGCAAAAGTTAATTTATTTCAGTAATTCAACTTAAAAGGTGAAACTAATATATTATATAGACTCATTATATGCAAAGTGAGATATTTCAAGCCTTTATTTGTAATCGTTTTGATGATTATGGCTTACAGCTATGAAAACCCCAAATTCAAAATGAGAAAATTGTGAAAAGCTGTTTTCATAGCTGTAAGCCATAATCAAATAAAGGCTTGAAATATCTATCTTTGAATGTAATGAGTCTCTATAATATATTAGTTTCACCTTTTAAGTTGATTTACTGAAATAAATGAACTTTTGCACGATATTCAAATTTTTCGAGTTTCACCTGTATTTCAGAAATGTACATATAGAAATCACAACAATGTATTGATTTAAGGCGGAAAACAATGAGCTCATTGAAGTAATGAGTACATGTTGTTAACAAATGATTAGGATATATAGAAAATGTAGCATTGGTGCAAGTTGATAAAGTAAAACCATGGAAATGAATTGCCATGTGTGTAACATCATATCTACACACTAAAGCTGCTGTCATATAGGGCACGTGTACAGTGTATAAACAAGAAGCAACATGCATGCGTGAGTTTGGAGAGCCATGTTGTCATGTTATTGTAGCGAGGAGCTTTACTCTACAGGAAGAAACACTAATCTGGTTGATTGTCTCTGGCATTAAAATACTCTCAGAAGCTCAACAGCACAGTTTGGATAACGTTGGTATCTGCTTGGATACGGTGACACTTTGTAGTTTGAATTGAGGTCAGAAGTGCTCCGGGCACAGCAGACAGTGAATACTGCCGCTTTATTCTGTCATCGGCTGCAGTACATCCGTGAGGATCGATGACTCCAGCCGGTTCTTTGTTTATAGAGCCGGGCATACACTATTAAGCCTTGGCTTCCAGAATGAAATCTATTCAAACGCTTCACTGTTTGTTCATCTTCCTCAAGGATCATTTTGCCAGAAAATTAATGTGGGAGACTGAATCTAGTCTGTTTAGTGGTACTTATTTTACTAGCAAGTAGTTTGGAAATTATATGGAAATGATTTACTAATTATAAATATATTATGAATACTACAAATATTAATGTATATTACACATTATTTATTCATATAAATATAATTATTGTAATTTTTTAAAATTAGACTTTTTTAAATAAATAATTACTGTAAAATAAATAATTATTCTCATTTGTACACAGTTCTTTCATGTGCACAAATCTCAATATGCAGAAATCTCAATGTTTTTTTTTCTGAAAATGACAGAAAAGGCACCGTAGTTTGCTAAAATTAATTATTACAGCAATGTTGTTAAAGTTTAATGATATAATTAGTATAACACATGCCAATGTATAAACCATTACACTGTCTAGTTATTAGTATCACTACTAATAATACCTCAAAACAAAGGCTAGTTTGAGGATTTTTTTATTTTACAGAACTCACCTGAGGAACTTTTCCAGGTCGTCACGACTGCAGGTGGACCAGGAGAGATCACTGGGGTTACGACCTTTGACCCATTCCCCAGACATGATGTGAGAGTGGCCTGAACAGCTGGCGTGATCGTCGTCATGGCTCATGCCCATGCTAAAGAGAGAAGACAATCAAAAACACGAAACTAATAAGAAACAGCAGTGATATTCACAAAATATGAGTCTCACCCAGGCAAACTTAGTGCACAATAAATACTTATTATTTAAGCTTGTTAAACATAATCATTAACACGCTGTTTACCAAGCTTCCTTTGAATGCATAACAATGCAATATTATTCTAAAATAGAGCATGTGTGCTCACGAAAGCCAAAGCAACTCGAGTCATAAGAGTACTTTCTCTTAAGCCCTGACCTACATTTCCCAAATTAAAAACAACAACCAAAAACTGAAGCAGCAGCAGAGAGCCCAGGAACTAATAAAGAGAGCAGTGTGGATTTCCAGGCTGCGTCTCAGCTCCCGCTAAAGACCAAAGCAATAAAAGTCAAAAGACACACAGAGAACACAATAGAAATCAAGGAGTAGCCGTGGAGAACTAAATGAACAAGGAGAAGAATGTGAATGCTACAGCGGTTTCATCGCCACTTTATGTCGAGCTTTAACGTAGAAGAGCACCTTTTAATGTCAATGGGCTGATTTGGTCAGTAAGTGGACTGAGATGAGAATCTCACACTAAAACAATCGTGTGAGGTTTATAAGGGAGCCAAATGTCTGTTGTGTTAAATTTGTTTCAGGGAGAAAAAAAACATGATTAGCCTTATTAAAACAGGGCTTTTCACTGCCAAGCTGAAAATGGTCAAGTGCTTTCACAAGCCAAATACCCTATCAAGCGTTCACAGGACTTAAAAGACTTGGAAGGGAAGCCATCATGCATGACCAATGTTTGGCTTAGTGCTTAAAGATATGGGCTGGTATTATGCAGTTGCTAGGTGGTTTCGTACTGCCCCAAATCAAAAATCACAAGTCATATAGAGAAGTCACTGTTCCTCGAAAAGCCAAACATGAGGAATCATTAATGACCATGAACTGTACAAGTTACTTGACAAATGCCTTTAGTGTTAGTGGTTTGTTCAAATCCCACACCAATAAACATTCTGTTTTACTGTACCAAACTTCTTCCACTGTGCCAAAAGTAGCCAGGATTCTATCCACATAAATTATTGGATATTGAATAAAAATGCTGAATGGAAATACATTTTTAAAATGGGTATGAAAAAGTATAAGCTTGCATTGGTCCAGCCTTATCATTTTATTTGGTAAGAAGACATGCACATAAGCTACAATGGAAACATACTTTATACATAAACATTAACTTTTGCAATATAATTTTTTTTCACAACACTTATTTTTCAACTTTGATGGTAACATACTACTGTTCAAAAGTTTGGGGTCAGTAATATATATTAGTTCTTAGAAAGAAAGAAATACATTTGTTCAGTAAGGATTCATTAATTGGACAGTAAAGACATTTATAATGTTTCAAAAGATTTGTATTTCAACATTGATAATAAGAAATGTTTCTTGAGCAGCAAATCAGCTTAGAATGATTTCTGAAGGATCATGTGACACTGAAGACTGGAGTCATGATGCTGAAAATACAACCTTGCATCACAGGAATAAATTACATTTTCAAATATATTCAGATAGTATACAGTTATTTTACATTTATTTTAAATGAAAAAAAAAAAAATGTATTTTTGATTAAATTAATGCAGCCTTGGTGAGCATAAGAGACTTCTTTCAAAAAATCTTACCATTCCAAAACTTTTAAACGGTAGTTTAAATAATCTCATTCACATTGTGTAATTTGCCAATCTCACCTATTGTACAAGCACCAATTACTCTATCCACTCATTAAACAGACAATCATTATGCAGAAAGGTGCTTTGACTAATAATCACATCAGCAGTGATGACACTAATGAGGCATTGTGGGTGAACTGAAATATGAGTCGATAAATGCTGCAAAGCCCATATTTGTGTTACACCAATGCTCCTGGAGCACCATAATCATGCTCCTTCAACTGTTATTATTGGAAAATGATCAGCGTCTACACTTGATAAAGTGTAACGAATGGAGCCGTGCTAAAACAAGACTCCAGACAGTCATCAAGCTTTGTTACGCCCGCACACCAAATCAAAAGGTCTTGAGTAGATCACGCCAGGTGCACTTACTGTATGATGAAATATGAGAAACTCTGCTCGGTAGTCTGATCAATCTCAATCCATCAGAAAGTGTGACGCTGTAGCATGTGTTTATTAGAGCTGGTAAATGCCATGCTTTCAGAAATATTCAATGCCGCAGTAGTGCTATAGCGACTCTATAAAATTATCATTTTGTCATTTAAAATTATCGTCTTTATTGTAAAGAACTAAGCATGCATATAAACCCATAATATACTTGCTTTAATAGTGTTTTTACAGACTCGAGACAATGGAACCCCTGTGTGAGTGTGATGACTAGCGACGCGGCCCTGGTATCGGCACCAGCCGGGCGTGATCGGTGCCAACTCATTACTGCCGGGCATTAAACCCGACTTTGGCCTGTGCCGTCCTGCTGCACGCTATAGTGGAGCAGGTATGGTGATAACTCCTCTGAAGACTGGCACTGCCACAAAGACGGCGCTTACGCTAATGTAGCTTGGCCGTTTTTCCAGACAAATTTTGGTGTTGGCTGCCCATCATTGTTCTATCAAAGAGGGCTTTATGCTAGCAAGGAGATGAAGGGCTGCTATTGTGAAAAGTGAGTAACACGTAGTCGTGGCATTCGGTTCAATCCAGTAATTCATGTGAATGATGTGTGAACATGACATGTTTTACAGCATGTTCTCTTTCAGGAATTTCACTAGATTTTCCAAATCACTCGGTGAGGATGGAAGTGTTTTGGGGGTCTTAATCACTCACCGTTGTTAAAAAGAGCAGAGCAGAGCATTTACACACAAAAAAACAACAGAGAGCATCACATGCTCATGTATAATTTTGATTACAAACTAGATATTTACATATCTGAAGAAGAGTCCGATCATGGATGAAGATCTGGTCAGGTGCCTCTACTTTTGGCGGGAATAGCCGAGATTGCATTAATCTACTGTACTTATTGGACCAAAAAGGCCAATGTTTGTCAGCCTTTAAATAGATGCTTAATTGATAAGCTGTGGACAAAATCCCCGGTACGTGTAAACAAAAGTTAAATAGTTCACACAAAAAGTGAAGATTCTGTCATCCTTTACTCACTCTCATGTCGTTCCAAATCTGTATAACTTTCTTTTTTCCGTGTAACTCAAAAGGAAATGTTCATGCTGCTATTTTCCATGAATTAAAAGAAAACAGTGACCAGTGGTTCTCAAATCTCTGGTACAAAAACGTAATTTCGGTCTTTTCCTCACACAAAGCTACCATAGGGGTTTGAATATGGCATATTGGAATATGACTACTTTTATGGTGCTTTTTTATGGAGCTTCACCACCCCTAGTTACAATATGCTTTTACTGTATGGAAATTAATTGTATGGGTGAATTTGTGTTATATAGAAGACTGTAAGTCATACAGGTTTGGAAGGATATGGGGCTGTGTTAATGATGATTGGATTTTCGTTTTTGGCATAATCATCCTAATCTCTTTATTATCTTCTAATAGTTTGGGGTTGGTGATTTTTTTTTTTTTTAAAGAAGTTTCTTATGCTCACCAAGGCTGCATTTGTTTGATTACAAATACAGTAAAAACAGTAATATTGTGAAATATCATTACAATTTAAAATAACTGTTTTCTTTTTGATTATATTTTCAAATGTAATTTATTCCTGTGATGCAAAGCTGAATTTTCAGCATCATTACTCCATACTCCATTACTTCATAATTCTATGAGAATGCTTATTATAACCCAAACTATAAAATATGGCTTAATGGAATAAAGTTTCACAAGACAAGATTTTCTGATTATTGTAAATGTGTTTTGCTGGAATAAAATTGAAGCCAAACTGATTTTTGGATAAATAATTTTCATTAAAACAAAGAATTGTCATTATTGAGATTTATGGGACCCCAAACACAAATAATGTTACATGAGGTCCATCTTCACTGCAGTTGAGGGTTAGACAAGTATCATGCGCAGATATTTGAAGTACTACAGTGCTTCTCAAAAAACAGTTCTCAGATGTACACTATATTTCATTGCATGCAAACAGAGGTGATGATTTAGCAAAAATGTGATGCTCCAGAATTCATTTTAAGACAATAACAGAGGCCTCTGAATCAGTTTTCTACACCATTTAGACTCACTTGTGGCCCAGCTCATGAGCGATGGTAAAGGCCAGGTTGAGTCCGTTGTCCTCCGCCAGCACACACTTCCTCTTGGAGCTACAGGTGCCACCTAGATAAGCGATTCCTGAGGAAAGAGCAAAGCACAGAGTGAGACGATAATGGACAGAAAAGAAGCACAACTGAACCAAAAATCTGATACTTTACTGCTTGAAAGGTCATTCACGGAGACTGGAGGACATACAAAATATATCAGAACACACCTAGCAACAGCATAGCAACCTGGCAACCACCCACAGTGCTCTTAACTTCATGACACAAAGTTAAGATGTACTAATGTACAAATGTACAAATCTAGCCACTTAATTTTGGTACAAACTGATACCAAACACATGCCCTATATCAAAGATGTGACATCAGAACCTACGTCACATCACAGACTATCACCTTTCCAGTGTTTCTGTGAAAGCACCTGGTTTGTGTCTGACACTGGATGAAACCCAGACAACCTCACTTAGCCTCTGACCGCCGTTAGTGAAATCAATAACTAGAGAATGAAATTCAGCCCAGATGCTTGTGTTTAGGATGACAAGAGAGCAGTTTGGTCCTGGAATACACTGTAACTCAACAGGAAATGAGAATGTTTGATTGCATGATGATATATCACATTTTTCAGATTGTGTGGTTTTTGCAATATGTATATCATGCTCGTAGATTAGAACTGCATTATACTGTTAAAGAAAACTGTATGAAGAATATATAAAATGGAATATATAAAATGGAACATTCATCAGGCTTTTTCAACTGGTCATATCCACACACACACAAAACAGCAAATATTAGTCTAGCTACTCTTTCTAACATTTTGTTCACTTTGTCTAACCAGTATTAATTAGATTCACATCTGCACTACATATTCATCGTACAGATGTTTTTGGCAGTTTAAAGCTGCACCAGAAACAAAAGCATTCAATTATTGAACTAAAAATATACCACTGAACTGTTTCTCTCTTCAAATCCTCACTTACAGTACCTCTCTCTCCTGGACTAGTTTACAGGGGCTGTGGGAATGTTTCTTATTTGATCTTATCTTATAGCATCTTATTTTTATTCTGTGAAAATAACAGAAAACATTTCTGGTTGTGAGCACAAGCCTTAAAGGGGTGGTAAAGTATGATTTCACTTTTCTAACTTTAGTTAGTGTGTAATGTTGCTGTCTGAGCATAAACAACATCTGCAAATTTACAACGCTCAAAGTTCAAAGCAAAGGAAGATATTTGCTTTTAAAGAAAAGGACTACAACAATCGGCTGGCAGGGACTACACGACATTCCTCCGGGTTTAGTGACATCAGCAAGCCTAAAATTTACATAAACCCCGCCCCCGGGAACACTCTCCATCTTTGTCTGACTCCGTTTTAACATTAAAGGCAGAACAGTTTCTGTAATTTTAGTTTGTCTGCGTGAGGTAATCGCAGCTGCTAACACACGCAAGCTATTGAAACCCCGCCCTCTGCAGCAGCTCATTTGCATTTAAAGGGCCAGGCACAAAACGGTGCGTTTTTGCAAATCCTCAAAAAGTTCTTAAAGGGACACTAAGTATCTTTTTAGGTATTTTATTATCTAAAATCAATATTTGTATTCATAAATATGTCCTCAATGGTGTACAAATACCTCGGCCAATTATCTGACTTATCCTTATAAATGAAGAATTAATTATCTTTATATACATGGGACGGGTAGGTCCACGGAGGCTTCCATGTAGTTCCGCCATCTTGCAAAACTATAATAGCAGAGAGGGACAAAAAGTACTAAGCCAACGCGTTTCCACAACGCGTTTTCGTTCAGAGCCAGCTGAAACCAGCAGAAACGCAGGTGCAGAGCAGTGAGAGGCGCTTGAAACGGCAAGTTTAAAAGTCTGGATTGCATTGTTATTATGGACCATACATATGCCAAGCCACAGGAGAAGAAAACATCGTCGCCAAAAAAGTAAAAAATAGAACGTAAAATGCGTGGGATTTCCCCCTTTCTGGTCAATGTTTCCCTGCCTCTGCTTAATTATTATCCTCCCCTCAAAGTGATCATAGTGCTAACAGACGGATCACAAAACTTATCACGGATCCGTGGTTTGATTAAAGTCAATTTTATTTTAAAATGATTACTCACTCACTCTTGAGCGTCTGGCGCGAGTGATTTCAATGCGTTTATGCGCGTCTGGAGGTCCTGCGGCGCGGTGTTTAGCGCGGCGCGGTAGACGCGAGCCTCATTCTACTCCAGTTTGCGCGAATGAAGCGAATTGCTATCACAGATAATGTCTTTTCTATCATTTCACTGTAGCTCAGCATCGCGATGTAAAGTTAACATATTGCATGATCACAGTTCATATGTGTGGGGAAAGATAAGCTATTAGAGTAAAAAATATTGCGTTAGGCTACTTCAGTTAATAAGAAAAAAGATTTACAATTCCTGCACATGCAGTGATGAAGTTCATGTCTGCATAACACCCCCCCTCAACGAAACACCCCCCCCCTCAACGAAGTGCTATTAGAAGACATCCTGTCAAAGCTTTTTGGTACATATCGCCTACCGTAGATGCAATGCGCATTTGAAAAAGCGAGGCGCTGGAGAGCAAAATTAGTTTGGATGCAAAATACAAATTCACCACTAGATGGGAGTAATTCCTACTTAGTGTCCCTTTAAAGAACATGCTTTATAAAAAATATATGTGGGGTATTTTGTGCTAAAACTTCACACACACACTCTGGGGACATCAGAGATTTATTTTACATCTTGTGAAAATGGCATTTTACCACCCCTTTAAAATGTTGTCTACATAGGAGCTGGCTATAGTTAGTTTTGGAACAAGTCTATTATTACTTTAATTAATGTGAAAAAAATAAGCACGAAGCATCTCATACATACTAACACACTATTCACTGGCTTGTGTGCGAAACAGCTGTTTACTATCAATACAGAATAAAAAATACTGAACAACAACAGCATGACTTAAAAGGCCCACAAGAAAAAGCCAATGATAAACAAGCACTTAACACATCTTATTAAACAAAAACAGACTAGAAATAATATCTTCAGATGATCTTACTTGTTTCACACAGTGGTTCAATAAATATTGTTCTAAGGCAACAGGACAGAAACTCGCCTGGAAGCACTAAAATATCTTCTGTGCTGGTGAAAGCAATTAAAAAAGAAAGGGAATTTTGGATGTTCCACTGTAGATTGTAGATCATAAATCAGCGTTTCTTTGTTATTTGGTCACAATGTTTGATGACTGATGCTGGAAATAATTGCCATGTAAAAACAAATTAACTATGCTTCATCATTCTTCAGTAAAACATATACTGAATCCATGTATGGAGACTGAAACCCTAATTCAATCATCAAACGCAAAAACTGTAATATCATATTAGCAATATAGATGACTTGATGATTTGCTTATGTCAGGATGATTTTTTTCATCTGTACACATGGAGCTGAGGTTTAAAACACATGTTGGAAAATAATGGGCTATGCCATTTTTTACACTGGCTGGAATTGCATGATGATGGGAAAATTATTTTCTTTGAATGCCATATAAAAAGAACAGCAGGTTGATTGGAAAACAGATGTCCCAAATTCCTTCAATTCTCTTCTAATGCTCTATTTCTTTTCTTTCTTTCTTTTTAACAGCCATGCATACTAAGACAAGAGCTGCAATTATATCTGCTACATTTGTCATTGACTGATTTACAGTTAAGGGTCAGATGAGTTCAAGTTTCTGTAAGCAAGTCTCTGCAATAGTTCTGTGCAGTTATTTTTATAGCTTGCTCTGAGTTGATGGAATGCAATCTATAATGTGTAATGACTGTCTGGATGTGTGAATTACAGATGACAGACAGGTAGGCTTAATAAGGTACAACTTCATTGCAATGGAAATGAGAGCTCGACAAATTATTTAAACTCCCTCCTTTTTATTTAATTAATTTTACTTGCTGAATTTGAAAACAGGACGAGAAATGTATTTATTTAAGGATAATTCAAAAAGTAGTTAAAATGACTGAATTTAAAAAGAAATTCAAATCCACTGTTATTATTAACTACAGAAGATTGATTGATGGATTGATGATGGATGCAATATATAGATAGATAGATAGATAGATAGATAGATAGATAGATAGATAGATAGATAGATAGATAGATAGACAGAATATATATAGATAGATATTCTTATCAGTTATACACACAATGTTAGACAATGGGGTTTATGTTACATCTAATGTTGTTAATTAATGTTTATTGCATTATTTTAGAGTCATGTGTGTTACCATGTTGGTGTTTATTTGTGTGAATGACACTGTGCACCTTCTATATATATATTAGTATTCAGCTTGTGCTGAGAAGCCGAAACAGCATCTCGTCCCTTCAGCGGTCAATTCAGAGTTGTGGCAGAAGTGACACAACATAACGTTCCCTCCATCAGGGAACAGCGTTTACTGTACATCAGTAACCGAGATGTTTCTCTTTTTGTCGCTCACTTTTGACATTGTGTCAAATGAGAGACACTAGGGGTCCCTATATTAGAAGCCAAAACCTGAACCTGAAGCAGTGCAGATGCTATAGCACGCTCTCCTAAGAGCGTGACCTGTCCTGAAAGCATGTCGGCTGCGCGATTGAGGACGCCCGGAATGTGAGTGGCTCGCAGGGATTTTGACCATGTGAATCAACACGTGCTTCCCATGAACCAGCGGGCGAAACCGTTTCAGTGCAAACAACTGTAGTCAGTTGATATGCCAGTGCAAACGGGGTCCTATCCAGTGCCCCAAAACTGCACGCTGCACTTTACTGCTGAGAACTGCTGAGCGAACTCCTCAACAGTGTCATCGAGTGCATTTTCTCGGCCTCCCACATCTCTGCAAGTTTGAGCCATAGGTGGCGCTCCTTGCTTTAAGAGATGAGGAAAACGTCCAGGCCCTAGTCGGGAGCTTCAGGCGATTCCTCCACATGGCGCCATTCTGCAAGCACAGATGCACCACAATCACATGCTGAACTTCTGGGACCCCGAGTATCCCTGGGCTGACGCTCCGTCGAGGGTAGTGAGAGCTAATGAGCCCGCAAGCTGTTTTTTGGGGGAAAACAGAGCCTTTCATGACTTGGTGAGTTCATCATGCACTTCCAGGAAGAATGGAACTGGGGTGGGGTGAGCCAGCGCATCGCACTCTAGCCTAGAAACCAGCCGCAAGTGCTCGAGACAGGGCGGAGGGTTCCACTCCAGCCCAATGCTTATGACTGCCCGGGAAAGTAGAGCTACCACAATACCTCACCCTCCGATGCTGCGATTGACAGCTCCTCATCCTTTGGAAAATCTGAAAGAGATATTCAATTCACAAAGAGGTGAACTGCAGAGGAAGCGACCACAACAAGAAGGACAAGGATGGAAAGTCATCTTTAAAAAGACTCGATCCGCCGTGCTGTTGGAAATTGGAAATTGCCTGTTTTAGGCACCTCTGATGCACCCAAGGGAACTTCATGCACTTAACCGTGCTCAAACAAGAGGGAGACCACTGAAGTGTGCTCTTTGAAAACCAAACGAGGTGAATGGACAGCCAGCAATGCTTCTCTGCATACGAAATCTGGTTCTTAAGAACAAAGCTGAATGTGTAGAGTATGTTGGCCTCCTTTTATACCTGTATGTCCGGCAGAGTGGCCAGACATGCAAATTCTACATGCCAACTTCATTGACCTTTTTTGAAAAGGTCAGAGGTGTTTCGGTTGGGAGCAGTGGTGGAGGAAGTACTGAATCTTAGGACTTAAGAAAAAATAAAATTAACCAGAGACATTTATTTTAAAGTATAAGTAGGCTACCGCAATGACAACCCTACTTAAAGTACATTTAAAATCAGGTACTTTTTACTTAAGTATTAAAAGTACTTGCATAACAATTTATTCTCTTAATGTCTATATTCTTAGCCTGGGTTTCCCCATGCTGCCTTGCATGCAGCGCGATTTTATTCACGATGCTAGGCAGCCTGGATTCCATGAACTAGATTTTTGCCTTAGCGAGGGGACCAATCACAGAACGGGGAGGGAGCAGCAAGACGATGACGACGTCTATGCGACACACCGAAGCAGTTTGTTTATATCAACATGTGCACTGCAGATTTACCTTCTACCCTCATGTTTGTCTTGCACAAACGGAAATAGTCGCTGAACGCCATCGTACACATAAATCTATGACCCATCGTCTTCTTCCTCGTCGAATTTCTGTCGCTCTACATACGTCATCTGGTATAATTGAAAGGATTGGCTATGAGCTACGTACAGGCGCATTTGATTCGTAGAGCCCAATAAACGGCTCTGGGCATTCGTAAACCACTCCTCAAATACGAGAAAATTAACATGTGGTTCCCAGACCACCAGCTACTATATTCTAATAATAAATAAATAAAAACAGTTCATTAATTCTAACTCATTCAACCTAATACTCCTATAATAATGTTCAATAATGATGGAAAAGCCATTATTTTTTAAGTTTTTGTCACCATTTCTGAACAAGCTTACAATTAGGCAATATACACATCAAGCTTACTATATATTAAGGTTTTGTTTTAGTTGAAAACATTAAACAATATAGGCCTAAACAAAACAAATTAAGAAAAAAAACATTTAATCTTAAGCAGCGTGAACGGAAAAAACGCAAATAAAGCAGACTGCGCAGATCGTACATACAGTATGCACTCGAGTATGGTTATTGTGTTTATATTGATTCATGTTGAGAAAAACAATAATATCCAAATGCTCGAGTGAGAATGCGCTGCGCTGGCAGACGTTGCAGACACAAATATATAACGGCTTTATAGAGGAAGTTTCTAAAAAGCACTTTAGGTTTTCTGTTCTTAAACCTGTCTACCTCAACGAAACTTAAAGGAAGTAATGTCACAGACTCGCTCTGTGACATTAATGACTCACCCTCATGTCGTTCTAAGCCCGTAAGACCTCCGTTCATCTTCGGAACACAGTTTAAGATATTTTAGATTTAGTCCGAGAGCTTTCTGTCCCTCCATGCACATTTACGCACCATTAAAAAAATGATATCCACGCAAACAATGTAGAATAGCTTGAATATTGCGTTCGTCTCCCTCAGACTGTAAACGAAGCTCGGGCGCACCAGATAACACGTCATCAGCGTCTTACGTCAGCAGCGTCACTGCGGAGTCCTGAACGCAGATTCACAACAGACACGGGAGAGAATACAATGCTGAATAAAGTCTTATTTTGTGTTATTTTTGGACCAAAAAGTATTTTCGATGCTTCAAAAACTTCTAACTAACCCACTGATGTCACATGGACTACTTTGATGATGTTTTTATTACCTTTCTGGATATGGACAGTATACCGTATATACATTTTCAATGGAGGGACAGAAAGCTCTCGGACTAAATCTAAAATATCTTAAACTGTGTTCCGAAGATGAACGGAGGTCTTACGGGCTTAGAACGACATGAGGGTGAGTCATTAATGACATTATTTTCATTATTGGGTGAACTAACCCTTTAAGTAAAGTAACAAAGTATTTGTACTTTGTTACATTCCACCACTGCCCAACAGTGACTCCTAGTGTCTCTCATTCGATACATTCGAGGAACAGAAAGGGAAATGATCAACACCTTGAGTTTATATTGTAGTTTGTTTTGGATGAACAAGAGTGGTGGACAACATTTTTTTGACAATGGTTCCTCTCTCGAGTTTTTGACTATAAAAGAATTGGCCATGGACCCATTTAACATTGGAGTCAATGGGATGTCCGAAAATGTCATTAAAACAACCTTTAACATTAGTTTTCAAAACTGTGCAACTCACCGAGTGATTAGAGATGTTAGTTGATGTTCCAGAAACAAAAAGTGTTGCGAAATACAGTTTCTGTCGTGTTTTATTCGTCATTTTGTAAAATCCCATTGAATTCTGTTGAAGGACTGAGTGCTCATTAATATAAATGCGCTACCGGAAACGGAAAGGGGGCTGTTTACATTTGGTCGATGTAGTCTTTTTGCTCGCTTCCGTTTCTCATAAGGCTAGCGAGCAGAGCAACTGTGCTCCGGGAGAGTAAGCGAATTCTAACCATATTGAAAGACGTGACCACTGACCAGTACAATATGAAGTTGAACTCGACTGTGACCGTGAGTGTCCCGCGAGACATAAACATCGGTTATCGCCATCAAGTGGTCGAGATTCAAATATTGAGCGGAAGTTACACGGTTGTGAAGTGTCTGAAAAAATAGTTCCACTATAGCAAAATAAACGGATTGGAATCATATATTGCGACGATATATTGTTTATAATCATCAACGAACACCACTAACCACTCGGTGAGTTTAACAGTTTTGTAAACGAACATTATTGGCTGTTTTAATGACATTTTCGGACATGCCCATTGACTCCAATGTTAAATGGGTCCATGGCCAATTCTATTATAGTCAAAAACTCGAGAGAGGAACCATTGTCAAAAAAATGTTGTCCACCACTCTTGTTTATCCAAAACAAACTACAATATAGACTCTAGGGGCCCTATCTTGCACCCAGCGCAATTGACTTTGAACACCGACGCATGTATCATTCCTATTCTGCACCCGCGCACAGCGGACTTTTCCCTCCACAGACGCACGTCGGTAAATTAGGAAATGAACTTGCGCTCGCGGGGGCGGTTCAGCGCAAAGAGAAGGCGTGTTCCGGCGCAAAACTTCAATGGTGCTATTTTCCAGTTTTAGAAAGCAATTGCGCAACTGACCAGGGAAAAAACAGTCTAAAGACAGTGGCGCGTTGCGCGTTAGTGATGTAGTATTTTAAGGGCGCGTGCTTGCCATAATGTTAACCCGCATCCACTTTGATTCTCTAATATAAACAGATGCAGCAGTTTTCATTTTTGCAAATCATACATTATTACAAGGAAAAATATTAACACACGAGGGAAATCATTGTTGTGTCCGTGAAGATGTGAAAAAGATCTATCTAGATAAAAAAATAAAAAAATCTAGATTAGGCTACACATTTACTACCCAAATTATACGCCTGTTTAACCGAAGCTAATTTGGGTGGGTTTCTCCCATCATCCCCAATGTCACTTCTCTGTGTTTTACAGCCCTGACGAGAACGTCGGTTTCCTCGGCTGTGAACCGCTCCTGCGTGCGCAGGCAAATCTGCCGTTATAATAGCAATCCGCCATGGAACAAGCGCGTCTGCTCTTAAAGGGAATGTGAGAGGACGCTCTGATTGGTTTATTTCACGTTACGCCCAAACCACACCTATGAATAATGAAGCTACTTCAGACCAACCCCTTTTAGATTTGCGTCGGGCGCAAGAGTCGTTTATCCGCCGGCAAAATAGCAACAGCGCCGGGATCCGCCCACAAAGTTACTTGCGCTTTGCACTTTGACACTTGCGTTTCAGATCGTTAAAATAGGGCCCAAGGTGTTAAATACCGGAATTATCCTTTAACATTATATCAGTTAATTAAAAAAGTTCATTTTTTTTACTGCAAATTTTAAGTTAAATCTGTAAAACCTAAAATGTTGCTACCATATTTTTCCCCGGTACATTTCTGGCAACCACAGCTGCTTTTTTTTTACCGTAAATTTCCTGGATTTTTTTTTTTTTTTTTTTTACAGTTGATAGAAAGAAAAATGAAACAGATTGACAGGGCGATGATATCACCAGCTGTATTTGACTCAGCGCTTGTTGGATCAAATATGGCCACGGGCCCCATAGCTTACAGTTAAAGCGTCCAGCCAGACAGACTCAGAAAGACATGGCTAAATACACGGCGCCGGGAGATATTTTGCAGATTATTTATCTGGGGTTAATTTGCCGTTAGCACATGTAGAGTGGATTGCATTCACAAGTTGAGCCCTTTCGTGACGGGAGAAGAACAGCGAATCTACCAGCTCAGCAGCCTGGGCGGCCTGGCTGAACTGGGACAAATGCTTTGTTATTAGTTGTGAGGAGCGCTCTCGGTCAGCTGCTTTAAACATTCCATTCAGGATCCTCTCCTCTGTCTTTTATCTCTCTCTCTCTTTATATATACAGTATATACTGTATACATATATATAGAGCGAGGTTTGGGTGTCAACCCAGTCATTAAAAAAAATGAATGACATTTGCAACCCATTTTACTATTTATTTGTTTGTTTAATACTTTATCTCATACTATTTTACTGCTTTTTTATTACTTTATTTTAAAATGTACAGGATATTATCTAGCAGTGAGACTCAATCAAAAAGCATTTAAAAAGGTAAGTGACAAAACATATTTTCTTTAATTTCTCAATTGTTTCTCCTCCACAGTATGATAATAAATGAAATACACTCCATTATTGATCAGGCATATATTGATAAAACAAACAAATAAATTGTATACTATAAAATAAATGATTTAATATGTGTAAGAAAAACGCAGACACTTTTTGAATATTAAAAACACAAAGATTGACTGTGGAATACATTTACAAAAAAAGTTACACGTGCAGTGAAAACTGTCTACAGAGGATTTTCTTGAGCTTAATGACCTGATTCCACGATAAAGCTTCAGTTTTACAATCCCACACTGAACCATCACTCTCAAACCCTCAAACGGCCCACAGAAAACATGAAACGGCATGTTGAACCTATTGTGCAGGAGGGGCTTATAAAGCCACGGAGACGATCAACAGAACTGAACGGCAGGATCGTTTCCATATTACCCAGAACAACATGCTTTACTATTCCTCACATAACCCACATTCCCATGTATATAAAACAGAAGTGCAGAACAGAGCAATGGAAACTTGCTGTTGACACCCTACACAAACGTTTTAGGTTTACATTTCATCACGGTGTTTCTTGTGGCCATCAGCTTAATGTAAGTGATAGACCATGATTTAAAGTTCAACTCGCGGCCGTGGGGCTTCATTGAAGCAAATCAATAAACATAGCGAAGTGGGACAGCCGAAAAGGAAGTTGTTAATTATGACTAAACAACCTACTTCCAAGTCAGGACACGACGGAAATCCCAAATCCCTGAGGGATGTTTGTTTGTTTGTACAAGACAAGAGGTCAACCCTTAAAACTATGAGACCTCTACTCAGTAGAGTTTTGAAACTTTGAGGGTTGTGAATTATTGAAATTACCTGCTCTACGTCCTCCTCCAGAGCCCATCCCAACTCAGTTGGACTATTACGGTGCGAGGACACGTTTTCCAGGAGGGGGGGGGGGGGGGGGGGGGGCGGCTAATGTAATGTGTAGTTCTGTTTTGGTTTAGTTCATGGTGTTTTAGTTTGGTTATCCCTGTTCCTATTTGTCTGTGTTCCCAGGCATTGTTACCTAGTTTCCTAATGTGTGCCAGTTTGTTCCCATAGTTACTAATTAGTTTCACCTGTGTTTCATGTAGCTCCCTTTGTTTTCCCTGTGTATACTGTATATGCCCTGAGTTTTCATAAGTTCACTGTCCAGTATTTAATGTTATGCTAGTTGTTTTGATGTATGCTCTTGCTTCTTGTCAAGTCACCTTTATTTACACAGAGCTTTTTACAATGCAGATTGTTTCAAAGCAGCTTTACAGTGATAACATGAAAATAATGCAACACAGTTTGTTGTGGCTGTACAGCAGCTCTACAAGAAAATAATGACATTGTCCAGCTTAAGTAAATTCAGTGTTGATTAATTTCCGTTGAAAAAAAAATATCAAAAGTTATTAATTCAGTCATGTATCTACACAGCAGCTCTGGAGAAAACAGTGATGTCATCCAGCTCGGTTTAGTTGACATACAATAATGTCAATGCAGCCAGATTAGTAATATTGTCGAATATTACGTGTGTTAATTAAATGTATCTAGTTATTCATTCCATGTCCCGTTCTTCGTTCCTTGGATGACACATAGCAGCACGTAACAATTTTAAAGAATGCTTTATGCCAAAAAGGTTGTATATGAGGAGAAATGTCTTAGGGCGGTTTCCCGGACAGTCCCAGACTAAAATGGCCCTTTAAACCAGATTAACATAAATCAGTTTTCTCTGTCATGGCTTTACATAGTCCTAGATTTAGTTTAGTGCAGAGTTTAATAAGCCGATTTCCTGGAGGAAGGCTAGAGTTACTCCAGGACTAAATTGAGGCTTAAATTAAACGGAGGCAGGTTTAACTTCAGATTAACTTTGTTTCAAAGAAGACGTATGCATTACTTGGATCACACACACACACACACACACACACACACACACACACACACACACACACATATACAGTATATGTATATATACATATGCATATATTAATTTAAACATTTAATTTTGTTTTAACACCATTGCACCATTGTACCGGGTTTCTAGTTCAAATGTGATTGGTTCATGTTAAACTGACTTGAAATGGTCACTCTTTGACTTCACTTGATGTTTTCATTTTGAAATATGTTTCAAACTAGTAACCCAGTCGTACAGGACATTCACTTCCCATCATGCTTTGCACAGGGCCGAATTGTACATTTTTAAATAAAGTGATGTGTTATGCTTTTTTTTTTTTTTTTTAGCAAGATGAGAAAACGGAGAGACTTGTTAATGTCTAATGTTCAATTATATGTTGGTATTTAAAAGTTTATGTTATTTTAGTCTTTTTTGGGTTACCATTGTGGTGAAGTGTTGAGTCTGTGCTTGGACCGAGGACCTGCCACTAAAAGTTCTGTTTGTATTAATATGTACCACTATGGTGGTACTCTAATTGAAACCAGTATTGCTTCTAGACTGCCAACACTGAACACCACATGTGTAAAGAAAGTAGAAAGAAGTTTGTTATGTAAATCACAGAAATAAACTAGAAGGATTAATCAGAGTTATTTAAATAATTCATTTTAAATGCAAACCATTCATTGTTAATGAACACCATTGATTCTAGTTGTACATCGTTGATTTTATATATATCATTACAAACAGATTTCCCGGCATTTCTTTTCTTTTATTCCATAGCTGGTGTGTGCAGATTATTTAGCTTGCTTAAAAATTATTTTCTCTTGTTAGTGAATTTTTGTTTCATTGGATTTGCTTCTCAGTTCCATGCAATTTTAAGCTTTTCTTGGTTCATTCCATGTTTTATAGGCAACCTCTGTCATGCTAATTCAGATTAGCACAGTTGGTTTTAATTTAATCTTATTTATTTTAGTTCAGGACTCCATAGTCCAGGTGTAACTAATCTGTACTTAAAAAAATGGCTCTCTGTAAGACAGATTAAGACATGATTAACTATTCTAGATTAAGTCCTACTCCTGTCTTAATTTAAACCCTGTCCCATTAAGTATTAAGTATTGCATAATACGTTTTTAATATTTTCACCTATTGGTTTAAAACACTGAATCACAAAGGATTTAATTCGGCTTTTTATCTAAACTAATCAACAACAAGCTTTTCATGTCAAAATGGAAACAAACTTCTACAAATATTGCCACAACACTGATCATCAAAAGGTTTATTCATACTACAGTAAATGATTTGATCGATTGGCTGTGGCAGTGATGATTTGAATATTTATGAATACTTATAATCTACAAACAATTGAGTCACTTTGTATGTTTTCACTTTGACATGAAAATAATATTTTTTTCCTGTTCATCAGTGGCTAAAATTTTTATTCTGTAACCTAACAAAACATTGCAAAACAGAGTCTGAGGGGGTGAATGCTTTTAAAGGCCAACCCACACTGCACCAACAGATGGCGACCAAGTTCTCAGAAATTCATCGACCCCACAAATGCAAATTTAACATGTTCAATCTGTGAATACAAGCGCCAACCAATGCCAACAGACGAGACAAGGGTAACACACTGATTCGACAAAACCTGACGAAGTGTCCGTTGCCGTTGTTTGCATCTGTCGGTAAAATGTGAATTGTCCTTAATAGACACTGTACAAGGTGGGATCCTTTACATGGGCCAGATCAACATAGCAACCCTATAGCAAAACCCAAGCAACAGTGTTACTTGCATTTGTACAGCCAAGCAGGAACTACCGGTAAGTTACATGATAGTCAGAATTTGTAATGAATGAATATGATGAATATGATGAATTTATTTTAAATAGGAACATTTATTCTACTCTCACAGTGTCTGAAAAAGGTTCGATAAAGGATTTAATATCTTAACTTAACCCTACTTTCCAAGATCCTAGTCTGCTCTGATTGGTCAGATGGCCCAGTCTGTTGTGAATAGTCTACAGCGTGTGTTGGAAATTACCATTCTTCCATTACATCTGAATTTCAGCTCCAGATCTTCCTCAGAACTTGTATAGACAGTGATACGAAACAATAACAAATGGGACCAGTTTTACCGTATCAATTCCAGCACGAGTCCTCGTCCATTGGAAGTGCATGCAAAATGGATCTGATTCCACAGGGCTAAAAAACAGCGTCTTCTCGACATGTCGACATCATGAACCAAACTCTTCCAGGCCTCCGCTAGGACTACAGTGACTACGTTTACATGCAGCCAATAACCCGTTCAAAACCGGGATATTAGCAATAACCCGGTCGCGCACGGCCATGTAAACACCGACAAAAACCCGGATATGCTCATATCCCGGTTTTTAAAAACCGGGATATTATACCTGGAGTACCCCTTTTCTAACCCGAATATTTGGTCTTGTAAACGCGTTTCGGCATATCCCCATCAAAATGTGTGTTCTGCGCATGTTCTATTCGCAAGGAATACTGCACGCGGGGTTTTTTTATGCGCCGTCTCTACTCAAAAGACCAAGCATAAAAAAACCCCGCGTGCAGTATAGCGGAAGTAAACAAGTCGAGGTTAACATGGCGAGACGCAGCACAGCACTTTTGGAGTGAGGAGGAGACCAATTTCTTTATATGTGTGGCACAGCTCCAGCTACATTTCCCATCTCTTGCTCAATTTCTCTCCTTCTATTAATAAAGACCACGAGGCACAGTAGTGTCAAGTGCTGCTGGTGGATCAGTACCAGCGCCAAAGCGCAAACAAAGACTATCGCTATCTGCCCCAAACTACTCATTATCCGCCTGCTGCTGCTGTTGTTGTACTGTCTTTGGATACAGGAAAAAGAATGGGAAATGACGCATTGCGTCTTAATGTTGTCCGTACGTCCAGACGCTAACCGTGCGTCGCTGTTTACATCGGGATATTGGCGACTGATTACACATTCCATGTATACAGGAGTAACTCTCTCTGCTCACGCATGTAAACGGGTTATCCCGAATGTTTCAGAAACCCGAATAGTGACCTTTAACCCGAATTTTAACAGCATGTAAACGTAGTCAGTGTTTGAGGGTGGTTCAAAGTAGACCTTATTCACGATCATTTCTTTCTTTTAAGAGACAATAAGTTTATTTATTGTGAATTTGGATCTTTAAAACTTGGCAGACATTTTACGTTCACTAACAGCTACGGTAATATTCTAAAAAGCATAATAGGGACACTTTATTGAATGTGACCGTTATTTAAAAAAAATGCTTGTTTTAGTTGTACCTGGAAATATCGGAGTAAAGCAACGAGGAAATATCCTCCGATTTTCTCTAAAGTTTACATTTATTTAACAGACAAAACAAATGTGTCAATCTCCAATCTCCAAGTCAGGTCCGGTTTCCCTCTTGACTCAGTCTTGTGGGGCAGCCATAAAAGTTAAACCTCTCATATCAGATCTCACATGAGTTGTGGACCATTGCTCAGGGTGAAGAACTCAAAGAAACAGAGACTTCAAAAGCCAGGAAGTGAATCTGAGATGGGAGACATTAAGCCTGAGGTATGAGCTTATCCCTTCTCAATCAAATCGTATCTCAATGGGATCCTTGTACATCAGCTGAAAAGAGAGGAGCTCCATTTAAACACAGACTTCTGCTCTGAATGATCTCCAAGACAAGGCGTCTCCACTCCTCCTACGTACCTGACTGAATGGGGAACTTCCTCTCGTTTAATTACAACCTTTAACCGAGTTCAAACGGTGATTCCAGACGGTTAAACGTGCAATTAAATGGGACAGGGAGAAATACAACAATGATGATGCTACACAGTGTTTTCATTAAATTTTTTGGCAAATATTTATTTTGCAGCAATCCCATAAGCACATTTGGCCTATTAACCCAGGTAATTCATAATGAGCTTCAAAATGGGGGGGAAATTATCCGTTTTGTCATTATAAGTAATTATTCAGATTATTTCCAGTATTGCATAATCCGGAGGGAAAAAGGTTTACATATTTTTTTTCCAAACCATGTTTTTGGAAATCAGCAAAAAAACAGCAGCCTAAACAAAGTTAATTTGTGCTTACTTTTGATCTTACTGATTCGACAAAAAATGTGTGTATCTTTAACCATGACGTTGAAACGTGCAAAAAGATTGGTGTAAAAAGGTTAATGTAAGAAACTCATACTTGTTTTAAGGCTCTACAGTAGCTCCTCTTTTTCTTTCCAGTATGTTGTTAGTCTACACTCCATAGACCCCTGAGATTGGAGAATCAAAATCTCCTCTGTTTTGCCAGGACAAAACGTAAACATAAGGGTGACGGACTTCTCCAGAGTGGGTCTCAAGCTCTGGAATGATCTCCCTCTCTCTGATAGATCTGTCAAATCCATTGGCTATTTTTAAAATCAGGTTAAAATCACAACTTTTGAATACTATTTGGAACTTTCACAAAAGGGTTTCAATTGCTACTATGTCTTAGTGCCGTTTCATTGTTTTAGATTGTGACTTTGGGCAACACATGTTGAATTAAATTGTGCTCAATAAAATAAAATAATAAAATAAATTAGTTTAAGTTAAATGCAGCTCTCGTTTTAACATTTTAAAATGCAAATGTATCACATTGTGATTTTGCAAACACAGTTTTAAAAGGTAGGGTAGGTGATTTGCTGCAAAAACATTGTCATTTTAACACTGTAATTTTGAAGAGATGGAAACCTGTGACGTTATACTCAGACCAGTTCATGACTCGAATTTATGCAATTCATTGGCAACAGTATTAACGCCGGAATGAATCTGCAGCAGTCAGGTAATTGTTTATGTTCATTATTATTGTAATGTTATGTGCTTTGAGACATGAGGTAGTTTAACGTTGTCTCTTGTGACGCTTTTCTTTGCTCCCAGCTGTGTGCGTTCATGTGTTCTGAAGGAGGAGGAGTGGGTTTGGAGACGCTCTGAAGGAAGGGTGGGATCTTATGCTTTCAAAGAGAGCTTGCAATTACTAGCCTCTCCGAAAACTGCCTACCCTAACTTTAAACTATTTCCTAAGATGAAAATGTCTGTTTTCTTAAGTCAACACTGCTGGTGGGGCACAAAATGGGTTTATGTTGATATTTGTGAGGTCATCGCTTTTACTATTGGGTCTTTGTGAGTCTTTGCCGTCATGCCAAATGCTCACATTTGACAGATACTCACCAGACTTTACTTGGTTACTTTAACTCTACTACCAATCGACTAAAGACCATATACAGTCAAATAACTGGTGAGTTGCATCATGCAAGTGTTAAATCAGAAACAAAGACGTGGAACAGAAATAGAAAGTCTGCTTATCTTACGCGTCTTGACATAGAGGCCTTTGCTTGGCTGCCTCCACAGACTGCAAGTTTTTCACGGTTGATGTCAATGTTCCCCTGAAGGAACTGGGCCACCCATACAGAAAGACGTCCGCTCAAACTCATCATTCTAGGGATACCATTTCCCAGTTGCTGTATAATAGCACCACTGTGACCAAAGTATTTCCATCATGCCCGAACAATTACGGCACGCTCCAATTGTCTGGAACTGAACAAACGGTCTTGAGGTAGCTTCTATACTTGCAATCCGTTCTGGATGTGATGACGGTCTCATGGTATGCAGACACTAAAGTAAAGCTCAACTCTACCAAGTGTGTTTGGAAACAGAATGGACCAATTTTCACTTAACAGAACCTTTGAAAACACCACTACGCGTCGGGTGTGAGATCGTAATGTCACAGTGACTTTCACTCCAAGGCTTTGTTCCACAACCTACATAGTCAGCATTAATCTCCCAATGCAAAAGCTGTTCTATTCACCTTTTTTTTTCTGACTTCCAATTCATTAGCTGCTATTAGTAAATAACTAGAACAATAACTAAGTGCAGTAAACACAACAGTGAAGCTGTTTTCACACAAACCAGCATGTTACATCCAGGTATTTTTTTTAATATAAGTACAACATAAAAACATGTACAGTATGTACTGTACACAATAAGTGCATTGCATCAATTGATTCATTTTAGTGTTATTACATAGTAAAGACACCTATATAAAGTAGGACCGAGTTGTCTAATATACCTTCTTTTGGCCAAATTCAGGCAGCATCGCATGCATCCTTCACAGAGAATATAATCCAATAGCGATCCCATTTTCTTGCAAAACTGTTTTTATTTTTAGAATTAGGTTAACACATGCAATTAATTAAATATATTCACCATAAAAAAATCTAATGCCATTAACACATTTATTTAATGACATTGACTTTTCGTTCTGTTTTCTGTGATTCTGTTCATAAAATGTGTCATTTCAAAGTATGTATTTCCTGTGTGTTTGAAATTGAATGCAGTTTGAAAAATATAGAATCTGCAGTTTTTTAAGCAATATAGGTAAATTAGTTAGTTATGCTATGAATGTCATGCAAACAAATCACAGAACCTAATAAATGCACAAAGCTCTTTTTTCCCCTTAAAAGGGAACTGAATGCATTAATTTAGCTACGAAAAAAATCTGAATTGACTAATCAGAAAACACAACAACTTCTGAATGTCTGTTAATGGAGTAAGATTGGAGTAAGGGATAGTGAAGTAACAGCATCCACCAGCAGGGGCAAATTTAGCCATACCAGCCAGCCAAACCTTTTAACATACTTTTTTGGTCAAAATGTACGTAGTATGGCATGTGTCCTTTGTAGAGAGTACTTTTTTAAATATAAAAACACTTATAATTCATCAAATGGCAACAACAAAATATTGGTAAAAGTATGTAAGTTTTATAAAAAAAATTACTATTGTTGTTTGCTTTTTTTCCATTAGCAAACTCTAATCTATATTTTTTTTTTGTCTAGACATTTCAAATCACTTGTGTACCCTATCGTTTAAAAGTTTGGGATCAGTAAGACTTTTATTAAGGATGCATTCAATTGCTCAAACGTGACAGTAAAATACATTTATATTGTTACAAAAGATTTCTATTTCAAATAAATGCTGTTCCTTTGACCTTTCTATTTCTTCATTAATTAATATTTTAAAAAAGGTAACGGTGGCTGTTTCAGAGGAACAAGAGTAGGATCCAGAAGCAGCAAACATTTATTCAAACAAACTTAAAGGAATAGTTCACTTTAAAATGAAAATTCTGTCATCATATACTCACCCTTAAGTTGTTTCAAACCTGTATGAATTTCTTTCCTCTGCTGAACACAAAGGAAGATATTTAGAAGAATGTCAGTAACCAGACAGTTTCTGGGTCCCATTGACTTCCATAGTAGGAAAAAAATATACTATGGAAGTCAATGGGACCCAGAAACTGTCTGTTTACTGACATTCTTCTAAATATCTTCCTTTGTGTTCAGCAGAGGAAAGAAATTCATACAGGTTTGAAACAACATGAGGGTGAGTATATGATGACAGAATTTTCATTTTAAAGTGAACTATTCCTTTAACAAAAGTAAATCCAGGTAAAACTGACACATCCAGTTTTACAACTTTTACTTGCACTGACATAGCAAGATTTTGTCTTGTAGTTGTCCTCTCTCATACACAGCCCTTTTCTTCTTGTTGTGTAAACGTATTACATTTTTTTACATTTTTCAATCTCGTAATATTCTGCAGAACAAACAATGGCAAAAGAAAACAACGTTACAACGAAACGTTACACGCGGTGAGCAATCATTAAATTTGCTAAGGAGCATTTTCTGGTGTCCGGACTCATTGTTTACCTTTGCTAATTACTTGTCTGCCCAGCACCCAGTTTTATTGTTTTGGATGTGCGTGCTGTACCTTTGAACTCCAAAAGAAAACACTTCAACATAAAAGTCCTAACACAAAACAGGGAACCCCAGGCTGGGATCATGACAATTTTACAATTATACTGTTTTTACTCTATTTTTGACAAAAAATAAATGCTGGCTTGGTGAGCAACAGAGACTTAGGCCTATTTTTAGTATTGCAAAGCTTACCAAACCCAAACTTTTGAACAGTAGTGTATGAGGTTTAATTTCTAATAGGATACTGTCTTATTAAATAGCTACCTCTCTAAAAAGAAGAAAGCCACAAAAGTTTACAATGTTGCAGTTTTGGAACAGAGCTCAAGAGCAGATCACAGTTCAATGTGCATTCCCCAGGCTAAAGAAGGGTATGCTGGGTGAATATGAGTCACCTGGCTTTGCTGTTGAATGGCTGAAATCCAAGGGGTCAGGGGAGGGGAAGTGACACAACTATATTCAAATGCCCCACACAGAGAAATGTGAAAACGGCAGGTGGCCAGGACTCACGGATCGCCTGAGGTTCTGAGATCTGTTCTGAGTTTAGGAGAAATCAAAGTTGCAATGATGAAAACTTTGGATTAAAAAGTCATGGACTGACGTTCTCAAGACCCAAAGGCATGTTTATATAATTGAGCAAACAATTATCTCTTGTTTTTGTGTTTCTCCATCAATGACTGAATACTGATGGGAATATGTCAGAATGCTTAATGGTCCATATCAAAAAGCTCAACAGATTTATAAAGAAGAAATAGTTGTATAAGGATGACCTGAAGAACTTTAACACATAAACTGCTTTTCATTTTTACATTTTCTGAAGAAATTGTAAGTGCTTGCCCATGTTAAGCTCAGGATTCTACTTTGTTCTGGGTGATTGCGGTGGTGCAACTGTAACATATGTCCTCCTATGGCAGGGATAGGCAACTCCGGTCCTAGGGCCATTGTCCGGCTGAGTTTAGCTTCAGCTCTGACAACAGCTCACCTGCCTGTATCTATCTAGTAATCCTGAAAACATTGATTGCCTTGTTCAGGTGTGTTAAACTAGGGTTGGAGCTAAACTCTGCAGGACAGTGGCCCTCCAGGACCAGAGTTGCCTATCCCTGTCCTATGGTTTAAAATACTTCTAAATTTAGGTTTTACAAGACCATTTTGTGTATTTAATAAAAACATCTAATTTATTATTTTATTTTTTGAATTTTTTGAGGTTTGTGTATATGTTTGGGTCATATTTCACCCCCAAAAATGTTTTAATGAAATTTTGCATTTAAAAATTAGAACCTAAAATATATATTTTTAAAAAGTATGCTATTTTAAAGGTTCCTAATTATGTTTTGGAGGTCTCCTACTACAGGTTTACTTGCACCAAAGGTCAAAAAACACTTTCATTTTCTCATAATAAACATTGCACATCACAAAATATTTCAATAACTCTCATTCAGTCTCTCTAAATCCCTTCTTTCCGTGAGCTACTCTGCTCTGATTGGCCAGACGGCCCAGTCTGTTGTGATTGGTCTTCCGCTTACAGCGCATGTAGGAAACAAAATGACCATTACCATAACTGAATTTCAGCTTCGGAGGCTTCCTAAAGCTCATCAATTGTACACACTGACAGCAACGATGGCGTCAATTTTACCATATCAATCCGAGCGTGCAATGACGATACATTGGAAGAACTAGCTATTCAACCAGAACCTCCATCGCAAAGACGACTGAGCAGGACGTTTCTCAGTGATACGCTAATCAGTTTGATGTACATTATGTATGTCCGAATTAAATTTCATCTTAATTTCATCATATACATTTAAAGAGCAAGAAAAGCTGTGTTATAGCTTCATCTGCGAGGTTAATGCGGAATAACGCAGAAATACGCACATGTACAGCTGGCTAATAAGAGGTCTGTTAATCTGGGTCTGTATGAGAATGGCACACTTGGCATTGCTCGAGGTTCGGGCGAGAGCACGTCTGCAAACAGCGGCAAGTTTGACAAGAGTGGCGAAAGGCTGATAGGAAAGCGTATGCGGAAAACCCAACATATTGAGATGTTTGGGTGTGTTTTATGCAAATAACTAACCTCTTGCACATGGCTGCTCATTTAGAATAGAATTCACAGAACGATTTTAAGAACAAATTCATGTGCGTACGAACTTCTTGTGAATTAGACAGAGATTTTCGTGAGAAGTTCTTCTGTGCTTAAATAATCCATGCAATAATTAGTGAATGAGACCCAATAACTGTTTACTTTCGCACTTTCGACTTTACAATTTTGAAGGCCGTTTACAGTCACAGACAGCTATTACACACAGCATGAAAGGTAATATTCGAAAAATCATAATAGGGGCACTTTTTTTGAAAAAATTTTTTTTAAGTATTACAAAATATTACAAATATTTTTTACATGTTTTGAAGACCGTTAAGCTCATTGGTCATTATGGGTGGTTGCTACAGTGTTGCTATTGTGCTAAAATCACTGTAACGTCCTTTTGTGGCTTAAAGGACTTTTAGATTTTGGCTTTTTACAGATTGCAAGAGATATTCTATTGTATTTTTTTTAGGTATTTTACATTCCACGAAGAAACTATGAGAAGCATTCAACAAAAAAGAGCAGTTCAGCCAGACATACTCACCAACTGTGTCACAAGGCTCATCTTTGTGGACACAAAAATCTGTTCTAGAGAGAAAACAAGACCAGAGACACAGATGTTAGCTAATAGGAAAGGAAAATCACAAATAATGTTTCTGTCATACAGTATATACATTTTTCGCAGCATTGAGATTAAACAGAGAGCATATGTAGACTGTAGTCTCATCATATTTCCTGCAGTTAATCTCACTTTTCCACTGTCGGGCCAAACCGTTCTCTTTGCTTAACCGTTCCATTCCGTGCCGATCCGGGTCAGCCGGTACTGATATGGTTTCATTTTCCACTGTTGGGTTGATAACGGAGCTCTTTGGAATGTAATACAAATGTGCCAGTCGTTGCCTTGGTATCGCATTAGTTTACTGATGCTATGAGATGTAAATAGCTTTTTTTACTCAAATAGCCCACTTAGCCAGCTACAGAAAAACTGGTAGCCAGGCAACGGTGCCAACCATCCCAATCGTGCTGAGAACTCCGGGTCAAGAACGGTTTGTAATCGTGCCGTGCCGAACCAGGCTCAAGTGAAAACATAACTGGAACCGTTCCTTACCGTTCGCCCGACTGTGGAAAAGCAGTGTCTCAAACTATCCTCAGATACCAAAAGTCAGAGCTCCTAATATGAACTCAAACATTTCTCCTTTAATTCTTACAATAACTAATTGAGCTGTCGATTTACAGTAATTAGTAACTCTGTATTCCTTCAGTATGTCAATTATTGACTAATTTGTGTCTCTAGTTTCTCACAAGACAACTGACATCTGAGGCTAGATTGACACAAATAAAACATAACTGAGATGTTCATTGCCTCCTGAGCTTTGAAAGCAATAAAATTGATCTATGTGCACATACATTTTCTTGCATATTAATTATGTATAAGATAAATAAACTAACCAGTTTCAAGACAAAGAAAAAGCAAACATTAAAGGCAAAAACAGCAAAAAAAGATTTAGGAAAAAGGGAATGAAAAGCTGATATAGAATATCTTGAGAAGTATATGTTTATCTGAAAATGTTTTGTGTTTGTTTGGATGCCTTTTGCCTGAACCTGACCTCTGATGGTTAAACAGTGCCATGTGGGAAAACCACAGCGCTGTTGCTGTAACCGTGTGCTCCTGTCCCCTTATGTGGCTTTCCTCTATATATTGGTTTAGGGAGTAACACTTCAAAATATCAGCAAATTAATCAAATCCAGCTCATGTTCTGCTCGACTCTTGAAACGATTTAGGTTTCATGAGGATTGAACCAGCCACAATGCTCAAGAGAAGCTTCAACAACCAGACAAGAGTGGCATGAACTCAGCATGACACCAAAACAACAGACAGAGATGGCAGTAGAGCGTTGCTGTGACTTCTGATGCATAAAACCACTAACTAGCACTCAAGACTGACAATCAAACCTACTAGGGTGAATCACACAAAGCGTGTAAAAGAACATGTCTGGGTTATATTTTAGCCCACAATTTTTTTTTGCATTTAAAAATATTTTTGTGGTACCTAAAAATATGTTCAAAAAAAATGTAACAAATAAAATAAAACATTTAAAAAAAAAATGCATTTAAAAATGTACAACCTAAAAATATGATCCTAAAATAAATGAAATAGATATTTATATATATTTACACATTCACATCATGCAGTTGCTGCAGATTTGCCGGCTGCACATCCATGATGTGAATCTCCCATTCCACCACATCTCAAAGGTGCTCTATTCGATTGAGATCTGGTGACTGTGGAGGCCATTTGAGTATAGAGAACTCATTGTCATGTTCAAGAAACCAGTTTGAGATGATTTGAGCTGTGTGACATTGTGCGATGACACCCATCAGACCAGGCAACATTTTATCAAATCTTCTATTGTTCAATTTTGGTGAGTCCGTGCAAATTGTAGCTTCAGTTCCCTGTTCTTATCTAACAGGAGTGGCATCAGGTGTGGTGATCTGCTGCTGTAGTCCATCTGCTTCAAGGTTTGACGTATTGTGCTTTCAGAGACGCTCAAATCAAAAGTGGTTATTTGAGTTAGTGTTGCCTTTCTATCAGCTCAAAACAGTCTGGCATTCTCCTTTGACCTCTGGCATCAACAAAGGCATTGAAGGCATAAAAATCAATTTATTTTATTTTATGAAAATGCAGAATGTTTTTTGGTTATGTGAGGGTTATGTTCAGGGATAGAGTTAGGGTTAGGAGATAGAATATACAATTTGTACAGAATAAAAATCATTATATCTATGAAAAGTCCCCATAAAACATGGAAACCCAGAATTGTATAGTTTTAAAACTCAAAATTGATAGTTTCATCCAGGATTGATTGATTGATTGATTGCGTTTACACTTGGCATTAACATGCGGTCAAGCAGATCGGATCATTAGCCAATCAGGACACAGTGCGTTTACATTTGTTCAAAATAAGTAGCCTCTTTATCTGGATAACCGATCGGATTTCTGTTTCCTGCATAATATTTAAATTAGGTCTAGCACGACACCAAATCATGTCCCAATTGCTTTCACTCACTCACTTTACTTTCCTGTGCAATCTCCAGTCTTAGATCAAATTACGTTTTTTGAATGAAGGAATATTTCCAGAGTTAATCATACAAAAATAACTGGGTTGATCATGTTAAACAAGTCACATCATCCTCATCGGGGTTTAAGGTTATAGAGTGAAATGACAATATTAACAGAAATGGGTGATTAATAAACATGCTGAAACAATAAAAACATTCAAAACATTAAAAAATAAAAAGTTTATTCCCATTATTCCTCTGGCAAAGCAGGGCACACTCTTCATTAAGATCTCATGCCTCACAGCTGTGATTGTACAGGCGATCGCCTCGTTCAGATAATGTTGTGCAATTAAAATGAAAAATGACACAGTATCATGTAAGGCTAAATAAACTGTTTTAAATATTGACGTTTATTGTAAGGTTCAAATAAGTTGAATTTATTGTCAAAACTGCGTCTGGACATTATTTTCTGACAGCCACGTGGGGAGACTGGGGGATTTATATGACGTCCACCTGTGAATGCAGACACGATGGCTGGATTGCGTTTACATTACACTGAGATCCGATCACAATGCGTCCTCGACTACCTCCAAACCAGGACACGCTGATCGGATAGCATTCCGATTTGAAACGCGTTTACTATACACCTGTCTCTTCAATGTGTATGTGGACAACATCTGGATACAGGTGTAAATGCAGCCACTGACTGCAGATCAGTGCTAAAAGTGTTTTGCCACCACAGCAAGGCTAATGTGAGTGTGCTGAGAATTATGTCAGAGCTATGTGGTCCTATGGAACAAACAGAGAATGTCTAATAGCCAGGGCTGGGTGTGAAATGGCAAACAGATGCTTTAGAAGGGGCCATTTTCCCACGTACCCATCTGATGACTGAGCAAGGTGCTGACAGCTTCACGTCAGCATCTGGGAGCGAATCAATGTGAAGTTGCACTACACATACATCAGGGCTCAGGGTGTCTCTGGAGAAGTGCAGACAGACAGAAGAGGGCAGAGAGAGAGAGCGAGACGCAGAAAAAAAAGAAAGAGACTAATGCAAACACCAAACAAGACTTGATGTCTGGATATCGTCCAGTATCACTTACAAAAAGCAGCATTGGCCCCCCACTTCCTGACTGGCCTGAATTCAAACAGATTTGTCCCCACATTACATGCAGACAGCACAGCTCCTCCCAGCCACCAAAGGAAACCCATCTGACATTCAAGAAGATCTAAGAGACTTTGCTTTTTTTGCTTTCTCAGCACAATAAGAGTTGCACCAAACACTAACAAACAAACTAAACAAGCTCCTTGCTAAAGCACAATTAAACAACCCATCAGGGTCAACGTCAGTTCAAGCTGAAGGTACCTTTGAATCTCTCCATAAGCAGTCGACATTTAGGATTGAAAAGCATTCCTGAGTCTAGCACAACCATGTTCAATGCCTTCAAATCTTCTAACAACAAAAAGCTAAAGATGTCTGCTGTGCTTCCTCTTGTAATTGGCATTGGCAGGGCTGAACTCCAGCAGCCTCCAAGCCTGTAATTTGACTTTACCAAAACCATTTTTGAGCTTAAACAATGAATAACAGGTGAGGAGAGCCAGAAAACCAGATACTTCTACAGTGGTTTTAAACACTAAATTGTTAACAAATAACAAGCAGGGATTCTGATACCCAGTGTTGGGGAGTAACTAACTAAAAGCAGCAACCTCACTAACATAATATGTCTACGGTACTTACCGTAAATAGACTTTTTTTTCAACCAAGTTGATTATACTATACAACTCGATTTTAAGGCAGCAAGTTAAAATTAGTGTACATTTTCTTCAGTGTAACTTTTTTCAAAAGAACACCTTGGGCCCTATCTTGCAACCAGCGCAATTGACTTAGCACCCGCGCACAGGGGACTTTTCCCTCCACAGACGCACGTTGGTAAATTAGAGGAAACATTCGGCGCAAACGTATTTTGCAGTTTGAGAAAACAATTCCGCCACTGACCAGGAAAAACCTAGTCTAAAGTCAGTGGTGCGTTGCGCGTTATTCAGATGCTATTTTAAGGGCGCATGCTTGGCCATTATGTAGCGTGTGAACAACGCACATACACTTTGATTCTCTAATCTAAACAGATGCAGCAGTTTTCATTTTTGCAAATCATACATTATTACAAGGACAAATATGAACACACGAGGGAAATCATTGTTGTGTCCATGAAGATGTGAAAAAAATAGGCATAAATCTAGCTTACACATTTACCCAAATTATTATACGCCTGTTTAACCGAAGCTAATTTGGGTGGGTTTCTCCCATCCACATACGTCTTTTACGGCCCTGACCAGAATGTCGGTCTCCTCGGCTGTGAAATGCTCCTGGCGTGCGCTGGCAAATCCACCGTTATAATAGCAATCCACCATGGAACAAGCGCGTCTGCTCTTAAAGGGAATGTGAGAGGACGCTCTGATTGGTTTATTTCACGTTACGCCCAAAACACACCTATGAATAATGAAGCTACTTCAGACCAACCCATTTTATATTTGCGTCGGGCGCAAGAGTAATTTATCCGGCCAGTATAATAGCAACACCGCCCGGGATCCGCCCACAAAGTTACTTGCGTTTCGCGTTTGATACTTGCATTTCAGATCATTAAAATAGGGCCCCATGACTGTATAGTGTTCTTTAAATTACGAGTAGGTTGTAGTTTGGGATGCTAGTTTCAAAGTAGTTTCCCCAACACTAGTGGTACCACAAGTGGGCAACAAATGACAAACTAAAGACCTTTGAGATGGTTAGACAGAAAAAATAAATCAAATAGGCTTTTAGACCAAGAAAATGAACAAAGACGTTGTTGTTTACTAAACATCAGACAGCTAAGATGGATGTCTCTTGTTTTGAGTCTATAATCATCAAACGTTTGCACCATACGTGCTCTGCAACATTTCACTTTGGCTGTCTGATGTCCCTCTATTCCAAAGGGTTTTTGATGTGGGCTTCTGGTTTCCCTTCCTGTTCCTTCACAGCTTAAGTGAATGTGACACACAGCTGGGTGCTGAAGACGAATCCCGTTTAGCCAAGGATGGCTAGGAATGGATACAGTTAGGCATGCTGATTTTCATTAGTGCTGACATGCATGGAGGACTCTGTCACAACTGCTGCAAAACTGTCCAGGCAAAAGCATTTCAAACCTCATCCTGCATAACAGTAACTAAAGCAGCTTTCCTTTCAACTCGGAAAGCGATTCTTTTTTATGCAAAGCTTGTCAGTGAAGCACAGCTCTGTGATCAATAGTAAACGCTGCTCCATCTGAAAGCACTGCGAGTTTGAGTCGCTTATAACGTGCAGTTGATAGCGCCCTCTGGCTTTCAGATGGACCAGCATTTACTACTGATCACAGAGCCGTGCTGCACTGACAAGCTGCGCATAAAAAATATGCATAAATACTGCGCATAAAAAATTGTCAAAGCCTTTGCCATCAATAGATCTATCCATCCATCCATCCATCCATCCATCTATCCTAAAACATTCACACAAGACTTTGGTGCACATTCAACATTTGATGCACAATCCTAGTACACACTCAAGTTACGAGAGTGACAACTGCATTTAATTCAGGAGTGAATTCCTGTATATTCTGTTCCATATTCATACGGACAGCAGTTGCTCACTTTAACCTGTAATAATATAAGATTGTGAATGCATTGTTGTGGAGGATACAGTAGAGTACATGGTAGCTGTACTGAGACAGCATCACTCCCCCTGAAATAGTTTAATATATAGTTTAAAATGCACAAAATGAGCACAGATTGGTCAGTTAGGATTTTATGAGGGGTCTTAGCGAAGGGCTGATTGTGTTCAGAATGAGTTTAATCTCTTAGAAGAGCAGTGAAAAGCGCATCTACAGTATGTGGCCGTAGATGCGTTAAGAAGATAATCTTTCTTCAGTCAGCAAGTGCCGCAGGATCCTGGGACGAGCCACTGTCAGCTCCAAAGCTGTGAGAGGGGAAACCGAGGCGCACCTTGTCAAGCCTTAATTTGCTTTGATGCATTCTCGCTGCCCCGAGCCATCTTGGCATGCAAGCCGAGACAGATGTTGCTCCTGTACGCCGCATCCTTATAGAGAGTTCCTTTTGTACGCCAGCGGAGATCATATTTAACCCGGCGCAGGAGGAACAAAGGCACTCTCTGTGTGAGCTCGCTCTCCCTGCGACCTTCTCGGGTCCGGGATGACAGATATTATCTGACAGGCTCACATGAGTCGTTTAACAAAAGGGTTTTCTTTTTCTTTACTTTTTTTGAATCTGAAAATTACAGTACGCTAATAAACCCTAATCCCACGCCGGGAATGCAGTGTTTTGGCTGCCGCTAGTAATCTGTTGTACTGAAAAGATGAAGATTGGGAGCAAACTTGTCTCGCTGACAGAAGGATTATTAGGGTCTATCACAGCTCAGATACTGGCAGGTTCAAATTGTGTTGGATCTCAATAAAAGGGATGAAAAAAGGTTAAATCTGTCTTAAACAACCAAGAGCTGAAAGATACAGGACTTCAAAGGATGTGAGTGACAAAACGGAAAGTGAAAGACGTAAAAAAAAGAGAGATAAAAGGGGGACGGCGATGGAGGAAGAAAAGCGAAATGAAGAATAATATCTGTGCAGATGCGATAGGCCCAAAAAGTATTTGGATGCAGAAACAACACTTAAAATATCTGAATGCAATTGCATTACTTTGCAAGCATCTCAAATGCTGCATGATCTTTTAACTTTCTTCATTGTTTTTGGTCAGTGTCTTTTAATCAACTGGCGTATTGGTAATTTTTGTGGATGTATGAAACTAACAGTGTTTTGCTTGAGCTATTTCTTTCTTTAAATAAATGCAATGTTTAAAAAAAAAACATTATCTAATGCAATGACATTCATACAACTATGAATGAAATGTCCAAATAATTGTTGGGGTCATTCTATGATTGTTTAAGCATGATTGATCAGTACCTGGTGACCAGCACAGCCACGTCCACAGGAGGAGGGTCATCTCTGCCCCCAGGAACGTGATTGTTACCCAGGTATCGTGCGCCGTATTCCTCATGCTGCCAGTGACAGAAGCTCTCCAAGGCTTTTTCACCATGATGGCCCACCTTCAGTTTTTCCTGAGAGCACATTGGACAATAACTGCGCATTAGAATATAATTATAAGACTATGATACAGCAAAGGTTTAAATGAAATGTTTCCCACTTTATTTTGTAAGGACAAACCTTCAGTGGTCATTTAAACATAATCAGAGTATTAAATGTCAGTCCATTCACCTTACATGCAGGATTTATTTGTTCCATTAAAACAGTAAGACATGATGAATTCTGGCCTTGTTTTCTTTGCCTCAAATTAAATATGACATCTATTTACAGGGCTAAATAGTTTACTCTTCGAGCCAGTGGATTTTACTTTAAAGACCCTATAAAATTGGCGAGAGCAATATTTCCTATTCACACAGGAAAGGGGGCACACAAATCAAATTTGGGCTTAAACAGCCTTTATGGTGTTTACATGAATCATGATTTGCTACTTTGCTACTTGCTATTTATTATAGAGAGTGTTTTATTAGACAAATGATTTCTGAAGGATCATGTGACACTGGAATTATGATGCTGAAAATTCAGCTTTGCATAACAGGAATAAATTATTTTTGAAAAAACATTTTCAAACAGAAAACGGTTATTTTAAATTGTAATAATATTTCACCATATTACTGTTTTGACTGTATTTTTGATCAAATAAATGTTGCCTTGGTGAGCATAAGAGACTTCTTTCAAAAACATAAAAAAAATCTAACCAATTCCAAACTTTTAGTGTGTGTTTTTTGGTCCAATTTTAAATGTGTTTCTAATAAAAGTCTGTCAACTTGTAGAAGTACACCAGCACATATTATTTAGCATCAAAGATAACAGTCTCCATGGGATTTTTCATTTCTTTATGAACTTCCGCTGACATAAATGTGGTCTTTGTTGATTACATCGATCACAAAACGCCATCAAAATGGCTTTGAGAATTGCTGGTGTAATTCAGCTGGACTTAAAGTCAGTTTGTTTCAAGCATCTAAACCCATAATTTCCTTGATTTTATCTTCCTGATATCAAAGATTGTGAGTCCAAAAGGTTTGCTCTGAAGCCACAAAACACACACACACACCAATGGCTATTCAGTGACATCCTGACATACGTCATTTTACACTTTAGATGTGATTACTCAAAAAACCTTCTGGCAGACACGGAGCCATTAGAGAGAATGTAATCCAGCAATAAAATGGAGGGGAAAACCGGTAGTTAAAACACACACACACTGAGCAAGATAACATCGCAGGTCCTGAGAATAAGAATAAAACAGCAAGGGAGTGGATAAATGCTTGAGTAACTACATAGATCTGGTTGTTGATCTAGTGTGTGTACATCACGGGGTCACACTTACTGGACGGGTGTGCAGGAGAACTAGCTTGGTGACCCGGATGTTGAGCCACACACCCAAACTCTGGTGTTGAAACATGTTATAAACCTATACAAAGAGAACAAGACAAGATAATTAACTTACTGATCAAATATGCAATATCACATATTAAAAGTTCAGTTTTAAAAGTTATGTTATTGTTTAGCAGTTGACCAGTTGGGGTTTCACAATAACAAAGACAAAGCTTTGACGGAATATTGACTTAAAATTCTGTAAAAATAAGCACAAAACCGTAACGTGCTCCAAGAACCAGATGCCTAGATGCAGATAAAACAGTAATTCATGGCTTGAGCGTAGGACACATGACATAGAGCGTAGGACACATGACATAGAGCGTAGCGCTTCATCGACAATGACTCTATGAAGGGCACGTTCACACGAAGATTAGAACAAACTAACATTCAGACAGTAATCCGTACAGGTAAGAAAGAACACCATGGTTAAATAACAGGACTAATTATATAACACTGGACAACAGAGTCTAATTAGCAAGAACAAAAGAACTACAAAGACCATGAACAGAACTACAAAAGGAACATGAACTCAAATTAAAATTTTCAAAATAAAAGACATGACAAAGCACAGGTTCCTTACAAAAACATGAAGTATCTAGTATTTAGTAGTCAAAGATCAAATGTCTGTTAAATCCCGAGCAGGCACGTTATAAGCTAATATTGGTATCAAAATAGCCCGATATACCAGCTAGGCCGATAAGTTATCTGATATTGGGCTATTTTGATACCAACATCAGCTTATAACATGCCTGCTTGGCATTTAACAGACATTTAATACCATTTCAATGAAGTGAATAAAAAAAAAATCTGAGAAAATACTGTAGACTTGAGTCATTGTCTCATTGTAACAAAGCAGAAATGGAGTTTCAGTTGATAAGTTCGATTAATTTCTGTGAATTAGTTCAAACTGTCTTTTTGAATGAATCAATTCAAAACACTGATTCAATGACTCATTTGCAACATGACTCAGTTTTTTTGTATTGGTGAAGTTTTATTGGTTATATACTGTTGGCCAATAAACCGTTCCAAAATCTACAATTTTGGAACTGACACTTTGCGCAGATAATGTAAAATATTGTGTAATACTGAGTAAAAGCATCAACATTTGTTATTTAAAAACCATATTGGCCTCAGCCAATTTGCTACACAATAACTTCTGATTTAGAACATGCAGCATAAAGGAAGATAAAAGAATCAAGAAAGAAATAGAGTTGAGCTTTCATCACCCTCACGAGTAACCTGTGTGATTCACTATACCGTTATTTTTTACTATTGTACAGAAAAAAAAATCAACGACAATTCCATGCGGGGTAAAGTTAATGAAGAAGTATAGAGCTGAACTGAAGGGAGGATTCAGATATTGATGAGTAACCAGCATCTGGAGGGGAATATCAGAATAACAGCACGATTTTCCACAGCATTGTCGAACTCGTCTGTGAAGAATGGATTTATAAGGTCCTCAGGGAGGACAAAAAGAGGTGTACTTTCTTACAAAATCCCACACATCTGGGCAATTCATTTATTTGTACATTAATCTTCATATGACTCATCATTGTCATTAGAGCTACAGTAGAAAGGGCCGTTCTTAAATTGATGAGCTTTGCTTTACCACTGCAGATGCAGTGAGGTGTTGTTTTGTGGACTGTTTTACAGATCAATATTTAGTTTGTTTGTACTTTATTACACAGGCTTGTTTCCAGACGCTCGCAGCGCACACTGTGTTTACGAACCCGTTCTGAATGAGAGTGAGGTCATTCACTCTGGGATGAACTGAAATACACAAGAAGATTTTTCTTTCTTCTATCCTTTCAAACCTACACACAATCTCATCTTAAAGTTTGAACAGGTACAGAAGCTGATTGTTAGCCAATATAATAATATTTTAATACACATTCATGGTGTTAAACACTGCACCTTATTTCAAAGAGAAAAAAAAAGTGGTCTTCATAATCTTGTATATAAATCAGAATTATTTTATATAGCCTATACTGTTGTAGTATTTTTTAACATTTTGAATTTGCTTTTATTTTTATATTATTAGTTTTCATTTAACTATTTATTTGTATGTATTAATATAATACCAAAATAATATTAGTCTTGAATCTCTGATGTCATGAATCCCTTTCATTTTCAAAGTAAAAGTTTTAATGTATCAACCTCTCCAACAACCTGAAACCTCCATTCTGAAACAGCTACTTTCAGTCTAGTCAATCCCAGATTGATCAAATCAAGTCAATGCATACATTGTAATTCATTTAATATCTTGTTTCACTCAAATTATGGAAATAAAGGGTTTGTGAACTAGTTCTTTGCCAAGCTTGTCTAAATAAGCGTAACTTTGAAACTGGCATTTATTAGTGCTGTCAAGTATGTTAGTTTCGTTAAGTTTTGGTTTGGTTCTGTTCTGTTCCTATGTTCCCGATCCTAGTTTGTTTCCATGGTTACTGAATACGTTTAGCACCTGTCTCTGGTTCTGTTGTTTAGCTATCCTGTGTATATAAGGCCCTATAGTTTGTTCAGTTCTTTGTCTTGTGTTTGTTTTGTGTTTGTCAGAGGGACGACTGACCACGGGGGAGCCGGTGGGACGAGGGAACCGACGGGACGAGATGGAGCAAAGTTATCCGAGGCCGGAGGCGGAGCCACAGAATCCAGAATGGTGGTTGTACGTGGTTTCCATTCTCTCGGCCGCTGGTGTCGTGGGCTCACATCCCTGGTCAGACTCGCTTGGGGGCTTCACTTCTGGGACCATGGTGAGCGCTGTCCTCTTGTCCTCTGGCTTACTCGTCGCGGCGGGTGGTTCCTTAATGTCTGTGGGGGCTCTCGCGAATTCTCTGTGGTCGATGGTTGTAAATCTGGCTCTGGATCTGGCTGTGGTCTGAATCGGGGCTGGTCCCTCTCCAGACACCTAACGGCGGCCTCCCTCCAGTTAAGTCCTATGGTGTCTGGGAGGTCTATGGGGTGGTTAAAGTTCCCCCCGATCCAGAACAAGGTCTTCAGGGTCTTGTCGTCGAGGGGGCAGGTGATGGCAAAATGGCTAAAGTTCAAAAGATCGGTTCTCTCCTAAGCCATATAATTTGGGCTTTTATATCCATTTTTGGAAGTCTGCTCTTCTGTCACAAGTGGTTGCAGGCAGACAGATGAAGACAGAAGAATAAAGTTCCAACACCAGTTACAAATATCCGAAAGGCAACAGACGGTGGCAAGGCAACACACATAAACGTAAGAGAGACGCAACAAAGAATGAACGTCTACTAACTGGTAGTTTGTGTTGGTCATTTGGAAATGATCCGGCTGCGTCTGTGTTCTTTAATTTGTCAATAGATCACGAGCAGAACTTTCCACTCCCATCGGCGCGTTTTTGGAATTGCGCTCTCACGCTAAATTGCTCGGTTTAGTAAATCTGGCTTATAGACGGCACTCTCATTTTTGTAACAGAGCCCATGTGATTAAAGAGAGGTGTGTGTGCGTGAATGTGTGTGTCCAAGAGCTGCCGACTCATGAATGTCACACACAGCACAGCTGCGGTCAGCAGAGCAAATGTTACGCTCACACACTCTCTCCCAACCGCTATCTCTGCCGTGTTTTATGACCCATTTCTCTTCCATTTTGCCACCAGGAGTTACTCTAGTGTCCAAAGGCTCTGTTACATGCAAAATATGTAGTGTAAACAATCTAAACCAGGGTTATTATTGTTAACTAAAACTAAAAATATTATTATTTAATTAGCTCATAAGAAAACAGATTTTTTTAATGCATTGTTAACAACTTATTAGCTGTAAATATTTCTCACTTTAGATTAGGTCACAGCTAGAATGTCATTAATTAAGTGCTTTAAACCAACCTTTATTAGACATTAATTGCATTAGTATTAATGTAGTGTAGGTTTAGGGGTAGAGTTAGTGAAACGGGATAGAATTTACGGTTTGAACAGTATAAAACAACATATGCCAACGTATGTGTTTATGTATTTGTAAACAATTTAAAGAACAGTGAAAATTATGTGATTAATGTCTAATAAAGGTAGGTTTAAAGCACTCAATTAGTGACAGGTTTCCATTTTCCCTAATCTAAAGTGAGAACTATTTATTTCTAATAGCCAATTAACAATTACTTTTGAGCCGATTAAAGGGATGGTTCGGAGTAATTTCAACCTAGGGTCCTTTGCACCATGACCTCAAGCCAAACACCCCCTCAGAAGCTTTTTTCCCCTTGGTCGAACATTATTAAAGTTAGAGCTTATTTAGAGATATCAGCCGAATGGCTTGGTGCAGGAGCTAATGGATCCAAGGTTGTATCTCGTAAATTAGCTCACTAAAAATGCCCGGAACCAAACTTCTACAGTGGTACAAATAGGTTCTGTACTCATAAAATGAGGCATTGGAAAGTTTGCAAGTACATCAGGAGTTTATTTAAATAACACTTGCCTGATGGCTTATGCTACCACGAACCAGGACGTCTAGGTCACTTCCGTGATTTGGGAAAAGCCTGTAAAAGTCCTGGCAGAAAGCAATGCATAAGGATGTAGTGTAACGACGCCCAGTTCCAGGAATGCACTAATATTTTGTTGATATTATTAGTTAACACTAAGTTGTCAACACTTCGAAAAAAAGAAGAAAAAAAAATGTGCGTCCATGTTAGTGGTAGCATAAGCCATCAGGCAAGTGTAAATTTAAATAATGATGAACTTACAAACTTTCCAATGCCTTGTTTTATGAGTACAGAACCCATTTGTACCACTGTAGAAGTTTGGTACCATTCCGGCCATTATTATTAGTGGGCTAATTTACGAGATACATCCTTGGATCCATTAGCGCCTGCACTAAGCCATTCGGCTGATATCTCTAAATAAACTCGAGGGAATTTGGCTCGAGGTCATGGTACAAAGGATCCTAGATTGAAATTACTCCGAACCATCCCTTTAAACAATAATAATTGTGTTAATTACAGTGAAAATTAATGAAGAATTTACTCTTTGTATATAGCCTAAAGTTTTTGGGGGGTTTTTGTCTAAAGGTTCATAAAACTTCCATTAAAAAAAAAGAGATTTTTCTGACTATTATTACATATGTCAGCCTATATGTTATGTGAGAATATGTGACTCACCATGTTCATGACGGTGAGCAGGAAGCGTTGGGCAGCCTCAGCACCGTGGTACTGCACCATATTTGCGTCGGCCACCACGACCGTCTCCACGGTGTACTCTCTACTCAGCCTGATGGCGTTCCTCCTGCCACGCACCTCCTCTGCTCCTTTTGCCCTTTTCTCCTTCTTCTTGTCTAACACACACACAAGTACAAAAAACTGAGCTGTTAGGCCAGAGAAATACTGTACACTACCATTCAAAAGTTTGGGGTCGGTAAAATTTTTGGATGTTTTAGAAAGTATTTTATGCTCACCAACGCTGCATTTATTTGATAAAAAATACAGTAAAAACAGTACAATTATGAAATATTACAATTTAAAATATATTTTTTTCTATTTTAAATATTTTTGTAATGTAATTTATTCCTGTGACAGCAATGCTGAATTATCAGCATCATTGCTTCAGTATTCTCTTCAGTGTCACATTATCCTTTTTTAAATAATTTTAATATGTGGATTTAATATTTTTTTACTGCTTAATATTTTTGTGGATGACAATTTTGTGGAAACAATTTTCAGGATGTTTTTATTAATCAACTTCTGAAAGTTCAAAAGAACAGCATTTACTTGAAATAGAAATCTTCTGTAACATCATAAATGTCTTTACTGTCAGCTTTGATAATTTAATGCATCATTGCTTTTTCAAAGCATTTCTATTTTTAAAAAAAAACGTATGGACCGTTCTTTTGAATGGTTGAAAACTTTATGCAAACATGAATGCAAGCGTGCATACTAAAATCCAGATTGCGTGTACTTGTGCAGGGTATGTTTCATGTCTTAGCATCAAACCTGCAATTATTTCAGGAAATGTGTTCTTTGTTACTCTGAAAGACATACACATGTATACAAAGACATCGAGATTGATACATAGGACAAACACAGAATTACAGTTCCTGGAGCTGATAAACAAATCAACAACAAACAGAAAGTAACTCTTCAAACATTACGGTTATAAAGCACAATGTTTGACTGGACCTGCTGTCAGCTCTAAGCAGGGGACACATTTTGGTTCTAAACAAGCACAATTCATCCTCAGAGTTACATCGCATATGTTGTGTGTGCACAATTAGACCTGATCTCAACAAAGGCCACAGCTTTACTGTAACCAAGTCCAAACCTTTGAGGGAGCCAATGTCCACCAGAAATAAGACCTGACCGAAAGAACAGAGACAGAAATAAAACCAAAACGGTTTTATTGTGACTGATTGAAAGGTGCATGTTTAAAAATATATATATTGTTTTTGTAACTTTTATATGCAAATTGAATACTGGCATTGGCCGATAACTGTATACGTAAGATGAGCCCATGAGGATTTGTGAGGTAAATGGCTGAAAACTGATCCCGTCACAAACCTGTCAGCAGGTAAAATCCATTCATAATACACTTTCACCACAACCAACAATCGCACATAAATAGTATTAGGAATAGATAGTGTTCCTTCTTGGTGTGAGCTTTTCATAGTCTGGTTGCAGTTGCATTTCCCAAAATAAACATGAGTGTGTATGTGTTTGTTTACTGAAGACACCTGGAAAATTCCCCAGAGATGTGATGATCCATTATCTTAGGGAAAAAGCAAAGAAGTGTTTACCAGAACACAAATTAAAAAAAGTTACAGTTTTCTAAAGTATCATTTTGCTTTAAACAGTGGGTTTCCACCATCTGGAGTCCAGTTTTGGTTTGTTTGCTGGGTTGCACAGACCCACCGATTTGTCCTTAAAGCTCCCAAAATGTTAAATGATGATTCAAACTGTTTCGCTTTATCTAGCTGTTTTATCGTTAAGTAAAAAAAAACTAAAAAAATGTACTAGCTTGTACTAATACCAAAGTCATTTCACTCGGCGGCCATCTCTGAAACGTCTCTCAGGCATGCAAGTGCAGCTCTTTGAATGGGGAAACATCAAATTCTCCAAAACTGTTCGCCAAGCTTAACATTAAATTTTATATTTGAAATCCCCAATGAAATCTGACAGCAACGGTCTCATCAATTTTGTTTCTAAACACTCGAATCATGAAAAAAAAAAAAAAAAATCTTCATGCTGGACTAAGCTAATGTACATGCGCAGTCCTCTGAACACTGACCGTTTCTACAGGAACCGGAGCTGCAGTGACGCGTCACGCGATGACTTTACCAATCAGTAATTGGCTCTTATTTAGAAGGCAGGACTTATTCCGCCATATTGTGTTGCACTTTGATAGTCTTTGCTAATACATTCATTGAAGGCATTTATCCAGTTCTTCGGCATCACATATGAAACCATTGCGATCAACAGATGGAATGTATACTTCTGCTAGGAAATAAGCACTTCTGTGTGAATACAAGCAAGTGCTACTGCATTGATGTGCTGCTAACTTATCTCTGAACTATAAACATGTCAATTTTAATAACTTTAACTAATGCAAGTTTACAATATCACATTATGAATCTTAGCATTCACTATAGAACATTTAATCCTAACAATGGCTGAAATAAATATAAAATATAAAAGCTGAAATCAATATAATTTTACTACAAAAGTTAAAAATTAAATGACTTAAATTAAAACTTAATAAATTAAAGCTAAATATAAATATGAAAAAATAATAAAAATGACAAAAACGAGTTAAATTAAATTAAATTAAAATAAAATAAAAATGAAAGCCAATTAAAAATATGAATATTAGTATATAAATAATTCCTAAAACAACACTGATGTGCACCAGTAGTGAAACAAAAGGGCAATTTGAAAACTTGTAAAAATGTGTTTGTTCAGTTGAGCTCTCACCCCCCATAATTCATTGGGGCTCTGATGGGGGTCCTTCTGATGGGGGTCTCCGCTGTATGTTTACAGGTGTTTAGAAAATGTGTGTTTGTGTGAATGCGCGCGCATTTATAAATGACTAACACAACATATGGTGCTAATGTGACGCTTTTTTTTGCAGCACAAGCATCTTTTCCATTCTCAGCTGTTTTCAGGCAGATCTGACTTAAAGAGAATGGAAACTAATGGTGCCTTCCTTGGGCTTCCACACAAATTACACTGAAAATCACACATTTACTAGAAATGTGCTGAAACCATCAATAATTCCTGCAGACAGAGACAACCATAAAACAAGTAATGAGTAAGAACAAACCATTATTAATGGTCAGGAAGCTATCACAAAACTGTCATCTAGCAGTAATAATAAGACTTATACTCAGGTGGCTTCTGCTGTTCTGATGTTTTAAAAGAACAGTGCACACAAACACAAGTTCAGTCATTATTTATAGACCCTGATGTGTTTGATCTTCTGTGGAAGACACAAGGAAAGGTTTAGCAGAGATTTTCATTCTATAGAATGAAAGTGAATGAAGACCGGTGCTGTCAAGTGCCCAAAAATGACAAAGCAGCACCATAAACAGTCTATGTTACTTGTGCACTACATAATAACCATATTTAGTCACTTTTTATTTGTATGGTGCTTTTGTCATGCATTGAGCTCACAGTGAGCACTCCCAGTTTCCAAAGGAAAAACGTCCAAAATATGTTTAGATGAAGAGGGAGAAAAGCCCAGAGAAGAACCAGATTCAGCTAGAGGAGCCTAAACTGCAATAATTGCACATATGCTAAATATCATTTATACACATAGTAGGTGTAAATGCAACCATGTGTTCGTTTAAAATATCCATTCAAATTATTTCATTTTTTTTAAATTGTAGTCAGGAAAAAATGTAAGGATACTGATGTGTTTGGATAAACGACTACAGTGAATCACCAGACACTACTAACTGTTCAAATGAGGTCAGTAAGATTTTTCTTTTTAAATAATGCTTTTGCTCAGCAAGGATGCATTGAATTGATCAAAAGTTACAGTAAAGACATTTATTACATTTGTTACAAAAGATATCAAATAAATGCAGTTATTTGGAAGTTATATTTACCAAAGATACAGAAAAAAACAGTATCACAGTTTCCACTTAAACATCAAGCAGCACAACTCTTTTCAAAATTGATAATAAGAAATGTTTCTTGAGCATCAAATCAGCATATTAGAATGATTTCTGAAGGATGATGTTGAAGACTGGGGTAATGATGCCGAAAATTCAGCTTTGCCATCATAGAAATAAATTACATTTTATAATATATTCAAATAAAAAACAATTATTTGAAATTGCAAAAAGAATTTCATAATATTACTGATTTTAGAATTTTTCAGCCTTGGTAAAACTTCTTTCAAAAACATAAAACAAAATCTGAACATATTATAGCTTTCTGTGCAAGATAAACAAAACAAAATATTAGAAACTTTTGCCGAAATTACAACATTTCTGCATATTCAAAGTTGTTTTGATCTTCAATCAGTTACGAGACATGAGAATCAATAGTGTTCGTAAACATGGCACAACACATTTCCATGAACAATATTTGAAGATTAAACACTTTTAGGGGGCTTTCACACTGGGCTCGTTTGCTACGAGCCTGAGCGCGATTGTTCCGGCGGCGCCCCCCGCAGCGTTGGTCTGGTTTCACACTCAACTTGATTCTATCGAACCCTGTTGTGTTTGCGTGCATATTACGTCATCGCAAACGTGCATGACACAAACAGAACACGGGTCAAAATATTGTCAATATGTTTTATTAATTCGGTGCTATTATGCACAGCTGAGTGAACAACACAGGTTTACTCTGTGTGTGTGTGTGTGTGTGTGTGTGTGTGTGTGTGTGTGTGTGTGTGTGTGTGTGTGTGTGTGTGTGTGTGTGTGTGTGTGTGTGTGTGTGTGTGTGTGTGTGTGTGTGTGTGTGTGTGTGTGTGTGTGTGGTGTCGCATAAGGTGGTCTTCTGCTTTTTTTTTTTTTTTTTGAGTCCAAGTCCTCTTTTGCATGCGCAGGTCACTTTACTTCCACGAGCGCGCACCCAAGTCCTTATTACTTTCACGCGAACCGCAGCACGGTTCGGGAGTAGCCGAACTCAGGTAGTCTCGGGTTCGGTACCCCAGTGCGCTCCCGGGTCCACATGACAGCGTTCACATTACCGATTTTTCATGTGAACGTGTCCCGTTCCGAACTAAACAACCAGAGTGAAGCCCCCTTATACTCCACTCAAAAAAGGCTTTATATGTGTTTGAAACAACATGAGGGTGAGTAAATAATGACAGATCTTTAAATTTTGGCTGAACTATTCCTTTAACAATCCATTTGTTTATAACATCGTTTTGATGTTCATAAGTCTTAATAAAACTCATTCGAAGTCATTGATACTTTTGGATGTGGTCAATTATTGCTCACTTCAACTCTCCACAACATTTAACCTGATTTCAGGCCATGATGCTGATGTGTCCATTCCAAAATTCAATTAATCAACTGCCGATAAATCTCTCAGTCAGGCCCCTGAAGCTTTGTGAGGGGCCATAATGGTGAAAACGGTGTGGATGACCATAAATAATATTTTCATGCTGAAGGGGAATCATAAATCACATACCCAGACCTGCTCAATCTCGTGTGTGTGTGTGTGTGTGTGTGTGTGTGTGTGTGTGTGTGTGTGTGTGTGTGTGTGTGTGTGTGTGTGTGTGTGTGTGTGTGTGTGTGTGTGTGTGTGTGTGTGTGTGTGTGTGGACCATCAAATTGGTAGGTAGAAGAAAAACGCTTTTTTTCTGTATAACAGAGCAGCTGAAAAATGATTCTCTTTTATGAAATGTTTTTCCGCCATAGCTTAAAAGACTAAACGCTGTTTTCTATTGAGTTATGTTTAAGTATCAACTTTCCTGACTAAAATGTTTCTCCCAAAAGGGCTTATAATAGAAATAAAACAAACAACTGAGCCAATAGTTGACAAAGTTGCAGATACCAGCTCAGATTGTTTTTTGTTTTGTTTTGTTGTTGTTGTTTTGCTCTTCATTTAATCTATTTGCAGCCTAGGAGAAACAACTAAAACAACGGAGATGTTAAAGAGATCTTAACATAATAACTCTTAGCGCTCCACTTTATTATAGCCCATAATACCAACCTGGTACACTTTTTTAGCTCTTCAATGGCCATGTACACACAGTAAAGTTTCAGGAGTGACATCTGCATTTAAATGCGTGAGTGAATCCCCTAAATTATCATTATTGTGTGTGTACGGAACATGACTCACTCCCGAAACTGAGATGATTGACTGAGGCGTTTTGTTTATGCTTCGGTTCCCTACACACTGCATAGAATGTTTATAAATTCAGTTATCACTACCTGCATTTTTTGGGAGATAGATATATACCCTCAAACTAATGCTGTAAGAAACTGGACTGTTAAAGTAATACATTTTCTCTTTATTCTGTCATCCTTTACTCACCCTCATATCATTCTCAACTCGTACACTGTTACTCTGTGAGACACAATCAGAATAGAGCTTGAATTTAGATCTTGACAGTATAAATCACCATTCATTTAGTGATCCAAGAGCTTTTAACCACTGTGCTTCTCCCATTAACAAATACACTGAGTCAGTTCAGATAACGCACCACCTAAATGACAAGTTTCTCATTATCATTTTGGGTAGATTCTGTTCTCTCCAGACACCGCACTAGCCACTAACCAGCCCCAGAGTTCAACATGAATGTGCTGTACGCATCAATCAAACGCTCTTCTTGGATCAGCCCAACAAATTTCACACGTTGTTTCCTCTCGGATCAGATCAGTCTTTGTGTCTGCTCCCAAACCGACGTTCCCTCCTCTCAATGTGGATACTTGATCCTCTTCAACCCCACTCACGACGGTAACGCACCGACATGAAGAATGAAGCAAGCCGTCTGTTTGTGCCGAACCTGAGCTTCCTGGCATGTGAGCGTGGGTAGAACGGATCAACGGACGTACAACTCCGCAGATTACACGGCCCGATTAGAAGTGCTAAGTGCGTTTTGTCAGAATCCTATTTCAGTGGAGACAGAGAGGGAATCATTGAGGAAAACCGGCAGCTATTCCTCACTCCTGCCGTCACCACCGTGCAACCTGATCCATCTTACGCATCCAGACTGTGTGTGTGTGTGTGTGTGTGTGTGTGTGTGTGTGTGTGTGTGTCCGAGAGGGGCATTTGGAGTTTAATGGATTTAAGGTCTGTTTCTGCGAGTATCCTTCTCTGGGGACGGTTTGGTTTTTGAGGTGGGGTTATTGTGGGAAGCTATGCTCAACTTTTCTCACTTAACTGGTTTGAGCTTTTAAACAGGAAGAGACAGTGGGCAACGATAATCTTGGGGAGAAACAAACTAAATGTTGTAACGTGACTAGTAGATTTGCAGTTGCATGACAGTCCTTCTGGTTTCAAAATACTAGTAACAACTAAAAAACAGCTAGCTATTTTTTTTTCAACAAGCAGCAGTGCAGCGCAACAAAATTATTATAATTTTTTTTTACATCACATTGTTGAGCACTGAGGAGATGAAGTAATGAAAATATCTCTCTCACTGAAATAGCGTTGAAAAGTCTGATTCATTTTGGCAGTTAGTTCATTTAAACGGTTCATTCATATTCTAGCTGCATCCCAATTCATAAGCAGAGTCCAAATTCAGAGGATGCATCCTTCAAGAACGGATCTGTTGTTACCTTCATTGCAGGGGAAACGAAAGCCATAGGCCTATTTGGAGGCCGCATTTCAGTCCCTTTTTTAAGGAAGGAGCCTTCGTTGCGCAGTGTGACCCAATCGGCCTTCGAAACAAATGAGTGCAGCACACACAAAGAAGATCAGTTAATATAACGTTACTGTGGTAAAACAAATAATTCTAAATGTGGAGTTTTATATTTATAACATATGATACAGTTAAGCAACATCGCACGACCAAGAGTGGGTGCTCTCTTCCTGAATACCATCACGATTGAAAATGTCACACTGATTTCCTACGACATTTCAATAAACAAGTACTTTACATTACATTAGTACTTACATTTTAGACGCAATATTGACTGTTTTTGTTCTATTTCAGCAGCGAAAATAGTTCAAAACAAAGATCACAGCAGAACCATAGCATCTCACAGCAAGACGTGTTTCATTACTAAATGATTCAGCGTTTTGAACGAATCGGTTGAGTCAAAGATTCATAAACAACTGCCTCATTCTTGAATGCATCAGCCATCTGAGCGAATCGTCTAAATGATTCAATGATTCACTCATTAAGACGATCACTTGCTGACACCTACTGGTGGTTTAGTTTCATGTTTAAAAGTATATATTTTGTCCAATATTTTTTATTTGTATATATTCAAAAAATATTTAAAACAATCTCATGACATTATTTAATGCAGTTGTAATTTTTCATAGTAGATTATTTATTTTGATTGGTAAGAGCCCTATAAGTGTCTTTTTATTCTAAATTAATTTATTTATACATTTTAAGAATTTTAAATGAAAGATGAAGCATACATTAAAAAAGATTAGGGGAAAATGCCTTGGGGTAAATATCACAAAAATATATTTACACCACAAAAAAATCTTGTTTTTTTCCAGACAAGCAACTAGGACAAGTGAATGACTGATTTACTTGTCCGAAGGACAAGCACATGACAAGGCTTACTGTTGAGCCTGTTTAGCACATTATGTTTTATACAATACACATTACTGACCTTAGCAACTGTGGTCGTCAAGTATCAGACAAACGTTTGCTCCTTTCTACTGTAAGTCTAAGGAGGATCTGTGTGTTTGGACAATTGTCAAAAAATATGATAGAAATTCCCTTCAAATAAAAGCATTACGAAATACAAAACAAAATGACTGCCGGCATGTGTATAATAGCAATGCATTTTCCAATCACAATAATGTGTAATTTCTCTATTTCTTTAATGAAAAACGACAGATAAAAATGCCATACACAATGTCAAATGTCAATCACATAAGAATAACACCAGTTAAATTTTTACCACTTTATCAACACATTTTACTGAAAATCATGCCGGATGTGGAACAGACTACTTTATCAAAAGGCTAACCTGACTGTATCTGAACTACTTTAAATTATGAGCAGCTTGTAGCTTGGCAAGCTTAGGTTTCGAAGCAGCTTCCCCAACACTGGTGGGAAAAGAGAGAGAAGACTCTGGCAGGCCAGCTGAAAGGCCTCCGACAGACATGAGTGCAGAGGAAAGAATTTTCCCCGCAAATCTGGCACTTTTTTCGCCTATTGGTCTATCGCCTGACTGACAGACTGACTGACTTGCAGACACCAGGTGCTGGGGGAAACCGCATTGCTAATGCACCTGGAGCTTTTTTACAGCAGAGACAAGATCGCTAGAGTCCAACCGCATGCCTGAAACACACAAGCGCGCCCACATATCAAGACCCTTGCATACCCACCAACCTTTCTTTCATTTTCAACTCCCGTTTTTTCCCCTATATGAACTGGTTTTGGTTACTTAAATTCCCAGATACTGGCATATGGAAAAAATCTACTTGTCAAGTCTGCCGGTGGTCTTCTCATCCTCGGGTTATGTAATATTCATAGTACACAAAGTCAAAAGCAAAAACAGTGGACTTGAACGATGTTGAACCTAGCAAAAAGTTCAAGGGGACTTTAAGTCTGGATCTAATGTAATCAGCCACGAACTAGGGTAGCGTACAACTGGAAATTCCATAAATTGTTTTGGTTGGCCCATAGGATTGTATATATCCACACACATGGACACACAAACCCGGATTTTTGGATAATTGCATCTTCATTTCAAAGGGTAAACTACAAATCCAATAATGCAATATGCTTAGACAAAACTTCCTGCCTCGGAATATGAAAACCTGCAGATGCTGGAGGCATTCAGAGACTCAGAGGGAACAGAAGAGGCCGTTTTCAAATATGCGAATTCCTTTCGGCAAGAAAAATCCATAATCCTGGCAAAGAAAAACCCAAGGGGCTGGAAAATATGCACGGTATTATTAATGTACGTGAGCAGGCCAACAGAATACTTGCTTTCTTACTGGTAGTATTTCAACAGCTAAGCAGCACGTTCCAACAGGAGTTTACCACCATTTACCAGTGCGATAAAGGCATTAAAGAGCAAAACAGCGGAGCTATCTCTCTCCCAATATCTTTCAACGCTGATTCAAAGATGAAGACATCAAAGACTTACATGGAGTCATAAAGGTTTCAATGAAACACTTGATTTACAGACTTGACAACTCTTGAATCTTAAGCGGTCCTGGAGGGAAGAGGAAGATGGGAGCATCCGAGCGTGAGATTATGATAACAGACTCCTGGAGCACAGTGGTTCACCACTGGTGAGTTGTGACCCAAAAGAGATTCACAGGTTTGTTTCTACAGAGCAATGCCGAATGCAAATAATAAAATGCAACTAAACATATAATTGTGCATAGTTGAGAGAGTGAAATAAATCCACTTTTTAAAATTATGTCAAATGATGTATGTCCAACAAAAATGTACAGTATTTTATCTGTCACTTGTAAGAACATTGGACAGGTTTTAGTTTATCATGAAGGGTCACCACTTGATAGTCAACCTAGAATCTGTGTGCTTGTAAATCCACTTTAGAAACAGTAGTATAGCATGTAGAAATCGTAAAGGTCTCTGGGTGAAAAAGAGGTTAAACTGAGCATTTATTCCACAGCAGTGTAACTGACTGCATAAATAGACCACTTTTCCCACTAGCACCCACAATTTGACTAAATTAAATCCCTGAAGAGCTACGAACTGAACTAAAATGACCTCTAAATCAATGGGGCTTGCCACACTTGACACGGTTAAGCCCAGCACATTTCAGCGCAGCGATGTCTCACCTTGGATGGTTTGGCACAATTTCGGGCTGCTGTCTGCAGCAGTAGCAGGTCCATCCGATGAAGAATGTATTTCCCGGATCACTCGGTGTTCCCAGCCAGAGAAGGAATCCGCAGCCTGGCCCACTGGCGTGATGAACAGTCTTTCCTCTTCAGTTTGAACCAGGCCAGTCTGCAAGAAAACACATGAGGTGGAACAATCAATAACGGCAGATGAGAAAGCCTTTATCTGGATAGAATTTGTAACTTTGGAGGCAATCTGTGAATGCTCAGAATGTTCAGAAAGCTGTCCAGTAAGATATTAAGGATATTTTAAAAAGTCATGTTTTTCAAAAGTAAAAAAAGTTATTAAGTATTTATATTTTTTATTATTTATTTATAAAGAATTTTTATTGTTAGTTTTTTGCTATATATTAATTAATATATTTTAATTATAATTTGAATTAGGCTAATTTTAATTACTTTAATAAGCAGGTTCTGCACATACTGAAAACATTAACAAGTAGAAATGTAGATATAATAGAAAATGACTGCACTTCCTGAACAGACAGCTCATATTTCATCAGCTTTACTTGATTTGAATTGGATTTTTTTTTAATCATATGTCTGAACAAAGCCACATCTACAAAGCTTTTAAAAAAACTCTCGTGAAATCACTATAAAATTAGTCCATGTGACTAAGACTTATGAAGTCACATGATACCTTAATGTGAGAAACAGACATTTAAGATAATATGGACTATGAACTGCTGATGTACAGTAAATAATGACATAACTTTAATTTTAGGTAAACTATTCCTTTAAAATTTGCATAGAGAATCTCAGATGATGTGCTTCAGGAGGAAGCTGATGTGTTTTCTATACCAGCAAACCCAGGATCATTCATCATGAGCCCCTCTGAGGATCTCCCATATACGAAGCCTTGTTTCCCCTCCATCTGACCGTGCCACCCCTCGTGGCTTCAAGGGCACAAAGATGTGAAATGTGATAATAATTTATCTCCTTTTGCCAAGGCCCAAAACTACAAAGTCAGCATAAAATCCGGAAACAGCGTTCAGTCAAGCGGAATAGTCCGGATTGACGCTGCATCCAAGCAGCTCAACAGAACCTTCGCTGGAGAAAAGAGTGGAAAATGCACATGGATGGAGGTGAGGCAGATGTGCATAAAGCCCCAGGCGGGTGGAGGAGGAAAAGAACATGGGAGTGCTGACAGGAAGTTGCCCATAGAGGCTGTAAAACATACACTTTCATCACAACATGTACAGACAAACCCCACATGTACCAGGTTAAACAAAGTACAGTTACATATGGCTACACTCCGAGGAAAGATAGAGCAGTAAAAATGGTCCGAAATGACATTAACAGGCAGGAAAACCTTGTCCTCTCAAACTTCAACATTGTTTAAACAAGATTACTAAGTAGAAGTTAGAAGAAGTAGACTCTGCGCATAAGGTGTCTTTTCAAAGCCTAGTGAGCTCCCTACGTAGACAGCAACCTTCTTTTGCACAAAATCAACAGTTGCATTATATGCATTCTTCAATGAGTAGGGATTCCCACAATGCATTGCAACAAGATCCGTGTCGGCGCCAATAGCCTTGTGGGCAGTTGCGATTCGGGCGTCCCGGGTTCGAGGACCTTTCCCGGTCCTGTCCCCCTCTCTCTCTCCAACTTTGCTTCCTGTCAACTAACTGCCTATCGTGATAAAGGGCAAAAACGACAAAACAAACAAACAAACAAAATCTGTGGAAAAATGTTATCCAAAATGGTAACTATAACATAAATATGCTTTAAATCAATTAATATGTAGCCTAAAAGTATCTAAGGGTACATTTACACAACAACGATATACTAAAAACAGAAAATAAATTCCTTCACGTTTTTTGCACACAGCCGGCAACGTTGTCAAAACAATCACCATTTACACGGATTTGCGAAAACAACAAAAAACGCTGTATTATTCATGCCAGGCCAGTAGTTGTCGATGTCTCTTTGTAAAGAAACACTACCTACATGCCTTTAGACTGAACACATAATAAGTATGCGAATTATGTCACCATTTTCACACATTTGTGTTTTCATAGTTTACACAGAGACGATTTCGATTTCACAAACTTGCACTTTGAAACCCATTTTCCAAAGTTTCAAGTTTTAAGGCCCCCAACATGACATAGCCTAGTTGTGTAAATGAACGCCCAAAACGCATAAAACGTTTAAAGCTTTTAGTTGAAAACAGTGTTATGTAAAAACAGCAAACAAATCATTGTTAACCAGAAAATTTTGCTTATTTAGGACAGCATACTACCATTCAAAAGTTTAGGGTTGGTATGATTTTTTCATGTTTTTGAAAATGAAAATGTAAAAAATAGCTTGAAAACTGGACAGCATTTCCACCATCCAAAATGATATTTCCTTGCGGCGAGAGAACTGCTCGCGTCACTGACAGCTGTCAGATGGGGCTAGTTAAAACACACAGCTGATCTTCGACTTATCTGCAAGACTGTTGAGAGCTTCACATCTGCTCACGGTCAGTCTCACTTTAGGTGTCAAAAATGTCTGACCCTTCTCGTCACATGTGGATAGAACATTTACAGTAACAATGAGCTCATTTTCCACATAGCATACAGAGGGTCAGGGTGGTCAGTTGTCCGTTAACCGAACTGTCAGTCAGTGAGGTTTATCAATAAGTTTGGTCAGAATACATCAAAGACCACAAACCCTGGCCAATCAGATGACTGAAAAAACCTGCACTCTAATCAGATTAATTGACAGCTTGAGATAATGGAGAGCCACGTTCCTTTCAGGCGTTTGATTGATGGCATTTCAAAAGGAAGTTTGAAAGATGGAATGATCGTAATGGGACCAAAGTCAGGGAAACTCTTTCTCAAACAAACAACTCTCCCATGGGTGGGCCTGGAATGCTCACAACCACAAGTCAAATAACCACCACATATTCAAAGTGTGGTCGGGTGTATCTCACAAAAACATGTCAATGTCACATTTCAACTCAAAATCAGAAGATAAATAATAAGAAATGTAAGCCTGTTTTTAGGACCATTAAGAATTAAATGCATTTCACAACATTTAAGCACATATCCTTTCTTCTAATATGTAATATTAATTCTAATTTATTCTAATAATTTTTTTTAAAGCACCTATATTGTTAGTTCTCTACTCACTGGAAGTGTCAAAAAAAGATTTCACGTCTGTTTTGTTTTCACGTCAAAATGTCGCAAAAGCAATTTCATAAAACTCTATTAACCAGAAAAATTTTGCTTATTTTGGATAGCATACACTATTGTTCAATTGTTTTGAAAAAAGTATCTTATGCTCACCAAGACTGCATTTATTTGATCAAAAATACAGTAAAAACTGTAATATTATGAACTATTTTTATTATTATTATTCATTTAAATTATCTATTTTAATATATTTAGAAATGTAATTTATTCCTGTGATGTCAAAGCTGAATTTTCAGCATCATTACTCCAGTCTGCAGTGTCACATGATCCTTCAGAAATCATTCTAATATGCTGATTTGATGCTCAAGAAACGCTAAAAACTGTTATTTTCATTATTAATAAAAATTCCGAATTTTTCGATAAATTAAAGGACTTTAATTTTCTTTAAGCAAAATCAGGTTTCTTGTTACTAAAAACACATTCTTGCCTTTCCAGCAGTGACAATATCCCAACAACTTGAACTCCACTCACCAGTCCACCACAAGCATCCAATGAGGCGAAAGAGTCAGTGTGATTGAGAACGGCTCCGGTATAGAAACACCGCCGAACCTTTAGAACAGGCTCATGCTGAACGCTGCCCTCCTCGCTCCTCTCCTCCATCAAAAACCCCTCGGCGAGGAAAGAGTCGTCTCTATGGAGCTGCAAGTAGAGTTCCTTTCCGAAAGCAGGCAGCCGTAGAAACAGGTGGTCCTCCTGCTGATGGTCCGAGCGTCGTCTGCGACCTCTGCTCCACCTGTAGGTTCCCTGGAGCAGGTGCACCTCGTCTGGACGCAGCTCCTGCGGAACGACCACATCTGTCTCGTACATGGCAGATTGCGCTAAAGGACATGCAACACGCTGTTATTTGAAAAGCAGTGCAAAGTGAATAGTCACGTCAGGGATCCCAAAAAAACTATTTCCATGACTTTTCCATGACCTTCCCAGCCGATTACTGGATAAGGATTAAACTCAATGTCATGCAATTAAATATTTTAGTGCTGAGCATAACCAGAAACATTTACATTCACTATCGTCATTTCTATAATTTAAAAAAAAGAAGATTTGAATCATTTCCATGACTTTCCCAGACCTAAAAAAAAACTATTTTAAAATCCCCTAACATTTCTAAGTTCTGTGGGAACTCTTTATGACAGTAAAAAATGCCCAACTTTTAGCTTTATAAGTTACCGTTTAGTTTACAAGTCTGTCTGCAGTTAGTTAAAGAAGGATACACGTCAGGGGGGATAAAGTTGTTAAAACAATAAACATGGAAATAGAGGGTATAGAAACCACTGAACAGTTCATTAAAAAAATGAAGTAACGAAGTGCACAGAACCATAAGAAGCACACACTCAAAACCAAGTAGGCTGCCTACCTAGACAGCGTTTTTGTGCATCATACAGTTGCATGAGCTCACGTGCTCTCTCAGCACTCTGTGATGTAACATTAACTCTTTGCCAAGAGAGTTTTTGTGCCCATAATGCCTAAAAATGCTTTTAGCGTTGCTTTCTAGGAAAGTAGCTCACTGGAGTACAAAAGACACACTATCTGTCTGCCTACCTAGACAGTATTTATTGGGCATCATACAATTGCGTTAGCTCAACATGCACTCTCGGGGAAAAGATATTGCCTAAAATGATTTTGAAATGGAATCTAAAATGCCTACATGAGAATGTGACTTGTGTAATAAGATGATTATCTATACAGCATTTTGTGCAACATACAGTTGCATGGACACTCTCATTGAAGTGAAACATCTAAAAGATGCCCCCAAAAACTGTCTAGTTAGGCAGCTGACTACACAGAGAATGTGACCTCTAGTAAGCTGACTATCCAGGCAGCCTTTTTGGCATCATACCGTAGCATGAGCTCACATGCACTCTCAGCACTCTGTGATGTAACATCCACTCTGCCAAAAGAGCGCACGTGACGTCACATCATTTCTTTCCGATTATGACGCCCCAAAAAAGCTGTCTAGGTAACTTAGGTAACTTAGCGCACTTGGTTTTGAGACACAACATCTTGAAATGTAACCTGGGTGGTAAGCTCTATATGGCTCTTAGTCTTAGATAAACAATTTCATCTTAATTGAAACAACATGACTGAAACATTTTTGTAAGCAGCAGGAAAAATATGCAGTTTGCAGTTAAAAATGATATAAACCAGTCGAGGAGACTGGTTTAGTACAGTCGCCGTCGTTTAGTAACTTACACGTTAAATGATCCAGACGAAAAAATTACCATGGTAACCGCAGTTTCCGCCGTTATCTTGACTAACGTTACTGCAAAATAATGAGTTAATACGGGAATAGTGTAGAAGCTCTTAGTTAATTTCTGCCATATTATTATTTATTTTTTTGTCCAGCATCTACAGCTGTAGTAATATTGGTACATAGCCTGAAACTGGTAACCATGGTGAATTTCTGTCAGGAGTATCGCAGGTGCTGCAGTCTTACCTGATATTGCCTTCAGTCCAATGCAAAAGAGAATTAAAGACAAGAAAAGCCGTAGAGTGTTATTGCCGTGCATTATTATAAGTAATATATCGTAGAGAAACAGTCTGTGTGAAGAGAGTAGGCAGTGTGCGCTGGCGGAACAGCAACAGCGGACTGACGCGAAGTTTCAGAAAGTTTAATTACAGCAGACGGGGAACTCAACTTCAGGCAAAAGCCCCGCCTCCCAACACAGACTGCGTTCGGATTCGTCGATTTGATCTATGTAAATAGATTCCTGCAGCGTCATTGGCTATTGGTTCTGTCAGTCTGAAAAGAGGGCCGGGACAGTGCACGCTGTCCCACACATCTATTGAAACAGAGGGACAGGCAAATCAGCCTGTAGCTGTTAGGTGAAGAAAACGTATTAAATCCTACAGTAGGGTAAAGAAGAACTTGGTAGTAAGCTTTCATTTGTCCGTTTTTGGCACATTCTCTGCTGAACAAAAACATCTTAAACCAGCCTAAGCTAAAACAATTCTCTCTAGCTTGTCTCGCAACTTTGACAAAATGATGATCAGATTAAACTTAAGCTCACCAAACCCCTCTAATCAACCAACCAATGGCTGAGAGACAAGCAAACCAATTTAAGGTGGTTTGCTTGTCTAGGTTTTAGATGGGTTTTGGTTATTTGTCATCTGGTCAATCAGCTAAACCAGCCGAACAGCTCAATCCTTCTGGCCGGGGCAGGAGACCAGCAAAATCATTTAAATTCAACTAAGGGCTGCAAAACCACCTTAAACTTGTCACCTTAAACGTTGCAATCGGAAACCTCAAATCAGAATAACTGCACATAAAAGAGATCTGCACAGGCCAGGGTAATTTCAATACTTTGAACCGCATTTCACTTCATAATCAAAACCACATAAAGAAATGCAAATAACATCCTGTCAAAGAGACAAAAAAAAAAATCTATCCCTTTGTGTTGGTCCCAATGTTAGACATTCTTATATTGAGTTCTTATATGAGAGGATACCATCTCCGTGGCGTATGCTGGCATTGCCTGTAAGTGTACCTCATCAGTTTTAGAAGTAACAGATGTGATGTGTTATTACTAATGCAGAGCATGTGCAGACCTGGATAACATTATGGGAGAGTATCGATTTAAGTACTGGATGATTATTATATACTGAGCTGAAAATTATCGTTTTGAATGTAAGTTATAGTTGTCAACACACAGATAAAGCAGTGGGGTGGGGTGGGGTGGGGTGGAATGCATTGTAGCCCATTTACAGTCATTAAAGGGCCAAAAATATGTGAGTTATGTGTGCAAGTCATGTGATTAAACACAAAAATGCATTTTGTGTTTTGCATGTGTGACCTTTACAATTCGCCTTGTTTTAATATTCAGTTAGAAAACTGAAACAAAACATTATTTAAATGTCCTTTATTTAGCATATTAAATTAAATACAGTGCATAAGGGAGTTATGCACTAAACTGTTTGAGAAGTTCTGCAACTATTAAATAAAAGAGCATTTGAGTTGCTATGCAGATAGGATGTCAGTTGCTAGGGCATTATGTGGTTTCTATGCAGTTGTCTTACAAAACACCACTAATTCGTATCTAAAAACAGGAAAAAGGCTTAGTGTAGAGATGCACTGAACAAACCTTTGGTGTGAGAATCTACTCATTCATTTTGTGGATTCTCTTACAACAGTAAGAGCAATAGAAAAACTCATTTATCAGCAGTCCGTACCCTGAGAACGGCGCTCTTGTGAGTGGATAAAGTTCATTAGAGTAGGTCAGCAGAGGCTTTAATCCTATTTCAAGTGCTTTGATTTCTCATTCCTCTTTGCCAAAGTACCACAGAAGAATTACTGCTTCCTGTGGATAGCGGGGCACAGCCAAGTGGCCCGTAATGAGCGATGGTCATGGCAAAATGATCTAGGCTGGATACAGTGGTGCTATGATGATATCTGAGAGCACAGAGTGCAGAATTGATAGCAAAATAAGTCTGCTGATTGTAGTGTGAATGTACAGTGTACAGCAGTAATAAATGCACTGATAATCACTGAACCACCCAGAACACCCTTGCAAAAAAAAAAAGGGAAAAAAATGAACAATTTGAACAACCGTTCTTGTCTTAGGACAACTTTGTTGATCCACTTCAAATGTTGACTATGAACAACAGTACTGGTGATGCTAACAAACACTATTAATGATAATCATGTTTAGGAGGAGAAGCGTTGTTCTTATGTAAGCAGAGCAAAATATCACCTGCATGACAACAACACGATTCCGGGTAACCCAGATCCTTACAGTCATCCCTGAAAAGACTTTACCAGATTTACAAGACAGCAGTGATTTATGAACACAAGCACAATAATGAATGCAAGTATTGTGACACTGTTTTGACACTATTATGAGTTGACACTGTAGAACACAGGTTGTGTGCTTTATTGCAGAGGTCAAGAGTGTGGTCAACTGCTCCATCTAGAGGCAGTACACTAAACAAAGAACTTGTTCAGTCGGAGAGAGTTTTAAAAGGCAGTTTGTTCGGTTTCATTATGCCATTAAGCTGCTTGACTGCCCTTTACACACATTGATTTTAAAGGGACAGTTCACCCAAAAATTTCAAATGCATTTATGTTGTCTCGGTCATGACTCACGGTCATGTTGCTTGAAATTTGTAAATGAGATTTAATAGTTAGGACAGAAGGTAGGAAGATTTAGCCACTTCTTTGTAGAGAAATGAGCAACTTGAATATTTTCTTTGTGTTGCATTAAATGCAAAATATATCTATAAGACGACATATAAAATATAATCGGTTGTAAAAATTAAATAAAAAGTAAAGTGGAAATTTAAACCTAAAATATTTTAAACTGGGGGTTCATTGAACATATAGGGGAGAAATAAAATCATGAAATTTATTTAAATGAACATTAAATAAAGATCAAATTATAAGCATTATAATATTGTATACTGAAATATTAGATCTTTATTACAATACATTTTGAATTAAACAATTTTAAAAAATACTTCAATTAAACCTTTAACTTTTCAGTGTAGAAAACAGTAAATGCATAAATTCTCAAAACCATCTCTGCTGATCTTTGGATCTTTGCATCGCCCCAGAGAAACAACAATTATTTGTCATACACACACACACACACACACACACACACACATGGCAAAGGCCTGAACTCATTCATTTCAATTCATTCTTTATCATTCTCTCATACACAGCCTAAAACACACACCAAATCAGTCACTCACAGATGTGAATATATTCAACAACCAGTTCATAAATGTCAATAAGACATATTAAACATATAAAATCTCAAATTTACCACATACAGCATTCAGATATACGTAGTTTTAAGTCACATACATAATATCTTATGAAAACATGTCTACACTAAACACCAGCAGAGCATCAAAACTTTTGGATGGATGGAATGCCTTCTATTCAAATTTGCATTTATTTTGTATATTTCATATTTATGCACTTCATTTACATATTTAATAAATTAGATTGTGCAGACCAGTGTGAAAATCATTTCACAATTCTTTAAAATTATAATTCAATAAATTCCGCTTCCTGTTATTCCAATTCAACTTCCTGTGGATGAACTTCAAATTGATGAACTGAAAGGCATGCAGCTAATTCCTAAATTCTGAGATTTGTGAAGCAAGTAAGATTAAAGGTTAAACACCTTCAAAACTAACTAATTTAATAAAACCACTTCTGGTTTTGTGGCACACACATCTGAAGGTGACTATTAAACCCCTGAATGACTGAAAGTCCTTCATTTTTAATGACAGCTGGTGATTTGAGTTGAGAAGAAGGCCATGTGGAGACTGCCATTGGGAGCGCAGATTCAGAGTACGCAATACGCATAGAAATGCATACGAGAAAACAGCAGTGCAGAGACTCCGTGACCTCCAGCAATCAGAAGTTAATGGAAATAACTTGCATTGACAAAAAAAGATGTTACTGCAGTGTGAACACCAATAAGCCACAATGTTGGACACATCCAATGTAGACATAGTAAAAGAAGTTAAGAACTATAAGAAAACGTCAGCTGTCCACGAGCCCCAGCTCCAGCGTCCAGAGGTTAAAGTGATACAAGGGTAGATGTTATTCTTCAAAATCACCCGCAAGAAATGCACTCTTGAGATTTTATTTTAGTCCTTTATAGAGGCAGAGGTTGATGTAAAACTCAGCAGCACGGCAGATGAAGCCTCGGTGGACGATGCCAGACGGCGAGGGCAGCCAGTGTGACGTGATCTTTGAGCTTCAAAAACAATGAGGAGTCTATTAAATCTTACAAGGGGTTTCTTTTTCTTTGTGCAGTGTTCTTTCATAATTACCCATGTGATCCTGTGCCACAATAAAAAAGTTCTTAGTTAAAAGGGGGAAAATAGGTTTAAAGCAGCCAAGACACACAGCGCCTCGCCTCCAGTGAAGCCGAGTGGAGAAAAAAAAAAGAAGGTTTTTCAGTGTTATTAAAAGATGCAATTTGTTTTGACGGGTCTCTGGCATATTATGTGGAAATAAATCCAAATTATGTTTTTGGCTCCTCACATCCCTGAGGCCAATTCAAAGTCATTCACAGTTTAAGGAAAGATGTGTCAGTGATGATTAGCTCCGCCTCCTCTACAGCCATTGGTCACTTTCACATGTCCGTCATCGGTCACACTGGTTTCCCCGTCCTCTTCCTCGTCTTCTTCATTGTCACTTCTCTCATCTTTGGTTAACTATCAAGAAAGATAGAACATTTTAAAATTATAAAGAACATTTTAAAAATAATAATAATTTATAGCGAACAACATATAACACTCCTTTATTTCTAAGCCGAACTTGAAAAAGAAAATTTGAGTGGTGTTTACCCATGCAAAACTATCTTAGGGTGTTGTGGGTGGTTGCCAGGGTGTTGCTATGTGGTCTGAGTAGTTTATACATGCCACAGTTTAATAAGTAACACTAACAGATACAACTTTTGTTTTAATACCGTATTGTATTAATAAATGTTAAAATTAACAGAGATTGATGAATGCTTTAGAAGTATTGGTAACACTTAGGGGTGTGCATAAGACTGACATGACACCTTCGTAATCATGACATGACACATTTCATGAATATGGAGGAGGTTTTATGCATGTTTATGACAACTGTCATTAAGTGTAATTTGCTCAATTATGACATTTTTAATGCAAATATGACATTGTTTGAGATGTCTTTATGACAACTTGACATAAACCAATACATCATAACCTGTCAGTGTCGACAACTTGACAATACCAAGACAACATAAATTGTCATAAACGTGACAGCAGATTAATTATCAAACTTAAGAAACCACTTAGCTTTATGGGTTAACATGACAATATTTTTCATTTGAATGACAAATTCAATTTGTACCACTGTAGTTGAGGTCAATAAAAATATTCCTGACACAGTTATAATGGCCTCATGACAGCCAATGTCAAAACCAATCACATGACACTTTAATGTAAAGTTAACCCATAAAGCTAAGTGGGTTTTTAAGTTTGATCATTAATCATTTTCAGACATATTTATGACAGGTTATGTTGTATTGTTGTCATAAACATGCATAAAACCTGTGAAGATGTGTTATGCATGATTATGAAGGTGTCATGTCAGGCTTATGCACACCCCTTCAACTAAAGTGTTACCGGAGTATTTTTCCATGGTTAGTTCATGTTATTTAATGTAGTTAACCACGAATGGAGCCTTACTGTTTAATACTTACATTTACAGGTTGAAATCAATAACCAAAAGTATGTTGCATAATAATAATAATCTTTATTTTATATAGCACTTTTAAAGCAGCTTCTTAAGGCACTTTAAACAATAAAAATATAAGGGGAAAAAATTAATAAACACACAGATAGAAATACAAAACGTACAAAAAACACTGGATTACAAAATAGTTAAAACCATCAAGAAAAAGCTAGACTTTTTAGGTTAGATTTAAAAATGCTTACATTTTTTGCATGTCTAATATGAGAAATGAGTGCGTTCCAGAGTCTAGGAATATAGGAAGAGAAAGCCCTGTCCTCTACAGATCACAAAAGTGTCTGTGGAACAGCTTGACGCTAAGAAATATATAAAGTTTAAAAGCATAGACAGATACTGAGGGGCCAGACCATGCAGTGCCTTATATGTGAGCATAAGATCTTCAAACCTGACTGGAAGCCAGTGCAAGGTCTGTTGCATACGTTTATTGATCCTTAGCTTAGGAAATATTTAAAAATCAAACAATAAGCAAGCAGATCTTTGAACTTCCTGTACTTTGCAAAAAACAAAAATGAAAACCACAACATCTGAAATCTGAAAATACAGCCGGTCTTAAAACATTAAACTAACGAGCCATTTAGAAACCAGACGAGCAAGTACACAATCCATCATCCATAGTAAATGAATCCGAACAGTCTGATGTGCACCGAATCACGAATAATTACAGTAGGTCCCTTCGAGCAACAGGCTGCAGGTACACAGAGCAGAGAAGCGATTGAATGTTGCATCCCTCATCCGCTCTGCATTTGCGAGAGATCGTGTACGCTGCCAGTGCAATCACTCTCAAATTATGACTCACCTTTTTCAATAGACTGAGCTGGAGTGAAAACAATGGAGCACTAAACACAGGCTGGCAGGGCTTATTTTAATCAGAAAGCGAGTGCAATGGGAAATAACAGAACAACGGCGCAGACCTGGACAACTCAGTCACCGTTACAAGCTCGTGTCATCATTTGTGTTTGGAGTATAATTCATGCAGAATGGCTTTGCCTGTAACTGCCAATAAAGGCATAGGCCTTTGCTTCACATTAATTAAGGCAGTGTTTCCTACAGGATCTAGCATGTACTAATGTACGCTACATGGATTTAATATCAATGATTTTTCAGGTGTAAATTGGTTGTAAAATGCAGTTGTCGCTCTCATAGATTACCAAACTGACAAACTGGAGACAACCATATTTAACGGCAGTGTTGATCTCTATTGGCGCTCATTTAGCACATAATTATTAAACGCAGCATAAGTAGCCTACAATTGTGTTCCTGGGCTGTACCAACCAACACTGGTATAACCAGCATTATGGGATTGTAACTAGACCGGTAAAGCCAGAAATTATGCAATGATAAATCACACTAACATTTAAGTTTGACAATAAATGAAAACCACCGTGTCATAACTGTACCAGCTCACAAGGCAACCGACAACTTTTCTTCAAAACAGCTTTAGTCAGGAACAGGTCCACATGAGATGTCCATCAATGTCTGACTGCATACATGTCAGTTTTATGACTTGTTAAAAGTTCATTTAGACGGTCTCAGTTCTGTCAGTTGAGATGATTGACAACTAGCCGAGGGTGGAGAGGTAATAGTGTTAATGGTATTTGTTAGTGACACATGGCCTACGGGCTGCATAGATGAACCTCATTACTTGTTTTACTATTATTTGAGAGTCATTCAGATCTGCTGCGCCTGGAACCATTTTATAAATGGCTTTATAATGTATTCAGGGCTTTTCACGCAACACTTAACCCCAGGTTAATGTCTTTTTAACCCTGGGTAAAGCAATGTTTCTCACTTGTAATTTTGAAAGGGGTTAGCGATGCTTTTAACCCTGGGTTATAAAGATCTGCAACCAACTGCAGTGCCAAAGGTATAAAGTGCTAAAATGTTATGGCGAGTTGTTTAGCAACAGACAATTATCATAATCTGCCTCAATAGATATTCATGAGCTTTGTACAATCAGAGAAACTTTCACATGCTGTTTTGTATTAAACATCTTGAAAGGTGATACTGCAAGTTCATCAGCATTTCACTTTTTTGTCCTTGTATTTGTACCATGTTTCAGAAGACCCAAGACAGATTCATGTCACAACTTTTACAGATGCACAAGCAAATATAAACAGAAATCACATACAGTAGCTTATTTGTCAAATCAATGTTATTAACTGCATACATTTTGATTTAAAAAAAAACTGTAAAACCAGGGTTTACAAACGTACAGTGAGAAATCTCTAAATATGACCAAATATTGCATAAGTATACTTACCAAGCATACTTTGTTACAAAAATATAAATGATGTGAGAAATGGAACAAATCTATATTACATGAGCGTGAATTGAAACAAATAAAACCTTCCCAAATGTAAATGTAGATCAACTTACACTTCCGAAAAGGAACATCTTCACCATACGTAGAATCAGATACGCCCAGAATATGTGGAGCATCAACAGGACGACAAGCATGAAGTTAAAAAAGTAGTATCCAAAGAATGGTGGGTAATAGTCAGTCGGGTAAACCCATGTGCAGTGAATGATCCTGGTATAAAAATACACAAGACAACAGAGATTTTTACAACTTTTCGTAATAGAAGTTATGTAAACTACGCCTGAGACTCTTTATAAGAACTTAAAGATGTAAATAATAGTCACACACAAAATTCTCACCAAAATGGAAAGATTATGATTCGCGTGGCTATGAAGATAGCAGCAAATACCACAAAGATGCTGTTGCAAATTTTTTCACATTTGGCATAGTTGAAGATCTTAGCGGACTGCAGAGAAATAACACACACACACAAAAAATATTTATCCATGCACATCTTCTTTTTTTCTTTTTTTCATGTGCCCTCCTGATCTTTAATCAAAATAACTTCCCCTCCCTCTAGCATCTCTTCTCTTCTCTGATTATGTGTTTACTGGTGTGAGGGCGGGACAACCTGTCACTCACATGAGATCCACCAATAGCAAACCACAACCATCCAACTATCCAATCAATTCCCCATGGACAAAACCAAGTCCCACCATACTTTTTTTTTTCATGTTCCAGAAGCCATCTCATTCAGATATACCTCACAGAGAAGAAAAGACTATCGTAACACTTCCATTTCATGGCGATTTTTACTACTGACATTTATAAAAATTCTTAAAGACACAATTCTAGAGGTAAAACACTAATAAAAAGGTGAAGGTAAAAGCCTTCAAAAAAAGAGAGTAATCGAATAAAGTAAGATTGGTCATATTAACCTCCAAAAGAATGTCTGAAGAATCATGAATGAGCATGACCAGGGTCCCGACCCGGATGTAGTTTCCACACCAGGAGAAAGCCAAGAGTGTCAGTGTGGCCCAATGATGGATGATCTGTTCTTTAAAGTCCTAAAATATAGATTTACAACAAAAAAAAGTGTTCACAGTAATTCTCTGTGACAGTGAAAAAAGTAGATGTGCTGTTAGATGAGATCTGTATCTGAAATAAAAACAACAAAAAATCTAGTTTTAAATAATAGATTATATTTAGCTTATAATATATAATAGCTTTATTTTGTTTTTAAATAATGATCAGATGTTTATTCCAGGCCATGTGATAAATGGTTAGGCTCAGACAAGACATAGTTTGAAGTTTAATTTGAAAGATTTCAAGTAGTTAAAATGTAAGGGTATAATTATACAGAATAAGATCACATGATACTGACCTTTCGTTTGACATCGAATGTTATTCTGAGCACTAGCGACAAATAGAAGCTCATCTCCACAATATAATACCAATACTGTGAATCCAGCATGGACTGCAAAAGCAAAAACAAAAACAAATAAGCTCTCAGAGAAACGCACAATAACATGGTATAACCAGTTTTATTTTTATGACGGAAAATGTAAAAGACTCGGATTTATCAGATATATAACTCAATGGGAATTATATGTTATTCGTTTATTGTGCTTTGAAGAGGGCACTTTTTTTGAGCGATTATTCTAGGAAACTCAATGTTTTGAGTGCCAATCTGGATGACATCATTGTTCTTTTGATTACAACCTGGAAGATAACAAGTGAACGGTTCCAAAAAACTCTTTAGCTGGGCCAACAAAAACCATCTTTCTTCTAAATATGGCCATGTTTGATTTGGAACTAATGTGAGCATTATTATCTGCCTTTTTTTATTAGCCATGCTGTAAATCTGAGCATTGCGTGAACACTTTATCGGGGCCGGGTCAAAGTGAGCAGAATCTCGTCTGCTCTTATTAGTGCAGGTAATATGAACAATAAAATATTCCTTGGAGCAAATACAAGCAAATTAAAGATCTGAAGTCTGGAACATACCTGTTTGGGATAACCATTCCATACCTCCCGCAAATTATAAAACCAGGGTTTCTGTGAGAAATAGATGAATCGATAAAAACACTGAATCAATAAAACGACAACATGGTCATTTTAGCCTCTAAACAAACTTTAAACAATTTTTTCTGACATGAAAAATTTGCTTTTTATCTATTTATTAATGACTGTTTCTAGAGCTGCAATGTGACTGTTCTAAAGCCTAGTGTGCTGCCTACAGCGTTTTAAGGCATCATAGGCATGATTCCCACACAAAGACTGTTCCAAAAGGCAATCCCTTTCGGAAATCCCATAATGCAGTGGTTCTCAACCAGGGGGATATGACTTAAAATGATTTAAAATAAGATAAAACCAACTTTATAATGAGCTAAATACTAAATATCAAGATATTTCTTATTTTAAATTGCCCTCTCAACAACTGTTTGTTTCCATTTGAAGAACCAAGGTTCCTACAGTCTTGGAAAATATGGATAATATATGAGAAAGCCTTGGAAAATTAAAACGCCATGAGCATTTTTATAATGAATATACAGTTTTCTAGGTTTGCCAAGCTCTAAAATCATTTTTCAGGTAGAAAGTGAGTAAAAATATATTGTTTAAAATCCTTATCCTCATTCCTTGAATCCTAAAAAGAGTGGGATCCCTTAACCCTAACCCTTAAACTTTTGTAATCATTCTTTTTTATTATTATAATTATATTAGTTCTAAGTTACTTTTTATATTTACAGAATCCATGAGCATCCTTAGGTTAAAATATATATTTTTAAACAAATCTAGGATTTTGTTGTGGATAATGGGGAGCATTTGTATGATGCTGCCCATCTAGTGTGTTTCAAATTGGTCTGTATTCCCCACAGTGCTCATCTGTCAGAAGCTTCACACACATTAGATCTCTAAACCCCTGAGGGCATCATAGAGCTGATCACAGAACAGGTTCAATGGTCCTAATCATGTCAATCATCAGTACAGGAAAACAGGCACAATTTCTTACTTCAGTTCAGATATGCATTTTTAAAGAAACCATAGGAAGAGGATAAACTTACATCATACAGGGCTATGATTCCACCGATGAACGCTCCCAGATAAAACACCAATCGCCAACTATAGAAAACCAAAAAGAAAAGAGGAATGCTCATGTGACCAGGGATTACATTCAGATCAAAACCACTAATCAACACTAGTCTGGACAATGGAACAAGTCAGCAACCACTTGGGTTTTGGGCCTTAGACTCAATGACCGCTGCAGTGCATTGTGGACATTACATGGAACAGTGTTTAATAGGTAACACTTTATGGTTTAATTTGTTAACATTAGTTAACTATGGCCTGGTTTCATTGACAGGGTTTAGATTAAGCCAGGATTAGGCCTAGACATTTAAGTAGCTTTTATAAACATGCCTTAGAAAAAAACATTACTGATGTGCTGCATCTTGAGACAAAACAATGGCACTGATATATTTTAAGAGATGTCAGTACAAGTTGCTTTCAGTTAAAACAGCTTGAACGTGCATTTTAGTCTAGGACTAGGTTTAAGCCTTATCTGTGAAAGCGGGGGGTTTAAGGATTAACAATACTTCAACAGCATTTAACAATGTTAAAAAACACTGATTTATCGTCAGTATACGACAATATTTGACATCAGAATGCAGAATTTGACCAATCACTGTTAATTATTCCACACAGCTATGTGGTAAGTCAAATGAGTTTGTGTGTATCCATACCTGGCCTCCCTGAATTTTTTCAGAACACTAGGACGGTCCTGGTTTCGTCTCCTCCTGAACCAGCGCTCCACTTGTCTACTTGACCAGCTGCATTTTTTACACAGACCATCTATATCTGCCTGATAAAAGATGGAAGAGATCAGTGTTGCAAGTCATGAAATACTGCAACCATCTCCTGCAGAAAAGTGCCATTTATTTGACCAAATCTTACCACAAAAAAAAATACAATAATACTCAGTTTTGCCAGATTTACTTTAACATTTGAAAAATAATTAATTTTAAGGGTGTATAATTAAAGAAACATTCAAAGAAATTAAAAATATATAAATAAAAAAATTATTCTTATCAAACGCATCCAGTCAGACTATTATATGAACTTGAAAGCATTGCATCAATTTCTGAAGGAGCCAAAACGGCTTTATTAGATAATGAACCTCAAGTACTTGGTCTGAGTTGAGGGTTTAATCTAATAATTAATTTTTGATTTATAAATCAGATTTTTTAAAATAATAAAACAATTAAATAGAAATCTTAAATATAGTAAAATTTTATTAGTATAGGTATATGGGAAAAAAGAAAAAGGAAAAAAATGGAAAACTAAATAAATCCTAAATATAAATCAATCACGTGATCTGGATGGAACGGAGTTCAATTCAAGTTTCCTAAAAAGCTTTAGAGAATCTTGCCTTAAATGAGGTCTTAAACAGTGATGCTCCCCCGTGATCGAGCCACAGGCCACTTTAAATCTGATGATGATCTGAAGTTACGAATGATATGTTGTTGAGTGAGAGGAGAAGACGTTACCTGTCCTGGGTTTTTTGACTTTGTATTGAAATAATGTTCAAGAACAGCATTGTGCTCCACTTTGTATCCGGTCTTCTCTGAAACACCAAACAAAGCTGCAAACGGTGTCGCTATTATCCTAGACAGAAGGACATTAGTAGAATTAAACCATTGACATTTTTTTATTATGTATATGTTGGCATTATCTTTCAAACATGAATAATCACTGATGCATTTTTTTTTACATCCTTCATATGAATCATATTAAAAACTTAAGGAATCAACGCAAAATGGTAGTTAAGCTGGTTTCAAAATAGTGTGGCCTTTCTAGTAAAAAGCTACTTTTTATTTGCAGACTAGCCGTGCAGGTGCAGCACAACAGAACTCTACCCTGGCAAAAAGATCAAGCTAGTTTGTGTTTATCTCAAAGCCTGACCACTTGAAAAGTGGCCAAAATCACTCTGAAACCATCTAATACCAGTCTGACCAGACTGGGAGAGGAAAAAACTAGGCCTTAAGCATTTTTGTTATGCATGGTTTTGTTTTTTGAGAAGGCTGCATAGCTGTTTAAGGTCTTTTTCATAGTTAAATATTTTGTTCAATATTTTGTTCAGATTTAGTGTATAGGTTACTCTTTACAACTCTGTGGGTGCGTCTCAATCAGCTCCTTAGTTCAGTAATCACGAAGTCGGCCATTTTAAGGCCCGTCTCAATCGCAGAATCCTTTCAGTGCACTGAAACCTTCGCTCCCTGAAAAGTCCCACAATGCACCGTGAAAACCAGCAAGCTCGCTGTTTCCTTACTGGAAAATCTGAAGCGCGAAACAAATCACATGTTTGTTTGTTTTTTGCCATAAACATACAATCGCTAGACAGGTAATTTACTTTTAAATAACAAAAAAAAAAAAATGTCAGAAAAATATCTGTGCTACTGTAATATACCAGCATAAATACCAGTGGTGGCATTGTCACCAGGAAGTGAGCTAGTGAGCTGATTGAGATGCACCCTGTATCTTGTATTTAGTTTATTAAGCCAAAACCCTAATTTCTTAAGTCACAAACACACATATTTTTTGTCAGCAGCTTAGAAGCTTATAGTGTACTGTAGCTATACTTCAAAAGGGTAGCTTTACTTTAAAATGAGCTTTTAACCTTAAAATGTTTTCTAACTTGATCATGTCGGTTGCAAAAATGGATCATTTAACAATTTATTTTAAACTGTACTGTAAATCCTGCATTAACTTTGTTTTTTTTGCATAGTTACAATAACAGGTTAATAACATTGATTGGCTTGGCCAATTTTTTAAATACTGCCTAACAAAGGTGCCTCGAAAGTGTGGCGAAACATATCAATCAGGTTATACAATTACTTTTTTGTGCCGTGATGTGATTTTATTGCCGCCTCAACCCAAATAATTTTGTAAGGAATTTAAATGAATTAGCATTATTGGCAAAAAAACATTTTAGATAAAACTGTGAAACTTTAGTTGATCCATTTTTGGACTAAATGTCTTCTATTATATTTGTTTTGATTAGCTATCTATCAGTAAGGGCAATTAATTGGCTGATTTTTGTAAGATGATCAGACAACGTTGGCCAGTTTCATAAACTTAGCCTCTATGTTAAGACTGTGTGTCTTAAGAGCTAGTCTGACCATCTAGCAGTTTGTTAAGAGGTAGTTTTACTTTTCGGATTCAAATTGGCCCAGTCTAGTTTTTTTATGTGACTGCTAAAATAAAAATGTTATAAGCAATGTTAAAGAAAACAAATTACAAGACTAACTTGTAAGACTAGTCTAAGCAGTTTACGCAACCATGCAGGCACAGATGTGGTATTTAAAATGTTTGATGATAAAGATAGTATACATATACACTATACTGTTCAAAAAAAATTTGGGGCAGTAAGATTTTTTTTTAAAGAAATTAATACTTTTATTCAGCATGCAAACATTAAATTGATCAACATTCACAGTAAAACAAATGAAAAAAAGAAAACATATTTCGTGTTACATTATGTTTATTGAGTTGGCCCACTTGATTAATTTTTTGCGCTTCAGATTTTCCATTAATGAAACATAGTGAGCATCGATGCTTCCTGGTTTTCATAGTGGATTGTGGGTTTTTCACTAAAAGGATTCTGCGATTGAGACAGGCCTTAAAATGGCCGACTTCCTGATCAGTCACTGATTACTAAACTAAGGAGCTGATTAAGACGCACCCACAGAGTTGTAAACACATTTACCACTAAATCTGAACTAAATATTTAACAATGAAAAAGACCTAAAACTCCACACACACAAAAATGGCCTTTGCTAGTTTTCTCATCTACCAGTCTGGTCAGGCCAGTATATTGGATGGTTTTCAAAATGGATCATTTACAAATTCTCACGCTGGCCGTTGAAATATATACCCTGAGTGATCGATCAAATTATAATTTCCTGCAACATAATCACAGAAATTCCACAACCAACTCACCTTTCAAACAAGTATCTGACTAGCAGGAAGACTAAAGCATACGGCACAATGACGTAGAGGTGGGAAACTTTGGCATAGACGAGCCCTTCCTCATCTTTGAGATCGGCCCACGTGAGGTCCCCCGGCAGCCACAACCGGTCCCACCACAACCACTCACCAATCATACCAATCATGACCACGATCTGTAGAGCACAGCAGAAGACAAGCACAGTTAGACAAGACTGCACGCATCACATATTACAAAAATCAGTGTTTTCAGTCAACACTCTGAATACACAAATCATTCAGGAGAAAGTGTGAGTGTATTCAACATGAAAACAAAATTGACGAAAAAGATGAGAGAAGATTTGGGAATGAAATAGGAGATATTGGAGGTTCAAATTTTGATTAAGGACATATTAGATATAGCATGTATAGGTTTAAGCAGTCGTGATAAATCGGGCTTATTCAGCAGTATATTTATGCCATAAATGATATATATATATATATATATATATATATATATATATATTACAGTACTCTCCTGCATCCATTTACACCTACAACAAACGTGCTATGGAAGCAGAATATGATAATACCACACAATAAAAGGTCAAAAGACTTTCATGAAACTATCATTGGTTAAATAGTTGAGATTCTGTAGCTCTAATTGTATGTATGTATGTATATAAATAACTGCAGATTCTGAAAAAGATTTGTCCAATGTGTTGACAGTAAAACAGCTCTGCTGCTACTGAAAACAGTATGTACTGTAATAGGGCCAATGGTAACCCTAAGGCAAAACCACATGTTTATGTACCAACACATGCCATGCACCTGAACGGGCAATACAAGTAAGGGCTGGTGTGAACCAACATGTTATCGTGCTGATTTTAAGTTCAAATCTATTTAGTGAATTGCATCATGTTAAACCGCAACTCACACCCAAGCGAATACAGTCCAAGTATTGTTATAAACAAATACACTGCAACTGTGCATAAGGGAAATATTAATGAGGCTATCACAAGTGAAAGTATGTCACAGAGAGTAAATTATTACATAATCCTGGGTTACACGGTTCACACGGTCCAGACTGGGTTAGTAATTAATCCTGGGCATCAAGTTGAGATATTAAACTGTACTGTAAATCCTGGGTTGATTGGCTTGGTAATTTTTTATATACAGCATAACAAAGGTGCCTTAAAAGTGTCTGTGAAATATCAAGCAGGTTATATGAGGACTTTTTTTGTGCTGTGATGTGAACTTATTGCCACCTCAACCCAATTAATTTAGTAAGAAATGTAAATTAATTAGTATTATTGACCAAAATATTTTGGATAAAACTGTGAAACGTTTTTGGACTAAATGTCCAAATTAAGAAATTAATACTTTTATTCAGCATTAACACATTAAATTTATCAAAATTGACAGTAAAGAAATGTATAATGTTACAATAGATTTCTATTTCAAATAAATGCTGTTCTTTTCAACTTTCTATTCATCAAATAATCAATTGGGGGGAGGGGTGTAACGGCTTCCACAAAAATATGAAGCAGGACAACTTTTTTCAACATTGATAATAATAATAAAAAATGTTTCTTGAGCAGCAAATCAGCATATTAGAATGATTTCTGGAGGATCATGTGACACTGAAGACTTGAGTAATGATGCTGACAATTCTTCTTTGATCACAGAAATACAATAGAATTTATTGAAATACAATTTAAATACAATAGAAAAAGGTTATTCGAAATTGCAATAATATTTCACAATATTATTGTTTTCACTGTATTCTTTTATTAAATGAATGCAGCCTAGGTATCACAATCTTTTAAAAACATTTTAAAAAAATCTTACCAACCCAAACTATTGAACTAATGGCTATCTAATAACTAATGGCTGACCTTTGGAGTCTGATGATCTTTTAATGTATCTGCTCATTCCTTTAACCATACCATAGCCGGACATTTTGGCTTTGATCAGGCAATACTAACAGCACACAATGGCAGTCTATCTCCATGACTGTACTATAACCAAAGAGAATGACCAGAACACCATGTCAACTGAACATAACAAAGAGCTCAGAGTTTGTTTGAACAAGATGCCGAGTAAACAAAGCTGCCTCTATGGAAGTGAAATAATGGCAAATGTTTTTGAAATAAAAAAAGTCTGTTGAATTGCACTACTTGAAAAGGATATATGCATTGCATTAACCATGCTTGCATTTTAATGCATTGTATTTTTAGGGCTTGCATTTTTATGAGCTGAAATACAACATGGTTGTATATTTAAGCTGTGGATATTTCAATTTCAAATACATTTTCATATCACTGTATTAGTCCATTAAGCTAAGCGTTGTCCAGCAATCCTAAATTATTGAGGGAAGCCCCAGCACTGCAGCACATCGCCGCGATATAAAGTTAAGGCAACTAAACAACCAAGAGAAATATATGTCTACCTCAAATGTAACATTTGTTCTGTACATCAGCATCAGGGGAATAACATTATAATCTCGTTCATGGAGAAAGATGCATGTAGGCTACACATGAACCGTGACGACACTGAATTAAACATAAAAACAGCCCTCACAATAATCACAAATACACTTACATTTCTATAAATCAGTTTTTAAGAATGAATGGCTTGCTCTAATTGTTGCTCTGGTCTTCGTCAACAACACGCGCTTGCACCCTCTGCTGGTGAGGTAGATTAACAGCAGATGGAGATTATGCTCGGTAATCTACTGCTTTTCCTGGATGTCAATGTTGAATTTGAACCACTGAATTTGTGGAAGCGAATTTGTAAAGCGAAATAAAATGGACCGAAAATTGCCTGTTGAAAATTATAGGTTGTATTTTTAAAAAAGTCTGAATATTTTGGAAGTGAAATATGAAAGGTGAATATGTATTATTGAATTTTTATTAATGAAAAAGTGTTTTAAATGTTTTGAATTGAAATATCCACAGCTTAAATATACAACCATGTTGAATTTCAGCCCATAAAAATGCAAGCCCTAAAAATATACAATGCATTAAAATGCAAGCATGGTTAATGCAATGCATATTTTTTTTCAAGTAGTGCAATTCAACAGGCTTTTTTATTTCAAAAACATTTGGCATTATTTTACTTCCATATGCCTCCTCCTGTACCGATCACACAGCATTATTATCATCCTTCCCTTCAACCCCAATACTGCCACACACAACTAATAATTATCTAAACTATTGCAAAGCCACTATCTTCTTTGTTAACCATTTCTGATAACAAATACCTAGGATAGGTGAACTGAATAGTTCAAATTCAAGAACTGACTAACTTTTTACATTTTCAAACTTTAGCATTACAGTACAACCCAGCTTATAATGGCGAAGTTGTCAATTGTAAAACACATTTCAACAAATGCAACAAAAAAACCTCCAGAAAAACCTGGGTTTAACATTATTTTCCATTGTCTTAAAACCCCAAAAGCTCTTGAACAGGCAGTTTTCCACAAGCTCTCCTTCATTGGAGACACTTTCAACACTTATTTTCAACATTCTTCTAGTTTAAAACTCCAAACACTTACCTGCGCTTCCTGTCAGTGGTTCAGTGCAGCGTTCAGGTAAGCGTCTGATCTCACGCCGCTCGCTCTGCGTTCCACTGGTGACGGTGGGAAAGTGAGCAACATGACAGCACTGCTGCTCTCGAGATCCACGGGAATGTTCTTTGTCTGAATTACTTTGCGGTCACACCCTGCCTTACTAGCAATTGACTTGCTTCCTCCCCTCCCTACTTACCCCCTTCTTACGTTCCGTAGATTAACAGGCATTTCGGTGGGTTCACTCATGCACACACACATAAAAACTGCGCCCTCACCTTATTTGCACAGTGCAACTGATAGAGCTGCAATGTGAGGTCAAGATAGTGTGTGAAGTTGAACAGCCAGATACGACAAAAAGACAGACAAACAGTCAATGACTCAGTTCTATGGGGTGTGTTTAGAGCAAAAACACGCTGCCTGTACTTGCACGCATTAGGTACCTGAAATTCAGGATACCTATGGTTATTTATAGCGGTGGACAATAGTTTTACTTCAGGACACAAACTTTACATTGGACATCAAGTGGCGACCAAACACAGTACTAGAATTGGTGCATAAAAATATTAATTCACATATTAAATCTTTTCCCCTTTTTAATTTAATTTTGCTTACTTCTAAGCAATAGATACATTTGCACCAGAATTATTTTGCTTTATGATCATTTGTTTTTGTAGCACTATATTTATATTTAGCATTTTTCCGGCCTTTCCTTTGGGGTCAGTAAGTTGTTTTTGAAGGAAGTACCGGTATTTTTTTTACTCACTTTTTCTTTTTTTAGATTAAAAACTAAGTAAAATACAGTAATATTGTGAAATATTATTGCAATTCAATTGTTTTCTATTTGAATATATTGTAAAATGTAATTTATTCCTGTGATGCAAAGCTGAATTTTCAGCATCATTATTCCTGCCTTCACGGTCACATGACCCTTCAATCATTCTAATATGCTGATTTCAAGAAACATTTCTTATTATTATGAAGGTTGAAAGCAGTTGTGCTGCATCATATTTTTGTGGAAACCATGTATTTATGTGTGTTCTAAATATTTTAAGTGACACATTATTTGAGGAATCATTCATGTCTATAGCTCAATTTAAATCAGGTTTGTTTATATTGAGGAGCTAGACCGAAGCTGAAGGTTTTATCCTCTGGGATCCTTAATTAATTAACGTTCGCTAGTAACATTCAAGTTGAGGAGAGTCTAGTCATCTAACAAGCTTAATTATGACATTAATGTGAGCAACAGCTGTTTGATCTACAGTAGTAGTGCCTTTCCCTCTGAAAAGCTGTTACTGGATTTTGATTCTGGATATTTGCATATAAAATGATGGAAATTGTGTTGGTTGATTAGCTGGATTGGTGATGTAATTTAAATGCTAAATGATGGTGTTGGACCTGATCCCACAATCCCGTTTAGTGGAATAAACCTGTTGTTAATACAGTTTACATACACAGTAATCACAGAGTTTATACCTTTTGAGTGAAAAAAATAGACAAGCACAAATGCTGAATGAGGGACTGGAGTGGAGCCATACCAGAATATCATAGGATGTACTCTTGGAAAATTTGCTTTTGTGTGGAAACTTATTATGGAGGGATTTAGCAGACTAAATTCAACAAATAAATATAAAATAAAATAGTTTACTGCAAGTTCTTTTCATTTTAAATTTCATGTCCTTTTCCATTTTACGTGAAAGAATAAAAGTAGAGTGAAATGTAACACAAATAAATAAGATTATTATTTCATCAAAATTAGTTTGCGTTAGCTCAGCTCCGCTAAATAATATTGCATATAATATAACAGATACATATTTTGGTTTTAATAATGTATTAGTAAATGATTCAATTAACATTAACTAAGATTGATAAATGCTTTAGAAGTATTTTTCATTGTTCATGTTAAGTAATGTTAACAACTGGAACCATATTGTAAAGTGTTACCAGATGAATATATTTCACACCTTGTTTTTTTTATTCTTACATTTCATTGCATTTTTATTTCTTGCAACATTCCATGCCGTATTTAATTTCATTTAGTCCCTCTATATCTTATTAATTTTGATGCAAAAATAATCTTTTGGTTCAGCAATGTATTGTTTATTCACTGCAGATCGACATTCTTGATCAGACATAATCTATCCCTGTTAGTTATAGCTAACTAACTAATCCTGTTTCTCTGGGGTTCTACGCTGTTTAACAGTTTTAGAAGTGAGGTAGGGTTGTAGGGAAAGAGACCCCTGTTATGTAGTCTGGTTACGGTGGTCCTCAAGTCCATAAGACACACAAACACTTTATCTAACAGAGATTCGGATGCATATTCAGTCTGAACTTGTTCTAGCGCCATTACAGAAGGGCAAAAAGATGCTTCAGCATCTGTCCTACCAGAATGTACATCAGTCTTCCCAGAAACATGCTCGTCTCCCTCGTCGGATTCGTCTGAGCTCCCATAATCAACCAGTCGTGGAACTGAGACTTCATTACCTGCTTGAACAACATACAGCGTCTCTGAATTAGCAGAAGGAGCTCGAACGGAAGGATCAGTTCCTCTTCTAGTGGCACCAAGGCTACCATCACAATCTTCAATGTGACGACAAGACCTACACAAGCCCGTCCAGTCCTCACGGAGAAGCTTCAGGTAGTGGACGCAGTATTCCAGGAAACATGTTTCCGAGGAGATGAGGAAGTCAAGTAGCACGGTGGGGTCAAATGAGAGGGAGCGGAGAAGAAGTATGAAGTGACAGTGAGGGTTACAGCCCCAGACACAAACCCTCGAGTCTGAGGAACTCAAACTGTGAAGAAAAGGGGAAAAAAAACATTTACCAGTAAATTACTTTTGTTAAAATAAATAAAAGAATAATTAATAAATAAATAAAAAATATTTAAAAAAACAATATATATATATAAAAAACATATTATTATTATTATATTCTTCTTACCTATTAGAATTATTATTATTTTTCAATATTTTTTAGAACTTCCATAAAGCTTTATTCTATTAAAGCTGTAAAGGTCCAAGAACGATAACTTTTAGTCCACACAAATGCATGATAACTTTCTGTACATCATAAGTGCGGACTGTAGTTTTGTCCTCTGCCGCATTAAATGCACGATCTCTTTAAAACAGGATAGATTCTATTCTATTTGCTGTTAATGTTTTTATCGTTTAACAGCTGGAAAAAAAATATTCAAAAAATTGATTCCAACGATATTGTTCCTCTGTGTCGTTATCGTTAGTTGTGGTTGTTTTTGATACCAAGGAACCCCTAAGAATTAAGAAACATCCTAAACTTAAGGCTGGAACACACTTCGTAACTTTTACCCCCAGATTCACAGACAGAGCTTAAGCCTAGTCCTGGACTAAAATGCACGTTTGAGTTGTCTTAACTGAAAGCAACTTGCACTGACATATCTGAAATATAAACATATCAGTGCCGATGTTTTGTCTCAATTTGCACACCAGTGATGTTTTTTTTTCCTAAGGCACGTTTTAAAAAGCTACTTAAATGCCCTAATTAAACTAAAGCCTAATCCTGGCTTAATCTAAGCCTTGTCTGTGAAACCGGAATCTAAATAGACTTTAAAACACCAGGCATCATACTGTACACTTTGTAAATGGTTACAGAAAAAAATGTGGCATCATACACTACTAAACAACTCAGGATCAACCACTACCAGACTTTCAAGTCGTTCTGAACACAACAAACACACACAACAATACTGCTAGGAGACATGTGACAAATAAAAACAATATGCGTTCTAAAATTGACTAAAAATATCAAACATGTTTGATATCTTCCAACTGGATTGGTAAAAAAAATATATATATATATATATAAAATAAAAAAAATCTTATCTTTTTTTGTGAAATACCGCTCTGTCTGCCCAAATATTTGAGTAATATTTCAATTTCAGCAATGCTGTACATCAATCCCTCTGGAAATACCCATACCAGTTGGAAGAGATATAGTTCTGGGCACAGTATAACAGGATGTATAAAACAGATTCCAAACCTTTTTTGATATAAATACAAGCCAATCAAAGTCTTGCTTGATTCTATCATGTCATCGTCCTGTTCGGCAAATACTGCAGACACCCAGGAGCAGATGTGAGCGTCTGCAGACATCAGAGTCCCGTGACACTGGAGGAATGACATGAGCTCTGTTAAATACTGACGGATGTCAATGTCCCTCTGAGATCCTGGAAACACAGGAAAGAGATGTATTATGAAGAGATACATTGCCCCCTGCTGTTGTAAATGATTAAATGGCATGTTTTATTCTAACTAAGCTGTGGTGAATAACTAGAAAGTTCAATTTATGCTTCTCACACATGCAAGTTGTACATGCAAGCAAACATTCTTACAAATGCTTGGTGAATCAGTGCCTTCAAATAATTCAAAACATGAAATGAGACATTGTCATGTAAAGTTTGTCTTAATGAACTTTCATTTTCCAGTTGTTACCATGATGATGTGAAAACTAATAAATGACAGTTACCTTTCCAATGAAGGCGCTGAATTTTTATTTCTAGTGACTTCAGCAAAATCAGGCTCACGGCTCTCAGCATCACGTCGTCCTTCTGCGTCCCAGCGAGTCTCGCATCACAATTCCCACCAAAGAAACTGGCCTGAGCTTTCACAGGCACTTCCTTGAGCCAGCCTGCATTCACTTCCTGTAACACGAAATCTGCCATGCTCAACATGTCCTCAGTCAGGCTGCGATCTTCACGTGACGCAGACTGAGCTTCACCTAAAGCCCAATCGTCCCCGGCTCTCCGCAGGAGACTTTTCTTCAGAAGAAGCAGTGCTCGCTTCTTCACAAAATATTCCACATCGGCTCTCATGACACAAAGGAGCGCTCGCGACTGAACGAATATGACTCTCTGAACAGAAGAACACACTCCATATCTGAGCCGGGCAGCGCTGAGGACTTCGAGGAGGTCGAAGAACTCGCACATGGTTTTAGAAAGATTCATCAGTTCTCTTTTGTGAGGGTCCTGTGTGTCTTGAGTCAGAAGGTTGGTGTGCAAGTGAGTGATGGAGGCATCCAATCCAGAAAGAAGCTTCCTCAAATCATCTATGGAGAAGACAAACAAGCAGCTGGAATTAAGAGATACTGTCCTCTGAAATGGGAAGGCAAAGATTGGTTGTTTAATCCAACGTAAATTCATGCTATACAATAATATTTTT